>NC_134424.1:8705000-9330000 GCF_030867145.1 Opisthocomus hoazin | reverse complement strand
AGAAGGCTTAAAAGAATTCGAGTTTGGCACACAATCTAGTTAATCTACCATCATAACTAATGATTTCACCATTCAGACATAAAGTATCGACCTTAAAGGATTTTTCTTACATAGCTGATGGCTTGATACCTTTTAAACACTAATGCCGAGGGTATAATCTCTCTGAATAGCGTAATAGTTTTATATTTAAGGTAGATTGGGGATAAAATTTTGTGTTTTCATGTGAACTATGAATACCAGTAAGGTATTCAGGCAGGAATTACCTTATCGTACCTTTGAGGGCACTTATCAAGTAATTTTTATTGGAAAGTTAATACGTTGAGACAGTGAATGGAAAGCTGATCGGAATGCTAAGGCAGATCCCAGCGCTGCGTTGCTTTTGCTGTCTGCAGATATGCGGCATGGGTTGATTCATTTAGCACATCATCTAAAATCATGTAGTGTTCAGTACCGATTAAAATTATATGAAATTGTGTGTAAGAGATTTCTCCATGTTAGCTTTGAAGGATCCTCTGTTCCTTGCAGAAGTAGTTCTGATAAGCACAGCACAACTCCACTGACTGCAGGTGTTATGCTTCATAGGCACCGATACTGCACCAGCGGCCCGGGGAGTTGCTCGGGATTTAATTTCACGCTTGTGTATCTGAGTGTAAGATTGGTCAGCTTCTCTTTTAATCGTGTATCTTCAAGTCGCAGACCATATATTATGGTATTCATTACTTCTCTGTCATCAGCACTGGCATGATGTATCAAACAAAGCCTTGCAGGGCAAGGGCTTCTTCTGTCCCTCCTCGTCTTCTGTGCCTCCTGCTCACTGTGTGTGTGCCTCTGTTCCACCCCACCCCTCTGTTTTGGCTGCTCCATTTTGAGCCTTCCTGCAGCGTGTTCCTGTCCCTCCTATTGTCCCAATTTCCACTTCCCCAACTTTTCCAGGGTTCCCAGAAGAGAGGAACCTCCCCGTGTTTGCTCCGTGCTGGACCAGCCTGTCCAATTGCTGGCTTTTCTTCAGCATCCAGTTCTGCCGGAGTAGAGCAGGAAGCCACTTGGCTGCTCTCTGTTCTTCAGCTGTTAACTGTCTCCCAGCTGAAAAAGACTTGTGGAAACCTGTAGTGGTTGGTGCTAATATAACAACTTTCTTAAATATTTTCTTTAAAACTTGTTCTGATATGAGAAACACTGGAAGATGTCAGTTGAGTTCAAGTCACTTTTATTTAAATGTCTAAATTCTGAAACTATGGAATTGGAGCATTTCGCAAAAATGAATAAATGTACTCTAACAGTTGGAGCTGAACAAAATATTTTACCTATATATATTTTCAGTGAAAAAGCACATTCAGCAGTATTGGGATGCCTGTTAAATTTTTCATTGGTGGTGTTTTGGTCAGAAGGTACATTCCGCCCCCCCCCCCCCCCCACCTTGAAAAGGTAATGATTCTGCCTGAAATATAAGGTGGGTTTTGATATGTGAAGTACTTCCTTTTTTGAAAAACTTTGGTGCTTCCAAACTTTTACCTGAAAAGCCACTGCATGTTCTGTTCTGTACCTTGCATCTCTTCAGTATGAGAGAGTCCATTGACCCCAGCTGACACCACAGAACAAAAGCACCACCAGATTGAGTCTGTGCTTCTTGATGACTTTACCAGCATAAAATATTGCCAACAATAGCTATTTGTTCCCACGGTGTTTTCCTGGAGTATTTGTGTGGCCCCATGGACGTACTGTGAATGGGCTGGGGAGCTGAGCCAGCCTGCGGAAGAAGATGCTGCTGTGATTTTTGGTGGAGACAGACCATTACCTTTCCGGTTCACAGCATGGCCAGAGACTGTGACCTATCATCCATTTCCCAGAGTTTCCGCAGCTATCCCGTAAACATGTATCTTCTCTAAATTGCTAATGACTGCTGAATTATTGCACTTTTATAAGGGGGCTATTGACATTAATGTTGGGCTGCCTAACAGTAATGTGGGATTTTATTTAGAACAGGATGTTCCAATTTGTTTCTTTTTGAGTCCTACAGAAGATACTTAGCAGTATAACCAGAAAGTTCCTTCCCATAGTTCTTTTGCCAAATACTTGAGCTTCTCTTTTGGGTTTGTAATATCCTTTTTGGTGGAAATAAATTTGTGCTGCATGGCTCTGCACCATTCATAAGTATAGATACATGTACAAATTATTAAGTGTCTGTGCAGAAAACTAAAATTGCATATTTTCACACGAATGTCAGGTTTTTAATTGCATAAATAAGATGCTGACTGAAGCAAATGTTCAATTTCACATTAAAGTTAGGCATTCATAAAGGCTTGGCTTTACGTAATTAAATTTTCTGCACAGAGGATACTGAAAATCAATGGTATGATTCATAGCCGTACCATGGTTGCCATGTGGCTTTTTGACTGTTGAAGCTAGGGGTACAAAGGGGTTTACAACTACAGATGTTTTACACTGACTCAGAGCCTTTCTACCTTCAACAAATGCAGATTATTTAGACATAATTTATTTTTTTGAGTAGTAAGGCACACAGAAGGACTCACTGAGTACATACCTGCAGAAGTACCTTGCTCATTGGAGGAGGCAGGGTGCAATCTTCCTTCTGCCTGCAGGAATCAATTTTTCTGGGCGAGAAAAACCCCACAAATTTTTGCATTCTCTGCGTAAATGATGCTTACAAGAAAGCTGCTGCTGCCTTTCATTTTGTAGTAAGGTGGGACTTTAGGTGTATTTCCCAGAACATGTGATTTTTAAGTGAATAATCAGGCCAGTTTTTTCTGATAGCCTTTCCAGCCACCCATCTAGGTTATTTCCATGTTATCTCCCTTGGGATTTTCATGGTCTCCAATGTTTGCTCAGGTTTTTTTTTTGCCAAGAGGGTTTGGGTCTCCACATCCCTTACCTGTTCTTTCCTGTTGATATGAGTGCCTGCTGCCTCCCAGCCAGGTAGACTTATTAGGGTAAATCAGAAGAAGAAAAAAAGGTGTGTGATATAATGTTGACTCCAAACCCAGTAGCATGATGTGTTCCAGTGTTTCTAGTTCGCAGCCTGAAGTGAATTAGTATTTAGGAAGTTGCCAAGATATCTAGAAAACTCATTCAAATCAGAGGCTCGTAATAAATTGCACAATTAGTACCTTTGCTCACACAAGAGAAAATTTGGCAGGGGCAAACCTGTAATGCCTTTCCTGAGATTGCCTGACTTTTCCTACCACTTCAGGACACCAAAATCTGCAGAAATCCATGATCTGCATTGCAGAGCGAAGGTTGTCTGTAGAGCTGTTTCGCCAACATGCGTAGCCCTGGGACACAGCACGCTCTCTCCTGCTGTGGTGCAAAGGGGGTGACACCAGAAGCTTTTCCAAAGGGAAGGAAAGCCAAATTCTGCGTTACTGGTGCTTGGTGTTCAATGAAGTCCTGTTACGAGCTTCGTTTCAGCCCAGCTGTAATTGGCCTGGGAATAGAAGGGAATAAAGTGCTTGGTGACTGTATACGGGTAGCAGTGCTTTACATGGTTTTTTCTAAAGATTTGATTTGTTCAGCTAGTTTCTTACTGATCAAATAAGTGGTTTGGGATCAGTTGGACTTAAATTTCCATAGAGCCAGGTGGTGCATACTTGTTCTTCGTGTTCCATATCTGCAGATGTAAGGGGTTTTTTGTTTGTGTGTTTTTATTATAGCACAAAAGTTTTCAGCTGTGGTGCTCTGAGAAAGGTAGTTGAATTTATTACAGACTTTTTACTTACATTTGTGAATTCATACACCTTCAGTTTGATTCAGTCAAATGCGTAGGAACAACAAGCAAAATTTGCACATAGAAAACACGAACAACCCATATCCTCGTGAAAGCTATACTTTCCTTCACAAGAAAAAAAAAGTTGTTTGAGTTATAAAAGAAAAATCCTGGGATGCAAAGTAGGATGCGTTTTCTGTTTTGGTTGATGAATTTAATTCCTTCTAGCTTGTGAAGTTTTACAAAGATTTCTTCATCACTGGCCTCTCCCTTTCATGTTGTAAGGCGCTGGTATTGCACCCTGGATATCCTGTCTGACATAGGCAACCTTCCTCTGGCTAGAAGGCAGTGCTACGAGTCTGCCTTGCTGCAGTGCATTGGATGAGGCGATGTTACTCAGGCCTTGCTCGTGCTGAGACTGTCACCCAGTGCACTGCGGGCTCAGGTCTGCAGGCTCCATGGGAAGGGGATTCATTTGGTCTTGAGTGAAACGGTTTTATGTGGGATTTTAAGATGTGCTTTAAAAGAGGGGCTGTTATGATAACCAGGATAACACTGTACCAGCGTATTCCACACGCTTGCATCTGTATTCTTTAAGGATCTTCGTAATATTTGTGTTGAAATACCATTAGTGGTTTGGTAGTCACTAGCAAAGTAAGCTATCTTTTGGCTCTAGACAGAGAAAGTTTGGTCACACATCATGGCTCATACTTGTTTGCTTGTGTATATCAGAACTTCCTCATGGAAATTACTGGAGTTTTGCAGGCACGTGCCAGATCAGAATAATGGCATCAGTGAGTCCTGGCTTCTGTGAATCATCTTTGGATGGTGGGTTTTCATGGGTGAGGAACATACCAGTTAAATTTTTTTTTTTCTAAAGCAATGCCAGGTTTGTTTGTCTCTGCTCAGCAAAGATTTAAGCTTCACAGTGTAAAGTCCAGGGAGTAAATACCACTTTCCTAATGATTCCTGCTTCTTTTCTTCCCAGCCCTGACTGAAGGTTATGTTGGCTCCCTGCATGAAAACAGACATGGTAGTTCTGTGCAGATACGGAGGCGAAAGGCTTCAGGGGATCCTTACTGGGCGTACTCGGGTGAGTTGACTTCTTCAGGACTCAAACATGAAATATCTCCAAAACCAAGTTGTGTACTTGCTTTTTGTTGCTGCTACACTCAGATATAGTTTAAAGTATTTTTACACTGTATTTTCTTTTGTGGATTTCCTTGTAAACTCCTGCTACACACACCCTCTCCTTTCTTGTATTCCTGCCGTTTGCCTGCTGGGTTGCCCTTATTATTCTGCTCCTTCTCTTGGTCGTCTTTTAGTTTCAGAACACACCCTTAGAAAAGGCCTACCCCCCAAGCTTTTCTTTACTCTCCCTGTCCAGTCAGTACATTCCCAAGCTTACCACTTGCTTACTCTGAGCTTTTGTGAAGACTGTAAGCATCCATATATACATCCAGATTAAAAAAAAAAAAAAACCGCACACTAGAAATACTATAATTATTTCTTTGTGTGTATGTGTTTTTGAGGTAGGGTATAATGATGACAGTGAGACCTGTTAGTGCAGCATCACACCAGTATGTGTGATGCTGAGAAGGTAGGATATTGGGAGGATATTTTATTGCTTGTCCCACTGTTTTTGTAAGTCTTATGGAAAACCTGATGTGTCTGCACAATTTTGAAATGCCACAAATCAAACATACTTCAGAATGATGTCTTTGATGTATGGTTTGACAGTTGGTTCAGGTCTAGCATATTCCAGGTCTGTATTTGAGGTTGTTAAAGAAACCCCAACAACATAAAATCATGTTAATAGCTACATTGACTCTATGAAAAATGTCAAATCTAGGAAGTTTTTATAAACATTTCAAGCATCGGAATGAACTTGTGCATGCTTTTTTGGAAGATTTGAGATGCATTTCAAACATTTGGTGCTTGTCCAAGAGGAATGTTGTGCAGGCCTAGTTTTAGCTGAAAGAAAAATACCACTTTCTAAGAAGTCTGAATACTGATACCAGATAAACAGGCACATGTTAATTTTTGACTGCCAACTCCTCTTTTTTACATAAATTTCATTGGAAATGAATGGTTGTAGGTAAGCTTAGAGCTTTTTTCCATTAATACACAAAATACCAGATGTCACAAGTTTCTCTATTAGGTCTCAAAATACAAGCTGTCTCATTTGCAGATGAGGTCACGCAAATAAAATAAATCTAAACATTTTAGTGATGTAGGACGAATGATCGATTTTTGTTGAGCTTTGAGATTATTATCAGATGGACAAATATTGCCACAAGATACAATTCCATATTGCAGCTTAAAATAACGTTTTTAGGTTTTAAGCCCCCGAACTCATGAAGAGTAGAAATGAACAAATAGAGAAAAGCGTTGTGTGTTGGAATGAATGGCCTGTTCCTATTTGCTATCTTGTGTAAAAATATTACAAGTTAAGTGCTACTTGGCAGGTTTATTTTGTTTCTGTTACTGAAAAATGTATTTGGAATATTCATTGCAGGTAGTTAAATGAAAATGTTTTTTTTAAAAAACAAGTAAAACACTAGTGGAATTATTCTATTGTTACATGTGTCAAGTCTTTGCTTGAGTTACTGGACTACACTTTTTTTTTAACCAGTTTTTTAACCAGTTTAACTGGTTCAAAAAAAAGGGGGGAGGTAAAAAAAAAGCCACCCAAAAACCAAACAAAACCAGCCAAATAAAGCAACAAAACCCCTCAAACCCACTGCACACCAATTTATGCATATGGCAGTTTTCTTACTTCTATATTTGTGATGGTGGTGTTCTTTCTTTATGAGTAATATCATTTGTTCACCCCTCCAAAAAAGCTTTTACCACCCACGAATCCTTTTAGATTTATGTAAAAATAAAATGTATGGTCCTGATACATAATTATACATTACATTTTGGGGTTTTGCATCCTTTTGTCTGTTGATAAATCTTCTGCTTCTATGAGGAAAATAGCCAACCTGTTTTTCAGAGAACAGACACTGACTTCTCAGCTGTCAACCACGTGCCATTCTACCTGATTAGCGCTATCTAATTAGAATACTTTTGTCAGTATTGCTGATCAAAGCAGTAAATTAGGAGATGGAAAAGGTGGAAATGATATATTTACCAGCACTTGTCAAGAAACCAGAAGAAGATATAATACCATTTTCTCAGGATGCTTTCTCAGGCTACTATTTGAACAGAGTGACTTGAAATGCCATTCCAGGGGAATGTGGTTTGGGTCCAAGTATTCCAGCTGCAGGGCCTGAGTCTTCCCCAAAGGTTTTGTGACATGAAACAGAGGTGTGAGCAAACAACCTTGGTACCGCGTGTCCCAGCTGTGTGGGTTGTGCATATGCGGCATCCGAGGAAGCCCACGGATGGAGATCGGGTGTCCTTCCAAGCCGTGTTGTGGTCTCTGCCTGTCAGGAGGAGCAGCTCTGCCCTGCTGAGCCTTGCATCGAGCACCCGGGGGTCTGCATGAGAGCAGCAGGGACAGCGCCTTGTGCTAAGAGCTAACAGTGAGACGCAGGTGATGATTTGTATTGTGTCTGAGAGGGAAGAGGCGAAGGCAAGTAGAGACTTGGGAAAGACGTGGTTATTTCTAGAAGAATTTTCCAGGGTCGATGTCCTGCAGGAGTCTTAGCATTGTGAGCATCTCCCTAAGAAAGGGAGAGAATTGAAATAAGCAATTAGGTGGGGAAAGCAGCACATGCTCTGTTAGAAATTGGATGTTTCCATGAGCTGCCACTTTCTCATGGCTTTTCACATGGGGGAGTTTCTCACTCTTTCCTCACTTCACTTGGTTCTTTCCAGGTCTGTGTGGGATTCTCAGCCAGTTCAGCCTCTCTTATCTGATGTCTTTTGTCCATATTTGCTCACTGAGGGGGCCAGAGGTAATGAAAATCCCTAGCTTCTGTGTTTAGGTTGAAGATGGGAATACGTAGTGGGTGGCAGAGTCCAGATGCCAGACAGATGTTTGCTTCTAGCCGAGCACAGCGAGGAGGATGATCATGTTATCTGTTTCATTCTCCTTGCTTTTCCATTCCCCAGAATATTTCCTTGAAACCCTGAGCAGGGCTTGGCTAAGCAGTTTATGTACTAACAACGTTTGTCCTGCGGGAAAGGTTTTGGACATGACTGGGAAGTTTACATCAAATGAGCCTACAGAGAGTGACAACTTTGTTCTGCAGTAAGCAATTAGTCCATGTCAATGGTTTCCAAGCTCTTTTACAAACATTATCTGGTAGGCTGCTTCCCTATTCTCAAACGGTTAGGGCAGCTCCCCTCCAGTTAGTTGTACAACATCTGTTGGCTCAGGCCCAACAATTATGGGCAGGGAAGAAAGTTATGCTAGGCTCTGCGCTGGCAAATTTTAAGTTTCTTCTAAGGGATTTTGCCAACTGGAGTAAATAAGACCAGGAGAGCTGCTGCCAGCCGTCAGTGGACAGCCGTCTCCTGAACCCAGTATTGACCAGTGCGCCTGTGTCTTTGCTGGGCCTACATTAGGCTGAACTATGGCTTTATATTGATTTCAACTGAGCTATACTGATTTATAGTAGCAGAGGCTTCTCTGCATTTATGACTGTGCCTGCCTGCTTGCAGAGCTTTTGTATTTTGGGGCTTAAGTGTTCTGTAATAAATCCTGAGATGGGGTTGGAGAGGTCTGAAAGCAGCCAGACAGTTGTGGTTTTCCTGCCTGGGGGTGGAAAAGGGGCACAGCCATATTGCAGACAGCCCTGAAGTCTTTATCTTCCACAGGATGTATCTGTCCTATACTGTGCTTTTAGAGCAGCTCCTCTGTAGCCTGTAGAAAACCCTTCTGCTGCCCTGTGGAGAGTGAATGGTCCAGGAGCTGGTTTAAACTCTGGAGATCAGGAGTTTTCCTGGTCTCAGGAGTTATCTATGATATTACCACGTGCTGTCTTGGAATATTGCTCCTCTCAGGCTCAAGAGTTTAGAGACAATAAACTTCAGTTATAGATCAGGAGTCAGACAGCCATTGGGTCTGTAACATTTGTATAAGGCACCTACGTACCCAAATGTCCCTGCAACAGGACCCTGTGAACTTCAGTGCCCTGTGCTCCTGGTGCATGTGCCCTGGACACAGCCTGCACTACAGAGCTCCTGCTTCACTGTCCAATTGTAAAGGAAAATACTTTTAAGCCTTATAAAATAAGCCTGTTGTCTGCAGACACAATTCTGACTATAACATTTATTCCAGTTCAGAAATAAAACTCACAAAAATAAAGACTAGATAATTAAATGAAGAAGGCCCATTTTAAATGGGTTCTGTCAAAAAGACAGAAGGAAACACAATCAGCCTTTCAGAAGAAACTTCGTTAAGTCTGCACTAGCAGCTCTTTAAACCACATTCTGAAGTGAGCGAACACTGAAAAACAAAAGACTAACTTGTCTTTAAATAGGAGCTGCAAGACTGAGCAGAGACTGAGATCTCCTAGATGTGTGTTTTAGGATTTTTCAGGAAGCTCAAACTACATTTCTGGGGGGATTTCTCTGCCTGTGTGTATTCGTGTATGTTTTGGCAAAGCGTTTACTCCATGATCGTGTCTTACAGTTTGCCAGAGACTTCTGAAATTGTGACTGGCCACCTTACTTGCTGTGTAACGGGAATGTGGAATAGGTGCGGCACAGTCAAAGCAAGAAATAGGTGTGGATTCTGAATATGCTTCAGTGCAGTCTTTTATTTTCACAATATTCTGTTCTGTTAGACTAACCACTGAAGGGACAAGTTTGAAATGATTTTTAGCACATCCTTATAGTTGCCACAGAACTCAGTAGGTTTCTAATACCCATAATAGTGACACATAGCAGTTCAGGGGCCTTGTCATCAGTGTGGAAACGTTTTTGTAAATATATAAGTTATTTTTCAAAACAAAACAACAAACCAGCAGAACTTGAAAAGAAATCCTACAGAAATATGCAACTGAAATGTCTACCAGATCCAGGGCTCTCTGACTGGCCCTCCCTTGTGCAATGTGTGCTACTTCACAGAGCATAATATTGCAGACATTTAAAGATGCCTCTCAGTGTCAAGTGTTGCATCTGTCAGTGCTGAGGACACTTTACTGGTGACCTGAGCAGACCCTATTTTGCCTTGCAGTAGCCCAAAAAATGGGTAGTGAGAGGGTCAGGACTTTAGGAGGAGATTATGGTATGAGATGCTGAAGCAGATGCTTGTATCTTAAGCGATAGTAACTCTAAAGGGCTTATACCTACTCATATCTGTTTTTCTGAAAAACTGTTATGTAAAATGAATGTGACAATCATTGCATGAGTTTGTAGAAATCCAGAAGTGGCTGTGGGGAAATTCTGCTCTGTACTGTTACTCAAGTCAGTAAACTCCTCTTGGAGTCTTCAGATAAAAGATGGGATGCCTAATTATTCCCAGTGTTAACATGTGCGATCAATGGGCATGTGATGGGAGGCTGCACTGTCCTCGGGCAGGATGTTGAAGGTGATGGAGTTTCCCAGTGGAGCTGTGGTGCTGACACTGGTGGGGCTTGTGTACCCTGCCCTTGTGATGGCTGTTCTGCTCATCAGCCTCAGTGTTGTGCAAGCTGACTCATTCAAGGAATACTCTTTTAAGTAATCAAAACCATTTGGGTTTCTTGGAGAACAAAAATGCAGACATTGGCCAAGGAAGTATATGTGTTTAACTATAGCTTTGTAAAGAGAACCCTGTGTTGAAAATGCATACAGTTGTTTTTTCTCTTTAATCTTATGGTATATTCAAGACATCTTTCCTCTTTGTAGCTTTGATCTGTCGTTTTCTGTGTGAAATTATTAGCACTTCTTATGATGCTTCTGTTCTTTATGCGTGTCCTTATTGATGCTTTTTCTGTCTAAAATGTCAGGTTCTTTCTCTCCAAGATTCTGTGCAACTACCAGGAACATTAGTAGAAGGTAACAGAAGAAAAATAAGCTTCACAAAAGTAGGGATGACCCTGTGAGTGGGGAAAAGTGTCCATTAAGAACAGGAACTGTGGCCATGCTGTCATGCTAGTGGACGCTATCAGTGTGTGAATGCTTTGTCCTGCAACACTTAGACGGTTATTGCTGTCCTTTTAAGATGCTATTATTTAAAATATAACTGGTGGTGAATATAAGAATTGAGTGTTCTTTTCAAAAGCAATTGCTGGCATTAAAACAGGAAAGATCAGTAAAGGTTATTTCCTGAAAGAATAGCAAATGGTGTTAACTGTGATGAAATGTAACTTGGTGATGTCCTTTGTAAAAGTGTGAATTTCTTTCTCTTTGCTTAGATTGTTAGCATTAAATAAGCTGCTAATGTGAAATGGACAGGAAATAATCGGCACATAGTAAGAAAAGCATCAAGACTTATTGAACTGAGAGGTAACTAATGGCCTATTTGCCATGGTCAGTATTTCACTTATTCTGTCCCTCAGAATAATAAATCTTGATATTGACCAAAACTCTGGCATACCGCATGCTTGGTTATCGTTCCACTGTAAGAGTACTCATCTCTGTTAAATGCAGGATGGTCAAAATGCGCAGGTTCTGTCTTTCTCCCTTCCTCAATCTCTTAAGCTGACTTTCTAAAGAGGAACTAAGCTGATAGAACTGGGAGAAATGTTCCCATTAATATCTGATCTGATCAGTAAACTGAGTTTTGAATATTTTATCTGCATTCATCAGAGACAAATGGTAGTCTTCACTGAACCCTGCTGAAACCAGCTGCAATGCATTCGTTTCCTTGTGCAATCTTATTAGAGTAAAAGTTGTTCCAGAAATCAGTGCTACTCTCTTTCATAGGAGAAACATGGAAAACTTAGCTTGAGAGTTTGCTGTTACTGTGTAAGCATGAACCCTGATTTTTAATGTGTGTAGCTAAAGCATGTGGTTTTCTGCTGTGTGTTTTCTCAGACAAACAGGAAAAACCATCTGTATATTTTGATTGTTTATATGCTGACGGTATTGGGCCATGAGTCTTCACGTCCATGAGCTATGCACTGTACAGATGTGCACTAGGCATGGACTTCTCTGCAGAATCTGTATCGCAATGTGCGCTTACTAGGAGGATGTCAAGGAGAATGCTTTTAATCTTTCTTTAGCTGTTTTGCCTTTTGAAGTAATAAATGCAGAATACTATCTTTTGTTTTTGTTCTGAGACTAAAGAAATAAGTTTTCAAATTGCTATCCCTGAGAACAGGATATATCTTCCTAACCATAAGCTAGTGTGAATAAGAAATTCACAATCATATGTTTGTGTTGAGTATTTGACATTAGTAGTCCTCTAAGGAGAGCCAGTCTTGCCAAAAGCAGTCGAAGTGGTCTGTATAGTTTTTACTAAGCCATATTGCTGAGGAAAACAGCTCTGAGAGTTTTGTCATTTACTTTGTCTATTGGCAAGTTTCTAAATAATCTGCTGAGAAAACCTCTGATAGTAATTTAGTTTCTACTTAGACCCAGACACGATTTCCTTATTGAATACTGTTTTCTCTCGCTCCTTGCCACCTTTTCTTGTGTGCCGTGCTTACAGTTTATATTCCAAGTACTGTCATAGTCAATTGTAGTATCCAGTCTAAAATGAAATGGTTGAATGAATGTTTTACATGTTGGACACAGTTATGGTGAAATTGCCTTTCTTCTTTTTTTTTTTTTTCCGAAAGTTCTTTCTAGACGTTGGTTGTTTTTCATGACTCAAACACATTAAAGCAAATCTCTGACTTTTGAATGCTCTGAATTTTTTTCTTTACTGAGTAGATAGGCCTTTGGCAGATGAACAGCTCTGAGAAGCTTAAATATAAGAGGTGCAAAGAACCGGATGTTCCCTCAACTTTCTTTCATGAAGTTTTTCCCTACCACAGCACAGAAGTATAAAATAACTGCAACAGATGCTAGATGAAATCTTCAGAGTTTCAGATACAGTTGTTCTAATACTACCTCAAAGTATTTTTACTTTGCACTGCTGCAATCACAGCTCTGGCTATCTATGCTGAAAAGAGGAAGCACAAAGAACTGCTTTTTCTGGGGAGGGGGGACCCCTCACTACTTTAAGCATGTACTCTGCTTTTTGTTGTATTTTCTTTCAGTGTGAACATTGGGGTATTTGTAGGAAACCTCTGAAATGAGCACCAGTGCGCTGTTTCATAAAACTGAAAGTGTGCTGAAGTGCAGCAAAAAGTTGTCAGTTTAGCTGATTTCTAGGCATTGAAATAGGAAACGGTATAAAATATTTCAAGCTCTTTGGACATCAAAACATGTGAAACGCCTATATTCTAAACATACAAAAGAAAGATGGGGTATTTGCATAGCAGCTGTGATACAAGCTCAACAAATGGACTGGAGAATGCACAGAAGGCTGGAGTCTGCTGTTGCGTTTGAGGTTCTTGAATGACTGCAGTGATATATTGAACTTCCAGTCTTGATTTCGTATGTAACTGAATGCGTATAGGAGAATAACAATGGGGAAAACAGTATGTGAACAGCAAGGGTACTGCAGTGAGAAACAAAGCATGCAGGGAAGCTCTGAATAGCCTTGTAGTGTGCGGATAAAAATGAAGTAGCTTGGCACAAACGTTGTTGCAGTAGTCCAAGCATGAAATAATCAAGGAATGAATCAGAATTCTAGTTGCAGGATAAAAGTGAAGTCTTTGTATGAAAGGGCTGAGCGAGGCCTGTGCTGCAGTTGATGCAGTAGATGTAGAATTATTTCTATTATTTTTGCAATGTCAGGTGGCTGCTCTTGGTCATTCCAGTTGCTGTTCAGAAGATAATCTTCTTTTCAGTGTCTCTTCCCCGGGAACTGCCCCAGCACTTCCCTCTCCCAGAAAGTATCTCCATCTTGCAGAATGTGGTATGGAAGCCTTGCAGTTTTAAATCATTATGATCCTTGAAAAAGCAGCCCCTGCCTGCAAGAGGAGTACATCTGCCCCGCCGGGTTCCCTCACGAGGGGCCGAGCGAGCAGCCGCCATGCTGCGGTGGGCAGCTGGCAGGGCATTCCTACCCAGCGCCTTGCTGACTGCTGGTAGGGCAGCCTCTGCCCGTGGTGTGTAGAGGTGCTGTGCATTTCCTCTGTCTTGAATGTCACCTGCTGCTTAGAGAAAGGCAGAATTATAAAGAGTCTCATCTACGTATGTTCTGAGGTGTCCTTTGGTACCACAGAGTGAGAGATGAGCAGCTGAGGGAGTTCTAATTCTTGTAACATCTCTGAGGTAGATGTGTTTACATGGTGGGAACTGAAGAATAGGGCAGTTCAAGTAACTTCTTTCATATACCCCATGCGGTGTATAGCAGAGTTGGAAATTCAGCCCGAGTCCCAGTGCTGTGCGCTGTTTCTTAGGCCGCACATCCAGCTTTATCAAATGTTAATTGAAGAGATCTTGGTTGCCTTAGAGACTGCCTCTTCTTGGGGGAGACCATGTCAGCAGCACAGATGTTGTGAAGCTCCTGATCTAAGAGGAGCCCTTCCTGGAGGTGATCCAGCCATGGAGCTTAATTCGTGCTTCATCAGGGGACTGAACATCTCCCTTTGCTGGCTGCTTTGTTGGTGCGCTCTGTTTTTTTCCAGGGGAGTTGGGACAATGCTGGACTGGAGTGAGAAGGCATTCTTTTGCTATTCAATGCACTGAGCATTTGGCTCTAAATTATGAAGTTTTTATTAAAGACTGCCTGTGCCCAAGGAGTTGGATGGGCACACTTTTAACCATCAAATTAAATAAATATGAAATCCTGCAATGGAGTGCAGAGCTGTGCATATAAATTACATCTTTAAACAGCACTTGAATGATTTTCTGGAAATGTTTTTAACTCTCCTCTGAACTCTGAAGGGTCATCTCTGTAGCCTTCCTAACTGAGGGGGGCTGTTGGCACTGGAATGATTTATTGAAGAGGTATGTTGCTCTGCAGTACAATAGTAATGTCAAGCCTTACTGAGAACCTGAGTATCAAGCTTCTGTTTTTGTAGATCTGAGAAAGCAAGTGGGTTTTTGAACCCGAATGAATATTTCTGAAGTATATGTTTCCACCCACTCCCACCTCTTAACACTGCCTGGTTGTGAGGTGAGGGGGACTGGGGGCTGATAATGTTCTATGGACAGTTAGAGAGACGACTCGTTTCATGCATGAAGAGCTAGGAGCACTATGACCCTGCTGCAGAGATGAAGACTGCAACTTGAGCTGACGTAATAAGGACTGGTGGGCATCACTGGCTCACAGCGTCCTTGTGGTTGAACCCTCAGCAAGATGAGATACCTTTGAGACATGTAACTGCTTTAAAAATCCTGAAGTGGGCTGACTTGACCAGCAAGCAGCTATTCCATGAAAGGAGTCTTTGCTGCCATGAGTATTAGGCCTTCTATCTTTCTCCACCTCAAAGAAAATCCTGCCTGTTTTCTTCTCAGCAGTACTGCTGAGCTTAACCTAAGCTGTTCTACCAGTGGCTGAAGTAGACCCATCATCCCTTGAATTTCTCTGAGTGCAGTCTTCCTTCGTGTGTGTTTGCTCCACACTGCTATAGGATTACAGCCTCGCAGGAATGTGCGCAGACACACATCTAGCCTAGCGTAGGTGCTATAAGGTAAGGTCGTGTTGTGACCACAGCTGTAAAGACCAGGAGGGCATGGAGAGGCTGGGTGCTGTGTTTCCAGTTACCCGAGGGTGGCTGAGCAGAGGGCTGAACTGAGGTCTCCGAAGCTGGCCTGTACTGCTTTTTTTTACCTTGCTGTAATTAGAGCATTCAGGCCAACATCTAAGTTGTCCAGCTGCCACAAAGCTCCAGAGGAGCTGTTTCAGGTGGGTTTCTTTATTTCTGACTCACTTCTGAGACTTTCTTAACTGTCGTAGTCTATAAATTTCCTCAGAAAGGAACAAAAGAGGAAATGTCTGTACAATTGAATGCCTGAAGGTGATCAGTATTGGCATGCACACTGCAGTTTCTGTGGCTTTTCCTGTGTGGAATAGTAAAACAAATGTCTCCTGTCTGCTTCCCAACTCACTTGTAATACACTCACAGCTAGAGCTGAGGTGATGAAGGTCCGTTACATGTTGATCATGTATCTTTGCACTGTACTGGATCAGGTCCTCACAGGACTCCTTTGCTGTATTTCACATCATCTGGTCCTTGAGCACTGGGGTCAGCCCCATGTACTGAGCTTCTGCATGAACAAACTGGTAAGTGGACACACTCGGAATGAAGAATTGAATGTTACGCGATCTGCTTTGCGTTGGTGTGAATATATTTCTCAAGTACAGAAATACGATTTACCCTGAGGTAGCGACGGCAGTGAAGTCACGGAGAGTTTAGATCACGTTCAGTTTTACACGCTGTCTTTTGCTCCCGAGATGTGGTGGTGTTGTCTCAGGCTGCTGCTGAAGCCTTCTGGCCCCTCGGGGTACGAAAAGCTGTTTTACATGCCAGATGCTGCTCTGCTGCCTAACCAGAGGTGACATGAACTTTTCAGATAGATTCCAACTTGGAAGCTTCTGTGGCACTTCAGATCGTGTTTTTAATTTATATTTCTGCTGCTGGAGACTTGAAATTGAGACACTTATCTGCATGATACAGTATTATCATATGCTGATCTCTGAGGAAGGGGATTTGCTATGTGAAGATAAGTTTGCAGAGAGAATTGGATGTGACTTTTGTAGAGAACGGTTCAGTGTATGTAGTTCAGTTAGTGTTTATGTTACACAAGGGCTCCCCAGATGTCTGCAGGATTTAATTGCTCTCAGTGCAAACATAGAAAAGTTACCTCTACCTTAAGTTTGTACAAGCCATCTGAGAGATGGCTTGGTGTTAGATGCAGGAATGGCTGAAGCAGGGTGTCGTGAGGTGAGGGCTAAGAGCTGGAAGAGGGTACTAAGCCTTCCCTTTCTCTGCTGTTGAAAAAAACCAGAACTGTGTAGCTCTGCAAGGCTATAAGTGCTCCATATTCCTGTGAAAAGTCTCCAATGCATAAGAAGCTTTGAGCTGCTTTCGTGGCCTTCAGTAGTGCTCCCTGCCACTGTTCCCTGCGTTGATGCTTGCACTTCGCAAAACTGGTGGCTATGCAGTGTCTGTAAGATCACCCACTTCACTCGGATCTGGTCCGAGTTAGCCAGCAGGTTTGAAAGTGGAGGGGAGGGAAGGGGCATTGGTAGACTAGATGCAGTAGAAGGCTGAAATGTATAAGCCTGTTTCCTTAGGAAACTAAGCTAATCCATTATGGGCCCCTATTCAAAACTGCAGGCTCTGATGAGTAGCTTTTCAGAGTACAGGCCAGTTAAGTCTGCTTCTGCAAGGAAGTCCCTGCAGTTTCAGCAGATGGGTTCTTGAAACTGGAGAATGTCTGCGTAGTTCAAGCGATCACAATTCTAGTGACAATTCTGTCCTGTTATACTTTACTTTGTACAACTTCTCAAAGGAAACAGTCCAAGTCCCTGTAACCTTTCTGTCTGAGGCCATCCATGGTCTTGATCGTACGTGCCAATGCAGGAGACCTACACAGAAGCCCTTGGAAGAGCGCATCGCAGACAACCATTTATTTGGCATTAACAGAAGACCTAAAATTGGGGAAGGTGGCTGTGGTGTGGTGCCTAGACACGTGATTCAGCATTGCATCGTATGATTTCTGTATGAACTGGAGTGCAGAGTACAGTAAACATTTTCAGCTTTTTTCCCCAAAGTACTATTGGAAATTGTAATAAAAAGTAAGTGCTGGGAAAGTAGTTTTGCTGAGTTATGCTTTTTTTGAAAATGCATAATACTCCATAGGCTTTTAAGTGATGCTGGGCATATTTAACATTCTTTGATGTTAATTTCCTGGCATATGGACATCTCGACTTATTAAAATAAATAAGTACTTTCAAATTTAATGAAATGATGGAGGAAATGGCCTTTTTTCACATTCACGTCCGCTTCACTGGATAATTTAATGTTTTAAAATGTAAGTTCATATTAAAGTTTAAAATTCAAGTATTGGTTTTTGAAATTCTGTAATAAAAAGGTTTTGCTGTAGGAGAGATGTATGAATTAGTGCGCATGATAACACGATTAACAAAGTTTAGCTGGTGATTTCTTCTGTACAAAATGCCGGCTGTAAATCCTCCTGTTAGAACCTATGGCCTGATGGTAGGATCTTATGCTACTGGTAATTGTTCCTTTCCTGGGGCATTACTGTCAGACCTGCCAATTGCCTGTGCTCCAGAGTTGAAGGTACAGCTGTGGAAAAGCTTTCCTACATCGTTCACCTTTTCTTTTGTTCCTCTTCATTTTGCTGTCTTATGGAGCTTACACTGTAAACTCCTTGGGGCAGAGACAGTCATTTGTTTATGTTGGCTAGCAACAAGATCTTTCTATCTTCTTTTATACTAGATTTGTATGTTTGCTTCTAAGATCTTTGCATCTAGTGGGATGGATTTCTTTATAGCCTCAGGTGTTACTGTGTTATTAGTAAGTATAGGAAATGCACTTTGGTCCTCTCTCCTGTGCTGAGGGAGGGTAAGAATTCCCTGGACGATAAGTAATGCTCAATTTAATTGACTGGATATAAACATTTGAGTCCTAAATATTTAATGGAAATCATTGTGTTTGAATGTAGGGATGTGCAGATGATGGAAGCTTGCTCTGTCTTGCATTTCTTGAGAGACTGCTTACGTGTCGTGTTGAAGCCAAGGATGGCTTTATTTCATTTCAAGGCAGACTGGAAACTGAAGAACTTATTTTCAGGGAGAAAAATGGCAAGGGACCCGAATGAAAAACCTACTCAGCTGAAGCAGAGGTGACAAAGTTCACAGTGATTATATTGATTTTAAATTACTGTGTAGAGCTGGGACTAGCCTATGTCTAGCCCTGCTCATGATGAGAAGAAGAAAGGCAGAAGGCGTGAATACTCCTCTCTCCTCTGCTTCCAAATATTTTGTTATCAGTGTGATAAGCAAGAGCCTCTTCCTCCTGATGTTCCCAACGTGCAAAGGCAAGGGCGTTCCAGCATCCTCCATGGAGCTGAAAGGGGATAAGAGGCGCAGTGCTGAACAGAAATGTGTACTTTATTTCCCCTCAGCAGCCTACCCCTGCGCGCTGGCTGCTGAACCGGAGCAGCGTGCGGTACCCTGTTCAGTGTGTAACAGATGCCTCCAGCTCTACGAGAGATGACATTAATAGGAAACAGAGCATGTCTGAGTTTGAGGCATTTTTGGTGGAAAGTACCACAACTGCCTATACCACAAATTATAATTAACCTAGAATTAATAGCAATTAACAGCACCAATATTCATTTGCTAGAAGTTTTACGGAAAAGTCATTACTGTTTATGTAGTTTGCATTTGTTTCACTGTCAATGAGAAAATTATTCAGTCAATAAGAGCTAATGTTTTATTTTAGACAAGTCTTATCTATTTTAGTATCTAGTTTGCCTCTTGGGAACAAGAACTAAGAACAAATAAAGCTAATTGCAATAGAAATTTGATACTGTAATGAAACTCTTAGTTGCTGCATGACTGAAAGAGCACAGAAAAATGCCTTGTACCTGCACTAAATCCAGCAAAGCTGTGACGGGAGATGTTGTGTCTCCTAGTTTGGTGTGATAGAGAGAATGTCTGAGTCACTTGGGTAGGGAAGATGACGGTTTCTTCCCCGTGGTTTTTCAGCAGCCCGACAGAGTGTGCATGCCTGGGCCTGCGCCAAGCAGAGATGCAGCCTCCAAGTGAGACTATATTACTGCAGTCCTGGATGATTAATTTTGTACCAAATTGTAGGGGCCTCATTAGCCCCAAACACACCAATAATGCAGTTTTAAAGATCTTTAGTGCATCCATTACTTCTGTTTCTAGTGTGCTTCTTTGCAAGGAAAATATTTGTTTCTTATCATCAAATCTTCAGGTAGAGTCTGGGCCATAAAAATCACACTGAGCTCGCAGTGGCTTGTGCATTCGTTATGTTTAACTTAGATTTTATTGAGGGAATGTCTAAGTTATCCTTACTTTGTAACATGTTTGTAAGACAAGAGTTTATTCCATCCCGTCATCAGGAAAGGGGAAGAGAAAGCCATTATCTGTCTTGAGCCATCCAGAAGACTGAGAAAGCTGATAAGAGAACTGAAATCAGGGTTTGTAGATGTGCTTCAGGCCTTCAAGACACCTCTGTGTGGTAGCATACCTGTCTGGTCCGCCCAGGGCGGCGAGTGTTTTGGGTATTTTCTAATCAGCGAGGCTCCTGGGAAAGTCTTGTACCCTTATCAACATCCCTGGCTTGTCTGGGGAAAGCAAATAGACCCCCTCATGCCAAGGGCTGTCTACGGGCACAGTCTCATATTATTTGTGTAGGATCGTGACTTCTGTGACCCCTTGCAGCAGAGTGTTTGCGTGAATAAATGATATGATAATGTGCTGCTGGCTGAATTTACCCGTGTGGGGAGAGCAGTGATGGTGTGAAACAGGGAGCACCCATTCTGACATGTGTAAGAAGCAGCAGGTTTGCCAAGTCTAAAGAATTAAAAATGTCTGTGGGAATCCTTTCTCTGTGCAACACGGGCAGTCCAAGTGTCACCTGCGTGTCCCCACTGGAGAGCCCGTGTCCTAATCTGAGCTTTCATACCTGGCGAAGAGACGGGTCAGGCTTGGTGTGGGCCTCGTGGATGGCTTCGAGGTGAGGGCGCTCGGCAGTATTGGCTTCCCAGCACCTGGCAGTTCTGCTTGCTGCTGCTTCTCAGCTGAGGCCAGAGTTCAGCTAGCAGTGAGATACTTGGGTCTTGTTATCTGTTCTCGTCAATCCTCAGTTTCCTTGCCTCCGTGCACCTTTCTTCCTTGAATGTCTGTAACAAGACACAGATTTCCAGCCAGCTACGTTGTTCAGTCTCTCCTGCAAACACTTTTTTGAATAATTGTGCCCTTTCTCCCCAAGGCTCACTTTCACAAAAGGATATACTGCTGACTTTTTAGACACTGTATCCCTTTATCTTGATGCAAAGACATTGTCTCCCTAAATGAAGGGCAAATTATTTTTAATCAGTGAAACTATAAATGCCATTCCTCTATGGTTTTAAACCGAAGTACTGGAAACAATCTGACAGCATTGTGCTAGCCAGCGCCTCTGAGAGGTGTTTCTCAAGCAAACTACGTTCCGGGAGGCTGTCAGGGAAAGCTTACTTCTTAAACAAAATCAGTTTCAAAAAGACAGGTTTTGGCTCCCTGGAAGCCTGTATTTTTTGCAGCCACCTGTCCTGACTGCTTCCTGGTGTGATTTAAACCTGCGCAGTGTGCCAGCGTGTGCTGGCAGAGATTGTTTCACGGTAGGCTGGGCTGTGGGACCATGTCAAGATGTGCTCTACATAGAGGTGGGCAAAAACCCAACCCCCTGAGTCGAAACTCCGCGTGGTTTGTGTGAAACTGTTAGACTGGAGACATAAACGGCACACAGATTGACCTGTCAGAAACTGGGTCCATCTTCACTTACAAGAAAGGACAGATAAAGGAAGAAGCATCCCCCGCAGGCAACTTCTATGAGTGGTATTTTATTACAAACAGACCTCCAGGACAATCAGACAAGGGTTTTGATTTATGAGATAACGGTTACCTTTAAAATACTGAAGGGAGGATTGAGGAGAAGGCTGCTGTTATATTAATTCGTGTTGATAGAATTGACACAGGTATAATGTAACATTGCGATGGTGGATGGAAGTCACTGCATAGACAGCCAGTGAAAGCACGTTTGTTTAGTTTTGTGCTCACCTTATCTCATTCCTTATTGTACAGGTGACTTATGAACAAACCAGTGTATATCTGTAATGAGGTTTTCTGTGTTTAATGCTCTGATAAAGAACTAAATATTGAAGTTTTTGTATAGGAAATGCATTATAAATTAATTTCAATGAAGTTCCTCCAATATTCAGTGAACGCTGTTGGGTTTTTTTACTGAATATGGATATTAAAGCAAAGCCAATCGATGGAAAAGAGGAATATGTATTCCACAGCACTGAAAAGATATGGAGAGTTTTGTCCTCAATGGCTTAAGAAGGCGCTTTCAAGACCTTATGGTATAAATAAATTCTGCACACTTCAAGATTTTTTGCGTGTTTAATCGAAAATGATACCAGTATCTCCTACAGAAATTGATAATACAGAGAAAATGTAGGACTTCATTTTCAGGTAGATGAATTTGGATGAATAAATGCTACTGGAAGGGAGAATTTAGGAGAAATCTTAATAGAAATCTCCAATTAGTTGAATGGCTGGTTATCTGTGACAAGACATAATATTTACTAGACACTGAAAGCTGCAGCAGTACTTATAAAGACAAAGGTAGAACAAGATCAAATTTTGTGTACTGTGTGTTGTGAAATGTGGGCAATCTTTGCAAGGCTTTAGGGCTTAAATAAGTTTTTGAGAAAATATTGGGAGAAAGGTATTAGTGGAATGTAATATTATGAAAATGACACTGTTGGGCACCTTGTTAAAATCTTTGTCCAACAGCCATTTTATTACACTGGCTCTAATTTGATAAGCAGTGCCAGCAGAATTGGGATCTTATATTTTTGTTAGTAAAGGCAGTGCTATGCAAACAAGAAGGAAGAAAATCTGTCCCTTTCAGTGCTTAAATAAAAACAAATTAAAACAAACAGAAAGCTATGTAGTAAATGGTATGAAGTGTGACCACTAAACTCCTTTCATCAGGTATTTCAAAACAAAATGTAATCCCACAGGAAGTAGTTTTATGAAAATTACAAATTCCATTCTTAGTCCTAGAGATGCCTTGAGTCTTGCATTGATTAGTTGTGAGGATTAGGCAAAGTGGCATTAGCTTGTTTGTAATTGCAGAGGGAATTTTATAATGTAAAATGTCTATATGTGGCTGAAAATGTAAAACAAAAAACCAAGATAGCTCTTGAAACTGAGTGCTGCGTGTGAAACAAGGTTCTTTATCCATCATTGATAGTTTTTCAGGTAATCTGCAAAATATTTGTTAGTCCTCAAGCAGTGACATTTCCTCCTGTTCATGTTGTAGTGGAAGATTAATTTGGGGTTTCATCACTTCTTCTGAAGCCAGTTGATGTCAGACAGACACGCATACCTCGGCGTAGGATGTACCCCTGCTTTTGCATCTTGGGTTTTGTTTTTCAGTCAGAAGTGGAGACCTGTGGTGATTTACGTTCTACATTCTCAATGGCAATATTTTCAGCTGATCAAAATAGAGGACATCCAGACTTTTGAAGTACCCTGGCATGGCTGGGAACTGAAGTAGCAAAGGAGTGTTTAACACAAGTAAATGAAATACAGTAAGTTTAGAGGCATGAGATAAAGGGTCACTGGAACAAAACCAGGGGATGGAAGTAAACCATAGTTCTATCTTCATTTACTGTATTTGGCTTATTTCACTGCTGAATTGTGAATGTTCCTACTTCAGATAGCAGTTGAGAAGCATCCTGGCTGATGGTCCTGCAAAGGTCTCACATGCATGCTGTCTATATCATTGCATCTGCTATACAAACCCAGAGAGGGAGGGGAAAGGGATGAGATTTCTATTTTTATTTTTTTTACTTGTCTGGAATAGTCAGAGAAGAAAACAAGAGGCCATTGACTTGGTGGCCAGTGACTCATCATCACCTGTTGCTCCCACAAGAGCTGAACAGGGGATTAGCATTTGCTGTGCTCACCCTGCTACTCCTGCCCTCAATCTGAATTTTTTTCAAACCCTGTTTGAGATGAAAATGCAACAGTTTGGCCTGAATGAACACTGATATAGATCTGTCTAAGCTCCTTTCTTACTTCAAACTCAGTTAAGGCAGGATTACAAAGAAGCAAGAAAATTCAGCTCAGATGTCTTGAAATCAAAGCGGTTCAGTGAAACTAAGGTATTCTCAAACCTTTGTGCCAATTAACACTGGGCTGTGACAGCAGACTCTGCCTCATAAAAATTCTACCTTGTACTTATTCAGGTGGGTGGATTTAAGCAGGGGGAACCTATAAGACTTCCTTTTGATTAACTTTCCCCAGGCATTACATCAGATCAAGCAATGCTTGACAGATGGGTTTTTATCACTTCAAAGAAGAAAATATTTAGCATGATACAGAGATTAGATGCCCATGCTGATGCTGTTAACTGTGCCGAGGACATCTTTTTTTCAGCCAGATACGTATCTCAGGGGAGGTGTTTCTTGCTACAGCACACAAGCACTTAAATTTGGAAAAAATTCTACAGATTTTGGTTCAAATCCTACTTATATGGAATAAATTTGTGAGCTTACTTTTTGCAGTGACTTAAGCAATCATGAAATTTAATTCCTATCAATAATTCTGTAAAACTATTCATGTGAATTACACTGCATATATGCTCTTAATAATGTCAGGGCACTGGCATCCAACTGTGCATGAAATAAATAAGAATACTGTTGCAGTCCTCTTCAAGCTTGTTTAAAAATTATGGATTCAGCCCAAGTAATGTCATTACTGATACAGTAGGTGTTTTTACAGTGGACCTTTTCCATTTTAAAATTCAATTAAACATGGCATGGCATAATTAATTTTTTATTGTATTCCTTCCAGGGAGAGAGCTAATTGGCTGCTTTTACAAAATGTAGTTGCTTTAAAGAAAAAACACTATCAAATTACAGTATTTTCCAACTACCTAGGATCCTCTGAGAGTAATGATGCTACAATACACAGAGTTCACTCCATGCACAGCTGAAATTTGGTCAGCCAACGCCACAGTGAAATGAAACAGCCATTTAACAACACTGAAGAACAGCACAAAACACATCAGTACATAAAGTGAAGAATATTAAACTTCGCTGAAAGTTTTAGGTGGACAGAATGTCATTACTAAAATTGAAGTTGTCGGGCTCCTGGGATTAATATCCCTGTAGTTACAAAAATTGCTATAACGTCAGTGACCACGAGTAGTCACGACCTCGGATCTATTTGGAGAGCTTTTAAAGGTCTCCTACTGACCTTAAAAACCCAATTTCCAACGTTTTAGATAAGCCCATTATTGCAAAGATAGGAACACAGAAGGATCCATACTGGAACAACAATTAGGTGCCTTAGTTCAAGGTTACATCTCCAGCTGTGGTCAGTGGTTCACGCTTGTGAATTTTTTAATAAATAAAAGTAATACTACCTGACTACAGGCTTCAAATCGTCTCTGTGTGCCGCTGCTTTGTGCGGCGTTAAGGCTGCCAGTGGAGCTGGAGTTTGCAGGGAGAAGGAGCTGTTGCCATGGGAATTTTGAAAGCTGTCGTTGTTTCACTCTTTGCCAGCAATTGTGGAGAAACGTGATTCACTGAAGCAAATTCTGCCTGGGGTGTAACTCCGCTGGCCCTGCCGAGATGCCTGGCCCGTACAGGGACTGGGGTGGCTGAAGAGGGGTGTGAGAAGGGGGAGGCTTGCTTTTCCCATGCCCAAATCACTAGCAGTGTGCAGGTAGCCGGGCTGATTTAGAAATTCATGACTATTAAGGTTGTTAGGCCGTCTTATACTTTTCCCAGGTCTTGTGCTTCTCCAGCAGTCTCCAGGAGGAGGCTTTCAAAGGAGTTCTCTATTCCTATAGAAAATGGTTGTGAAAATGAAAAACTCTTTTGTAAAGGTCAGCCTGAGCAGGGTGCTGAATTGACATTTATGCCTTTCAGAAGTTCCCCCGAGTTGCTGCTTTGTTATGTATGATGGAGAAACTTACAGGGCACCAAGTAATTTTCATTTACTGTTTTGTTTACTTGTCTCTTTTTTTGGTTGTAGCACCTGTTTGATACCTCTCTGGGCAATACTGTTACAGCCACCTGCTCCTGTGGTTCAAACCCATATTCTTCTGGCAAAATTCTCCTTCAGTCTGACACTTCACATGTTTTTCCCAAGCCAGAGATGAATGAATACTCTTCGAAAGTCTGCAAAGATTCTTTACCCTGCTATTTTCTGTGTTGTCTAAGAATTTAATCCAATAACCATTTCTGGTGGCTGTGTCAGGCTTTTGGATCAGACCCAAAGCATGCTTGAAAAAAAAAAAAAGTTTAGATGTTTGAGAAACATCCTTACTTGGCAGCAGAATATTGCAGATAGGTCTGTCCCCCTAATTTCTTGTGTGTCCCTGTGCTCAGAAGAGGTAGAAAGAGAATACTGACACTGAACGTATGATGTAGTGATGCATGGAAGTGATTCCCCAGTTATTTTTATTTAAAAACTTAAAACTTCTTGCAGGCCTGTATAAACCCGTGCCATCAGACTGCAAACGGACATCAAGGCTATTTGCTAATGTTGGATACCTGGCTGTTGTCCCATTTTCTGTGACTTTGTGGCTGAATGGATAGAAGTTTTGGGCTTACTGTCAACACATCCGACATCTGAATACAGAAACCAAAAGAAATGTGTATCTGTGTTTCCTTATTCTGCTGCCTCTTTCTTGATCTGCAGAGCGTTTGTGGGCAATGAAAGAAAGCAGGTGAAGAGCCTTATCTTACATTAATCTGTGAGAAAAGGTAGAGCTCTGCTTGTGAAAACGTCTGCTGGGATATCCACCTTCAGACCACACGCACGTTGGTGAAGAAATCAGTGCCCGATCTGCTAATTTTATTCATGTACTCCTTACCTGCCCATTTACTTTCCCCCAAGCGAAGGATGACTTCTTCACTGAGGGCTGTTTTTCCTCAGTTATCAGAGCACAAAATAAAGCAGCTGTTTATACCAATTTCTTTCGTACTGTAAGGATCATTGAGTATGCAGGAGACCAAAAACTTCACATGCACCACAAGAAATCATGTGAGTCTAATGATGCCATTTAACAGACAATGTTTTTCTTGGCATAAATTAAGACCCCTTAGAAAAAGGTTATAAAAATTGGAAGAGCTGTCTTGTCTGAGGAGGATGCTGAAAAGGAGAGGGGTGGGTTGGGGAAGACAGCTTTGTAGTTTTAAGAGCTGATAAATCTTCAGCTGAGCAAGAAATTTATGTTGCCATACACTGAAGTTCAAGAATTGCTGTTGTTTTCTGACTTGAGATGAAGTTCCTGTGCTTATGGAAAGGCGTTAAGTAGAAGAGTTTATTTTTTAGCCTAGATTCCTGTAATTCTAGGGCATTGACTTTTGACTCTTGGGAGAAGACATTGCAGAGGAGACAGTGTCTCAATTGAAAGAGCTTTTCAGAAGACAGTTGGGAAGAATTCGTATTTCTAATATGGACATGCAAAATATATGCTAAACAGGTTGATTAAAATGGCCACCCACCTAAACCTGACAACTGGAGCTCTGTCGTGCCTAGAGCCTGAATTCTTAAAGAGAAACCCCTCTCTTGCCTTCATATTCTCTATCTTTGTAATTAAAATAGACTGCTATTTCCATTGGTTTCTGTTGCCTTTTTCATGGGGCTGTCTAGGATTTCATAAGGTTTCCCAGTGCTCTCATATGTGGTACCTTTCCTACAAGGCAATCATGAAAATCTCTTCTGCTGTTATTCGGAACACTGACTGACTGATTTGTTTTTAATAGTAACATTCCAGAATCCCATTGCCTATCTTTCTTGCATCAATTAGCTCTCTGTTGACCAGGGGGTACGATTGCTTTCAGTATGTCTTCAGAACTTGTAAAAAGATAATTGTTAACCTGGATGCCAATAGGACTTTAGTGAAGACTTGTTTAGAGCTTAAAGGTTTCAGCAGCAATCGATTTGATAAAATAATGGCTTTTGTTCCCGTGTTGATATATTTTTGTCTTTTCAGGCACTGTTGAATGGAGGGAAACGGTCATTAGATCTATGGCCCTTAGTAGAAGGCTGCTGAAAGCAATTGTGACTTGTTCCCTGTAACTTGCATCTTTGAGTCCTTTTGATTCCAGAAGTGAAATAGAAGCAAAAATTTCGTGTGATTCTGTCAATACTGCTCTGATGCTGTCAGAGCGTTTTTACGCCCCACTTTCCTATTTAATCCCTTGTATTTTGCATACAGCTATTATTTTTTTATTAGGCTTTCACTGTTTGAACTTTTGATGGATGTAGGTGCTGACTGTTTTAAGCATGTTTAAAAACCTGGCAAAAAAAATCTCTCTAATTGGCATCTAAATGTTTGTGCAAATCTCCTGCATAGTCTGTTGAGAGATGTCTGCATAGTGCTGTGGCAGCCTGCTGTTATTAAACAATTAGCGTCAGTGGCCGGCGCAGGTAGGAGGGCTTGAGAAGCAGAGGGAATGTGTAGCTGTATTTAAATGCTATATTGGCAGATCCCCCTGTATTAAGTGGTGATGCTGCTGTCCCTTTCCTCTTTAACTCTTATGTTACTGACAATGGAGTTGAACGCTTTCCTGCTGCTGGTTTGCAAGGAGTTGGTATTGTTCTGAGGGAGCTCCTACGTTGGTTTGGCTTTTTGATTTAAAATTGATGCATTATAGTTCAGAAAGATAAAGTAGCTACTTCTAGCTGAATGCCAGAAGAGTGTATCAATTTCTGTAAGAAATAACTTCTCGGCCTTTTTATTTGTCCTGGGGGAAAAGTGAGTACGTTGAGACACATTATCGGGTTGGGAACTTGCTGGGAGGTTTGAGGGCTGCAGACTGAGGAAGACTCCCTGACCGTCCCTCTGTTTGCCAGTAATGTGTTAGGAAAAAGTTCGATTTGACCTTTTCCCTTTGCCACCTTCTTAATTTAGTTTGTTGTTTTGTTTGGGACTCGCTCCTGAGAACAGGGCATATCTGTATATCTGAGGCTTTTTCTGTGAGGAGCAGGGAATGGTAATGGAACACAGACTTCTGTCTTTGGCTGGACAGCTGAGCGTTCTGCTCCACAGTCAGGCGTGGGGTAGGAAGAACAGGAACCGGTCACACACCCAACACTTCTTTCTTCTTGACTACTCAGGGTCAAACTGTGACCACGGGCTACAGAGTCCTTCCAGGTTTTTAAAAGCACAAACATATTTTAAAAATTTCTACTGATACATCATAGTTAGTTTTGACTTAAACATTGTCAGGAAAACTTACCATCATGTGTTGATTTTGTAATGTGATAGAGAAGAGTTTAGTAGTTTGAAAATGAACAAATTTAAAATTGGATAGTTGAAGGTCAGAACCCTATAGTGATAACTCAGCTGATGTAATATTCATACCTTGGTCAGAAGTACTGCTGTATATCAATATGTTGTCCCTGTCTGCCATGATTATATAGGGTAGAAACGCATTTGTGCGCTGACAAATATCTAAGGGAGAAAGAGACAGGGTATTTATACAGGCAATGTATAAGAAAATTCAGGAGTGAGGCACCTGAAAGAGTTTATAGGCTATGAACCATTATTCTCTTCTGACTAAAGCAAACTGTATTGTTTAAGCATTAACCACTGTCAATACTTGCCACAGTAGAATTGCCTGGGACCATTCTTCAGCTGGTTCTGTGCACTTGATTAATGCCCCATTTTTTTTAAATGCACTGAACTAGGAAAGGGGAAAATACCTGATTTGGTTCTAGTGGGCTTAGTTCTCAAACCAAAAATGTGTTGCAAAGGACTAAAAATTATTACAGTAACACCAAATACTAGCCTAATACAGGTCGGCATGCAAGCTGTTCCAGGTCTGAGAAGCCAAAATTCATGCACAGATGTTTTACAAGTCAGAGGTCTGGTTTGTGTTGGCAAGCATTTCTTGGACACTGGTGCACTGGCTGCTGTCTCTACCTGTCTTCTCTGAGCTATGTTGCCTGGCTAGGGAAACTTTCAAGTTACAGTGTTCAAAATTTTGATTATCCTTTGTCGTCCTAAAGGAAAAGATGTGATGAGTTCTGTGACTGGCTATCCGTCAGTTAAATGAAGATGTTCTGTCCCCTTGGTTTTAAGAAAGGAGCATGCCTTGCCCTAAAGAGGCGTAAGATGAGACTATACGACAGCATCAGTTTGGATCCCATGATTACCAGATAAAGAATGAGGAGGGACTGCAATTATATTTGCGAGCATTTACTTGGGGAAAAACATACCAAAATTAGCGTTTGTCTACAAACTCCAGTGAATTGCTTACCAAGTAGACTTTACACCTGAATTAACAATAAACACTCAGCTGGTAGCTGACTAGATGAACTTTCTGTATGCATGTGTACTGTCCTGCTCCAAAAAGAGCACTTAGTCCTTTACTCTGTATCACAAGCAAAGGCCTGAACTGCAGGGTTGAAATCTCTGGAGAGAGGAGCTGCAGTGCTTAGCTGAGGTGGCTGTGGTGGGATCAGGGTTTGGCATCTCCTTCTTGGGATGCTTCAGAATATTCAGGGCAAAAGGCGGGCTTTTGTTGAGGGTTTTTTTGTTGTTTGTGTGGCTTGGTTTTTTTTTTTTCTTTTTGCATTTTTGGGAATTTGGCAGTGGACTTGAGGGTCGTTTAAAATCCCATGTCTGTATGTGCCATTCCCATAGATATTTTGCAGACCACATTAATGTGGTCATTGCCAGGCTAAAAACATGACACCTCTGTGCTATCTTAACAAAAAAGGGTAGTCTGTAAGAGCTAATCCACTGCCTGAATAGAAGATGATTTATTTTTTCTGGCTTTCAAAAGAGCACCTTATACAGGAACACATGGCAAAGGATCTTCCGCAAAGGAGGAGAAGCACTTAAATGCAAAATGAAAGCTGAAAAAAAGAAAATCTTCAAACTTGTTAGACAAACCAATTTATAAATACAAGTGTTCTTCCTCTGTTCCTGTTACCAGATTTCTCAAGAGTCCAGAAAATTAATCAAAAGTAAGCTTCCTTTAGAGGATATCTAAATAGATACTGACTTTTTTTTTTTTGTGCACTTTGTATTTTGCAGTTTTGTAGCTTATAAACCCTTTTAACTCATGAAATGGGAGAAAACTCATTGTGGTATGACAAGTGGTTGCAATAATGATCAAATACCTGTCACTTGTAATTGTGCGGCAGTAAGGGGGGGGGGACAGTTTTTAGGCTTTCATGCTGTTGCTGAGATTAGTATGAAATTGCATTATTGGTATGAATATGTTGAAAAAAAAATATTTGAATGTCCTATATTTTGTGTACAACTAGAGGAATGTGGTGTTTTCTTTTCAAAAAGGATAAGTCATCTACTTTAAAAACAGCATTTGAAATTTATTATAATCTCTGGGGATTTATATAAACAGACATCTCCTACTAAAAAAGCTATTTTCTTATACAGCAAAGACAGAATTCAAATCAAAACAAGAACAACAGATTTGTTAGAATGTCCGTTCCAGATTCTGGTGCCCGGTAGACAAGGAAGGAACAAGAAGCTTTGCCCTGGGCAGCCTGGTTTGCTGTCTGAGCCTGTCCATGACATACATGCTTTTGGTCCAAGCCACAGGAAGGCCATGTACAGGATTTTGGGTGGCTTGATGTTTTGGTTGCCTTGGTGGAGGCCCAGATGTTAGGGGTGGTCATCTTCCTGTTTGTTCGTTTGGTCTGAAGTGGTTAACAGGTGTCCATCTTGGGCTTAGGCAAGTTGTATAAAGAACTAAGCACGTGAGGTTCATCGTACCCATGGTGTAGAGGAAAGATGGGTCTCAATAGCTGGCAGATGTATGCACTGTGACAACAGGAGATGCTAATTCCAGCCCAACAGGGAAAGGTTCACCGAAAGTAAGAAACCCTTAGAATAAGGAAATTCCTTCTCCAACTTACTGTGAGGAATGAGAGTTCAAGGTCCAACCTCTAGTAGGATCAGTCTGATATGGCCATGTTGGATGGAGAATAATGTTGTCCTCTTCTTTGACTGCTCCATTCTCACTTCGTCTGTAAACAAAACTAATCTGTAATTGCAGCACAAGGAGAAAACGGATGTGCTGTCAGGACCTGGGCCCTTGGTGTGACCAGCCTGGTGGTGCTCTCCCAGTGCCTCTCTGATGGTGCAGTGAGGATCCCCACAGAGGTGGATACTTATTGTCTCAGTGGTAGACGACCATGTCCCACCTATCGCTGCAGTCCTCACCTCCCAGACGCCATTGCCATCCCTGCAGTGGAACGTGAGGGTACCACCTCTGTAAGTGGGGTCTCTGTAGCTGCTGGGGCAGCTGTGGACTCCTGCAGGCTGGCATTGTGAAGGAGATGGGAGAAACACTGAGGGTGGTTGATTCTTTGTGTCTCTGTCATCAACACAGGAAAAAACAAATAAACACCCAAAACCCCAATCTTGTGAATTTCTTGTTGGCGGTTTCAATAGGGAGAGTGTAGCAAAGTAGTAGATAATATTTTAAGTTCTTAATGGATTTTTATAAAAGGTTTTTGATATTGGTGATGTTTTTTTTTTTTTAAATGTAGGCTGAAAAGTCACTGCTGTAAATGTATTTGAGAGCCATGAGATATAACAGATAATTTTCTTTCACATTAAGCTTTACTGTTTTCTTTTTCCTTGAGTAAATAACACCTTGCTGAGCCATATTTAAGTGTGCCAATTTCTTCCTGGTAAGATGAATGTGAAGGTGTTAATTACAGTGAGTAAACTAGTTATTAATGGTATTTTTGCATTCTTGTCATCTATTGGTGGTTAAACGAGGGTGGGAGGAAGGGATGCTTCATTTGTGATATAGGTTCCTTTCTACCAGGAGAAGAAGGATAGCAAGAACAAGGATTTTAAAATTTTCTGTAAAAATTAGAGGAGCTGGCATTTGTGCATGGGTGGCTGGTTGATAGAAGTTCTGAAGAGTTGCCTTTACTGCCTTTCACTTAAGTGATCCGTGAACTAAAGTGTCCCCAAGTAGGATATGACACAACAACCTGTGACTTGCTCATTAAAGGCTCATATTAAGGCCTGTCTGGGAACTCTCTAATGCCAGATCACCGAGACCATGGACCGGAACAGCGCCTGTAGAGGTCCTGTCATCTTAATGGTAATGGCTCGGTATCTGGCTCATGGGCGGAATATACAGCATCGCTGTCCTGTGGGACTGTTAAAGGCTATTCTCAGAGACCCCTTAAAGTGAAGATGATTGATACAATGGGCTTCAAGTGGTTACTATTCTTTGTGCCAGTAGTCTTCATCAGGTGGCAGTAAAGCCATGAGTTGATACACATTATTGTAGCATACTAATACTATATACATAATTATAATCTCCTGACAGTGAAGTATGGCCAGCCCAGGAGGTCTCTGGAAGACTCCTCTGTATGTTTACTTTATATTGTTGCTACGTAAAAACCTTGATGTGCCTATATCTTGAGAGCTCTCTGCAGTTCTGGTGTTTGCACCTCAAGAAAAAGTATAGTACTAACTAAAAACAGACCTGTGAATAACAGCTAATGGGAATTGTCAGAGATGCACCTTTTAACATTCCCGATCCAACACACATTCATGCACTTCCTGAACAGCTCCTTCAGTTGGGTGAGAGAACAGCGGGCTGGCTGGGCCTCGCCCTGACCTGCCAGGACATCTCCTCTGTCCGTACAGTCCATTAACGAATGTCGTGCTGGAACGCAGTGACAGTAAAATTTGACCAAAGCCAAATGAGAAGAAACAGCAGGGTGGAACTTATGTTTAAACATTAGGCTGCTTTGATCATCTATTTCAGCTCAGTATTTTTGAAGATACAGTTGTATGGTCAGCAAATGTGTCTGGCGATGTCATTTTATGCTGATGGAGCATAGGATACAGGCTGATTTTACTGATAGGCCTTTTTCTGTGGAGAGATGCGACAGAACTTGGGTGCAATCAGTTATTCGGCTCAGAACAAAGATATATGGCACTGTCTTAATAGAAAATGCTGTTGTGTACAGATGTATTTTAAGGAATTCTATTGTATTACTGAGAGATTAAATGTGAATAGAGTACAGATAGTGGATTGGGGGGGGGGCAATCATATACATGCAAGTGTAAAGCTGCATTCCTATCATATCTATGCTGTTCGTGTACGTAAACTGGCCTGTGTATGTACAAGGGAAAACTCTTCAAATAGCTTCATATTGAACAGCTCCTCAGGCCACAGTTAGGCGCTAGCAGTGAAGTAACAGCTGAGCTGCAAGCTGTTGTTGCAAAGTGAATACTGGATGCCTTGAACCTGGCTTGGACAAGTCCTGAGCGTCGGCATGGACTTGGTGAACCCCTGAAGGAATAAGCTGTGTTTGGCACGGCGCTAGACTCAGGCACTGTTGCTACTTAGGCTAAAGCCCTAAAAGGTTATGGACATGTCTGTAAGCTGTGAGCGCTGATGCTCATGCTGGCAGAAAGCTTGATAGATGGAAAGTAATTTGGGGATTTAAAATATGTATCAAAAGGGATTTTGAAGACTGTGGTCCTTAGTCTTGATTTCCTGGTTTGAATGAGAAACGTAATGAAGATGTATGTTGTACTTCAGTATTAGATGAAATTGTGTTGGTTCAGGATCAGTGTTAGCCATTCGCTTCACCTTTTATTCCCAACCCCCCACCCCCCGGTCCCTCAGAGTGTTCTGGTGTTTTCTCAGCATATTGTATTTTCTTCCCACTTGGAGCTTTTTCTTGTTTGGGTCTGTCTCTATGGTTTAGGCATGTGTATTGTTTATTCCTGTGCTGCTGTTATTGCATGGTCATTGTTTTTGATCCCGCTTATTTTCTTAAAGATAGTTATTGCTTTGATAGTTATTGTTTGGTTTTAGTTAGAGGTTGTTTAGCTCTAGCTCTTCCTCAGAGACTGTGGGTCAAACCTTTAGCTGGGTAAAATCAATGTAATCAATAGTGCACTGCTGATACACATCAACACAGATGAGCCCTTGTGTAACATCAGCTCAGCAGAATCCTACTCGAATCCTTGCTTTATTTCCCAGTTCAGCTTTTGGAAGGCAGTTATGGTCACAAAACACTTGTTTTCTTTCTGCAAACCCTGTGGTTTTCAAAGGATAGAGCAAACAAAACTCAATTAAGAATGATAGCTTCCCATTAGGCATGTCAGAAATGTACCCTTTTTTTCTGTACAAATAAATTGAAGCCTGGAATATTTTAGAGGAAGAATTGTGATCTTTTCCGCAATGACTGAATATATTAGTTTGCAAGTCCCATATTCCAGGCATTAACCATTTGCCGTTTCATGACACTCTTTCAAACAATAATAGTAGCTGTTTACGTGGAGTATAATTAGGAAAATATCTGATGTCTTTTTGCCTTTGCCTTGGCAATAAATCTCACATACCTGTGTGGGAACAAGGAGAGCCAGCAGTACTTGGCCAGCTAATTTCTCAGAACATCAACCAGCAAATGTTCCTTCTGCAATTGGTGTTCCACCAACCACAATTTAAAACCACCGGTTTAAACACCTGACCGAGCTACTGCTAAAGAGGCAGCAGGAGAGCTACCGGTGGAGCCCAGCAGTGGTGACTTTCAGTCTCCTTCTCTAACCTTTATATATGCTGCCTCTGTGTGTCAAGACACAGTAATACATCTTCCTGAAATAGATGGCTGCAGGATGTGCTGGTAAATTGGTTGGCTGACAACACCAGCAAAATCTTCAAGAGGTATGTGGTAACAAGCAGTATTGTGCACCCTAGCCCTAAGCGTCTGCATGGGCAGTTATGACTCTGGCAATTTTCAATGAATTTGAGAGATGTATCTTCTTTTTGAAATGTCCATTGTCTGCAAAGGAAGCTGTTAGGGTGGAAAGGGAGGATCTTTCAAAATATGACAGTAATTACGATTTGTTCTTGATGAAAAGCCTCTTCACTAATGGGTGGATACCCTGCGTGGTTCCTCTGCGTAGCACACCCACTACCTGTCCCTGTTTCAAATAGGAAAGGCTTAAAACAAAGAAGGGAAGAGCACTGATTGCCAGGAAATTGCAACACAAAATGAAGGAACAGCAGAAGAGAGTTATGTTACAAACAATCTCTCTTTCAGACATGAGCTGCAGCGCCTTATGGGTGACAACATAGAATTGAGCAGGTTTCTTCTGGTGGAGGTCATATGCCAGATGGGATGAGCTTGGAAAGAAAGATACAAAAAAGCTAAGTTTGAGGGATGTGAGAGGTAGAGACAACATCATATTAAATATTTGTTTTGCATCAGTAAACTCTTGAGTTTTTCCATCTTGCAAGGGGACCCTCCAAAGTCCTTGCAAGAAGCAGGGCCATTATTTTCCCCAAATACTTATGTCTTTTTGAGCACCTCTTGATACATTTTTCACATGCAGATGGAAATCTGGACAGGAAAGTTGCATCTCCTTTACTTGACCTCCCTTTCTGTCTCGAACTGGCCTGTTGTCAAGTTTCCATGATGTTTTTTTATAGAACATGCATTGTCTCTTGGTCTTTCGTGACTGGTAGTCGAGGCTACATTGTCACCAGTGAAGGAGCACGATTATACCACTTACTTGATCGCTTAAGAAATGAGGGTATGTTCATGACGTAGGAGTTATAAAAAGCAGCCCACTCTAATGCACAGTTGTACAAAACTCAATGCAACATTTTCTTGAATGTTTATAAAAGTGTTGTATGCCTTGGAGGCTGCTGGTAGCCCTTTCCCAGCTGGTCACTGAAATCTAAATCCTTTGTGTATTTCAGCAACTTGTGTAAGTAAGAATTAGGTGTTTAAATACCTTCATGGGTGTAAGCCTGTTGTTACTGCTGTTTTGGAACATTTTTCTTTTCTTTGGTTCAACACTCAGCTTTGGTTTTAAGTGGTGCCACATGTTAAAGACATTTTTTCAGCTTCAGAGAAACCACGTCTTTCAATTTGAAAAACAGTATCCTAGCTTCTATCTCAGACCGGTCTTTGAAGATACCCTTGATTTAATTCATCAGTACCTTTAAAGAAATAGTAAGAAGACTGCTTTCAGTAAATTCCATAAAAAAAAATCATTACCTAGTCATGTACACATAGGAAAATTTCAGAACATTCAGGGTGATTAATGATACAATGTATAATACCTGGCAATTAGTGTTTCATGTCACAGTTTTTAGGCAAAAAAAGCCCAGCATAAAAATGTTACTATTTTTTTAAAGAGAAATAGATTTATTTACATATTTTAAAATACTCTTTAGAGCTCTTTTTTAGTGCCTGAGTGTGCATTACAGACCTGCCAAGTTCTTCCTGCAGTTACACATTCACTTGTTAATGACTTTGTCTTAATCAATACTTTCTCAAATGGAGACGCTCAGATATTCCAAGAGTCACCTTAAAAGATCTCTGGCAGATAAATAATTAAATGACCCACTGGTTGCCTTCCTGTGTGCAAAGAACTTCTGGTAGAAACCTAATTGTTTGATTTCAAAAATCAAAACCTGCCAGCCTCTTGAAAAGAGGCAGTTTTAGCTGTTTGAAGAATCTAATTGCTTATAACAGGTCATTGTGGTGGTGGGCTGTTGAGTGAAAGGAGATAATTTTTTATTCTTTAAATATTGTAGCTCACAGAAGAGAAGTGGAATGGAGAGGGAAAATGTTATAAGCTAGTATGTCAAGTCTCATCTCGTCAGGTTGCCAACGAGAAGCTTGATCCTGGATCCAAGTGTTTGTACAACTTCACTAGTGACAGTTGTGTTGACTGCGTTATGCGAGTGGATATGTGTTTGAAAGATGGGACACATGAAATCTGGATTGGTTTCCTTTATTGCCCTGATGATAGCTTCAGTGGTAATAGGGGAGTCTAAGTGTTAGGGCTAGCTGTCTCTCTCCTGTATGTCATTCTGACGAGTGGATCCTCTGCTTTGACTATTTTGAACTTGCCAGAAATAGCTTGGACATGGTGACAGGATGTGTGTTAAGCCTCACAAATGGCGTATTAATTTGGTAATGAAATGAGTTAGTATTTGTTATTGTTGCTTATTAGACTGATATCTACTTAGACAGAAGCCTGCATCTTTTGGAGGCAGCACTTGAGGATGACAGATGCCAGCACAGAGAACGGATGAAAACTGGGGTCTCAAACTCCTTATCTTCAGGAAAAAATGTTGGGCACAACTGGTCTGTCAGTAGCCTTCCCACGTTCAGTGTGTCCTGTAGTTTGTAAATCATTGCAGGTGTCAGCAGATGAGCTTCGTCACCCCAGAGAGCAGATGAGGAATTTAATTATGTTATGTATATTGGATTGAGTGTAAAGGTGGACTATCAGATCATTTGGAAGATGTAGTGGCTGGTTCTTCAAGGAAGCAAGATGTGCCAAGTCCAGATTGTTAGATTTTAGGCAAATTCTGTCACAACATTTGACCTGAGAATTATCTGAATACAATTTCCTGCTGCTTTGAGACTGTTCTGAATGCCAAAGGGCTCTGCTGTCACAGCCTGGATTTCAGGTACCTGTGTAAGCTGGTGGGATCTCTTAACTGAGTGTAACTCACGTGGGTGATGGTCAGTCCTTCAGCACCGTGCTGGTAACCCCTGTCCCATGAAAGGTGCTTGCAGGGGCTCAGGTATTCAACCTTGCAAGGATGAAAATAAGCCATGTTTAGGAGTCATTGGCCAACGGCAGCTAGGTGTTTTGTTGCTGTGGGGATCGGCGGGGTCAGCACACGTAGGCTTAGCATAAAATCTTGATTGGATGGGAGTGGTTCAGTCAGTATTAGTAAGTATGTGTTAGAGAGCAGAACTGAGGCTCCTTGCCCTCTTTGTGTGGATTAGTTTTTAATTTTGGTTACCTTTTTTTAACTTCTTAATTCGTGTGTGTTTGTATCACATAAAAAGTAGTAGAAACACTGTCTTTGCTTTACATTGGTGATCAAAATAAAAGTGTCTCAGATTTCTCAAGGAATTAAAATAATAATTTAGCATAATATCTGGAAATAAAAGAATTTGACAAGCAGTTAAGGGGGAAAAAATTTATACCTGAGAATGAATAAAAGATTATGTCACCATGAGGTTTGAGGATAAATGTAGCTGATGAGCAAATTCTTCTAAACTTCATCAGGATCCTAAGACTATGAAGAATTCAAATGTTGTACTTTTTGTACTTTCTAATCACAGTTCATTTAGTATAAGACAGTGTGTGGTCCTCCTCCCTCTGATCTATCCCCTTTCCTATCCACCTCAAGAAAGGGGTGTGAGATTGCTTTCTCTGTTCAGCTGCCAAGTACTAAGTTTCTCAGATAAACTGTAATTTTATTTAACTAATCTAGACCTTGATGTGTTGAGTTCCCTGCAGTTATCAGATGAGCATCTTGGTTATAGCAGTTGAATATAAATTGATATTTATAAACTTAAGGAGGTTGGAGAAACCTGAAGTCCAGCCGTGCTCAACATCTTCTGCAAAGCTCTCAGTTCACATATTTCCGCCATTACCAGTAAAGCAGGTGCATCAGACCTTTCCTTCTTCCCTAGCTAAGAAGATTCTACTTTAGATAGAGCTGAAACTTGAAAAGGGAGGAATGCTTGCAAAGTCGCCTGTCTGCTTGTCTGCAGCAGCTTTGTTCTGTGGAAAAGCTCCCAGACCCTGCAGTGATGAGCTGCAGTAGCAGAGCTTGTGACGGGGATCGGTAAATAAATGTTACTTTGTTCTGCTGCTTTTAACAAAGAGGAATAGCATTTAATGTTTAAATCACAAAGATTCACTTTGTATGAGCTTGATTTTGAATCCTGCCATCTAGGTTGTGCAGAAATGTAGTTGCTGTTCAGTGAGAACAGTTTTGTGGGTACAAGTTGCATTCAGTGCACCCCCTGGAGCTTTCCAGAGCAGTACTTTGGTTCAAAATTCAGCAAATAATGCTCAGAAGATCCCCCAGAACATGCCTTAGGGAACTTCATACTTAACGCTGATGTCAGGTTTGTTTCACACCCTTTGAATGTGACATTTCATCCTCGTGAGCATATTTGCCACTTGGCGACTGCTTGCCATTGCTTGTAGGAGCAAGTGTTCCCTGCCGGGACACGACTGAGGCACCAGACTTTGTCCCATTCCGATCTATGATGGGCCTGCAGATGAGTATTTTCCCTGAAACTCTGCAGTTTGGGCTTTGAAAGCTGTGCGCTTTGAGGCTGCGGTGTAGCCAGGGGCAATTAGTGCTGCATCTTCCAGAGGAGCAGCAGTAGCGGAGGCACAGGTAGGAGCCCTCCCTTTGCTTCCTTAGCGACCTTCACTGCTGCCTTAGGAATAGGTTTCTTCTCTTCTGAGGCAATTCAGGTAGCACAGGATTCTCCTGCCCTGTCCTTAGCTTGTTTATTCCCTTAGGTACTCATGAGAGTAGAGGGATCTTTGCAGACCTGATAATCCCACCATAAACATGAAGGATGCCTGAAAACTGTCTCTCCTCCTTCTGGTATCTTCCCCATCTCTCCAGTGAGGCTAGAAGTATTCAGATTCTGGCTGTTCTCTCAGCCTTAATCCTTGAAAAGCCCAATTTATCAGGAGACTGGTATTAAGAATCACACTATTGCGAGGAAGGAAGAAAAAAATAATACTCTGTGGTGTTTTGTTTTGGGGTTTTTTGTCTGCTTTTGTTTTTTTAAGTTTTTCTCTAATTCTTTGTGGGTGGTATTTCTTTAGCTTTTTTGTGAAACCTGAAAGGGTTGACTTTTATTGCCCCCACTCCGTTTTCTAGCTGGAAGTTGATAAGGTCCTCCCATAACAACAAGAACTCAGAAATTGGCACATGTATGCCAGCTGAATTTCCAAAACGTGGTACGAAATACCTTCTCTTAGTTTAATTTGACTGTCACAAGCTTGAAGAGGAGTTACTGAAGTCCTCAGCTCATGGCCATGACTGCTGTCTGTCAAGCATTTGGGCAAATGGTGGCCCTTGGACCACGTCTCATTGGGAAGCTCCACTACGCAGTAGTCTTGGTGGCCTCCTCTGTGGATGCGTCCCCAGGAGGGCGAGAGTCAGCACTGTGGGAGCTGAGAGCCTGGGCGAGATGGCACCCTGCTCTAATTCTTCCTCCGTGGTGGTGAGGGGCCGGGGTGGACCTGCTGTCGTTTGCGTGTGCTCCGCAGGTCAGGATCATTTGCCTATGGCCAGTCATGTTCTTATAAAAATAGTCAGAGAGGCAGAATTGGTAGCATGAAGGGGGAGTTTGGGTCTAGCACGCTCCGGTTATGTGGATCTCTGCTGGTTGCCCCCCTCACAGTACATTCAGGGTATTTTGCCGCTTCCTAAGCAGATTTTCCTCTTTCTTTGGAAGCCTTCCAGGAAAAAATGCAAATAGAGCAATGTGACAGAGCGCGTGGTAACATTTGATTGGTTTTGTTCTGGAAATGCCATACACAATCTCAGCTAATCATGCTATATATATTTTTTCAAAAAAGAATAAATACTATTTATCTGTAAGGAGAAAGGGTTCTTCGAGAAAATTAGTTTTTAATTCCTTATTCTTACTGAAAAAGGTGGTATACATTCACAGACTTAATTAAAGGTATAGCAGGCTTGTCAATCAAGGGAAGCAGAGTTATACTTTGGCTACATTCCAGCATGGCAGAGGCTTAAAAGCAAAACCAAAAAGCCTTCTCCAAAGTGTGTTAACACACCTTGACCATTATTACAGCTCATGTTTGTTCGTTTGGGTTTTTTTCTTGTGCCAGTAAGAGAATATCATTATATTGAAAATCAGATCTAAAAGTTTCTAGTCATCACTGGCTTGGAGCTTTAGATCTTTCTCTGCTGCTCTGCGTAGCTTCAATTAAGCATTAGGTCAGTCTTAGAGGGGAGAAAGCCTTTCATAAAGTAATATGGAGGAAATGGTATCATAATATTTATTTCATTTCAGTAGAGATTTAATTTTTTGTCAGGGCAAGAGATGCATAAAAATAATGGCGAGTCTGCAAGGAAGTATGTGTCTTGTTGTTACGATAATGGAGCTGTGTTTACCTGACCTTCCAATTAGTCAAATGTGGATTCTTGTTTGTGTCCTGATTACCTGATCTCTGTAGGTTCTGCTGGTTCGCGTGCAGATGCAGTTTAAAAAAAGAAAAGCAACCCCCTCAAAGTTGGTTTCCTACCCACACCCCTAGCTTGTAAAAGCAAATAAGATTTCAGCGTGATATTAATGAATAGTAACAGAGAGTCAGAATAATTGGTACCTTCCTGGTTGTGATTAGGATTCAGAGGAGTTACTTAACAGCCACTGTTTCTTAAATATGAATTCTGATTAATAACAGAGACCTTTTTCTCTCATCTACTGTGTCTGTTACTAACACACTTTGCCGTTGCAATACTTTGAAATTATGTATTTCTTTGTATGCACTGTCATGTCTTGAATTGTAATAATCTCAGTGGGAATTTTCGAGTAGTACATGTCAGTGTGACCCTTGATTTTTATTTTTTTATTCTTTTCATTTATTTATTTGCTTTTGCCTTTATGATTGTGGATTAAACTGGTACTGTTTAAATCTGCTGCCTGTTGTTACAAGAGATACCGAGATATAAAGGTTCTTGGTTACCTCTGGCAATAAACATGCTTTCAAGAGTGCCTGTTATGTAAACACATGCATGCTGTAAGTGATTTCATTGTACCCCGTGAGTCATTATACATAAACTGTTAATGTCAGGAAAGTAACTTAGGAAATAAACTTTATTGTGGGGGTTTTTTTGTTTGTTTGTTCTAATTTTATGGAGGTCATATAGCTCAGGAAAAGTGCTGGAGCTTTGACAGCAGTCCTGGACATGTGCAGTGCGTTAATCCCAAGCTAGTTGCCGTATTCACCGCTCTTCTTGCTGATAACAGTTTGGTGCATGTCAGTCTTCATTAACTGACTATTTTAGGAATCTCTCGCCATTCCCAGGCTGCAGCTAATTAAGAGCATTCTAGTGGTAGGAGTGCAGGAGGTCAGATGTGATTTTATGAAGTGCAGTTATGTGTCCAGCAACCCTCCAGCTGCTGCTCAAATGTGTTGTGCCACTCTGGAAATCCGCATGAAGTGAGGAGAATGAAAGACTCTGTCGAGTGTTTCATCTACCATTTTATTCCTGGGACATTGCGCTGCGTTGGATGGCGCGAGGGGTGCCGACAGACTTGGCTGCTCATCAGACTGGCTGGTGGTCTGGAGGGCCAGAACTGTGGCTGCGTCTTGGGTTTTTAGAAATAGGTTTGAGGGTGTTTGAGAAAAAGGGCAGCATGGAAAATGGATGTTTCTGGGGTTTGCATAAGTGTAGCAACATTTGCTGTAAGAGTGAAGTGGGAGATTTTTCATACCTTTTGAACTTGCTAATAGGTTTTCATGTAAATTTAAAAATTTCCCCACTGATGTCAGCAATAGATATTTCAGAACTTACTGGGTCAGTTACAAGCAAGAAGTAATAATGAAGTATTAATATTTATGAGAATTGCATATTTATTTAGGGATCTCAAATCATGTTACAGATTAAATGCATTACTGCATACACCACAGGCTGAGGTACAGAGAAGTTAAATCGAATGCAAGTCATCCAGGCTTGGAGCCGATGAGGTTCTTTAGGGAGTGCAATAATTTTATCCACATCCTGAGCGTTTGCAAGCACTTTGTGGAATCGGGTTTAGTGAGTCACTGCAAGGCTGGGAATTGAGCATTTCAGGCCTCTCTCCCAGGCCTGTACTTTTTAACCAGTAGACCATACTTCTGCACCTTACTTCAGCTTCTTTCAGCGCTAATATGAACTTTTGAGTTACCCCAAGCAGAAAGTCAATTTGCCATTGTCAGACCTCCCTACTCTACATCTCTAGTTGATCAAACAGCAAATTCCCCTCCAGATGTAACCACGTTCCGTTAGGGAGTTTTTATTTCTGAAAAGGACTGGAAATGAAAGACTCACTCACCCAAATCGTGTAGAGATGACTCAGATAGCAAACTTTTTAAATCCTCAGGCTTTTTTTTTTTTTTTTTTTTTTAAAAAAAAAAAGAAATCTGTGAACAAACTCCAAAAAGAGTATCAAGAGACTTGGACTGAAAGGAAAGTGTGTGAGCCATTCAGACTACCATTAAAAGCTGGTGCTATGCCAGCTCGTGGTCAGGCACTGTTCTTCACAGTGTGATTTATTTTACTCCTAAAACAAACCACCCCCACTAATGGCAAACACAAAAGCTTCTTTCTTCAGATTTTGATTGTTGAATGAAAGGATTTGGGAATAAGCAAACCTAACCCACTTAAATTTCATGGCATGCACCTTCATTGGAGAGAATTGTTTTCTGGTTTTGGATGGCCCAGGGTTTTTTTTGTGTTTCTCTGTTAACTTCTCCACTGTACGCTTGTGTTGCTGTGACTGTGTCGTTAAGATAAGAGGAATAACCCAGGTCGTAATTCCAGTGCATTATCTGCGTGTCACCTGGGCACTCGGCCCCAACTTTTGAAGTGGGTAAATGGACCCATCCTCAGCTGTGTGAGGCCCCAAGGGTTCGTGGTGATGGCAAATGCCTCAGACTACGGGGGTGCTCATATGCTTGCAGTCGAAGCACAAATTTAGAAGGATTTCTCTGACTTGGGGGCGGGAGGAATCAGTCCTCTCAGCTTTGCTCATGTTGCAAACTAAAAACTGGGATAACTGAATAAATTAATTTAAGATTTATGTTTAGCAGTTTATTTTAAAGCAGAGCGAGACTGAGACATTTAAGCTCTTGAAAATACAGATTTGTAAAACAAGTGTGAAAGCTCGGAAACTTTGCAAGACTTGGGGTATGTAGAAATTGGGTATGAAATTCGTATTTTGGAGTCTAAAAACATGCCTGGGCTGTGCTGCCCAGCAATATCCTTGAAGGCAACTGAACTGAAGTTTTCTAGCACAGTATTGTTTTGCTCCAGAAAACCATTAGAAGCTTTATATGGACGTTTCAGCTCCCCTCTTTTAGCAAAGATTTGGAAACCAAGTGAATACAGTAGTTTTATAAGGGTTTGTGCAGAACTATGTCTACACTTCCTTTGAAAAAAAGAGGCCTGTTATGAGGAATTTTAAGCAAGGTACAGGTTAAAGTCATTTCATATTCTGACTAAGAAGTGTGTTGCTTTGTATGCATAGTGTTGGCATTGTTTTGATCCTTTGTACACATGTAATTTACTCCCACATAGAAGCCATTTACGCTGCTCTTTGCCCTTTGGGAGTGGTTTAAAATGATCTTAATGTAAATGAGAGCCGTACCCGAAGGTCCGCGCTTTGCCAGGCGGCTCCCTGCGTTTTACTGCCTGAGGCTTCCTGCAGTCAGTGTGGTTGCAGAGTGTGTAGCAGGGCTGCAGCTCTGACCCCTGAAGCTGGACCTCTAAGAGTTTGTCAAAAAAATCCTCTCAGAATGGCATCTCATTCTTCTGCAAATCATTTTTTTAAGCAAAGGACAGGAGGATCCTTCGTAGTGTCCAAAGAATCTTTTCATGGACTGATGAGACAGGAAATATAAATCGGGCGTTTACAAGACAGGACGTAGATGGCCCAGGTGAGAGATTCTGAAAAGTGTTCTACGTTGTCCAAGTGCCGTTAGAGCTACTGGTCCAGGGATTCGTTACTCTTAAACTGTGTGGAAAAGTAGTTTTCTAAACATTGGAAGTTTTTTGGTTTGGTTTTGTTTAGCTTCCCTGCAGCTTTCAGGTGTCAAAGGGATTTTGATGGCTTGCCTTTTTGGTTTTGTGGTTGGTTTTTTTTTTTTGAGTCCTCAAATCTGCTGACAGGTAAAACACTTTCTGGCTGACCTGCCACATGAAAAATAATTTAGCCCCTGCGCTTGTTGCTTTTCCCCTGATATTTTTACAGCTTGGTTTAAGAAAAGGAGGCAGGGAGGAGAGGCATTTCTAGAACAACAAAGAATTTGTGCTTTTACTGCAGTAATACATTTGTTCTAAAAAATGCCGTGTTTTGGCTTTACTTCCCAGCACATGCACAGCTGGGTTTCTCAGTTGTGGGTCTGAACTAGAGTGAGCAACACCCTGCTGCTGTTGCTTGGATCTAGTGAAACAGTTGGGTCTTATTGCCTGGAAAAACAAAGCTTCCAGAAGTTTAGTTCTTGTTGAAGGAATCAGAGTTTCAATGGGAGAATTTCCATGTACCAATTATATTTCGGTGCCTGCAGGGTGGGGGGCAGGATTTGGGTAGAAGCTAATGAGATTATTGCAGTGACTGCTCCCACTGAATGTCAGATCAGTGGAGCCGCTCTTGGTTTCTACTCGTTTGCCGAGGAGATCTGCCCCTCAAAAAGGGGTGGTTGCATTGACAACAGCTTCTGCTGTGCCTGGATCCAGCCTATTCCTTCAGTCTTTAATCTGACTGGATGCTCTAGGGGAAGTGCCAGACGTTTGTTTGCTTGTCAGTACGAAGCGTATTGGGGGTAAGGTGTCAGGTAAGAGGTACCAGCCTGCTGCGGTGACTAGGTGTTCTTTGCCGTTTGACTCTGCTGCAGGCATCGTAGGTGGTGATCTGTGAAAGCGTCGAGAGCATCTGAGCTGTCGCCCAGCCTGGGTAGCTGCACCAGAAGCTGTTGCCAGTGCGGCCATCACTTTTTGCAGGGCAAATCATACTGGAAATGGATACTCAAACTCCTGAAGTTCTGGTGGTCTAAAGTTGGGTGTTTTGACAGCTGCTTTTTCGGCAGCAAGGTCAGGCTTTAGGGGCTGGATATGGAGCTGGAAGTCTCTGTATTTTGGGCAAATGTCCCTGTTTCTTTAAATGCTGTATGCATATAGTATGTCTAAAGTGTGTATACTGCATATAGATAGAAAATGTTACATGTAGCTGTCAGTTTCATAACTGACCATTGTTATTCAAGTTTTTGTACCATTTCCACAGAGAACTAGAAAAATATATATCTAACAGAAAATAAGCAGCTCTAGTTTTCTTTGCATTAGGAATTTTTTTACAGAGCTTGCTTTGCTGTTAGCTGTAAAGCCTAAGATTTAAATTGCTGCAGGCTTCCTTGATTTCCATGGTTGAAATAAATGCTTTGTATCGTTTTGCTATTCATGTCATTACTCCCAGTAATCACCACACTCATCCTAGCACACTGTGTAGTATGCTCAGTTGAATATCTCTGACTTCCAGGAGGCTTCGCGTCTGGCTGTTGGTTGTTTGTGAAGCTGCACAATGACATACTCTGTTGGGCTAATTGGATAGTTTGCACTCCAGCTGCTGTGAGTTATGACCTGTGTTTTCTCTTTGCCACGTAAATGAAGAATTGAAATTTACAGGGAATCACTTGCTTCTCTGGTTTCTTCATCTGAATTTACAGATTGTAATTAATGGTACAAGTTTTGTGAATGTTCAGAACTTTCACTCTTTTCTCCTCCCTCCCCACCTCTGTAAAAGTTATTTGCTATTCCTGCATAGTCAGCAGAGACCTGGCATGGAGATGCAGGCGAGTTAATTTCCTGCAGAACACTGGAGCGCGGAGCTGCTTGGACCCTCTTCCTGTGATCAGATTCATGCACTCAGGCGTTCATGTCCTTGCATTCACGGGGTGAGCAGTTAATTTCCCTTGCACGCACATGGCTGGAGGTGCTCTCATGAGCAGGGCAAATTGTCCTCGACCGAAAACAGACCGAAGCGCAGGGCTGGAAGTCAGTGGAGACTGCAAAATTATACTTGGTGCTGCTTTAAGTACAAGCGATATTGTGAGATTGAACACATGCGACTAGGTATGTTGGTGAGAGAAAACAATTTGATCCTAACCACTTCTAAAAATGCTTCCTAATTTTTTGTATGGTTTGAAAAAAGTTCGTTGTCCGTCTACCCTGTACTCCTGCATTGCCACAAAAGGCTCAATTGTGGCACAGATAGCAGAGGCCCAGCAAGGTGGGGTGTTCAGGGAGCCAGTACAGCTAGCAGATTTGTAAATAAATTGATATAATTAAAGGGGACTTTCTCTCGTTGTGCCACCTCGGGGGAGAGCAGGCAGCAGGCACTGCAGACACTTCTGTTTACTTCATCCTGGACGAAGGTGGGTGAGTAGAAAATGTATTTTAGTAAATCAACTTTGTGTGGCAGTGATTTACTTCACAAAAAGGTCTCGCATCATACCTTTATTTTACTAGGAACACTTGGGAAGTATAGTGCCTCTCAGTGTGATGAGACATCTTAGGCTATAGCTCTTGCAGTTGCTATTATTGTGGGAGTTAGGACGATCTGTCCGCTCTCAGTGTCAGAACGACTCTGCACCTGGTGTGCTTACCAGGTTTGAACTAATATAAAAGCTTTTTGTACTTTTAAGAAATTGTGTTTTATTTAGAAGACTGACCATTAAGTGAAAACTGTGCTGGCATAACCTGCCCTTCTGGTCGTGATGGCAGGGAAAGAAAACCCTGTGTGGAGGTTGGTTGCTTTCTTGATGTGTTTTTTAAAGCAACCGCCAGGAACTGACATCTTAAGGGTTGCGTGACCAGAGGTTGGCTTACTAATTACTGTTTCAATTACGATTCTGAGATCCGCATCATGACTGATGAGGGAAGTAAAAATAAATGCAAATATGCCACTTGTATCCTGTTTTATTTTGTAACAGATGAGACAAATGACTTTGTGCCCTGCTTACTGTAACCAAACAAATGGTTTTAAAAAACTGTGTGTCTAGAGATATATATATATACACACACACATATATATATTCGTAGTTATGTTTATGAGTTTAATCCATAGCTGTATGGGAGTCTTTCTCAAGGAAGCCAATTCTAAATAATTATATTTAAAGAGTAATACAGGGGAAGTCATGTGCAGCTACGGAGCAGAAAGCCTCTGTGTGTTTTGTAGCTCTGTAATAGCTATTATTTATCACAAATGCACCGTCTGTTTGTTCACACTGAGTAATGAATGACCTTTCTGTTTCCACAGCTAGACCTGTGCAGACTTCAGCTGATGGGGGTGTAGTGCAGTAGCTATTTATCATGCTTCACTTATACTGATCACTGGTTTAAGCTGCTCCACCGGGGAAATATCTTGGACTTATGTTATGGTTCAAAAAAGGAGCCTTTATGGGGTTAACAGCTAAGAATAACAGCTATTTTCTGTCCCTGGCTGCTATAATCCAAAATTGACTTTACTGGGATTTGAATCAAATTACTGCCAATATTGTCATAAGCAAATTTATCAGCCAAGGGCTTGTTTACTGTGTCTGAGGAATGCAGGGCCTGTTTTATTGTCTTTTTTTTAGGGTTGGTTTTTTTTTGGGGGGGGGGGTGTTGATTCCTTTGTAAAGCTTCAATTTCTTACATTGATAAATGGGACAGAATATATGAATGAGAACGAGGTAGCTCAGAAGAGGGAATGCGTATACCTTTTAGCACAAAAAAGGTATGTGAGTAAGCTACATTTTAGCTCCTCATACTGTTCTGAAATGAATGACGTAAAGAACAAAAAAGATTGTATTTTGGAGGGCAGGGGAGAGGTTAGGATGGGGTGGAAGAGTGAAGTAACTGAACTGATCTTAGGAACAATCAAGGTCTCCTATTTTGTTCTTGCAGATTGCACCAATTAGTTATGTTTTAGTGATACAATCCCTGGATGTCAGAAGTCAGTCTTTTCCCATATGGCATGTTAAAAAGCAAAATGTATTATTAATGCTTGAGGTGGGACCTCTGGAACTGTGGTATAAAGCGTTAAATGACATTAATTTAGACAATAATGCTATCATCACACTGTTTTACAAGCCAATAACCCAGATCTTGTTCCCCCTAGTAGTTTATCTAAAGGAGGGAAGTGGATTATTGCCTTATAAAATAGACACAATGGTGTTGGTGCTGTTATGTTGTTGTTATTACAAATGCTTCAGAAACAAGAGCAAGAGAGGTAGCTGCACAGAAGTGGAGAGAGGTGGAAGACTGCAACAGAGCTGCATTCACCGTGGGTCATGTAAGTGAACTGAAAACTACAGAAAACATTTCCCGTGTGTAAAGACATGGAATGTCTTCTCCACTGTAAGAACATGACCCAGAAGGCACTCACACTTCTTCCAACACAGACCATTGGATTGGAAAGATTACCGAGAGAGTTTTGGTCTCGAGGCCATGCTTGCAGTTGCAACAGCACGCATGGTCTGGGCTGAATTTGTGCAGAGTTAGAGCAGATACGAAGGAAGCATTTTACTACCTGCCTATTGGCAAAGGTGTGTCACCCAGCTTCTTCCTGGAAGGCTTTTGTTATTCAAAATAACTTTTACAGCCTTGGACCAGCATATTCCAATTTCTGTAGGGTGTTTCTGAAGGACAGTATGAGGCTGAGACCAGCAGATGCAGCACTTGAAGCTGAGGTGATGTGGGGAGGCTTGGGTTTGGGGATGAAAAGGAGAGCTGGTAGGCTCTTACCCGCGGACCTTGCTGTGGGACTTGGGGAGCTGGGTGGGAGCTGTTGTAGCTCCTGCAGCTGAAGGGATAAGGTGCACGGTAAACCTTCAAAGGGAGGAATTCACTTTTCAAGGTACAAACCACTTCTCTGTTGTCTGGCAGATGAGCAGTATGTGGTTTGGCATGAAATACCTTGTAGCAGTGCTTTTCGCATGTGAAATTAATGGTCTCTGCACTCATTTGATCTTGAACTCCTTTTCAGTAAAAGCTTTTCAATAAAAACCTTTACAGTATTCAGTAAGATAAGTGGTAAGACAGCAGCATTCGATTATCTAACCTTCCCTGTTATTTGGAACACGGTCATGTCCCCTGACATTAGTTAATTACTCTGAAAATTACCTCGGTTACCCAAAACCTCAACCCTCCACACACATCCTGTGTCACTGTGACATTCAGACACCCAAGGTTGTTCTATATTAGCGTAAATATCTGACCGGCTCCCAGGAACTAAACAGATGGATTTTGGCTCTTACTTCATCTGTGCGTATTTCTGCCAACCTCAACAAGTCTGCTGCTTTATATTCATCGGTTTAAACTGGTGATTTTTGTATTATACTTAAAGCCACTCTGTGCTACATATTGCAGAAAACCATAGTATTATACTGTCTTCACCTCAATTTGTGTAACATCTACTACAGAGCCCTTTTTCCTTTACTTGACAAAAAATCCCTGATATTTTTCTTTGGCCACACTTAAAGTCAAACTGTATTGCTACTGCTACTACAAAAATATCCAGCAGAGCTGGTTCAAGAAAGAGAAACTTAAAAGTGTTTGGTATTCAAAGTGTATCTTTTACTCAAAGGAAAAGCAAGTGAAACATTAATTGTAGTTGGAATTACTTTTTGCCTTGTTTTCCAGTAAATGCATTGGATAATGTGACTAGTCTCTATTTTTGACATATGTTTTTTTATTAAAAAACACTGAAAAAAAAATTAAACGACATTATGAATTAATGTCTGAGAAGTGTTTCTCTTACTACACCATTCCCTCTACTTCGGAGTCAGAAGAAATGGGGAATTAAGAAGGAACAGGAATATTTTTCTATTACTAGGTTTTGGCTTAGGAGGGTTGTGCATGTTGCAGTTTACGAAAACATTATGCAGGGTATGTGAGGTAGCTTGCATGAAGCAAAATACTCTGTATGTTTTTTAGGTTCTATCATAAATTACTGGAGAGGAAGTAACATGCAAGATTTGTGGGAGAACACAAAGCATTATAGTGATGTATCTGGGGATGCAGAGGTGATTTGGAGTGATATAGATTAAATATGTATTTTCAAGCCTCAGTATGATTTGAGTGAATGCTTTATTTCTTTCTGTATAAGTGATTGTAACAGGAAAAATACTTATTTGCTAGGGGGGAGTCGTGCTCCTGGTGGTTTGGTTTATTGGGATGTTTGGGGTTATTTATTCTGTTCCCTGCTCACACCCAAACCACTTGGAGTTAGAGGTGCCTCTTATTGTGAAGGTCACACCCTATGTGTGCAATTATGCTTTGAATAAATGTATCTTGATTGTTAAATGCATCTTGATTGTTATTTTTCTCCTACTGGAATAAATAATGAACTGGTAATCTATAAATCTGTTGATTTAACAGCAGTTAATAAGTGTTTTATATGGATGAACTGGGTTGTTCTACAAGTGATGCTTAAATATGCAACTCTGGAAGTGGTTTTGTTTCAAATGAATGAAAGAAAGTGGGGCTGCCATGTCTCTGCTCGTTTTGGTTCTTTGTAATGCCACAGTAAAAAAACTGAATTCTCTGGAAAGACATATGCATTGAAAGCGGGGCAAGCATCTAATTAGGTTCAGAAATGCACTTTCACAGTCTTGATCATAGTTATTTTAAAAATTGTTTGAAATCAGAGGAGCTTGTAAATAAGGGAATGTACTGATATTGTAATTGGAAAGCAGAGAGGTGTTACCATCCTTGTCAGAATACAAAGAATAGAAGTACCACTGGATCATGTCCCCAGAAGATTGTTCCCTGCTGCTCACTGCCACACACCTCTGTTTCTCACGGCCAGGTTTGCAGAGGGCAGAAACCACAGCTCAGGCTGTTCAGGCTTGTGGGCTATTGCACAGATATCCTCCCTCAATGTGGAGATGGAGCTGAAGGCATGGTTGTCCCTTCTGCTCTCTTGGTGATCATCAGTGATGTCCCAGAGCAAGCAGAAGGCAGCAGGACTGGTCCTCGCTGCTCCATGGAGCGTGGGCTTTGACTGGCAGCGATAGCGCATATTTGTGTAACAAGCCAAGTCACGAAGCAGAGTACTGAGACCTGGGCTTCTGTCCCATCGTGCCATTTCCTCATGTGTCCAGCTGAGGGACAGTGCAATAACATCTTAAACCTTGCAGAAGGACAACAGTTAGAGCTCAGCTCCGTGTTTTTGCATTGCGGTGAGTCATAGCAAGGATGTTCTAGTCCTCTGCCTGCTTCAGAGCAAAGAACTTGCTCAGTCCAGAACCTGCTTATTCCAGACCTGAGCTCACAAGTTCAGTTACTGATTACTGAACAGTAGGACAGTGGACATTAAACGTGTAATGTTTTCTGCTGTTCCCACTTGGTCTGTACAGTGACAGGTGAGAAGGTGGTAGGGATTAGAAGTTATTTCACAGAGCTATCGGAAGAGATGAGGAACTAAGTGAACTCTTGCTGTGGTTCTCTGTGGGAAATATCGGTTATAAGCAGCTTACTCTTGGTCATAAGCACCATACAATGGGATCTGTTACCGTAGTAGAACCAGAAAGATTCCCTCACCAAAAGCAATGAAAAAAACATTACCATTCTTGTATCTGAGAGCAATGAGAGGAAGCTGCTGCGTAAGAATTCAAATAACAAAATATGATAGTTTCTACCACCTAGTAAAAACACCATGGAAAAAGGTACTCTCCTAAGATAAGCGAAGCATGTTGTGTTTTGGTTTTCTGTCTTTTCCCCAAAAACAATGACAATTTTTTGAAGCTCTCTTTCTGTGTAGGTGGTTTCTATTGTATCTTAATTGGGGTAAGTTTGTAAGTCTGATCAACAATGTTGTTGATAGCTAGAACATGCATGACTGAATAGGTAAGGTCCAGGAAGACGAGTTATATTCCCTCAGCTGCCATGTTTTTCTTTACGTTGACTTCAGGACACCCGCACACAAGCTTGCAGATGAGAAGCCATTAGAGGGGCTAATGGGGCATTGAACTAACCTGAGGCAATGTATGTAGCGAACTGCTTCTTTCTTATCATCTTATTAGAACTCTCTCAAGTATAACAGGAGGCTAGAGGTAATTAAGCTAAAAATGCAAATAAACATGGTGTGATCATTTTTATGCCAAGTGACCAGCTAAAAATAAGTATCCGCTTGGCATACGTCGTTTCCATGGAGCAGGGTAAATACAAGCTTGCTGCTTGTGGCAGGGTCATGGTCTCCTGCTGTGGCCCAGATTGAAAGGTGAAGATTCACAATATTTATCCTTTCACCAAATGTCTGGGGTCCTGTTACAGGAAAGAGAAAAAGATGGCTGATTTGGTAGGTTGTTCAAGTAGTCTTCCCACGTTGGGCCACCAGCTCACGGGCAGCAGAAGGGGGACAGCCATTATTGGTGCTGGCTCTGTGGGGACAGTAAAAATGAATTGATGGCTCTACTCCAGGTCCTAATAGAGCAACTTGCTCTAATTGTGCCTTTTTTTTGTAGACTCTTTAGAGAAGAAATGTTTGGCAGAACATAGAAGATTAACTGTTCTTCTGCCACTGGAAGTGACTCTGAGGAGAGCATGAGAGCATTGGATGCAAGACTGCTGCGCAACAGCTCGTATTCCAAGCTCAGCATCAGTTGAGAATGAAATCAGTCTATCACTTTTCACAGGCAATATAGCACTTTCTTTAACGGCTCTTCTCATGGCCCTTGGTCCTCCGTACACCAGTGGAAGCATTGCCACTGGCATCCGTGGATCTGGAATTCAACATCTTTCATTTTAGTCATCAAACAGCTGTTGATGGAGCTGAATGATGCTTACCTTGCGAGCTCCTTTTGGCAGTAACTTAATGTACCGCACACGTTGATGGGACCCATTGGGTCTCTAAGGATTACAGTGCAACGCTGATGATCTTCAAACGTCAGGTTTGAAGAGGAGCAGTCTTCCTGGCAGCTCAGATGTTTCATGAGCAAATGAAAGATCTGTGCAATTTTTCCTGAATGCAGGCTTTTTCTCAAGCATGCCAGCTTGTGATTTGGGCTAGTTGTGTTTACATTAATTTTTATTCTCTCACAAGGTTTTTCATTCAGTAACTGACTAGTACAAGTTCACGGTAGAAATTTGCTTGTTGTTGAGTGCCCTTTACTCCTGTTGGCTTTAAAACAACTTACGGGTACTAAGCTTCTTGCAGGATCATGCACCATCATTTATTTTACACGATAGTCTGTTTTACATAATAAGATTTACAACATCAAAGACACCAAGAATTTTCTTTTTAAGAAAGAGAGTGTGAGCCCTTTACACGCTTAGGAAAAGCATTCATATCCTGTGTGTATTTTTCACATACGGGAATGCCCGCTATTTAACAGTGTCTAGGGATTTAAATGAAAGCTGACAACAGAAATATCCCAGACATACCTCTTTCGTAAATACCTTTAACTTCTTTTAGCTGCCTGTCTTCTGGCTTTGCTTTGTCACAATAAAAGCCAAAATGTTAGAACTACTTTGTTTACAGGATTTCCAGAATACGCCAAATCATTTCTGTGCATGGTGGAAACCCAATAAAGATGTATGAAAGCACTGTCATAAATGCACTGAGGAGAAGATATCTGGCAGTGTGTTTTTCCCCTTTTAGTGAAGCAGTTGTATTCCTGTTGACTCAAATTCCAGCAGCAAAGTGTCCTTTCCTTTACAGCTTTTGCCTAAGGACGGAGCTGTGGAATACAAACCGTGTTTCATTAATCTCATGGGTCCTGCCGAGAGAGCAGGGCCTCCCCAGAGAAGTCGCACAAAGGCTAACGAGCCTCCTGTATTTGGAGAGCAAGGCGGGGACATCTGTTCGTTGCCCCGGTGAACAGAGACCTTGTCCGATCCATTTGTTAGATCATGTTTTCTTGCACAGCAGTGCAGGAGAGCTTGGAACAATATGAAGAAGTTGAGTAAGATGCTTACTGGTGGAGTGATTAAATACACACAGTGTTAGGTTCTTGTCTTGTTCACAGAAAGAAGACAGTGATATGCAAATGGTGGAAGAATAGAAAACCTGGGTTGTAGAGGTGGACTTGTAACTTCTGTGGACCAGGAGATCAGGAAGGGCGACTACACAATGCAGGGGTTTTATAGATTGTCTAATGAGTTGTCTGGTGACTAGAACATGTACTAGAGTAGTGGGCTGAAGTTAGGTGCAGAAGTCTGACTAGTTGATGAAAACAAATTATTTTCAATATATTTTTGGGCTCTCCATTGACTGGAGTCCTTTAAAGTCCTTTGCTGTTTCAGTGTCCTCTGCCATGCTTCTCATAACCTTGTGAAACGGTCTGGCTCTGCAACCTGAACAGACTTTCTGGCAGCTGCAATATCACAGAATTGTGTGTTTTGGGATTTCATAGCAAAAAGAGATCCATGGCAAGCAAGATCTTTACTCCCCCCCCCCCCCCCCCCCCCTTAATGTTTAGACCCTTTCTGTGCAAGAAAACAACTTATTCTTGCTATGTCACACCTAAGGTGTGTAGGGTTAACTAATTTTGTTAAGATCTAGAACGTGCTTTCAAATATACTCTGGAGAAAAATTTTTCCATGGCAGGAAATGAAGAAGATGAACTAATTGGTTGCCTTTGTCACTGGTTTTACGATTCTTTTTTATGGTGCTGTGTCTTTATGAAATCGTATGAAATGTATGAAATTGTCCTTGTTTGCAAAACTCTCTTTAAATGTTTTGGAATTCTTATTTGCAAGCCATGTTTCAGCTATAAATATATCAGCAGATTAGAATTTCATTGCTGCGGTTTTTCATAACTGCTTCAAGCACAATCTTCATGCAAATGGAGTAATCCCTTTACTTTGCAGTCTCTAGGTCAAAACGAAGAACGTTTGCTGGGACCTGACTGCCTTTTCTAGCTGGCTCCTATAGAAGAACAGACAGACAATCATTGGAACAGCTCGTGACATATGTTTGGCAGCAAAAGTACCCCTGATTCCAAGTTCCAGAATATACTTCTCAGCTATGGCTGGCCCTCTTCCTGGGCACTCATTAGCTTTTCTTTTAGTCATTTTACACCCTACAGAGGTAGTCGTCTTCTGCTGAGGTTTTCCCATTGTTTTTTTTTATTGCAGAAAACCTGATCTCTCCTGTGTAGTGGTATGAATGTGTTGGGCTTTCCTGTGGGTCAAAGCGTGCCTGCCAGAAAATGTATATATTTTTTTCTTAACAAAGAGGAAAGTGTGGGGAGGACAGTTCATGAGAAATCAGAATTGTGTCATGAGTCTTATCTTGCACCATATAGGCCCCGTTTATGCATGCTTCTGTAAAATGCAGAACTGTTTCTTCCCCTCTGTCTCAGACACACGTGTACGTGGACAGGTTCTTTTGTGCTTGAGCAGCAGATTTCTCTAGGACCATATGGGTGGTGGCCACTTTTCAGACTTGGGTTCATCTTCTATTCCTGGCTGTAGCATCCTGTGTTTCTGAAGAGCAGCATCAGAATAATGAAAACCACCTGCAGCAGTTAAAAGAAGAGAATGAACTGCAACACGAGAAACCTCAGAATGCAGAGAGATGACTGGCTGGGGTAATTTAAAATAAAAAATGGTTCTTGTCTAGCAGCTCCTTTATAACACATAGTTACTGTCCAGAATATCTCAGGAAATCATTTTGTATTCTGCTAGTGTAAACCTAGATAGTAGCTTTATCTTTAAAGATTAGGAGTTATTTGGGAAAGTTTCATTTCATTGTTGTGTTTAAAATGGAACATTCCTGCTGCTTTGTCATCTAACTGTGCTGTATATTAAACTAATTACTTTAGTGAAGCTGAGTTAAACAAATATTAGTCAGACTGCATATTGGAGTCTACTTAACGGCATCAAGATAAAAATCCAGTCATCCCATGTTACGAGCACTTCCCTTCTCTTCCCTTGACTCCCCCAAAAAATGTTGAAGTTACTTGGTTGTTTGTATTCTTTGAAGAATATGAAGGTTTTGCACTTCAGACAAGCCCATTTCCTTTTTTAATGGGAAAAGCTCCAGGCATTTCTTTTCAAACAGAACTAGAAAGATTATTTTTGTAGACCTCTGTTGAGCAGTTTTGGACAACACCCTATAACAGGAAACCATGGCTTCTCCAAAATTTCTTCAAGATGAAAATAGATAACTTTCCTGTTTAAATTACTAGCCGCAATTAATGATTTAAGATTGTAATAGTAATTTGTAAGTTGTTTTACCCTTTTACTCTTTATATATGAATGAGTTTAGTCCATTGTCCAACTTGAAGTTCATTACTGAACATATGGTATTTCAACTTGCAAGTTTTTTGTTACAAAGAATGGCTAAGACAACCAACTCCTGTAAAAACAACATTCCTAAGAAATGGGTCTGGGAGTAGACGTAGTGTTTAGTCAGTGTTGAGAGTAATAGGTTTAAGCATAGGTTAGAAAGAATCACAGAATGTTCGGGGCTGGAAGGGACCTCTGTGGGTCATCTAGTCCAACCCCCTGCCGAAGCAGGGTCACTTACAACAGGCTGCGGAGGACCTTGTCCAGGCGGGTCTTGAATATCTCCAGAGAAGGAGACTCCACAACCTCCCTGGGCAGCCTGTTCCAGGGCTCCATCTTCAGTTAGAGATGATACTAGGGGCCCTTAAGGAAAGAAGTGATGGAGTTAAAGGAACAAATATTCACAATTGTGTTACACAAAAACATACTGAACTTTTTTCTGAATCTCTTTATTTTGTATCTGCTGTAGGTCTTAAAAATATTTCAGGAATGCATACTAAACATAACCGCAACTTAAGAAATTACGTATAGCCACAACTTTACAAAATATCAAAGCATTTTTGCACATGGAATCATGCAGTGCGGTCTGAGAAAGGATATAAATGTCTACGTAATTTCTAAAAACTTTAATTTGTATCTAAGGAGTAAGTAGTACCAAGTGCACGTAATACACACTGATGCACATGGACATCCAAGTGATATTGCATGGGTAGACGATCTCGTATTTCTTCTTGCTGTTCTGGGTGTTGAGGACCGTGGGTGGCTAGACAGGGGCCAAGTCTCAAACTTCCATCTTCACTCAGTAGGGTGACAAATAATTTTGTGATGCCTTTTTTCTTAGCCCATACAGTAGAATAACGTGATTCAGCACTCGACCCAAATTCCTAGCATCTTCCAAATTTGCGCTTGCAATTTTAGTCACAGTGGATGCCCTTGATGATGAGGTGTGAGGTCAAGATTGCAGGACATGCAGTGAATGATTTTGAAGATAGAAGTGCTACTATTGAAGATCCTCAGGATTGCAGAGTTAGGAGAAATTGTACTGTTTTATTAAAAAGAGACTGTTAGCTATATCGGGGGGGCCCAAGACAGACAGAAACTTCCTACTAACAACCAGTTCTGGCGGAGGTGGAAAGTAATCTTTTGAACTTCGCCTGCAGCGTGTTCTTGGTTCGTTGTATTCCATGGAAGACTCATCAAGGAGAGTCCCTGCTTTCTGTTAGTTTAAAAAATAGAAGAAAAGAAACACCCCAAGCCACTAAAACATGTTACATGCTGTTTAGATAATCATGTTTTAAAAAAGAGTGTTATCAGTTTTTTGCTGGTTTCTGGAGTTCCAGAACCTTGTGCTAACCTCTTTTTCCTTTGCTGCTTCTCTTGTTTATTTGAACGATGAGTACAAAGCAGAAAATAGCTTTCTGTCAGTAAATGCTCTCTGGCATTGGAAAGTATTTGATGGTTAAGTTAAGAATGAAAAATATGGGGTTGGAATATGTGGTGGTTGAGCTGCTGTGCTGGATGAGCTCCTACCCGGATGGCCAGACATGTGTCTTACTGCCATAGATTTATACTATGGCATTTCTGCAGAGAGGGGAGGAAAAGACTGTTTCTAAATGGGGAAGGGAAAGGCTTTGAAACAGAGAAGCTGTTTTCACTTTGGTTTCTAGATGCTTTCTGAAGTCATCATTCATTTCTTGCCTTCTAAAACATACCACCACTGAAGAAGAGAGTAATACCTTACAGATTACCTTATGCTTGCACTTCTTTGTGCAGAGTTCGTTGCTGTACCAGAGTTTTTCTCTCGCGTGTTTGTAGGGCGTCTAGCTCATGGAAGCCCAGTGCTAATGGAGTCATAGAGGCTGATAGTATATAGTATATTAATAATATTAATGCTATGCTACCACATCTATGTTATGTTTTCTGTACTATGGAATTATCATCTTAGCCAGGTAAGTGACTTAAGTGCCTGATTTCCTCTTTCCTTGCCCTGCAAAAGTGAGACTCGTTTCACTGCTCACTAGCTCAGGAAGAGGGCTTTGAACATGAATTTCTTTTGCAATCACCACAGTGGGATAGTGCTCGCATACTAGCGTAATTTGCATTGGTGTCTGAGGACACTTCCATGGTTTTAAGCACTTCAGGAGCCACCAAAGCAATTTATGCACTGGGCAGCCAAATGCATTCCTTCCTGCACCCTGCTGTGTAGCCGATCTCCCCGCAAAGAAGAAATCCTGTGTATCGCCCCGCTGTCCTCCCACAGTCTCCTCCCCAGCTCCACTTACTGCTTGTGAAATAAGCTTTCAAGCCAGAAGTGACCTTTGTCTCTGAAGGAATGTCCCTCTCCTGCTGCTCCTCTCCACCGAGGTCAGCAGCGCTCAGTGCTGAACCTGCAGCAGCTGGGTAGCACGGTGCTGCAGGGCCCAGAGCGAGCAGCGAGAGAGCCCTTTGTTTCCCATGCTGCTGTGATTAATTTAGTGTGCATTGCGAGGTATAAAATGGTGATGATCTTGCACTCCCTTACAGGCAGTCTGACCTGGAGTATGTCCCATGGAGGAAACTTGTACTTAATTACAAGTGTCAACTTAGAAAAATACTTCTGGTTACTTGTTCTGAAATACATAGTTTAATTGGCATGGTAAACTGGTTATGTGATCTGGTAGTTAAATGCAGCATATTTTTAAACTGAAACCGACTTTTGTCAATAATATCCTTCCTGTAGCCGGTTTGCAGTGCTGTGGCTGAACAGCTGGAGGAAAAAAGAATGTGCTTTTCCCAATAAATAACTGCTGTGCCATCGGGAGCACTACTAAGAACAGAGATACAGTGGGGCGAATGATTGTATAGATGCTTATATATTGATTTTTTTGTTTGATAGGAAGAAAGTAACGATGACAATAGAAGATTTAGCAAAAGGAAAATAAACAGCAATTAATTTACATGGAAATAGTGTCTTTTTATCGCATGGGTACTTGATACTTTATAACAATAGATGCCAAGCTAGTACTTAAAGCATGTATAGCATGATTTATATTCAGGGGCCTAGTGATTGGTACTGTTTTAGGAAGAAAAGGCATATGGTTTTAATATGTTAAAATTTGTCTTCAGCAGCAGAATGGTTTTTAAGTACTATTGCCTTTCCCTCTCTGCACGCTTCTCTCGTTTCTCATTTCCCAAATTCCACAAGATCCAGCCATCTGGCTTTCTCATTATCTGGCCCATTGTATATTGTTGGTCTACCTTTCTCTAAAGAAGGCAAGACAAAGAAATTCCGTGTTTAATTTTGCATAGTTACTCATTCCCTATTTGGACTCAGATTTTAGTTTAATTTGTATTTCTTTGCATGTTTCTTGGTCCTGCCTGGTTGTACTCCGTGTTAGTGCCTGCTCACGGTTGCTTGGCTCGGCGTGGAGGAAACACATGCGCTGCGTGGGGTGTCATTTTGTGCTTGCTGGCTACGCTTCTTGGGGTTTTTTAACCCTTTGTGCAGTAGGAAGACATAGACTTTTCCTGTGGCTTGAGCACAGGTTCCACAGCTGCAGCCTGTGGTCTGGCCAGCCTTGGGGTGGGTCTTCGTGCAGAGCCTCCTGCTCATTTCCAGGAGCTGTGGTCCCAGAAGCTCTTCTGGCCAAGGGATTTCTTGTGATTCCCCTCGGCAGGGCCAGTGACAGCAATTACCTGCACTGAAGGCTGCATTAACCTCCTTCAGTCCCCTGTAGCATGGGGGAGAGTGGTGGCTGCGACATAAACCCTTCGGAGCAGAGGGTGGGCTGTGGAGGTGGTTGGGAGCAGGTGGGACGGGTCCAGGACTGAGCCCCTCGGGGTGCATGGGGAGGAGTGGTATGGCGCGGCGCAGGGATCCAGCAATGGGGGCTTGTAAAGAAATCCAAAAGTCTCCTCTGCTTTATTCCACCTGGAAGTCTTGAAAATTCAGGTGCTATTTAGAGGCTGCTTGGAAGGGCTATGTGGGCTGGGTTGGACAAGAGCGTTCCAGCACGTAGTGGGGCAGAGCCATCTCTGTCTATCCCTGTGTGTCCAGGTTCTGTTCCACATGAACTGGAAAGGCCTCTGTGGCCTCAAGGAAGTACAGGAGTCAAGGATTGGGAGAATCCATTGACATTAATCCAAATTAACCTTTGAACACCTCACGTTTTCTGAATGCAGTTTTTTAAATGGCAGCAGACAGAAGTAAATGATCTTGTTTAATATCTCTGGGCTTCAGTGAATGTGAAACATTAGTATGAAATCTCCTTATTGTTATAATAAATATCTGGTTTAGCCTGATAAGAGGTGAGATGGTTCATAAAATGCTGGATGAGTAAGCCTAAAGAATCTGCTTAATTGAATCTTCTTTCTTACGATGTCAAAAATAGAGGTCTGGGGAATTGTGGTAAAATGCTGCTTTGGCATTTTCTCACCGGCAGGCTGGGCTGGCGATGATCCTGCTTTGGGTCCCCATGAAACCAATTGTAGGCGAGTCACTCTTAACAGCAGACGAGGCATTTTCATATAAACCATGACTGTATGAAAATGTGCCTGTGTGGGTTGGGAGGCACATAGCTTAATTTCGTAGGTCAGATAAGGAAGCGAGGTTGAATTTAACGGCAGCGCTTCAAGTAGCAGGAAATGTGTTGCTTAATGTCACCGTTTTTCCTTTTCTTTTAGAAACTCTGTGTTATATTGCATAGGGAACACTGAACAGTTGTGTCTCCGAGTCCCTGTTGTTTACTGATGTGACCTTTTATATAGCTCTCAAATGTGGTGGGGTTTTTTTCCCCGTGTAAAATGAAGCTCAAATTTACATTTCCTGTACCACTCACATTGGCATGGCTCGATCTTACGCAAGCTGAACAAGTATCCCTGCCTCGAGTGAGTAATCTGCTGGAGCTAGTTGTATGAGAAAAGGCTCTAAAAAAGGTTAGTACATTCTGCTTTAAAATAGTCATATAGCATATATGAGACCTTTGTTTTACTCGATAAAAAAAGAAGATAGAAGCACAAAAAAGTGATTAGCTAGCATGCCATTTATAAAACCTAAACACTTCAAAGCAAGTTAATGAGTAGTTAAGGGGATCATAAATCTTATATCTCGGTAGTAAATACCTGCATTATACTTGCCAAATACAAAGAAATGCTTATTTCTTCACACATAGGTCTGAGCTCTGACCTATGGATTTCTGAGACTTCTTAGAAGTTGCTTCTCATTTTGTGTCGTGATCTGATTATTTCCTGCCATGCTGCCCCCTTCTCATCATCTGGGAAGAATCACGTCAAGTTGTCAAACGGACTAATTGGTTTAATATTTTGCAATTCGTTCACTTCAAAACTGATTCTTAGCTGGTGATAAAATCACTTTTGTTTTAAATGTTACTGTCTTTGGCAGACAGAAGTATTAGATACTTTGATAGGATTTTCAGAATCGCCCATGGGTTTTGGACATTTAATTCCTGTTCATTGCTGAGAGGTTCTTTGCTTCCCTCAGGACACTTTCAAAAGCTCAGCCTTTGTAAACCTTCTGGTAATGGCTGGTTTTAAAATCTTTTCAGTTTCAACTTAATGGCAAATCTGTTTCTTACCCAGTTTCTGCAACTATAAAAGGAACGTAGGACTTTCCTTGGAGTTCTGGGCAAGACAGGCAGCCAAAACAAGCACAAATAGGATTACAGTGACAACCTCGCTGCGATGCTGACGCCTCATTGGGAGGGAGCTCTGTTTGCTTTTGCAGTGCTGTCGGCAGAGTGCACATCATCTCCTCCAAGCGAGCCGCTTCCCACCGGGATCGAGGGGAGGGAGAGGGCTTGCAGGCACAGAAGTCACCCCGTGCTCGGGAACCGGCGAGGACTGCTATGACTCCCACCGGTGTGCTGCACGTTCTTGTCTCCCCGTGCAGCGAGCCGTGCAGAAATTCTTGGTAGTGTTGCTAAAATATGGTGGTTTAAGGACTGGGGTAGATCTCCTCTCCCTTGACTTGTATTTCATATCTTGGAGCACGAGCCTACAATAGAAGGACGCTCAGCTGGAAGGCTGCAGCTCTGAAGAGATTAGAGAAAGGCTGGTATTAGCTGCAAAGCCTTGCTGGTGGTTTTGTTCAGAAACATACAGCTTGAGGAGCTTAGGAAATTCTGGGTTAAAACTAGTTAAGTGAATTCAGAGGCAGAAAATATGGCCTGTGAAATCTGGGCTGATGCCTGTGAGAAAGCAGAATGTGTAAAACAATGGGGCTGGAAGCAGGCTGGGAAGGCGGGAGCCGAGCTGAGCAGCCTTAGGCTAGCCTGGGAGTTGAGATACGTGTGATGAAAGCAGCCTGGTCCAGTAGGGAAATTCTGCCTGAAAACTTCACTTCTGCCCTGAAATCATCAGCCTTCATCTCTGTATAGCTGACATTTCTTGGCTCTACGATTTGACTTGTCAGTAGCAAAAGACAACGTGAGAAAAAACATTTTGCAATTCATGTTGTTCCTTTGCGTTCGTTCGAAATGGCTGCTGGGCAAGGAAGAGAAAGTCTTTTCCCAAAGTAAAAGAAAGGGAAAGACAGCAGAGTGGCCCTGGGTCACGCTGCGCAGTCTGGCTGTGTCAGGCGTTAGCAGTAATCCTCCAGGAGTTACTCTGGAATGCCTGAAGCTCCTGAATGGTTTCCTAAACGGGCCTTTTCCTTGTTGCAAGGAAGGGTAGGGAGACAAAAGTGACCTTTGAAGTGATCTTGTCAAACTGGGGTTGCAAAAAAATGCACTGCTGTTGATCAGAGACACAACTGTAGAAATAAAGGGCAGCCAGTATGCCGTCTTAATTTTTCTGACTTGCATTTGTCTGCTGTTAGTAAAGTCCTGTCCTTTGTCTTCAAAAGCACTGGAGAGATGTGCAACATAAAAGGAACGATCATGGGGCCACCGAAGAGTCCCGTCTTTGTTGTTGTTTATACCAAAGTATTATGTTATGCTATTGGCAAAGTAATTTTCAGCTCCAAGTGAGACAAGATCAGTCACAGTGGTTTTCACAAGATTGATGTGAAGAGCTAGAGTGGTGCTAATTAATCAGAGATGGGGAGAGCGTGTGCCTGCATACTCAATTAGTGTAACATTTCCTAAATTGGAAAGGAGCTCTGCCATACAGTAATACTATAGCAAAGCCTGAAGGATGCAGAGATACAATTCATAATGAACTACCTTAACTCATTACTTGAACACTTGCACCCCAAGACACTATTGAATGGTGAGCCCAGAGTGACTTTCTGCTCTAGGTACTGCAGTGCTGGGAATCACCAAAAATGCTTGAAAGACACTATTTCCTTTTATTTAGAGGATTTTGTATAACTAGGCTCCTTAATTATATTTTTACTTAAACAGAAAGAGGAATGGATGTTTGTTACAGTAAATCATCTTTGACATAAACAATACTTAGTTACAGCTGCTTTTCACTGTTCTTTGAAATCCAGTCTCTTTTAAGAAAAACTGCGGGTTGTGATAGCTGCTACAACACTATAAATAATAATAAAACGGTAGTTCCAGTTTTGTTCTGATACTGCACATAGAAGCTTAAAAATGAAAACTGATTTCCACCTAAAAAAAGGCATAGATTGTAGGACAGAATACTTTCTGTACTTCATATCTAAATTAATTTCACTCTTAAACTCTAGTATTTGTCCTTGTTTATTCTTATGTTACAGCAAAGATACTTTTTCTTGCCTTTAGGTAGAATAACCTGTAAGCCATTGTTACCCAAAGTAGCAGAAGATTTTTTAAGTCTTTGAAAATAAAGTGATTTAGTGGTATAGCAGCTTTAATTTCATCCAGATTTGTAGTTTACATCAGGCACAGCTGTTGAGTAAACCTGCAGAATGAATTAGAAATGGATTAATGAAGCTCTAAGTCAAATACATTAGAGTATTTTAAACAGCTTTCAAGGAAACAGTTTTATTTAATTTTAGTCATGTAATGGCTTTATACTCTGAGCAAAATAAAGTAAAACAATAGACTCAAATTCTAAATTGACAGCCATCGTATAATTGTTTCCACAGGCTTTTGAAGTATGCAAACCCATATAATTATTTTCTGACTAGTGAAATTGGTTCACATGGTTTATGAGGGAAAGAAGCCCTCCCTAACAAATATGGTCTGTGGCAGCTGGCCCAATACCTGCTATGCCACTCCAATGGCTATAAAACCAGAGATAACGGTCTAATTTCATTTGTAGTTATGCTGCTATAAATCTGGAGTAAGTTCATTGGTCTGATTCCAGCATTAGAAACCGAAGTTACTTTTCCTCTCCCAATCTCTGTCATTTCAGGCCATGTTCTATGCAATATAGCATGGATGAAATGTGTCTAGTGTCGTTGATATCTTAAGTCAGAAATAGGTCACTGACGTTTGATTCTCCAAGGGAAGAATACTAAGTCTGGCAGCCAGAGAAGTGGAGAGGAGGGATGGTAGCTTCCAATAGACTTACTTAATGTAAGAAATCCTCAAGCTGATTATGTGCCTTATTCAAGTTTCTGCCTCGTTTTTGCTGAAACAGTCCTGGAAAACACGAGCTTCTGACGCTCCTAGGTTTGCTGGAGGAACCTGGGAGCTAGTTGCTATCAGTCTTTGTCGTCTGTTGTCATCCTTTGAGCATATGTTACTCCTGTAGCATGGCTAACGCACCAGGAGCTGCCTGGAAATTTAAGAAAGTGCCAGCAGGTTTACTTGTCTTAATCATACTGCTGTAGTTAAACTGCTGCAAATCTCTTATAATTCAGAACATCCTCTTTTTTGCAGTTTAGCTGAAGTGTTACTACTCGAGAATAATTTGGCAGGAGGAAGACTGTACCTGTATGGAAGGAGTGGTGGACTCCCACTGGTAGACACGCTCTTGCTGAGTTGCTCTGTAGCTGTTTGCTTGAAGTCTGACTGCTGAAGCTGGCTGGAGGTGGATTTGTTCATTGCTCTGCTTATTTGTGGTGTTTGCTTGCTTAACAATTGAAACTATTCTTGCAAGAAGTTGAGAAGGGGTCAGGAATGCTTAACAGAAGTGCAGGTACTTGGGAATCTGGATAGAACAGTGTTTGTAGGAAATAATTACCCTTGCCTCACGTTCAAGACATACAGGATATGCTCTTCACCTAACCAAACGTAGGTCCAGCTGAGCTTAGCCCACTCTTGAACAAATCTTCTGGTTGACTTCCTGGGGTAGATTGTTATTCTAAAAACGCTACTGAAATTAGAGAGCATATGCAGGAGTTTGTCCCGGCCCACTGTTTTTGCGCTGTTTAGGATACCATACCCTTCTTTGGCCTTTGAGCATGGCTGATCTGCCTAGGAGTTCACTGCTCTACACCCTGCAGAATCACCTAGAGCAGCACATCTGTATTTTTTTTCTCACTGCGGTGACTTGGCTGTGCTTAAAGTCTGTGTGAGTAAAAATAAATAAAATTCAAGTCAATAAAACATAATAAATAGCATCCCTGTTACAGGTACAAAATGTACTGCTGTACCTCAGTCACACAGTTGTGCAGCAGAAAACGCTTCTTAGACGAAAATGCGATCTTTCACAATCCAGAATATATTTTTCCCACTTCTGTGTGACTTCATGGTCTAGTCAGAAAAAGCTCACATTTTTTCTCTTAGACCATCATTCGTCTGTCTTTGTTCCTACTTTGAGTGCTGTAATCAATCCCAATTATCTCCATGTCTCTGCATCTGATTTCAAAGGATGGTATCATACCATCCCCAAAACCACTGGGGTTACCAATTAAATAAAATATTGCGGAGTGGGTTAACACATTATCAACCTTTGTTCAGAGTATTTTTGCAAAGATAATCAGAGTTATTAACTACCTGAACAGGGACACAAGTTTTATCATTAAATGCAGCTGACTGAAAATTGAGTTAAGTCTTCTAATTATATGGACAAACAGCCCTGGAAGCTGTTTCTGTTCCAGCTATTGTTCTCTGAGCAAAAGGGGTTTTATGATAGAGTTGTGGGTTTTTGTTTTTTTTATGAGATAGGAGATGTGAGTTGTATGAAATGTGCTACCTTAACGTCATCTGTTATGTATTGATAAGATGTTTTCAAACTTCTCGGAATGAAATGCGATTCTGTAGTAGGCTATGATGACAATATTTTTTTTTGCTTTGTATGGAAATCACTTATTTCTTGTCTTTTTGTCACTGGTTTAATTTTGGCCTTGCTGTTAGCTGTGCTGTTCTGAGGTTTTCAGTGCCTTGTGTGAAATGGGGTGATGTTTTAGCCCCCTTTCCAAAGGAGCACCCAGTAACTTTCCATGAATGCAGCTCTTCAGGGAGGAAACGCCACAGGCCTTTTGATCTGTGAGAGGGGGAACGAAAACTAGCGCTCAGCAGCTGAAGTCTCACAAGTAGAAAAGATGCACAGTCGTGGACCGTTGATCTGAGCATTTCTCATGTTCCCAGGTTCTTAAGTCATCTCTCGAGGAGCAGCTGTATCAGGGTTCTGGATGCACGTTTTGCTGATGGATGCACCGAAGGGTGACTGACTGTGTGCCAACAGGGCGGTGTACCTGGCGTGGAAGAACTGGGGAATAGTTTGCAAGGTTACCTCAGCTGATTCAATGCAGAACAGAGCTGGGTACCTCTTTCCAGCTCTCTTCAGTCTTAGGGAGTGAGTTCCTGTTCAGGACCATTTGTTTGTGAAGCCCTTGAGCTAATAAACCTCCTTAGGAACCAGTAGCTCTGAGTTATCTAATCCGGAGACGTGAGCCGGCTGCCTGGTGGGACTGTGTAGGTCTTGAACCAGTGGTAGCGTCTGGGATTTTCTTTGTCTGGTTGCCAGCTGGTGAGAGGCTTGACTGAAAGGCACAAATTAAAATCTAAAGAGAGTCTTAACGGAAGGGCCAAGCAGATGGAGATCAGCGTGGAGACTGGTAAATGGGGTAGTAAGACATAAGACACGACTTGTACTGTTGTCCTCAGGCTGCATCTGTTACTGGAAATAAAACCTGGGGTTGTCATTATTTTAACTTACCAAATATATATGAGCTGGCAAAAAGCCGTTCTCATGTCTGTAAGCATTTTCATGATAATGCATCTTATGTTTCCGCATCGGACACAACCTTATTGCTGCAACTTCACCTCGCAATGCAGACACTGAAGACATGAAGGAATTGCACCTATTCACACCCATACTCAACGTCATGCCTTTGCTGTTAATCATTGATAAAGTGTGTGCCAGGCCAGCTGTACAGTTTAATTTCTGCCCTCTGTCTGTTTGCAAATAACATGACTACGAGTACTGAGTCATATTCCAGATACTTTATTGACAGTAACTTTTTATAATCTTATACCCGTGCCTATATTTAAGTGGTTTGTCGTTGTCTCTATATCTACTAAATAAATTAAACACAGTTATTTATAACAAAATGGCTCTAAATAAAGCTGTGAAGTGATTATGATATTTTTAATAAGCAAAGGATTTGGAAACCACTATGGTTTCCATTTTTGCAAGTGAATTAGTATAATTATGTGTTTTAGTGACCAAAAAACCAGTTTGCAAAGCATGTTTTTATTCTATTAATAAACTTGGCTAAAATGCCGATTCTTCAAATACATTCTACTAGGTAGGAAAGGATGAGGTCAATAAGATAGCAGCCTTTCATCTCCTCTGGAGGTTGAAAGCCTTATTGAGTTTAACTTTTCTGATGGATATCCTTATTTTGTTTGTTTTGTTCATTTTTTTTATTTTATTTTTTGAGTTTTTGGAATAGAAGACTGAAGATTATATCGAGAAAGTACCACGTAGATGTAACCGTGCAAGTATAGTCCTGTTTTGAACTGAGCAAAAGTTTCTAAATTGAATGCTTGAAGTTACAGGTTATTCCTTTTCATTCCTTATAGTACAAAGTACAAAGCACCTTTATAACATTTTAAACTTTCAACTTGAGAAACTATGATTTGAATATTTTGCCCATCTGTTTAAATGCATATTTTTGGTCGTGCTTTTAATTTGGAAAAGTATGAGAGAGGAATGTTTACCATGGGTCAGGTGCATCAAGGGGGATGTTTTAGTGCCCTGTATAAAGGTGTGTTTCAATGCAGGCATATTCGCCTGTAGGTAAGTTGTCCCTTTCTGCACTGAGACCTTGACCTTGAGTCTCTTCTCCCTGTCCCGGGTCTCATATTGGCAAAACGGATTCTCACTTACCTCTATGAAGTCCTCTGAGATTGTCAGGGTGAAAGTGGTGGATATTTTATAAGTGAAGTATGTAAGGGTGAGACACATGGGAAGTGCTATAGTGTCCACTGAAATTGATGGATCTCTTTCCTCTTGAACAGAGATTGAATCAGAAGCTAAGACACACGGCAGTCCTTGGGTAGGAGTTCTGCACGGTACAGCGTGTGTGTGTGTGCATGTATACTGTCAGCCAATTGTGAATGTGTTTAAAAAAAAAGGCTTTTTGTGTGAGCTGTGGTTTACAAAACATTTCTAATGATTAGATTTTTATTACATAAACTCTTGTCTGCTTTTGATTAGTGTCTGGGTGTAAAGATTTTGTATGTCCTTTCTTAATTTTATATGGGAGCAGTCAAAATCTGAAGGGATTCTGCACTGTTTGTACATTAAATCCATCCCGATGGTCTCAATCTCATCAGTAATTAAAACCAAACTTGATTGAGATGTAAGGATGTTGGTAATTCAGTGTTTTCCTCTCTAGAACAGTAATGCTTTGAAGGTTTGGTTTATGTCAGTGTTTCACAGTCATTCCAAGAAGTTCAATCTTACATTCATAGGTTTTTTTAAAGTTTGTTTTTTCTTTGGAGAAACTGATTTTGACTTGAGCATACAGGTGGCAAGAGCCACATAGGTCTGACTGTTTATTGTGTGCTGTGCTGTAAGCTGTGTAACTTTTTTAAAGCTTTTTTGGGAGGGAAGGCATCCTGAAGTAGATGATTGCAAGGGGTTGTGTAGTGAACTCTACAGAACTGCATTGTTGCATGAGGGACTGGATGCTAATATCTTCCTATTCATATAAATTCAAGGGATACTGGAAGTATTGTGTAGTCGGAGTCCCTGTGTAGGATGGGTGTAGAAACCTATCCAGTACTTTCAAAGCCAAGAAGTCCTTGCTAATGTTTGTCCTTTGCATAAACACAGTTTTTATCTACAGACTGACTTGACAATAGCGTGGTTAATTCCCCTCGCTGCTAGGTTAAGCTGATTTCTGCCCCAGCCACTCTGGGGTAGATTAAAACTGGATGTCTCCAAGGAGCTCTTGGAACCCACCGGTCAGCTATTGCTCAAGGAGCCTGTATGGCTGGCAAATTAATTTTTGCCCTGTTGAAACTAAAAACAAATAAATAATTTCTACAGGGTGATGGTGCATCGTAATGTAAGTTATAAATTCATGGTAAATTATATTTATACTGAAACAAGGAGGCACCATGTATCTTTGGTGATTTATACACACAATCTGCCAAGTTACTGAGCTAATATTAATTTGTGGGAGACATCAACCTTGCTCTGCAAGATAATTTAGATTATTTCTTGTATGATTCCCATGCGTTCACATGAAGGACTTAAAACTGGGAATGCTTATGGGAAAGGAAAAGCCCCACACATCCCTGAATAAATCTTTTTCCTTGCATGCTGATTTGTTTCTTCATTCTCATTCTTGCATGCTGATTTGTTTCTTCATTCTCATTCTATTCTAGTATATTTTCTATAGTTTTCTATCCTGTGTTCATCACCACGGTATTTGAATACTTTCGGGTAGTCCATTAAGTAGCATGTTCATCAGATCATTATACCCTGTCACTGAGGAGAGGATTAAATAGTGATATTGTATCTATTAATCTGGGAAACTGTGCTTCAATTACAGCAGGCTGGAGAATGAAGATGGGTTTTGTTGGTGTATGGCTTTGATAGAATAGAGGTGTTTTACTTTATTTTTTTTACAGACAAATACATTAGAAAAAATCCTAAATTAAATTATTTGAAAATTCACATACTGTTATAGGAGAATTACCTGTCTCTTACTAGGTAATTATCAAATGGCATGTAATAGTGATATAAAGAGAAGAATGTTAGAACCTATCTGTCTATCCAAGGAGAAAAAAAGGAAACATTATTATTTAAAAACTACCATGCAAGAAGGAAGTGAGTCTCAATGAAGAGGTGAGGAATAGAAAAATCACTGAAATATAGCTAGGTAAGAATACATCAACTGTAGAGGAAAACAAACCAGAAAATTCCATCTCCTGGTATTCAAAAAGGAAAAAATGAAATCTGCCAGCACCTGGGATCAGAGGGGACACAAATGAACGTCAACCAAAGTTATTATAAAATATTAAAGAAATATTTTAAACTTTTCCCATGCAGCATTCACACTTCATTGCGAGTGTGTGCATGGGGATATAGAAGACTACGCAGTTAGAATCTATTAGCTCGTTGGAGCTAGATGGAAAAAATTCAGGAGTTACATAAAGGTTTTCAAACACAGATATTGCATCCCAGCAGGAGAAACAACTGTTGAGAATGGTGACATGTAAGAGTTCTATAATTTTTTAATTAACCAAATTAATTCCTTTTCTGAAATCTTTTGGCTACATGATTGAGAGGAAAGTTTTCCAGAGTGGTGTTCTAATGTAATCTTTGCCTGTTTTAAATGCAACAAAGATTTTATGAACTAACCTGTTAAGATACTTCTATTCACCAAGTTCTGCATTTTTAATTTATCTTATTTTAAAAGGAATCATTTAAAACCTTGGAGGGGAGAAACTAGCAAAACTTGTATATTCAGCTGAGACAGGTTTGTGGCCAGAGATTTCCAGGTGGCATTAATAAGGTCATGATTACAGCGGCAGCCAAAGGGTCTGCAGTGTCAGTTCTGAGAAGGCTGTCGGCAGAGCGGAAGGGGCACTGGCAGCAGCTCTGCGCCTACTTGGACACGGCTCTTCCGGAATTAGAAAGGTACGAGTTTAAAATAGGAGATTGTCCCATAGTGTAGTAGGCTTAACGCTGCTTCTGTAATTACTGATTTGCTTGTAACGGAGCCCCAGACTGGAGCGGGAAACGATGTCATACTCAGGGTTGTGCTGCCTGGGTTCGGTTGTCCCTGCTCTTTTCCCAGCACCCTGTGTCATCAGAAATACCGGAACCGGGGGGTTAGCGGGAAGTGACGTGAGGGAAAGCAAAAGTAAGCATGGAGTGTCCTTTGGTTTAAAATACCACTGTAGGGAAAGTGCAGAGACCGCTTCCTGAATGCTTCTGAGTGTGAATATTTCTCCTAAATGGAATGAGATTTAGTGAGTGCGTTGGATGTGCCTGCTTTGCAATAGAAACAAAACTATAGAAAGAACAGAGCAAAGTGCAGGCTTAGAAAATGCATTCAGTGTGTTGCTGTACTATCTATTTCTTGACACTTGTAATTTGTTTATCTTCTGTTTTTACTAAAACAATTAGCTCACCCCCACTATCCTCTCTAAAAGTGTTGGTGATCAGCAGTTAATTATGAGATCACTTTATCATAGTTTCTTAAATGCAGTTTGTTGATTGACCAGTGACAATGTACTAATAATTACCTGTAACTCTTTCTGATTTATCTTGTTTTACAGTAAGCTATGTTTAATAATAGCAACCTTGCTTTGCCTCCAACCCTCTAGAGACTTGCTTAAGTAATAATTACTTGCAGATGCAGCTCGTTTGTGCCCTGATTCACACCCATTCAGCCCCAGTGAGGTCAGGCCTTTCACATTTATGTCTTCCATCTTTGAGTGAAACAGTATGTTGGTGGAGAACAGAATATGAAAAAGAATTACTGCAGGATTTGTGCATGAATGCTGCCCATGGGAACAAGGGCTTTGCCTCGCAACTTCTGGATAGGCTTCCTCAGGGGATCCCCGCTGGCTTGAGGTAATGGGGACTGCCTTCCTTCTTCTAGGGGATCATTTTTGGCTGAAAATGTGAGAAATTGCTTACAACCAATACCACAACCTGAAGTGCAGATCAGGTGGCTGAATTTTGCAGGCTGATGCTTCTATCCACCTGTCTGTCCTCCCAAAAATCTTTCCATCTGCTGGCAAGGCTCCTGAAGGTGGTGGGATGGGAAGAGTGGGTTTAGGAGTGTTGAATACGTTGCAGTGTGACAATTTTCATGAAAACAGAAGGCAGGGTAGAGAAACACAGCTCCGTTAATTCCTCTCGCTGAAAGGAATGGTGCTGCAGGGACTGTGCTTTCATTAGACATCAGCGAATCCCCTGGGGAAACAGCTGTTGCGAGTGCCTTGACTCTGGGATGGGGAAACCTTAAATCAGATTACACACACTATTAGACGCTGGTGAAGCTAACCACAAGATGCAAAATCCATTGCGAATCCAAGTTCCATTAGTTTTGCTACCGAGCTTCTTGTCGTGTGTGCAAGGGGCTGCTCCCATGAGGTGCTGAACACCTTTAGCTGAAGTAGCATCTGATCATTGCTGTTCACTTTGCCTTCAGCCTCTCCTGGCTCTTACGAGGATTTAAAGGGTTTTATGTTGCATAATCGAACCTCTTCTGAGCAGGCATTAGCGAAGAGGACGTGGGAAATCATCCTCTGACAGGTTTTAGTCGTGAAATTTCAAAAGTGCTGTTGCCTGTGTGTGCCAAGTAAGGAAAGCTCCATATATTTGCATGCATTGTCTTCGGGTAGCAATGAAAAAGATAACTGACCACTTGGTTTTCTGGGAAAGAAAGGGGCATTATCAGGGAAGGTACTGGAAAAGTTAATTAGAATACTAAATGAGCAAATATTTTACTGTCATTACATAAGCTTTCCTAGGAAAAGAGATAACTTAACATTAATTGCCTATCAGAGAAATGGTAGAGGATTATGACAAATGAATGTGTGGGATACAGGATGAACATTCAGATACAGGAGAAATAAGGCAAAACAAATAATATTCATAATAATAATTTGTGAATGCATATGTGTCGGAAGTAGTTGAAAAATGTTTTTAAAATCTAATTAATCTTGTATGTGTGTGCACGCACATGCAATTTTTTTATTGCATTAGCAGGGACATCTTTCAGAATTATGAAATACAAGCTGTATTCTCCAATACTGAGAGCTCTTATAATTGCCAGAAGTACAGTAAATGTCCCTATCATTCTCTGGGTTTAATCTCAGCATAATTAGCTCCTTGCACAATAGAGTGTTTAATTTGAATGGCTGCCAAGGCTCATTAAGTTAGAGAAGTAGTTCCTGAGATCTCTGTTGTTAAAATTGGGACTCTTATATGAGAGAATTTTCACTGGAGGTGTCACAGGGTTCTTTTTGATATTCCACTATTAATTTTAGGCAGGAAACTAAATATTTAAAGAGATACTGATGCATCTTTCTACCAGATGCTAGAAGGTGGACTTCACACCTTGCTCAGAAATGTGTCTGTAATCTAGCAGAGCTTTCAGAGCAAACTGGGACAAAAGCAGTGTGCAATTAGTACTGCCTTGAGCAGTGAAAGAGAAGATTTTTCTAAGGAGGGGTGTGTATCCATTTTTGCTGGTGATAGTTGCAAAAAAAATTACTCTTCTTAATTTGGAGAATAGGAACCCTTACAGTGAATAATATTGTGATTTGTTTGTAATAATGAAATCATTTCATCAAATATTTTCACTTATATTAAACATCAGATTAATAGGAATTCTTGACTCTGATTATCTCTGTTCTTCTCTGAGTTGTTTTCTCATGGCAGAAAATGATTTCTGATGCGTGTAGCTGGCAGTGGGGCTACAGTGCTGACTGAAGGTAATCGTGTTCCTCATGTTACCTGGCAATTACCTGTGACTCATTCATGTTGTCACCTAAATTCAAGCAATGCTAGACAGCATCATCTTGATGGATCTCGTATTTCTGGTTTTTCAGACTGGAATACTCACAGTGCTACTTCATGTCACTTCTAGACTGTTTGAAACTAGATGTCAAAGGCTGTGCCAAAAATGTTTGAAAAATATCAAAAGCCAGCCAGTGTGTTTGCAGAGTTTGAGTCTGATTCTATGCAGAATTGCATACTTCTTCACACCACTGGGACCTTGTCTGTGTTGCCCTTTGCTTAAGGTGTAAGATAGCTATGTAAATACAAGCTGACGTGAAGGAAAAAAGCCTCTCAAAAAACAACCGACGTGTCTACGGACCTTATTCTTTTTCTCTGAGTTTGGATATTTTGTTTCTTTCTGAAGCCTGACCTTTTTTGATTTATAGAGCAGGCAGTGTCTGTTCCTTTATCATGTGCTTTGAGGTGGTCTCAGGATAGGAGATGTTACATGATAAAAAAACAATGAAGAATCGGACCCCGCACAAAGGAAACTTACTGTGTTCATTGCTGACAGGGCTGAAGTCTGAAATTCGAGAAGGCTGTAGCAGATGTCTTTACATATACATCTTGTACTTCTTCGTACTGACTTGTGTTTCCTGTCTCCTGAGATTTCGCACCGCTGCCCCAAGACTAATGGACGTGGTTTCCATTTAAAGTGCCTGAAATGTAGAGGAGGGTTAGTGTTGGGGTCAGTCATGCTTTATGCATATGTGAAGTAAATAAAAATGTTCCTGTGGATCACATTTCTTCAGATGTGGCACATTATCTGCATGAGATTCTCAAATGCTTCTCCACAGTACGCTTGTGTGGAAAAATCCCGTTTTGTATCTTTTTGAGACAGTCTGGGAGAAGGTACAGGCATCAATTTAAAAAACCTGAGTTCTGTTCCTGATGCTGTGATTTGGAGGAGGAAGACCTGCCTCAAGTCTGTTTCTCTTCTCCCTGCGATCCTTCTACTATATTTTTTTAATATTATTTGCTGGCTCTGTGAGGCAAGTACTGTCTTTTTCTCTGTTTACACGGGTCACAATGGACCCTGGGCTTGGCTGGGTCTCTAACTTCTACCAGAAGATCAGTGTAATTAGTACTAGCTTCAGACTGCAGAAGGATGTGGAGGATGAATTATTTGTTTATTAAGAAAAGCCTAAAGAGCTTAGATGGCAAATTTGCATGAATTATGCATTGCCTCAAAGTGGCTCTTCGTATTTTCCGCGTTTTCCAGTGCAGGTGATGAAGCTGTGGATATCAGTAATTTTAGTGTGTGATCCCATTGCACCACAATTAAATGTGTCTCAGCTTCATATGAAGAAAAATACTAAAATGGCCATAGGTGTCAAACTAGAGGTCTGTTTAGCCCAGTATTTTGTGGTTTTTGGTACAACTCTGTAAGACAGGCTGCTGATGAGAGAAGAGCGTAAGGCGGTGGAGGTGTGTCTGTGGCCAGTGATTGTCTGTGGTTGAGGGTCGTCTTCAGCCAGAGCTTGTATCTGCGTAATGGTTTTTAATAGCCCTTGACTGGATTTTCTCCCAAGCATTTGTCTGATTGACTTTTTGCACTATTATAGTATTTTTCGGTCCCTGCAATGTCCTGTGGCAATGTGTGCATTAGGCAAAAGGAAGAAGCACTTGTTTGTTGTAAGCTGACTGCCTTGTAATTCCACGTGGTGCTGTGGAGCTCTTGTGTTGGCACAGAGCGTGAGCAGTAGCTCTGTGTTCATCCTCTCCATGCAATTTCTAATTTATAAGGACTGCTAGTATATTCCTCTGTCTCCACCCTGAATCACCTCTTTTCCAGGCTCAGACATTTATTTTTCTCGTTCCGAAGCAGAAGCCGTTGCGTACCTGTGCTTGTCCTTCCTGCCGCTCCTGGTAACCCTTTTACATCCTTTTTGAAAAGAGTGAGCAGAACTGCTCCCAGCATTCAGGGTGGGGGTTTGTGGGATGTTTGTGGTGGTGTTTCACTCTTTAATTCCTTCCTAGTAATTCCTGGGGTTCTGTTTGCCTTCAGACTGCTGTGGAGCATGGAGGTGACACAGAGAGAACTGCCGGCCTAAGTGATTACTCTGAAGGCTTCCCTGAATATTAACAGCTAATTTCAAGTCCATCATTGTATATATAATTAGTGTTGATTCTGCATTGATTGTCATTGAATTTCATCTGCTATTTATTGCTCAGTGTTGTGAGATCCTTGTACGACTCTTTGCAGTCATTTTTGATGCAAGACAGGTGGCAAGATCTGCTGATCAGCAAACTTGTTTATTTTTAAATTATCCACAGAAAACTTTTAAACTCCTTTTCCCAGTTAAATTAAGATTTGAGCATCTGTCTTGAGTGGGAATCCCTTCAGTGTCAACTTCCTTCCATGGAAAAACCTGACCATTTGTTATCACTGTTTCTTTCCTATTTTTAAACAGAGTTGCATCAACCTAACATGCCATGTGAACATGTATTTATTTTGATATATTAGTGCTGCCCCACCTAGTGTACGCTTATTTTAGGTAAAAGTAGGTTGCATTGTTGCAAATTAAGTTAAATGGGAGCATGTTTAAGTTCATTCACCCTCATACTTTCCCTACTAGGATTTGTAGCAGTTTAATGTGAATGGATTAGAATTTAATTTAAATTGATAGCATAGTACGTGAGAAGCCTTTGCAGAGATGAGCATATGTGGAGCTGACAGTAACATTTAATTCCAAAATGTGGAAAAAAAATCAATAAAATTTATTTTAAAATAAATTGGGACCTTAAGGCAGCTGTGAATTTATATTCTCTAAATTTGTCTGAGTCACTGAATTCAGCTGGATATTTCAACATTTAATAAAACTCTACCGTATTCTATTTTTCAAAAATCTCAGAAGCTGTCATTTAGAGATCTCTTTCTCTTCATCAAATAATTAAGAGGAAAGAACTACAGCAGCCAATTTTAAAATCAGGTTAATGCTCATCGTTCTATATTGTTATTTTAAAACCAAAACCAAATAAAAATAACCAGCGACACATGGATGCTTAAAATGTTCAAGTCTGCCGGCTTACAGGCTCTGATTTAGCCAGTGAAGCAGACTAGATCTAAGAAGGTTGAGGAGGGAAATGGAAGGTCCTCAGAGAAATCACGAAAGAAAATTGCGAAGTTAGAAATCTCTGTGAGTTAAGGAACTGTGAAGACAATCCGGCTTTCATCCTAAGTGCGTACTTAAAAGCAGGTATCATCTCACAGTCTGTAGAAGTGAAGAACTGAGTTTCCCTACCTTGGTCCAGCTCAGTACACGTAGTCCATTTAGCAGTCCTTATAGAAGTGAAGTCCAAGGCTGAGGAGAAAAGAGCACCTCCAGTGAAGATCCTGGTGAGAAAAGCCCGTTGGAATGGGGAACGAAGTAATTCTGTAACAGCTTGCATTTGGGCAAATATATAATGGCCGCCTGAAAGTTGTTGGAAAATGTGAAAAGATAAATGTAATTCCAGGAGGAAATCATTGAAGGTGGGCTTTGCACGCCTTTGGCTCCATGTGTTGAGCATGGGAATGGTTGTGAAAACAGCCCTTGTAGCGAGAACGTAGGTCTGGATGCCCACAAGCAAGTACAAAATTGCAGGATCGTGAGATAAATTGTACTTGTGCCACAAATGTCAGTATGTTATATAGCAGTAGGGCTTATTTGGGTTATAGTGTTTTATGTTTGAGATTTTTCATGTTTAGATACAAGAAGCTGCCTGCAGCATTGCAGAGGTCTGAAAACCCCAAGGTGTAGGTAGAGCTGTTCTTACCAGCACAATTTTTTTTTAATGTGTTGTGTGTTCTTTTTGGACTTTTGTAGAGAGAAGACAGAATTTAATGTGACCGAGGGATTCTAGTAGAAAAACAGAAGTGTGATGAGGTTTGTGACTACTGATAGTCTGCAAGGAGAATCTTGTCTTTGCCTCTTGCTAGAACCGTTCTTCAAACCAGTGCTGCGGCTGTTCTTCCATTAGCCCATTGAGACAACTGCAAAACATAATATTGATTAGACATAAAAGAGAGAGCATGGCCCATAGTCCTGCAGTTCTGGGTAGATGAATCCTGCCGTTCCTGGTGCTAATGGCTAAATTATGACCTCAGCCCTGTCAGCCCGAATCTGGCCCTGCTGGAATCAATAATGTAGTTGGAGCTGAGCTATATTTTGCCTTTCATCTCCATTAGGTCTGGGAGTTGACAGTAGAGAGTAGGACTTGGCGGTTTGCCTCAGACTACGGGGATGGCCAAAAGTATGAAAATATGATCTTGTTGTTCACTCAAACGTCTGCCACAGGCTACTGAATCTTACCACACTTGTTTTGCTTGTGAAATGTTGTTTGCACTGCAGTGATTACTCAGCCAGTCGTTTATTTCCATTGATACTTTATCTATATCCTTCCCAAAGGGGAGTGGAGTTATTTTATGCTTAATTAAGTGTAAGTAAGTGATTGTCTGTTTTGGGGTTTTTTTTTGTGTGGTGCTTGGTGGGTTCTTTCCTTTTTTTAGTCTTCTGGGCTAGAAAAGTGATCTGTGGAGGGACTGGCCTCTTTTACATAAGTGAAAGCTTGATCAAAGCACCAATCGATACACGGACGCAGTTCCTGGGTGCTAAGTAAACTAATGAAGTGCTATGCATACCCTGCCAATAAAAGGTGAAATATGGTTCCTATTTTCCTAATATTACTCTTGGAGCTTTGCAGCTAGAACTAAACTGCCACTTTTCTTGTAAATTGAGTTGTAAAGTGCTTGTGCCAAAGTGACAAGCAGTTGCTTAGGAAGTTGGATGAATGCAAGCCTTCCTTTGGCCAAATTACTGGGAGCCCAAGTTTAAGTGTATTGTGAGGGTGAAGAATGTATCTGTTGTCGTGTTCGTGGGGTAATGTGGACTGTGTTGGCCACAAGCCACTGAACTCCGAAAAGGATTATGTAGCGTTGAGATTTATACAGGAATTGGAGTCTGCAGAGAGGTTGACAGAGAAGGTACAGCAGAAATTAGAGACCTCTTCACTGCTCTTTTCTGACACTTTTTAATCATTTTGTTTCCAGGAAAGAGGTTGTGAATTCTTAAGGTTGCAGTCTTAGAGAATCATGGAAAGCAGCCACAGACTGCTTGGATATAGAGGTGTCCTGTAAGAACTAATATGGTGTTAAATACAAAGCCTTTTTATCTTCTTACTGGTTATCCCAGATAGTATTAAAATGGAAAAAAAACCCCGCCTTTTACAAACTCCTTTAACTTTTTATGCTCTGCCTAATTATTTTTCTTCCTGTATCTGGAAGTCTAGCAGATGACCTCCTTTTGCCGCTGTCTAGATTGAGTGGATAAGCATGTTCATCTCTTTTCACTAGAAGTAGTTCACTTGTGTGAAGGTTTTGATCCTTGTTTTTTACAACCTCTCACTTCTGTGTAGTCAAGTACAGGGATGTTAGCTTTCATTTTTAATACAAAAGTAGTTTCCTGGCCTTCAGCTTGGAAATGTAACTGCAATGCACTTTTAAATTATGCCCTTTGATAATCTCACGGTAATATTCCTTCTTATTTTAGCTTTGATGACAAGTCTCCATAGCTCTACGGGCATTAGACTATTGCTGTAGTTGGTAGTGGAAATTTAACAGTAATGCTCCAACATTTAAAAATCTTCATTTCTGCTGTTGAGAGTTTTTGGAAAAGTGAAGGCTAACAAAAGTGGTTTTTGTATTTTTTGCATTATTAATAAAAGCTGGCATGTATATATTCAAGGTAGTTCATACATGTAATGCTATGGCTTTTCTTGCTGCAGAGCTCATGGCAGATCCTTTGGGTGCCTGTGGGCTCTGTGTTCGCCGCAGCGTAACAATCCTTCCGGCAGCTTTCGTGGAAGGTAGTTCCTTTGTGCGCTCCCTGCCTGGCACGTGGTAATGGTGGAGCGTGGCTGTTTTATCTTGTGAAATTGCTGGGGGATTGGGAGCCTGGAGCAAGTCATGGAAACTGCAGTGTACTGTGCTTTTTGTCAAGCAGCAAGGAGCTATCGATAGATAGAATTGCTGTGCATGGAGAGCTGGTCATTAACACTATTATCACCACCACCTTTTTTTAAAAAAAAAAATTAATGTCATTATCAATAATGTCAATTTTTGTTTCCGTTCTTTATATGCATCTGTGAGCTTAAGACAGATGAGGGTTAAATCTGTCCAATGCAAGGTCTTGGACCTACCAGAGTTTGAAATAGCCAACTACAGTTAACGGTGCCGGCTGCGTTTTGGTTGAGTGTTACCATAATGGAAACTCCTTTTTTTCCTAAGATAACCTAGATTTAGATGCTCTTTCCAGGTTCCTGTTTCTCTCTGCTGGTTTGGGCAGAAGCCTAGATGACTGACGTAGAAGTCTCTGTGAGATAGCTCAGGTGAGGCTGGACCCCAGTTTGCTGTCTGCCAAGTGAGGCTGGGACAACATGGTTGCGTTTGGTGGTGGGGACCCTTGCTGCTTGGGCTGGAGAAGAGCATTGGGTTGGTCTCCCTCAGTGAGCAGTTCCCCACTCAGCAGAATGGAGTAGCTGCTGCCTAATTACTACAGCGCTAACGTGATGGCAAATGGCTGGCACTTCAACATGGGAAGTGCTGTATTTGTGTGAAGGACTGAAGTACTTGTAATTTTTTTGTTCTTGAACATTTTTATTCCTTAAATCTAAACATTAGTATGCCTCTACGGTCCAAATGGGGTAGTTTTGTGTTGTGTCTGTGTATGTATTTGCTTCAAAAAGGCTATTGCATATGGTGATGTGGTGGAAGAATAAGCTGTACTATGCCTTTTTCTGAGACTAGTGTAGGTGTTCTGGGTAGCAGCAAGCCCAAGGCTTTGGTAAAAGTCGCAGTGTTTGGGATACACGAGAATAGGGTTGAGCAGAGTGGTGGAAGAGAGACCCTAGGGAATGGTTCTTCCTGGCGGGCGTGTGAAGCAAATGGCGTAGCAAATCTTTTTTCTCATACTACTATAAGACATCGTATTGTTGAAATACATGTTTGTGTTTTTAAAGTTGTATTTTAAGGCATTGCATTTTCCTGACCTCTTTGTGAAACATTACACTGTGCAAGCAGGTGCTGGAAAGAGAAGTGTTTTGTGTAGTTATCTATCCATTATCACTAGAATTATGAATGGAGAACTCAGCCCGAGTAAAAAGAAAGGGAATAACACGGGCCATGATTATAACGTATGTCACTTCTTAATTTGGGTACTTAGGTGTTCAGTTTCCTGCTTGTTGAATGTGTTTCTAAAAGGTGTCTTTATTATTAAGGAGAACTATGAAAAGTTACTCTCTGCTATGTATGTTACTGGGATGTGCTGCTGCTTAAACTATTTCAGTTAAAATTTAGTACGATATTTTTGTCCAATTGTTTGTAGCTGTTCTACCTAAGGTAACACAATTTACTTTTGTCCAACATAAAAGCAGAAGTCATAACTTGATTCAAAAACTACAAAATAGATAACATTATGGTTAACCCTTATGGGTTAATGCTGGTTAATAACTGAACAGAAGGTGTAAGAGGGTAATTGCAAGTCAATTTTTATGTGTTCAAAACTATGTTACCAGTTTCCTAACAAAGGAATGTTGACAGATGGTTTTGCATTCAGACTTTTATCTTGATAGGTGACACATCATTATCAACAGCTGTTGATTAAGAGCATTTAATACCCTAGGGACATGATGTTATAGAGGTGAAGAAGCCTTCATTGAAACAGGCTTGCATCTGTGTGTGTGTGTTTAAAATTTTAAAAAGCTGTTATCTATTAGGACTTCCCCCCCCCCCCTTTTTTTTTTTACTTTCTTTTTTCCTTTTTCTGTTTTATTTTCTCACCAGAAAAAAACATATGTTTTCATTTGCATGAAACACCAGCTCTGGAAAATATTACATAAAGTCAGCTGATCTTGGCAAGTTTGGTAAAATAAAATGTCCCATTTAACTTCCTGCACCATCTCCAAGTCTTTCATGTTTGCAAGTTATCATGAACTTGGAAAATAATCAAAAGTTTGCTGTCTATTTTGTTCCTTTTTGTAGACGTTAAATTTCAAGTATTTTCTATGGCTTTCTGTAGCTTTCAAATGCATGGATGTGAGTCATCACATATTTTCTCAATTTTGATACTGTTCAAATAAATAATGATCAGTAGCTAATTTTGTAAATTGAACCACAGTGCGCGACCTTGCATTTTGTCAGTGAAAGCCCTAAGCCTAGAAAATGTAGAATGTATTTCAAGAGCTGACTTCGCTTTGGTAGAGCGTTAGCATGTTGCCTCATTGACAGAAAATTACAGACCGTAAATTTGTTAGAATTGAAGTTCTGGACTCTGTGGCACTTTCAGTTCTTTCTAACGGCAGGTCTGTAGTGTGTGCTGGGCTGTACAGCAAGGCAGAGGGGATAGCCAGACAGTGCTTTGTGAGAAATACTGTAGCTTGGGGAATTCATTAGGTTGGTTTTGATCATCTTCAGTTACTGAAGGAAAAAAAAAAAAAAAAAAAAGGTGTGTTTTGTTTTGAAAGCTTCTTTTTAAAAAGATGCTTTATAAAATTACTGTTTTTTATGAAGCATTGGTTTGCTATTATGCTGAACTTATGTCTCAGTTACACGTTTTTGCTTATACAAGCCCTTTAAGAAAGCAATATATGACTTGGTTGCTACCTATAAATTCAAATAAATCCTCAGCTGAACTATTTAGGGGCAATAGACACAGACTTTGGGGGGGAGTGGGACTTCATTACATTTCTGAATTCATTCAGATACATTCAAACAATGTTAAAAGTTTTGTTTAAACTGACAAATGCTGGAATATCTCTGAGTCAAAGCAGCAATTAGGGCAAATAGACTGTGCAGATAGAGATGTGAATCCCTGCAGACTCAGCCAAAATCCAGCTTTATGACCCCATATACTGGTATACAACTTTCTGACCTCACGCAGATGGAAAATGATGCCGGAAGATGAGTTCTGCTGCGCTGGCGCTAGTTCCCACACCCACTGGATATGGGACGTGGGAAACCTCAAATACAGCCTGTGAAAAGCCAGGCAAGCGCTGAGCTCCGCCTGGAGATGGGTGCGTCGGCGAGAGATGCCCCGAGACCCGCTCTGTGCCCTGATGTGCTGCTTGTCATTGGCTGCAAAGGGTCTTCCTCGGGCAGGGACCACTCTGAATGGCGTTGGACCCCCAGGGTGGGAATGCTTTTGTTTATGTGAAGGATGCAAGTTCTTTAGCTGGGTGACTTTGGGATGAGTAATGGAAGATAAGTAGCTCTACAGTGATGAGAGAGGGAAATGGAAAGAGTTGCCCAAACTATCGGTGGCGTTTCTCTCCTTTTGATGCTGGAGTATGGAATGCTGTACATGCTTATCTACCCAAGAAATCAGAGGGGAAAAAAATCTCGGTAATAACAGTATTGAGTTATTTGTGGGTGTGATTTGAGAAGCTGGCAGGAAACACTTTTCTTGAAGGGCAAGAGCCAGATGAGCAGTGAGGACAGGAGACATTCCTTTTTTGCTTGGTTAACACCTACAATTTCTAACCCCTTATAACCTTTGAGGTTGTCTTTCACGACCCATGGAGGCATTATGCTGGTGAAACACCACTCTTTTCAGACTGCAGATTTTCAAGTAAAACAGTAAAATCCATGTTTGAGTTGTTAGGAGCAAAGTGTACATGCAGATGTGTAGTATATTCCTGCAGAGTTCACGCAGCTGGCTGAGTCTGTAGCGTGTGAATGCAGGTACTTGGGCCTCTCGCACATGGGAGAGTAATTCAGCATCCAAATCAAAGTGAACACCCTCAGCCCTATAGCCCTGATGCCACATGGCAAGGAAAGGGTGCTGTGGGTAGCTGTTTCTCATTCATAATAGGCCAGGGTTCTTTAAAAGCAAATGTGAAATTCATATTTTTCTCCTTTGGATGTTTAGAGGTACAAACCTGAAGTTCATATCCTGCTAGAGTAACTCGTAATTTCCCAGTTTAGGAGAGTGAATCCTGCCCAGGCTTTTCACACCAGCAGGATTTGTTGCTAATTCCCTGTCCGTGGCCCTTGTGAAATGTTGTGAAGGTTTGCTGAGGGGTCATGCAGGCATCGTCATGGTTGGGGTGGACTGGCTGTCTCTAGCCTCTGCCCAGACTCCCCCCTTGAAGAGCTGCTGGCCAGCTGTGTCTGCCTCCTTGTGCCTTCGTTGTCAAATGTTACTCCATTGAGGCTGACTGGGTGGCTGGCATGTCAGATTCGCCCAGAACAAAATAGATCTTTCCTCTTGACCTAAGGGGCTGTCGGAGTCCCTAATCAAAGAAAATTGCTTCTGCCTTAGTGAAGAGGAAAGTAAAAGCTTTTGGGTCTAGCATCATCTCACAGCAAGGATTCTTCAGAAATCCCGCTCAGCATCCCTTAATTATGCCTTTAGACTTTCCTCCTGAAGTGCTTCCCTGGAAGAGTTAAATTAATCACCGAGTCCCGGTGCCGGAGCTGTTTTCCTGTTGTTTTTCTTGTGCTGTGAGATGATTAGCTGGCTGGACAAGCTTGGCATCTTGAAATCTGAATCTGTCTCTTGGCATTTTTTTATTGTTTTGAAATGTTGGTTAACATTTATTATGTAGTATTAAATATTACTGTACCCTGGGTGTTCTAAAAATTGATAAACCCATTAAGGCAAATGCAGGGCAGGTGAGCTTTCAAATGATGGTTTCTCAGAAACATTGAGTGTATTTTATATGTACTGGAGACTATTTTTCACATGGTAAAACTGACTGAGAATGATTTGGTTGACATACCTGTTCAACTGCAAGCCTTTGTTAGTAATGCATTTTCATATAAGTTGAAGTTAAATATTATTTCAGATTTTACTTAAGTGGGTCTTAACTGACTCAAAGGGCAAACCTCCACTCCAAATGTTGGTACAAGAAAAACACATCCTTCTCTCTTTCCATAATCAGGAGATAATGGAAAGCAACAGTTGGAAATACAATTTTGAAATTTTCTTTTTGTATACCTATTTGTTCATTTTGTTCCCATCTGTCACACTAAAACTCTATGCAACAAGTAGTAGATCATTTGGCTCTGTTAAATATTATGTCTTCCTAAAAATATTGAATAGCCTTCTTTCATAGTTAAATAAGAATGTTAAGAACTTGGCTATGAATTATTTACCCACTACTAAGAGCATTATACTAACATCTTTGGGTTTTTTAAAAAACGTTGATTTTCATCCCAAACTACATTTTTGCTGTTTTTCTTTTTTAAAGGAGGGAGATGAATATCCAATTAACTTCAGTGATGTGAAGTTAATGTGTTGTTTCTTAGTAGTGAAATGTTTTTGGAAGGTTCTACTTCCAGCAGGTTGCATTAATATACATTACACTTATTTACTAATAGTTACAGAAGTGCTGAACATGGTCTTGAGTAACTGAGGAATCAAAGGGATGTGCCATTGTTTTCCTTCTGGTTTTTTTTATACGTTTCCATATGTCTCTTTATGACAGATCAAAGTCAGACTGTGATCCTGGTAATACAAATAAGATCTTTCAGCCTTGCCTGAATCAGAGTAGTTTTTCACACCTACCAGCTACTACATTGCTCATCTTGCGACACTGAGTTGACTTCCCAGAATCTAAAGGTCTGTCAGAAAAACCCAAATGTGGAAAGGCGGGCTTCGGTAACGCAGGCTGCGTGAATCCCGTCCCCCAATTTGTTCATTCACATGATCCTTCCCGTTGCATTTCAGCATGGGTCCGCGTGTTGAAGGTCCATGTAAGGCAGTGGTCGCAAATCTTTTATTCATAAATTAAATCTGGAGCTTTCCAGTTACTGAGACGCAGCGGTCTGCAGCAAGGGGCATGGCGCAGCAGGGTGAGACAGATACTTCCCTCTCCCTTTCCCATCTTTCACTTTGTGACATTTGCTGAGGACCGAAAGGTTACACCTCCTTCTAGGCCAGTCTTGCCAAGCACTACGGGAAACGTGAGCCAAAGAAGGGAGCTCTGTGAGCCAAACATTGCACTAATATTCCTTTTATTTTTGTACCATGGGAAGTCTGGTTTTAGTGCTCATGTGTTTGAAGGTGCAAGCTAGTAAATACCAAAGATTTTGAAAGTATAGGTTTCTTGGATGTGATTTTTGAGTTACTAAAGCATCAGTATTAATTTCTGTGTTCTCCATAAGTGCATAGACATATATTTATGCAGACAATCAGAGCTACATGGCAGACAATCAGAGCTACATGGGATATCAACCATGCTATTTATCCTACAGAGAGATGGCCCTTTTCTGCCTCATCTTTTTCCTAACACAGTACAGCAAGGAGCCCTAAGCATCGATCAGATAATGCAAATAGGAATCAATTATGTTTTATGAGGTTAAATGGACCATAATGAAAAGTCTGTTGATATAGCACGTATTTATTATAATTAATCTACCTAAAAATGAATGATACTGATATAAAAATAATGTTAGCAATATCAGTGTGACCTGAATACTAAACTGCTTTTGAGGTCATACCATTGTATCTGCTCATCTCGGACAGGGGTCAATAGTTGTATGGTGTATTCACAAGGTCTGATTGAGAATTTTTGTATTTATGTGGTTATTCATTAGAGAACTCAGCAGGAACGGCCCAAAAATTCTGTAGCAAGGGTTCTGTGAATTCTACAACATGTCTATCCACAAGATAATGTGCTAAGAAAGCTCATCAGGAAATGTGCCAGATAATTTCATTGCTCTGGTAAGTAAGAGACGCTCGTTCTGTAATGGTTTCGATGCTTTGAATCTGTTTCATTTTGTCATCCAGCAGCTCCAAGTAACTTTACAGTTCCAGGTTTCTCAGGTAGCAGTAGCTTAATTTTAAAAAATGTTGAGCTGTTCTCCCTTTCACTCTTTTCAATCAGATTTATAGCTGATAGGAGCCTCTGGAAATGAGACATGTGTTTGCCAAATTCCAGGTTCTTCCTGACCTGTAAGTCACACTAATGGCCACCAGGAACTGTGCACTTAGCAGAAGAGCAAACTAATTTGATTTCATACGTTGTAAAAATGCAAACCAAGCATAGCTATAACGATAATAATGCGAAGTATAACAGTAATATTGTATTACACTAACCCTTTGACCCAGTGGCATTTAAATCTTAAATATTTATGTATTAATGTTCAGTATTGGAAAGCGACTTGTTCAGGGGAGGAATTTAGGGATGTTGTCATCTTAAGTGAGGAGAAACATTTACTGCAGAATTTCATGCTGCTTCTAACTACCTACCAGCTAATGAGTATGTTGAAGTGTTGATGCTGTTGCACTACTAAGCAAGCAAATGTTTAGTTTTGGTTTTTTTTAATTTGTCTGTAAAGCAAACTGATACTTTATAGATTTTTTTCTTTTTTCCTTTTTTAATTAAAATTGAATTACAGATTCACATGCCAGAGTGTAATCTTTTAGCATTTGTTTTTCCTTATTAAACTGTAACCACAAATTTCACATAAGGAAAAAACAAGTGCCCTTTATTTTCAGATTACAGATTTTTGTCATTATGATTGACTTGAACGTACTAAAAGCCCGTGAGATTTGATCACACTTTGATGTTTGTATTTTCTCTTCGAATAATGCATAAAACAGTAAAGACAATTTTCATTCTTTTGTTCATATCCTTAATATTAAAACAAGACTAGAAGCTTTAAAGACAAATAAACATTTGTAATGATTTGTTTTTCTATTTAACAAATCATCATACATCTGTAAAGTTCTGAATCATTACAGAAGTTGGCAGAGTACCCAGTCAGAATGACTTCTGCAATGCAGAACATAATGGAGATTGTTAAACAAAATGCATAAAGATGTGGGAGTCCCATATTGATCTGATTTTTCTTAGGATTATGTTTAGCTAAGCTCTCAGTCACTTTATCATTTATTCAATAAATACTATTTATTAGCATTGGTTTTGCAGTTACTCTGCTTCTGTATACTGTTTCAGTTTCTCTTTGTCTTGACTAGATTTTTCTTAGTATCTGCATAATCATCTTGATAAAAGATATCTTTAGCACATTTGGTCCCTGACTATGTAACAAAAGGATTCCTGGGGAACTTGGGGCATGAATGCGTGAGGAAATGCCCAGGTAAAGTCGTCTGCTCTGTGGTTTTATTATATTTACAGCCCTTACGGTAGCCATGAGGTGTGTTTAGGAAGCAGTGAAGGAGGACCTGTTTGCTTTGCACTTGGCCTCTGAAAAGATTATAAGCACTGGCAGCTGATGTTTTCCAAGTTCCCACTCTCGCTCACCTTTTGTTAGCGTTTTGTGTGTCCCTGCCTGCGATTTACTGTGGGTGGCCTCCCGTCTGACCTGCTGCTGCCTGTGTGCTCTGCCCGTTCACGTCCTGTTCCCTGAAGTGTGCCTTGGGTTCTGCCACAGCGAATTTGGGCACACACTGCGGAGTCACTGCGCGCTTGGAGCACTGCTCCTGCTTGGCTAGGTGCTTTTGATGATGCCTGGTGAACATGCTTTCTTTTGGAGACTTAACAAATGACTAAAGTGAAAAACCCTTGTAGCATACAGGGAACAGGACTGACTGGAAGGGCACGGTGCATCTTCTACCCAACAGCTTTGTGTTATTGCCTGCTGAATGGATTGCTGGAATGGAACATGTTGCATACAAAACATTGATTCTCCTCTAATAGTCTGGTAATAAGCAGGCTTATAAGAGGTAGCTTATTCATATAGTGTAATAAGTTAATCTTGTTAGCATGAGCTTTATCTAGCTTCATAATTACTGAATTTGGTGATTTCCTCTTGGATGCTCCTCTTCCTTCTGTTCTGTGCATGGTCTGCAATAACTTTCCCTGTGCTTAAGCTAGAGCTAGAACGTACTGAAGAGCTGTAGCCACTTGCTGCACAATTCAGAGCTGCAAAAGTCTGCAGGTGGAGTTCAGGACGCTAGTCCTGCAATGGGCTGTGCCCTGTCACCTTTGAATGACGTGCAAGATAAGGAATTGATTTTTTGCAGTATAGAGGTGTCTGGTCGTTATGGTTGAATTCAAGGTGGTGCGTCGCGGCTGTGCTGGGATGCTGTGGGCAGAAGGCAGCTGCAGTGCTGCTCCGGAGGAAGGGGCTCAGCCTGACATGGCGCAGGGAGGCTTGGTGCCTTCCCTGCTGCTCAGGCTCCAGCTGCTGTCAAACCCCAATCTTTGACTCTTTTTCTTTTTTCTTCTTTTTTATTTTTTTTTTTTTTCAAGAGTAAGTAAAAAACAGCAGTGAATTTTTCCTGAAAGCATTAGCTTTCTCTGCCTTACTGCAGTGGAAAATAACTACCAAGAAGATCGGACCGGTCAGCCAGGCCATGAATCTCAATTGAAATGCATGGCTTTTCATCTTCATTTTAAAAAACTAGATTGATCCATTAAAATGTATATTTTAATTTTCTCAAGAGTGCTAGTTGCAATTAAAGAACCACTGAAGGTCAGTAGTAAAAGGCTTAGAAGGGTGGGAGCCGACACCTGTGAACATCAAGATTATAGCTTCCTGCAGTAAAACTGTGGACATTTGAAATGAGTGTAAATAAAAACTTACTCTTGGCGGACCTCTTTCAAGCCTAGGATGTTCGATTCCTCCCTGGGGACCTCATTAGCTCCTGAGTGCGCTCATCTTTACATGGGCTCCTTTTTGACATTGGGGGTGTATCTTGGGCTGTTCGCAGCTGCCTTGCGGTGCTCAGCCAGTGTGGGGAGGGTTGTACGTATGCTGTGCTGTACGAAATTTTTGGCAGAGTCATTTCCAACGCCTGCTAATCTGATAGGAACCTGTGGCTGTGACAGACTTCAGAAGGTGGTGAAGAGTGAGCTCCCAGCTGGAGGGCAGGTAGATAATAGCTGTTGTCGGGAGCATCCCAGCAGAGGGAAGATAGATGGATTTTGTTTGCATCTTTATTTCTGCGGGGAGGGGCAAGCAGCAAAAGCTTTCTTTGATCTCATCATTTCCTCCTTTAATTTTTCCCCAGCATTTAAAACGAGCAAACAAAAATGAGTAAAAGATGGCTGGCTGCCCTCAGGGGTGTTGTGGTAATGTCCCTCTTTGGGCTATGGCAGCTACAGAGGAGCTTTGTTTGGGAAGATAATTGGTATTTTCAGTTGTGGTTACATCTACAGCAGTGAGGCCCTATAATATCTGTTCAGTCCCTGTGCTGTCCCACGTAGCTTGCTCCTTGGAGAACATGCTTTTGTGTGATAAACAGCAATAATATCGATCTGCAGATAATCTACTCCCCCCGCCCCCCTCAAAAAAGCAGCAGTAGCAGCATGTCATCTGCATTTCTTTTAAAAGCCAAAACAATGATCTTGAACAAACACAGCAGAAAAGGAGAGGCTGCCTCCGCTCCTTTTTTGTTGCCCTCAGCGTTTCCAAAGAGCGAGAGAATTTCTTGATGATTGGTTTGAGAACCTGGAGAATTGTGCTGAAATCCTGATTAACACACAAGTTTTTCAAACCTCTCCAGTGCTTTCAGCGTGAAAGAAATTGGCATTTGCAAGAGAAAGAATCATTGTTTAAATAGCAATGTGAAATATCTTATTTATCTTATCATTTTCAATGCCTTCATGATTAAGGTGAATGCATGAAGCTTGCAGTCTTCGTTTCTCAGTGCACTCTGAGCTTTGTATGAAAAATGAACAGCTGAGGCATTCTTTCCTTTTCAAATTTTGGTGATGGAAGAAGTGGTCTTAATTCTGTAATTCTGTGATTGTTTTTAGGTAAAAGGAAATTAATTTTCCAGCAAGAGAACCGAACCTACTGGGAACCCATTAGAAAGTGCATAGGATGACACTGTCGCTATTTTGATTTAGCATTATGTACCCTAACATCTGCATCTAAGGGAACAATAGAGCAAATCTTAATGCAATGACATTGAATTGCAGCCAATTCTGTTTGCATTTACTGCCCCTAGCTGAATAGCAAAAAATAATTGCAGCCAATTCCTGAATTAATGTTCCTGTGCCTCTGTGGATTAGAAAATATGTGGGAAAATAAAATACAGTAAACTGCTCATCTACTGGAGTTAATTCTAATAAATCCAGAAGCCAAGAAGCACAGTCAAGTTAGGGCAGAAATTTTTAATAAATATTTCTGTTCAGTAAATCAGATGATGTATTCATATTAGATGTTGGTGATTAACTATGTCCTATCACACTGACAAGTAGGCACGATATTGGACAGAAGGTATTAGGATCTGTCATTTTTATATCAGTGGGGACAGATAACTTGTATCCAAGAGTTCTTGCAGAGCTGAGGAGTTGATATCCACTAAGGATGAGTGCTGCAAAATTGTTTTGAAGGAGCTGCGTACCCAGCTGAGAGGCAAGATGTAAGACTACTCTCTCCTGTTCTGAGGCTGTTGTCTCTCCAGCCTGTGGGACTGGGGGCCACATGTTTCAGGTTCAGAGTCCGGTGACCAGAAATTAGCTGTAAAACTCCATACCTTGTAAGCACAACAATGTAGGCTTTGTTGTTTGAGCCTGCGTTTTAACTGCAACTAACCTCAAGTCCTCTAAAACTCTCAAGTCTCAGGGGAATTCTGGGGGACTTCCTGTAGTAATTGTGCAGGTGAATGATAGTGTTGTATTAAAAGTCAGGGATGTGATTCGTAGAGTACTTTTTTTTTTCTTTCCATCTTGTGAATCATTGGTGTAATCTGAAATTTTAAATCAGAAGAAAACCCTATACTTCTCTTCCTTGCTAACACAACAGAATTTTAATACATTATACAGTGAAACCGTATGTTGAACACCATTTTACACATAATTACTAAAAATAATTGTCTTTTGAACTGTGTGCTCTGCGCAGGACTAAGCAGTAGTAACACAGGAGTCCTTCATTTGCATTTGGAATTCATGTTGCTGTAATTGCAGCAGAACAAACTCTAAAGCTTTAAATGTCTGTCTCTTCATGATCTTTAAATCTTTGTGAATAAATGTGACATTCTTACCCTGATGACGAAGGTACAGAGTCAGTTGGTTAAATATTTTAAAGCTTGTGGTTAGATCAATATTTTAGAGCCCGGTGTAGGGTACATAGGGTGTCGTAGGTACTTAGTCTCTTTGAAAGGCAGCAATTAGAGTGATATGGACTTTAAAGGTGCATTCAGAAAAATCAGCTTCTCATCAGGTGTGCTGGCTGACACTGGTTGCGTTCTAGGTCAAAGCATTAGTTAATGCTTAGTGGGCAGGCTGCAGCTGTTGAAACAATGTGGATTTGGTTGGTGGAGACATGCCAAGTAAGACTTGCATCCCTGATTATGCTTCAGGAACTGTAGCTTTCGACAAGCCTCCTGCCCTGCTCAGATCATTGCATTGCTATGTCATGCTGAATAATTCGCAGCATTTAGCACTTAAATTGGCTCATTGCAGACAATCCAATTAGAATAAAGTCTATTATCATTTTGGAACCTTGGGATGAAATAGTGTCGAAGTGATAAGCGTGCCGTGCACCCCCCTCCCAGTCCTGCAGGTCTCATGTGCTGGATGCTTACGGAGTGAAGCTCCCGCGCGGCCCTTGGCTCCAAGCTGCGTTTTCATCTGAGGACACACGGGGAACCCACAGTCTGGAGAGAGACCTGAGGTGCTCCTATGTAAAACTTTCTAAGCGTTTTTCTTTTTGTCAAGGCAGACAAATTAAAATAGATGGCGCTGCGACGTGAGCACTATGGCTGGTGAAATTTGGCGTGGCTCTGCTGGCTTGGGCTAAGCTGGGCTATTTCCCAGCCCCAGCTCAGGAAGCCACGTGCTCTGCTGTGATTTTTGCTGCTGACCTTTTGCTCAGACTTTGAAAGTCAGCAGGGGCCAGGTTTGAAGGAGATGCAGTAAGGTGTGTAGGGGAATTTGCAAACCACCTGCATGACTTGGGCATTTAAATCCCATGGACTAATTGGAAACAGCGCCTGAGCCACAGAGGTGCATTTGAAATCCCAACTAGTTGTGCGTCTGTACCGTTAAGTGTCAATGCTGGGCCTTTAGCTTCTCTCTGCTTTAGGACATGGTTTTTTTGGTTGTATTTATTGGTGACAAATTGGGTATTAGTGGTTTTTACCACTCCTCCCCCAGCTTCTTGTACCCAGCCGTGAGCACTCCTCTAGTGCCAATGAACTGATTTTGGAACTGTCCCAGGTTAAAAATAACTCTCTTCATCAAACTTCAGCAGATGACGTAGCTAACACATTCAGATATTTTTCTTGCATTCAGTAGAAAGAGTGTAATAAGGTAGACAAAGTGCCTGTGTTGCAGTGTTCTGTATAAGCTAAAACACTGACGACAGAATAATACAAGAATATTACATTATAATATCAATACTGATTCCTAATGCTTAGATAAGTCTCTTGGCACTCAGGATGCTTTAGCAAGAGAAGATAAGGGCCAAATCCATTAGCTCTGGTGAGATTTGGATCTGCTTACCTTTGGATTTCAGGAAGTCGGGCGCTTGCATCCCGAGCAGCTGGTGCGCTGGGTTAAATGCTGCTGTGCAGAGCAGGGACGTGAGGAGCTCGTGACAGAGAAGGGAGTTTGGCAGTGAGAGCATTTCTCAAGCAGGGAGATCAGATGCGTGTTCTGTATATCGTTCATCTTGTTGAAAGGTTTTTCTTTACATACCTTAGATCTGACTGTGTATCCAAACATACATTCATATAATAACATTTTCTCAGCCTTGAAAAATACAGACTGAGCTAGATTTTTGTGGTGCTTTGTATTTAAGCATTTGCCTTATTCCTTGGTGACTTTAAAGAAATTCTCCACAGAGTAACAGTAAGCACATTAATCTTCCTATCCAAGAGGGTATTTCAAACGCAGTATTTGGCATGCCATAGCTGCATATTACCAGAAGCAGTTTTTCTATTTTGTTTAAAAAAAAAACTAAACATAAGTATTTACTGTATGACATTTATACGCTGTGACATATTGAAAAGTAATATTTTAATATAGTAATTAAAAAGATGCCAAGTCTATGTGTTAGAGTACCCCCGAATCTTGTAATTTAAGCAGCTCAAGACTTGTGGCTAGAGATAGCTGTTTAACATGGACAAACTCATTTTGCTGCAGAAGTTAAACTAGTTTTCTTGCCTAGTCTCATGGTGTATGGGGTACCTGAGATGAAGTGCTTTAGCTTTTAAGCCTTAAACACCTAAGCATAGCTGGAACATGCCTCCTATCCTCTGTTGGTTCTTCAGTTGCAAAGGAGTGTTCTATTACATGCAAAAGCCTTTTTGTTCAGCAGGAAATTTTAAATATATAATTACCTTAGAGTCATACTTTGATGGTGCACCTGAGCCGATTCAAGCTTGTGCCACCCCTGGAAAGCACAGTTCTGTCCTCTGCCCCAGCCATGTGCTGCCGTCTCTCCTCGGGCTCTGGTGGCTACGCTCATCTGACCCCCGTGTAGTCTCTTTAGGAAGAATTCAGCTTGGGAAAAAAAGAAGGGAATAGTTTAAGGCCCTTGTGGGATCAGCCCAGCAGCTAGAGTGGTGGAGAGGGTGGCAGGCCCATAGGAGGGGAGGGTCCAGTCCTTTTAGCAGCAGTCTCTGGTTAGGATGGCTCAGCCGTATGCTTGGGTTCTCACCCTTAGATACTGCTGCCCGTGCTGCTGTGGCATTTTGTTGTGGCTGGTATTTTGTCACTGTACTAGGAACCCTGTGGAGCTGAAAGAAAGTGGAGTTTTTATGGTGTAAATACCTGCTTTGTGTTAGAGTCAGAGTAATGCTGTGAGAGCAGTGAGTAAGACCAAGGAGCAGCATTTCTGTAGCACGGCCTTTTCTTTGCTACTGACTGCGGCACAGCTCTAGGAAAGGTGGTAAAAGGACTGTCAGACTGAGTGAACGCTGGTTTGGAAATGAATTTAGCACCTGCTACTTTCTTCCCTGCTCATCAGTGTGCCGGCCAGGCAGAGTCTCTTTGATGCGGTACTGGTTACATCCCGCGTGTGCTGGGGGATGCACGAGTCCTCTGCCAAGGTGGTATGTTGTGGTTGCTTTTAATACCCCTAATGGTGAGAACTGGGGAACGCGCTGCATGTCTGCTGGGTATACACTGCTGTGAAATGCAGGAAAGAAGTGAGTTTATGTTGATTAAAAAGCCTCTTTGTTTATTCAACGGTGATTAGCTTCAGAGCAGTTGTTGGGTTTTGTTTTTAATTTGTACATTCAGAGTCTCTCATAGAATAGCCAATTAAAGAAAACATACATAACAAACACTTTTAACTATCCTAAAAATAGAGGTTTAGATTGGAAGTGTTATCTCAACTTTAACTACACAGTAGCATAAGCTGTAATAATGTGGTAATAGCTGGAGTTGACGCAGCAGGTAATGAATCTTCAGTTGGATATGAACTTTATTATCCAATGTATGGTTTCAGCTTGAGTCTGTCTCTTGTTGTCACAAGAGTAGCATTTGCATAATTAAATAAATGATCCTAAAACTGTCTGCTCCTGTGTGACTGTGAAATACAACACTTCTTTCTGTCAATGCTTAAGCTCATACTCATGGATTATTGGAAAACGCATCACAGAAAATTAACATCAAACCTTTGGTCTTTATGAAATATACAGTAAGCAGAGGACTTACTGAACCAACAGCCTGGGTTTTGTTTCTCATCTCACTTAATTGATCTTATCAGCAATTCTTCGTGGAAGAGAAGAATTGGAAAGAGTATTTTGAGGGCCTTTTCACACTGGCTAAAATTAAAAAATCCATGCGGTGGTAAGGAAGAGAGAAGGCATTAGGTATTCTTGAAAGGTGGGGGGAGATAAGCGTCTGTTCCTGGTTTTTATTTTCTTTCAGTGTTTCACGAAGCAGATTACGCTAAGACTCATTGCAGTGTATTAACATCAAAAGGCATTTCAAGGGTGTAGCTTCCACTCTCTTCCTGTGTGGGGTTTTTTGAAATTATTTATTTTTATCTTGTGTCTGTTGTTGCTAAGGGCTGCATTTTCTGTTTTTAACTGAAAGATGATGTGCAGCCCATGCGCTGGTGTGTTCCCATTGCCATGCCCCTGGAGAAGGTTGACCTGCCATAGCTGTGCTCCAGAAGTGTTAGGTCTTTAGCTCAGGATATAAACATAGAATCAATTTAGTTCTGGAAGTCACTAGTTCGGTCCCTTATTTTGGCCAGAATAGTGTGAGAAGCAAAATAGCATGATGGTGCAATTTATTTTCCCAGTTTCTTTTTGTAGTGGTGACCATGTGCAGTTGCAACAAGGTGCAATTCCAGGGCCTTCACCTTCAGGGCATGCTCCTCACTTGGGAGGTCCCTGGGTCTGTCTCCTACAACTGGTGGAGAGAGCTTTGCTCAGTAGCTTTAATTGCTGATGGAGCTGGCAAAGCACTGGATGTGATCACTAAGAGCAGGTGTGTTCCTGAGAAGTGAGAGGATATGTGACCCAAAATATCTTTAGAGCATAATGGAAGATTTTACCACTTTGGGATGTTTCTAAGGCTGGGAAGGAGACCAGGATTAAATTTTGTACTGCGCTTTGAAGTACAAAATACATAAATGGATTCATGCTGCATTTCACAATTGGATTTGCCAAGTGGCTGGAGACAGCTATTCAGGGCACTGACCACAGGAAAATTGGTAGCCAGTGACGGAATGTCAACGGCATTGATATTCTTCTGCTGTCCTCATCCAACATGGGAGAAGGCTGGAGCCCAGGGGAGAAGTTCAGCAGGATGTGTATCGGGGGCTTGTGTCACTTCTGGATTGTTACACAGGCAGTAGCACTTCTCAAGGAGGAAAAAAAGAGAAAGAAACGCTGCTAAAATACCATATATGTTTCCAGTCTTTGTGTTTCTGTAAAGGTGTCAACTGTACCATGATATTTTCCAGACATAATAGAATGTCATAGTTCTACCAAAAATCTGTGATTGATTGCCACTATAATGAAAGCCAGTGTACATCGATGCACACATTTTAAACTATTTTTGCCTTTATGCTTTTCTGGTTTAACCTGACATTTCTGATTACTGTATCTAGGTGCCTAAATATGTCAAATGTTCATAGTGCGTAAAGAGCTTTTTTCTTTTTTTTTAAATAGCACTAATCCTGTTTGAACCTGCAATTTCTTGAAGGTTTTTCTCCAGTGTTGGACATGATGTTCTGTTAAAGAAATACTGTTATGTGGCTTGTGAAAGGAGGACAACTGATTTATAACAGTCGTCCAATCCTCTTTTTTAATCCATTGACTGATTTCAGCTTGTTCATCCTAAATTTATTTCCCAAGACACAGAGCAAACATTTAGTTGAAAAGTGAGTAGCTTATTCCATTTCCATATGTTTTTAATTGTCCAGTTCCTCTGAGAAAAGACCATTAACTGAACCAAATTACAGTTTGGATATGAATTTTTCAGCATGGATCTCTGCCCAAAAGGTGATAAATTAGATGCTAAGCTGTCTTTGATAGTGACCTGAGAGATTAACACAAAACTATTTTGAAAACAGAAGGAAAGATTTGTTAGCCAGCCAGTGACTGTCAGGTTTGGGCATCATAAATTCCTTCAGTACTTGCCTTGTTTGAAGCGAATGACAGTAAATAGGAAAATTTCAAGCAAAGTTAACCCTTTGGCATCCCCATAAATCTTGGAATTAAACTTGGGCAGCAGTAATGTTGAAATTGTAAGGAAAATAAAAACCTTCTGTGAACTACTGTTTGCTGTTTAGATTTTTGGTACCTTTGATTGGGGCAGGAGCACGTAGAGGGCTGGTGGGAATCTATAAAAAGTATGATAGCTGTAATCCTGGGGGGCCCTCAAGTTACAAATAAAGCAATAACAAAATACAACTGAACAATTAAATCTCAAGTCCTCTGTGGCTTTGGTTCTTGTGTTTTGATTTTATGCATCAACACAAGTAATAGAGAGTATGTTTTTCCTCCACCACTTTTAACAGCCCTGAAGTTAAATGACGAGCGTTTAGAGTGTTTCGTGCAGCTGCGTTTGATACATTAAATGCGCAGACATGCTGGCTGTATTGACCTGAAAAAGGAGAAGATATGCATTCCTGTGATTTTAGCTGCTTTGTGGTCATTAGCAAAATGTCATCATTTTTATGCTTACATCTGCTATTTGATGATGACCTTTGGTGAATGTTCCCAGTACCTCTCAGCCTGTTAATGCCTGCTGCTGTGCAATGCAGTGCTTTACTGCAGCGTGGCCCAGGCACGGTCCCTCTCCTTGGTGGTGGTGGAGAGTTGGGATGCGGTCAGCGTGGGACTCTAATTCCTGCTTCTCGTAACTGTGCCTTGAGGGGTGCTTGCTTAAAAGGTATCTGCAACTGCAGCTTGCTTCCAGGACGAAACTGGGAAGAAACTAATTTTTGAAGGACACTTGTTCTCCTCTGTTAAACATTTTCCCCTTCTAGAGAAAACGTCTCCTTCTTCAAGGGATTTGAAGGGAGCCTGGGCACAACATTGGAGTGGATAATCTTTGCAGCTGCCTTTTTCAGCAAACCTCTGGGGAGAGGGGGGTGAAGCAAGTGTCTGGGAAGCCAGAACACAGGATATTTCTTCAGACAAGCTGAGAAATAATCAGGGGCTATGGGAGGCTTCTCAGGATGAGAATGAAAAGGAACAGATGGATTCTGGAGATTACCCAGCGGGATTTAGTGACCACGTCAACACGTAGGGTGGGGGCAGGATATTCAGTTTTAGGAAGTGCTCTGATTGCTTTTATTTTAAGGCAGTCCTAAAACTGATGACAAGGCCGGTGCTGTGCGGTACTTGGGTGCTGCCCATAGTTTACAAGGTTTTGACTAGGTCTGTCTCAAATAAATGTGAAAGTAGTGAAGAGAGGGGGGCTGCCAGCAAGGAAAGTAGTACCTCTTACTTTTAAGAAAAACATTGGACTTGAAATTATCATGAGGCAGCTGGGCACTCACATTTGTTGAATTAAAGAAGAATTATCTTTTGTTTCGACTGGGAGATCATTGGGATTCAAAGCTTGCAGCTTTCTTCCGAGTCCTCTTTTTTTGGGCTTACATTGTTAAAATCCCCGTCTTTGTATTTCGATGGCTTGATCAGGTGTGAGAGCAGCAGGTCTGGAGCAGTGCCCCTCTCAGCAGACTGCTTTAATTCAAGTCCAATGCTACCTTATCTGCTAAAATGAAGGAAAGAGATCACGGTTTCCCGATACCCGAACAGGGCAAAATTTTAATACTTTTCTGTGTGAGGCACTTTTTGTTAGGATGTGTTTTTGTTCTTTTTTACTTAAAAGAAAAAGTTAAATTTGCTTCTGCAACAGAAGAATGATAAAAAGCACCAACTAGCCAGATTATTTCTGGTCTCTCAATAAGAGCTGAAAATGCTGAATTTTAAGACCATTCTTTTCTAAAAAGAAGTTTAAGCTGTAATATAGAGCCATACCTATCAAACATTGAACAGCGCTATTTTTGGGCTGTCAGCAAAGACATGAAGGACGTGGGGAGGCACATTTATCCCCTGCTCTCTTCTGATGACCCTATTCAATATAGTTGTGGGATTCCTACATTTTTTCCTACCTATTCTTAGATGTGGTTGTTCTTTTGTTTCTTGTTGCTTGGCAAAGCCACTTGAATGAAGAAAATCTCTGTAGAAAAATGATTATAATTACATAGAAGCAAGTGCCTATGGGGTGATGCTAAGAAATAACTTGAAATGCTTGCAAAATAGTTTGAATTGATTGACTGGAGTGGTAAGTTACTCTAAAAGCATAATGAAGAGCAAATGTAAATAACATAGGAAACACTGTTCTCAAAAGACAGGTAGCACTGATGTCCATTCTGCTCGAAATGGACTGTAAAAGGCTTGTAGCTCTTTGTATAAATCATGCTTCCTTCAGCTTTGTGAAAGCTTTCAGTGGAGCTTTTGAATCTTAAACAGGCAAAGCAGTCGTATCAGATATAGAAGACTTTTTTCTTTCCCCTCCATAGGGCACATAACAGTAACCAGATGTAGTAGCAGAGGCTGAGCAGACAGCTGTAATCCCCGCTGCCTCTGTCATCGCTGTTGATCCATTTTATTATGTAGCTCATTCTTGTACTTCTCACAGTTCTAACGACCCATCTTCTATGTCGCTGAATGTAAATGTTAATCTACAAGAGCCTCCTTTTGGGTTTTCTGCGTGTCTTTCCTCTTTCGGCTTGGAGAATGTCTCGTAATGGATCCAACTCATAAACGTCATGAATTACGGCTCCTCTCGAGACTACAGCTGGATTTAGTGATGAACGTATTTATCAGGTTGACTTTTGTAGAGGTATCAGCCAAAATTTTGTGCAACTGTAATGTAGGAACAAGGAAATGTTTAGATTTGAGACAGAAATCCCATGTTGACACTAGACACTCTTGACTTGCAAGTCTCCATTTGTAGCTGGATTTTTAAAAAATGTCAAGATATAGCATTTTCTGTATAATAATTGATTTGGGACAAATTTTGTTCATATGACCGAGAACTATGTATGGAATTGGCTTTTGTGGCACTAGTGGCTTTGAATGAGTGAGTGTTACCCTTCCAAGCTTCCCTGTGTATTTATTAGTAGTTCCTAAACCCATTGCCGTTACTGATTAAACCTTTTTTTCATCTTCACAAACTGCTGGTGCTAGTAAGAACTTTTCAGGCAATGTAATGAACAAACAGGAACCCCTGATCTTAATTTTGAGCAAGAACAGATTCTTTGGAGCAAGTACTTAATGATAACCCAGAGGACACCAGCATTTCGTCCTACTTGCTATCTCATATTGGTTTCCTGTTTAAATCAATGTTAATTTTGACACAATATCTATTACAGTGTTCTGTTTCCTTCTGTAGGCAGCTAAGTTTATATGAATTGTGAATCCATGTCCTTACAGTTACTGTTAGGTTCTTATGTTTTAGATTTTACTTGATTTTTGTGATGGATTTGGAAACAACTATGAGTTTCACTGGAAGCGTCACCAGAATCCTTATTTTGCAAATACTGAGAAGACATGAGCACCACTCTGGTGCACAGGTTGTGGAAACTTTGATTTGGGCTGCAATGTCTGGGACAAACTAAAACTTCTAGCTTCAATTTTGCGTTGTGATTTTCTTATGCTTTTGTAATTGATATGTAATTTTGATCTGAAGTGTTGAAATACCTTGATTCAAAATGTTGAAATCAACTGACTCTACTTGTGGGGAAGGGGAGAAGCTTTATTCTGTTCCAGCCTCCCCTTGACTGCTTCCAGTCAAGACATCTGCCAAATTCATCTCCGATTGTAAACCCTTATTCCCCAGACGTGATGGCTGGGCAGAAGTGCAGAAGCCAGATGTTTGCAGCTGTACACAGCCTGTCCTGGCAGCGGTGTGGAGACCAGCCTGGCTTCCCCTTCATCTCTAGGGACAAGTCATGGTATTTGATACTGATCCGCGGTGGTCTTTGTAGTTTGGGGCCTGGCTGGCGAGGCTGCTTCTGGGGCCAGGAGCTGTCAGGATGGAGCAGATCAATGGTAGGCCTGTTTGTTATATGTCAGGAGGAGGATCCGTTCACTCAAGCAGCCTTAGCTTGGAATTACCTTCCCCAGGTGGCTTGTCAGTTGGTATCTGCTTGTATTCAGGAGACTGTGGCAGGCTCATCTATCACCTGTGCTTTTGCTCATTGGGCTGATTGCAGAGATTGTGATAAACTTAATCTGGGGTGGGAAGTCTATTTTGCCTGACATTAGTCCATAAGCCATATATATTCTTGTACACAGGCTTACAGACCACATGGGATGATGCATTAACAAATCCCTACATAGGTGGCTTGCCTCAAACTTAAGGAGCACTTTTTATATACACGCGGAATGTAGCCACAGACGTCTTTCAGTATTGTCAGCTTCTGCTTTTTTTTCCTGTAAAACCCACATCACTTGATGCATTTCTCACATCTGTATGTAGCCCCAAAATACACAGACTCAAAGCATGACTCTGTCCTGCTTTACTACTTCCCCCTTGCATTCCCACGATTGCATGGACTGACTAGCTGACCCTCCATGGGTGGATGTCGGCTTCATCAGACAGATGTCTAGGAGCAGCCCAGGAGCCAGCCTGCCACTGGCTGGGGTACAGGAGGAGGCTCACCTGTGGCCACATCTGCTGGCACTGCCCCTCCTGGGATCCAACCCTCTGGCGGGGCTGGAGAGAGGCTGCAGAAGTTTCCCACCTCTTGCTGGAGAAACCTTGGTGGTGGTGAATTCATGCTTCTGTAGAAATGAGGGTGGCAGTGGAGGAGGTGGTGAGGGTATTTTGTAGGGAGAGACAGAACAGGTTGACTGAAGCCCGTGGGAGCAGAGCACGCTAGGGGGAAGGGATGAGCTACCGTAATATATTTGTATATTGAGGAATTGCCTTAATATATAAGCTGTCTGCCATATTGCCTGACTTTGCTTCAGAAGCCTCTCCTTTTGCTAGCTGCTTTGTAAATGCATAAAACAGGAATGTTTGCAAACCAAGTGCTTGCAGTTTGCGCAGATCCATATCACACATTAAGCATTCGCCAGGACCACTGACACATGGCTCTCCAAGCAGCCAGCTGGCCACTGCCATATATAAAAGTTCTGGCAAAATTGTAGAAACAGATTTCGCTTGGGAGAGAAAGATGCGCTGGCTTGAATGTGTCTGATGAACAAGGTGGAGTCACAAAAACAAACCCCAGTGTTCCTGTCCCTGTCTCTCCCTCCTCTCCTGTATCTCGAGCACTTCTTAGAAGGTGATATGGTTGTTTTAGTAACTCCTCCAAGCATACGAATACATACATGTGCAAGCTTGGGTTGTATCTGCTTTGTAGCACTAAGGCTATGAGGTTTTGTGCAACTCTGAGTCTTAATACTACACAGTGTTCTGTGTGTGCACCCTTTTGGTCTCGTTAGACCTTGAAAGACCTTCAGTGAGAAAAAAAACCTCTCAAAAGGGACTGCCGGTGTGAGTTTCTGTGGATGCTTTATGTGAGCCTTTGAACCTCTGACATATGAAGTGCTACACTCATATATTGGACAGCGTGCTTTTCTTCTGCTGTGAACCTGCCTCTGGTGGAGGTAGCCATTGTTCATACCAGTATGTACTGGTATTGTTGGCATGAGCAGTTATTGCTTGGAAAATTGTAAGCCAAAAATATATATTGCTTGTGTCTGGATGGGGAATTCTTTCCCTTTTCCTACCAGCATGTGCAAACACAAGCTGCATTGTTGTCAGATAATCTTTTTTCTTTGGACCATAGAGAGAGAATTAATTTCAGAAGCTTCTCAGGGAGAATTCCTCGTAGTATTTATGTTGTGGAAAAGGGCCTTATATCCCATCTTAAAAGCCAAACTTTACAGCATTGTGCCACCTATGTGCGACTGAAAAATATAAGCACTAATATGAGTGAGATGATCATTGCTGGAGAATAAGCAGGATGATTGGAGAGCTCAGATGATAATGCAGCTCGCAAAGGAACAACAAACATGGAATGTCACCTCCTTGGCTCCTTGTCTGGGGCAGATGTGTTTGGGGGTAGAGCAGGGAGGTAGAAGCAGGACTGGGTGTGTTGAGTTTTACCCCGTGCAACTCAAAGAGCACAGAAGAATCTCTTTAGGGTCACAGATTCATTCCTCTCGAGTGTCAGCATCCTACCCCGTTCTTGGTGGTGGCTCTTCTGCACCAAAACAAACCTCATCCCATCAGACTTCTGTTCTGGGATTATCCTTCATCTTCAGCATGCTAGTATCACATTTCCAGGTGCTCCTTCCCAGCAATAAAAGGTTCCCTTTCTGCCACAGTCTGCTGGCACTCTTCCTGGTTGTTTACCAGCCGTGCAGGCTGCCGCCATTGCTGGTCCTGTTCCTCAGACTTTTTTTGCTCGTTTTTCTTTAGGGAGGAGGACAGCAACATCATGGCTATCCGAAGAGCATCACTGCTCTTGCAGCCTCTCGCTATATGGGGAATCTTAAAGATGAGCCTTCAGCCAGGCTGGAGACCTTGGCTGACCGCTGATGGGAAGCTTAGTTGTGCTCTGATGAGCTGGCTGTGGTGGTAAACTGCCACGTGAAGTACCTGGGCTTAAAATGTCAAGGAAATTTATTCAGTTTCAATTAATCTGGAAAAAATACCTTAGGAGCTTATGTGAGAATCAGAATCTGAAGTTGTAAAAGGATTTCACATGATGAGACTCCTGATGCAAGAGAATGTCAGAAATCTTCCCGTTACTAAAGAGTGTAGATGCCTCTGTGAAATTGGAAGGGCAGGAGACACATACAGGATTTTTGTCATTGCTGGAGCAAATGTCCTGGGACTGGGAGGAGGGAGAAATGGGGCCATGTTTTTTCACAGTACCCAGATGTCGGGTGAGCTCGACTGGGTCATTTAAATGCCCTCTGAGTATATTTCTGAGAATTTTGAATCCTGATTTGGGTGTAATAGGGTTTAGGATTGTTTAAGGACAGGAAGCTTTACTGGGTGTGGGATCAGTTTTGTCTCGTTTCCCCAACAGTGTGCTAATATTTTCCTTTAGTTAATATTTAAATAGCCTTGTGATTATTTCTGAGGAAATGATATTAAACTATTGGTAATGTTGCTGAGGAACAGAAAGACTTACAGAGCGCCAGAAAAACTTATTTTAGGTTGTTTTTATTGGAAACCATGATTTAAGTTTCGCCAGAAAGCAAACATACAAGGAACTTTGCAGCTAGTGGCAATTTTACAGTTGTTAGTTACTGTAGATCTGGTATATCTGCTTGTTGCTTGATACCCGTATCTGCTATGAAGTTGTCATAGTAGAAACCTGTACATTTTTGGGGCTGGGATGCATGTTTTGGGATGAGAGGAAAAGACTCTGGCTCTCGTGTCACTGGTAGGAGAGGGCTGAGGTCTGGTCTGTGGAAGGAGGAGGGCAGCCTGCGAGGACAGGGCCATGTCAGCCGGGTCCTCAGAGTGCCACAAATGCACGGTCTCCTGCTCTGCTTTCTCTCCATAATCCCTGACTTTAATGGATGTTTTCCCTATGATTTTTTTTCCGTTTTTAACCACCAAGGCTGTTTAAAATGAATCCGTTGTAATCCATGTAGCAAAGCCGGGCGAGTTCCTCATAATGCCTGTTGGGTTGTTTTTTGGATGAAGGTCCCTAATCTTTTATCTGGCTGTGTCTTTAGACTAAATTTTTACAGCTGGGATTATCTCTTCTCTGAGTAGCTGTGTCAGTAGTTCATTTTTTGAGACAGTAGTCAAACGGAAAAATCGGGGAGAGGAGGATGGAGATGGGAAAAGTATTGGATCAGTTCTAAAAGAAGAATGCCATTTATTCATGCTGAAATGTAAAACAAAAAACAAGTTTTCAGCTGAACAAAATATTCCTTTGAAGGGTGTTCTTAATGCTTTTCCAAAATGAAGCTCCACTGCAAAAACAAGAACCTCTTTAAAACGAAAAATAAAACATTTAATTTAAAGCCCATCAAAGTGAACATGCCATCTTTTTAAATTTTAATTTTTTTATTTAGTTGAAAATACTCAGCAAATTAGTTTGAATCGTATTTGTTGGAGTCCAGTTCAAACTGGCCTTTTTAAGCAAATGAGCTCTGTATGTGAAGAAACCCGGCAGACTAACTTGTGTGCATCCTTGGCAAGTCCTGCTACCTTTGTCTTCTGCTGAGAATAAAGTAGCATTTTAAAAAGGAAGAGAGAAGTTCCAAGTGAACAGTATGCAGTGTGGGACAGAGGTGTTCACCAGTCCCATGTTTCTAATTGTAGATCAGGTGGAGATGGTTTTGGTGGCAGGGTGGAAATATTATTGTTAAAGGGAACCATCTGTTTCCCGATTAGAAGGAAGGTTGCGAGAAATGCCTGAAATAAGGCATCAGTCACTGTCTGCCAGTGGCAGAATGGGGGCAGTGGATGGTGATGAGAACCAGCCGTGGTGAAAAACCCCGCAGAATTTGTTGGCATTTCCTCCACCTCTGAGTCCACCTGTTCGCACCGAGGTCAGGGAATAACAGCACTGTGTTTAGGAAAGGCTCGTGTATGGGAGGAAATTGTTCTATTAATTGCGGTTGAGGTTTTAAAAAGCTTGTATCACCTTGATCCAGGAAACCGAATAGTATTCAATGATTTTAGACTATGCCCTGGAGAGGTGTCTCCAAGAACAGAAGCCAGTAATAATTAAATTTATGGATGACTTTTTTTTCTTTCTTTTTGGTTATGCTACAAGCACAGTAAAAGTTTTATAGGCTTCATAAACCCAACTGGCACATACCTTTCTTCCAACCTGCAGGATCTCTGTGTATTAAATTCTGGGCAGCGATCAATAGTACAATAGCACCTGTTTAGAAAGGCTGGAGACCCAAAAGATGCACTAATAAGAAAGCACATTTTGCATCTTAAATGTGAATCATGCTCCTACAGCCTGAGTGCTGGTGAAGGGGAACTTTCTTCTATTCAGTTAGTCTTGCGTTATGTCAGACACTAGAATTGAAGACTGCGGCTAAGAGCTTCAGTGAAAGACTGCTGAGAAACTGGTTTTGAGGATGTTTCGGGTGTTGTGGGGTGACACAGTGAGTGAATAGCTTAGAGTCAGGCCATGTTCAGTCCCCAGTTTATGTATTTGGCAAAGCTTTCAGATTTTCCAAGAATTCCCTTCACTATAAATACTTGAAGGTATGAACATTCATCTCTGACCATGTAACAGAGCTGTCCAGGTGGCTAGATATAAGCTCTCAGTATGTACAAATAGTGAAAATCCTTTCGACAAGACTTGCACCTCATTATATTATATTCCATAGATATGTGGAATGACTTTGGTTGAATTGCAGGAGATGTCTTCCAAGGTGTCATGCTGTGTGCCAGGAAGAATCCAGCCACTGGGAGCGGCCCACTGACTACTGTAGTAGTCAAGTTGTCACTACTGTCTTGTGCTGAAATGTTTATTTGCAACTTTAATAGAAGATTCTTAACAGAACAATATTAAGAATTAAAATACTATGAAAATGTTTTAGTAATTGTGAAGATAAGAATTTGCTTTGTTGCAAGCAAAGTATTTTGTAAATTACTTAAATAGAAAAGATTTGGAAAACCTTAGCTAGCAGGTTGTTTCAACCTTATCTTATTCCGTACCAGGAGGGACAGTTTCACAGACATCTGGCAGGCGTTGTTTTGTTTTGATTTGTTTGTTTTAATTTAAATGCTACTTTGTGTCTCTTTTGTTTTCCTTGCTGAAAAATATTAAACTGAATAAGAATAATACACAAGCTTCTCATTTCACAAAACTGTGGCTGAAAAAGATTCTCAAAAGTGAGCTGATTTCTGTGCATGGATAATACCAATTTTCCTTTGGTATTTGAATGTAAAATCTGAAGGAAGCTTAGGCTTGCTTTCAGCATGTTGCTGTCTTCTGGGCAGCAACCTGTGATCAGCATAGGTGTTTCCGCTTTAGATCTTGTGGTCTTGTGTGTGCTGCGCAGTCCTTAGAGGGCAAAATGAGGAGTTAGCAGGAAGTTACGGGGTGCCTCTGCCATGTTCCAAATATACTGAGATTTCCCCCTGCTGCGAACTCTGGAGTGCGTATGGGACAGACTTCCAAGTATCATCTCTTCCCAGTTTTACCCCTCATGGATTTCTCTGTTGAACTGCGCATCGTCTTCACGTTGCTGGTGAGCTATTTCTTGTAAAGCTGTTCACTTAGATGAACAGTCTAGCCCATCCTGATGTTCATGGGAGGAGATGTTTTGCCGATGTTACAGCAGCTGAATATGGGTTGTCTGCTAAAAGGGCAGCTGTAGAGTAACTGGCTTTCTGTGTAGCTCTACTCTTCATCTATTTCAAGAAGCACTGTTAATTCAGGTAGCAAACGAGAAATATATATGTGGATACTAACAGGCTGGATGGATATCTAAGATTTAAACAATTTTCTAAACATATGCTAGGAAAGAAAGTGAAAACACCAAATTTGCTTGGATCCTTCACAGAGCTGTTAAGAAAACACTTTGTCTCTGAAACTGAGAATTAAATGGGTTTGCTATCTCCTTAGCCCCATTTGGCTTATGTGATGTACAGATGGGTATAGATGTAAAATAGGCCTATATAATTCATGCATACATGCACAATAGATACACATGCACGTAAACATTTATAATGTGCATTAAACTTTTGATTGATTTAGGCTTCAGAGAGAAGCCCAGGATATGGATTTTTCGATGCTTCTCACAGTAGGTATTTGTCCTTTTGTGTGGAAGCAAATAGCCACTGTAAAAGCAGCTTCCACTGGAATAATTAAAAGCAATTAGGTCAGTATGTTTGTAAGTAGTCTAACAAAGTGTCTGCTGAAAAATAATCAGTAAAATCATGGTAGTCCTGCAGGGGAACCTGTAAAGAGAATGAATACACAGGGGAGCACCAGTCAGCGAGATGTGCAGTCCTCTAGCGCTTAACAAATCAGCTGACAAAGGGAGCTTTGAAGAGAAAATCCATTTAGGTGAAAAGAATGTGTTTATCAGAGTTTGATTAAACAATGCAAATATATCAAAGGGAAAACAAAGGTTTTCACAAGGCTGTTTTAAAAGTTGTGGTCATCCTAAGGATGATTGTGCCTGGTGTCCGTGTTACGGATGTTCTGCGACACTGGACACGCACAGATGTGTACCAACTGTGATCTGTCCCAGGTTTGGGTTTGTGGACCCTCGATGACCCATGCCTTTTTTATAAGGCGTCCATGAATGGTATGTAAGAAAAGAAAACTGATTGTTAATGGGCTTAAATCCACAATTACTGGCATTTGCACCCACTTGGGAGATGTTTTGCAGTGTACAAATCAAAAAGGTTGAAAACTCCGCACCTTACAGCATTTGCAGTAGTAGGAAAATTAGTAGCTGCAGGATTAGTCACGTAGCCCCTATGAGAACTCCTGTGTATATTTACCTCCTTTCTTCAGCACCTCATTAGTCTTCAAAAGTGTAGGTTTTTTTAAACCTGGTTCTCGTGAGTTTTGTGAGCCCAAGAGTATGTTATTGTAGCAAGGAAATGATGCTCTTTTTGTTTTATGAGAAGTAAATGTTAAGTAAATTGAATTTTAATGTTTACTGTGGTCCCAAAGGATGATAAAACCATTAGCTAATGACCATAATGATGAACAGATTTTATTTAAATTTGGAATAATATTTGATCTGCTATGCTATTAATGGTGATTCTGTTAAAAAATCTCTATAAATGTAAAGTAATAAGTGTGATTTATGCAAGCAGTATGAAGTTGAAAGCAGTATATAGAACCTGTTTGGACTGGAATTTATTTATATGCCAGTTTGGATGCTGAATATAGCTAGAAAAGCTTCCTACTTTGTAAAAACAGAATAGCAAATTACCCTGTAGTTACCTGTTCCTTTGGAATATTCTTCCCTTAAGTTTACCTGAACAATAGAAAGGGATTAGTAATTATCAAAGAATGATCTTCCAGGAAAAAAAATTCAGTTCTGCACAGCAGAGCTTTGATTTTTTAATTTTTTTTTTATTGGAGGGATTTCAATATCTATATTAAAAAAATCTTTAATGACATTTAAGGTACATAATATTTATGCTTTTCTATATATCATCACAGATTAAATCTCTAGTGTTTCATTTTTCTTGAACATTGTTTTCAATTGATAAAAATATGTGCGAGTTTTTAAAAAAAAAAAAAGAAAAAACAAGTACCTGTGTGATCTTGGTTACCAAAAGCTGCTCAGACAGATATTGTTCACATGGGTTCCAGACTTCCAAAAATATATTTATGTATTTCCATGAAGGGCAAAGCCTTGAGCCGTGTCTGTGAGGTTATTCAGGTTACACTTGTTGAAGAAAGACAGAGTGCTGTAGATCTGGGCTTGGTGCTCCCGAAGCCCTGGTCCCTCAGAGGCAGAATGCCAGAGTGCTGCTTATCTCACCTGCTCGCACCAGATGAAGATTTGCAAAAGACACTCTGTGCTGCTAAAATCTCATTTAAATATTTGGTGGGGAGCTTGGGGCTTTATGCGGTCTTCATCACTATTGTAGGCTTCCCCTCTGCTGTTGAGGGAGTGAGAACAAGGAACCTGGGTCATAGGGGCCTTTCAGGGTCCTGGTTAACATCTGGAATTGCACATGGAAGGAAACTGCAGGCCCACAGAGGCTCTGGAGAACAGATGGAGCATGTTTCCTGTAGTTAAAGGGGTATCATTATCTTGAAATACAATCAAATTAAATAAAAATGGGCCTAAAAGTCTTTTATTGTTTCTAACCTTGGCTGTCCTGCCAATCTTTGTTTTATAACCATGATTTATGAGAGAATGAGGTGATACATATATCACCAAATTGGTTGCACTTCGTCTTGGTGCTGCTGATCCCAGCCAGATACTGATGATAAATCCAAAGAAATTTTCCTTTTATCTTTTTTAGCATTAGTGAAGTTGGATGCTGTCTGGAACAGGAGTGGTATGGGGCATGCTTTTTGAGCTTTATGTCCTTGTAACATCTGTGAATGAAGCTTGCAGCTTCTGATGAAGAATTCTGCACACCTGAAAAAGATTGAGTCTGTAGCGCTTACCCAAATCTTTGTGAGCCTGCGAGGGAAGGCAGACCTATGCCTGAGTTAAGTGCAGACCATTGCATATGCCAGAGTACAAGGTTATTCATCTCTTGGAGTCACGTTGCACCATGTGAATTTGGCATGAAAGCCCTGTTAGCTTCTACTGGATTCCTCTTCTTCATCGCGAACATTGGTGGAGCCGCTCATGAGAGCGTTGCAGGGTGAAGCCTTTCCTTGTTCAGCACTTGCATGCAGATTTACTTTGTGTATCAATTAAGAAGCTGCCTTTTAAGTGGCTCTTTAAATACCCCTGTAAAGAATTTCTGCGTGCTTGTAGGGGTTGAAAATGTTGCAGTCGCTGTGTCCTCTCTAATGTCACCAAAACGTCGCAAACGTCAGCTCTGCTGTGGGAGCTGGTGAACCGCAGCAGGGATGCCTGCGTGGTCCTCTGAGCCGTGTCGGATGGGCAGCCACGTGGGCAGAGGCACCGCTTCTCTGTAAATGTTTGCGCACGTAACCCAACAAAGAAAGCTCAGGATGTTCAGCTGTAAGGACTCGCGTGTTAAAACTGCATTAAAATATTGTCGTACAGATTAGACTGGAAAAATACACAGCCAGATCTCTAACGTCTTCTCTTTGCTGGGCACATGGCATAATAATTATTTTATGAAGATAGTGCATGGTAAATATTTATAAACAAAACAGGCAAACAGTGAGACTGCTGTGAATAAATAACAATAAATCTGTCAAAGTCCTATTTCAGAATAAACTACAATTATATTCCTGTCTCTAATCAATACTTTTTTTCTTTCATAGAGAGTTACGCAGTTGTCAGTTTTCAGTTCCAGTGGGGTGACACTGGATATGTTCTGGCTAAATTTTGGTTTAATATCAAAGTAGTATTCTTGTTCCATGCACAAAAACAAATACGCTCTAAATATAGATCTTTTTTGGTATAGTAATTACTGCTTCTTTGCCAGCTATAAGAGCAATTAAGCCCCAACTAATGAGCAGTTTTCTACATTATAGTTATTCTGCTCTATCTGAATAAAACTTATCACATTAAATAGCTTTCTTCCTTCGGAAATGTCTAAATTCATTAAGTGTTTTACAGCTACTGGTCAGAAGAGCTTAATCCTTTTATCTTTTAAGGCAATTTTAGTTTCTTTTTTTTCTCAGGTGCATCTGGTCCTGTTTACATTTTTTACCCATTTTAATTTGACTTCTGCAGCCAGCTTAGAATATAAACTTGCTGTACCTGCAGGCCTGGGGCTGGGGCTTTCCTGTGAAACAATGGGACTTAATCCCGGGCTAGGGAGGTGTTCTGCTCTGAGAGCAGATGCCAGCAAAGTGTGAATTCTTTGCCTTTTATCTAAAAAATTTAGAGAGCTGGCTTTTCAGAAAGTTATGCTTTTGGCATCTTTTTTTTTTTTTTTTTTTTTTTTTTTTGCATGCTGCCTTCTAATAATTTAAAATGCCATCTTTGAAACATCTGAAGCAACAAACTAGCCAAGGGGCCCTGCGTTGTGTGGTTCAGTAGGCAGCTGCTGGGAGTGGAAATGGCCCAAAGGGGTAAGGCAGCATTGCCATGTCTGGTAGTTTTATTGTTAGTCTCACAGTATTTGGTGTTTTTCTTAAAGCCACAGCTGCTGGAGTCTGCTAATGGGAGGAAAATTCATCAGCATCCATATAAAAATGCAGCAGCGGTTATGGGGAAGAACTTTAAAGTCTGTCCCAAGTATTTCCTTCTGACTGAAAACAAAAAAGTCATGTGAAAAGACCCTCATAACACTCTGGTCATTTTTGTAGTCAAATATTACTCTTATTTGGAGAGTGAAATGCATAGTGGGACTGGGGATGCTGTAAATGGGGACGCAAATGCTCGCAGAGGCCCCTTCCTGACGCAGCGCTGGCTGCAGCCCCTGTGCGAGAGCGCGGCTCTGTGTGACCTGCTGGCTGGGGGGAAAAGCCTCTGCAGAGGTAGCTTGAACCCAGGATGGTTTTTTCTGTTTTGGTTTTTGTTTGTTTGGTTTATTATTATTATTATTATTATTACTTTTAGTCTAAGGAGCAAACACCTCTCCTAAACTGGGTGGGGGAAAAAAATCGTAATGCTTTATTGAACCATGTTGCCACAATTTTAGTCAGTGCTAAATCAAGGTATGGATAGGAAAGAAATTGCAGTAAATCCTGTGGTTATTTAGGTTGCCTTTTTAAAATGCTGGAGAGTTTAGAACGGAATTTGTAGAAGCGTTATTAAATAAATTCTGACTGTGACATATTTGCTTTAGGACCTTGTTTAGCAAAGCACTTAAGTAAATGTGCAATATGAAGCCTATGAATAATATTATATCTGTGCAGTGAATAGAGCACATCAGTGAGCGCTCAGTGTCCAAGATATGAGGAGCCCTTGAACTGGAACTATTCACACAATTGAAGTTAAACATTTGATGAAACGACATTGGATTATTCAGCTATTTAAAGTAAAGCATGTGCTTAAGTACTTTGCTGAATCAGAGCCTATAAAAAGAAATGTTCACAAAAACATGTGAATGCTGAAAATGGAAACTAACCACTAGCTAACTGATACTGTGTCGCAAACGCAAGCGAAGGCTGGGTACCAGCCTGTTGTCGGCTGAGTTGGTGCCGTGCGTCTCGCAGCAAAGCTCTAGACTGTGAGCTTTGCTCTTGAGTGTTTGTGCTGGCTGCCCTGGGTGAGTAAAACTGGAGTGGCTTCTAGGGCGATAAATCCATTGCTTAGTTTGCAAGTCATCATACCAGGAGCATTGTGCTGCATGATGTGCATACGATAAAATTCAAGGCTTCTCTGAGCCACTTAATCGAGGCATAAACTGGAGCTGGGAGGTAAACTCTAGAGGCTGAGTGTGAGTAAAGAAGATCAATAAGATCTGTCTCAGTAACTACTAAATTAATAAAGTTCTATTACTGATTTACTAGCTTCTCTGTGTTAGTGGAGTTATAAGTGGTTACATCCAGAATTTACTTCAGAATAAGCCCTGCTTGCCTTTTTGCTTCTGTGAAAACCGGACAAGACCAGCGAGAGCAGAAGGTGCCTGCAGTGGGCAGAAGTCAGCTTGCATCAGTCACTGATAGTTAAAGCGAGACACAGAAAAACCCTGGTGCGACCCCTCCCACAAAATCTTACTATTTGCTTGAGCTTCTGTCCCTCAGAAAATAATCTTCTCCACCCAAAGGTGTGCACCAGGTTGTGTTTCTGAGAGCAGGCACTTGTACAGGACACATCACAACCAAACAAGAAACAGGAATGCTATATTAGCTGGTGACATTTTCATGTAAAAAGGCCATGGAAAGATCCAAATACATCAGATTTTACCAAAAAACCCACCTCACTTCTTGCTAGATACTATGAAGGATATAGATGTCATCTGGAATAAAGCCATCCTGAATAAACAGCAGTCTGCGTGGGTTGCTTGTATTAGCCCAGCTTTTGGTATTGATGGTTTTGGTTTCTTGCTGTTGTTTCCCCTGGCATTGGATTCTGTTTGGTGTTTGTCAATAAACTGATGGGCGCTGGAATAGTGCCAGGATGAGTTGCTCGAAAGTAATGAGACTGACCAAAACAAATCAGCGGAGGCTGAAAAAAGATAGTAATTTTAAGGTTCTTGTTGGTCTTCTGGCTCCAGGACCTGTCACCTTTTCTGTTTTCAAACTTTCCTCTGAAGCCACGGAGCCTGGAAACTTTCTGGTTTAAAAAGCTGGACATAATTGATTCTCATGAGACCAAGACTGCAGTCGCTTAAGTCCACCAACTATGGCTTTAATAAAGGCATTCAATTACCTAAGACATGCTCTGTAATCAGGAATGTTGTGTTTAATTGCTTATTTTCATCCGTGTTGTCGAACACTGCTTCTCTGATTACCTTATAATACTCAGAATACTCTAACTCGTTCCTATAGGTTGTGCTGGCAAGAAATTCCAGTAGATTGAAATCTGTTTCATATTTTACTCTGAACAAACCAAGAACAGAAAGTCAGTCTGCTCCTCAAAAAGCTCTTGGCTTCAGCGTAAGCTAACAGATATCGCAGGAATACAGATGAGGGCACCAGCGCAATGGGACAGCATTGCTTGGCCTGGTAGGAAGTGATCTTGCCCTCTTGGCATCCGGATTTTTGTAGGTGAAACTGTTAAGGGTTGACCTAAAGGAAAAAACTGAACTTTGGTGAATACTTGTTAGTGATACTTAGCCTGGGTCTGATTATCTGTTTTCCCCCTCCATTGCCTTTTGGTGGCTGCAAGTCCATTGGCAAGTTCTGTCAGAGCCAAAAGAAGAAATCTAGGCTTTTGGAGAGTATCTGTGATTTAGGAGGGACGGGATTCCTTTACTTATCTTTGATACAAGGAACATCCTCTAAGGTGGTGGAGGGCTTTGCTTAGGTCTGTTCAGTGTTTTCACTGGATTTCCAGCCTGGCTAACTTGACCATAGTTCTGGGCGGCGTGTGACCTTCCCCCAGCAGCAAAGTTGTCCAGCCCAGCTGCATTTACTGACCAAGACTCTCTGTAAGTGTATGGAGAAGTCCCTTGAGAAGCATCCATCTCTGTAAAGCAAAAATGCTGTCTCCTGAAGACCACTTGCAATCCACAACTGGAAGGCAGAGAAAGACTGGGCTGGAAACCTGATGAGCTGGCGTTAGACGTCAGCTGCAGATTGAAACTTGGAGAGCAATTAAACACTGAAACAGTCTTTAAAAAAAATAAATCAAAACCAAAAAAAATCAGAAAAACCCCAAACAGTGACAGTCTTGATTTCTTCAACACTGAATACCTTTCTGAATGAGGTGAAAACTGTTTTTAAGGCTCTGTAGAGAGGTAGCTTTATGAAGTGTAATGACTCCTGTTCGTCATGTCAGTATGTGTTATCCAACTGTTTCTTATGGCATGAAAATCTGTTACTTTTTACTGATACTGTAAGCATGGCAAACCAAACAAAACCTGAGATTCCATCCCTTGGAACACAGCAGGTTTCAACAGCCTTTTGTAGATATAACAAGGTTTTCCTTGATGTAGTGAAGTGTGTACAGACCTGAGTAATTACCAAGGATGCCAGTGGCTTTAAGTTTAGAGGTCATTCATTTTTGATGAAAATTAGAAATAACAAAACCTGATTTGTATTCCATGCATTAATATGCCTGTCAAGCAAATGGAAATATTGTTTAAGGAACATCTAGTTTGTAAATGAATAAGGATTTCAGGTCTGGAGTAGAGTTGGAGAATCTGCATAAACTATGCAGCCAAGGCGAAGACTGCTCTGTTGGAGGTGGAGTGTGTGGTTCTGCATAGCAGGTGAACTGAAAATGATGGGTTTGACAGGAGCTATATTTAAAAGAGCTGAGCTGAAAGCAGTGCAAGAATAGAGGAAAATGATATACACAAATCACGGTGAATTCTGTCCTCCGCAGATCTGTTTTTTTTGTCACAAGCAAAAATTGCTGTGATGGAACGTGAGGAACTAACGTCTGTGACTGAATGAGTCGCAGCAACAGTCGGAGTTGGCAAAGGTACATGCCTTGTGGCACATGAAGGGGAAAGGAACAAATGTTTTCTGGACAACCCTGAGCAAAAGCAAAGTTTCATTTTCCAGGCCTTCATGAGGATTTTTCCTTATGTAAAAGGAGACTTAAAGATCACAATTTCCACTGGTTTAGGTCAATGCAGTCATAGAACTTCTGAGCAAGAATTTGTCACAAAATGTCAAAGTTGGGACTAATAATAGTGTGAATGGGTCTTTATACTAGCCAAGTTTCTGCTTTTTCCAAGTATTTTTATGTACATTTTGGAGTTTCAGCTACTTTTCCTTAAAGAAAGGACCGGCACAGTGTGGAGTGTGCGACATAGTTTTGTACGACACTAACCAGACTACAGCAGCATGCTGCCTGGTCTCTGGTACCGAGCAAGTTATTAAAGTAATTAAAGTCATAGTTTAGAGTGTGTTCACATCAGAGGAGCGCTCCACAAAGGCTCTGGTGTCTTTGTATTCCCAAGGGAAAGTCCTGGTGTTATCAAAGTCAGTGCCAGTCCTGTCACTTCAGGCAAAGACCGCCTCTCACATCTCTTCTTGCGCCAGCCTGCACTGGGATCAGCCCGGTATCCCTGTGCTGCTTCTGCACTGAGTGATTCACCATCTATTTGTACCACAACCTTTCATCCTATAGACAGATGAATACAGGAGTAACTTTACTCCAGTTTTACCTCTTGACATGACTGAGATGACTTGTATATTACAAGTCATGTTCCCAGGTGGAGTCTTTTAAGTGAGGTGTGTAATAAATTGCATGTTTTTATTTAGTTTTCGCCGTCCTGACCTTTAGGCTTAAAAGCACTCTATGCTCAAAATGGTAAATTAAATTTTTTTATTTGATGTGAAGGCTGAAACGAACTGTTCTGTACTTCCAGACACCACTAATCACAGTAATGCTGCACTGAAGTGAATCTCGTCTTTGCTTTGGGTTTTTTTCCCCTTTTTTCTTCTGTACCATATGGATCTTGTGTCTGTCCTTGTTCCGTCAGGCTTTCACAAGGGCCACTCAGGTTGATCTCCATGCTCATCCTTTCAGTGAACACCTTTACTGCTTGCCAGTTTTTCCCCCTAAAGAAACTTCCTGCATATTAAGCAGAAGTGATAAAAATGGTGTGTTTTTTGCTAACCACTTGAGAAGCACCTGTTGGTATGGGCAGTATGGTGTGAGCGTTGTGTCGGAAAGAGCCACCTTTCTCCTAAGTAGCGCATTGTTACGAAGTTCATTTGACTGAAAATATTTTGCATGCTTAACTACCTGCTGGTGAATTTTTCTATGCCAAGTAATGTGTCAGGAGCTAGCAGAGCATAGTAAGTTAATTACTTGTGTGCATACTGTGAAGGAAAAGCAAACAGCAAGGCACCAGTGATACGAAGAATGAGACTTCATTTCAGTCGCCAGAGATTGTGTTGTTAATGAATCCGCTCAATCAGCAGGGAATTGGTAATGCAGATAAGACCAGGTATGGCTGTGTACTGATATGGAGATTAGTCCCTCAACCAAAACATTGTTTTTAGTGAGGTTTTGCTAATATTAAATAGTTTTTCAAAAGCACTGGTGAGATAGAATAACAGCCTGAATAATTATGGCTGTCTTGAAAAGACATGATGATGATGATCTTCTAATGTGCTCTGCAGACACCATATAAATCCAATATCTTACAGATTTCACAGTTAAGTGATACACTCCAGATTCCATTTTATGGTATATGTCACCGTGGGCTGCCCAAACGCTGCTGTGACTAAACAGCACAGGGAAGCGTGTTCGGAGCTGGCTGCTGCCTTCCTTGCGTTGGGCCGGGAGGGCTGGGGAGCGCTGTGCAGAGGCACCGGCCTGGCTCCCGAGCATCCTCAGTGCGGTAGGTGAAGATGCTCCCGTTGGAGGGAGCGGGCAGCTCTGTGAGCTGCGGGCGGGCAGGTGAAGGGACAGGGGATGCTCTTACCTTGCCCTGGGGAAAAGCCATCTCGGTGACAAGCTGTGGCTCAGAGCCTGCGAGCCGCACTCCAGGGTGACCGTCCCTAAAGTGACAGTCCCTAAACAACCTGTTCATGCAATGCTGGAGGAAAGAACAGTTATCTCAGCCTCCCCCCACCTCTTTTTTTTTAACCTGGTGTTTGAAGGTGCCCCACTGGTACAGTGGGAGTGAATCTCCTGCAACACTCACCCCGGCTCCATCCATCACAGCAGTCACTTTGCTGCCAGCTCTCCGCAGCAGCTGGTTTCTCCCCACAGCAGCTGCTGAGCCGGCTGCGTGCCGGTTCCCCGCCGCGGGCAGTGCCGGGGGAGGCAAGCGGCTCTGCCGGTGCTGGCCGGGCAGGGCTGCGGGGCCAGGGGACAGCAGGGCAGGAGCAGGGATGCTGCGGGCGCTCTCCCCCAGCGCTGGCATGCTTCTACCCAAAACTCATCCGGGCAGGGGGGGTGCGAGGGGCTAAGATCCATCTTAGGAACACCAGGTCCTTTTCATAACTTCAGTTTGTTGGGGTTTGTTGTTTTTCTGGTTTGGTGTTTCAGGTTTTTTTTGAAACTCTGGACTTTCCTAATTGGAAAACTAAAGGCAGTTTTGAATAGTTTAAGCCGTTTAGCATGACGTACTAGAAATGGCAGATAGGGAACAAAAATGAGAAAAACAGTTGTAAGTGTTCTCCATCTCGGTTACAGAGGCAGTGCTGTCTGCTAGAGTACCTCAGGCTGGATGCTGTGGCTGCTTATTGTCTTCCTATTTATTCTTACTCCTGATGCTCTTAAATTAATGGTAGAAACATAGACTGAATGTTAATAGAAGTTGAGGCCAGGGTTCACGATGTGTCGTTAAGTAAAAGCTGGCAATCTCCCAGAAACTCTCCCGGGAGCTCTTTTACTGGTGCGCATTAGTGAAAGGGACAGCTGGATCGAGAAGGCTGTTGTAACGGGGATGCCATTAAGAACTTAGTTGAGCAAAAGATGATTTTTTGCCTAAAAATGAAATATCATAGCAAAGCTAGTTTGTCAAGGTTTAGTGAATGATTTCGGGGACTGCAGTGTTGTCTGTGGTATAATTAAACAGTGAGGTCCTGGTATGGTGGCGGTCGTCTGGTCCGGTTAGGATCAACAAGGAGTTTTAGAAAGCTGAAGGTGACATGTATTTCAGCAGTAGATAATTTTATCTTCCTGTTTTTATTTTTTAAGCCACCCTCTGCTTAGGACACTTCTGGATTTTGTAAATTTTAAATCTGAGACAAAGCAACAAGTGAAAATTTTTGTAGCAGGTTTCTTTTGCAATCGTGAGTACTTTCACTCCACCAGTGCCTCTGGATAGGCTTTATTGATATCAGCCCTCCCTCCCTTTATTCCCTTTCTATATTGCTCAGTGCTCTCTGTGGGTGTTTTATTAACCTGCATCCTGCAAAAATTCAATAAAAATATACAATTTTTCCTTGCTTTCCTCCTTATCTTTTTTTTTTTTTCTTCATGCTGGCTTTCAGAGACGGAGCTCTGGGGAAGGCTCCTTTGGTTAGTTACGAGGAACAGATGGGAATCAAGAAAAGGTACTTTCTGTTCCCGTACCCACCTAAATTGGAGGTAATTAAGTTACAGTGAGGCATCATTTACGTTAGCAGTTTCTTTGGTGAGATCAAGGCTAGTAAGGGTACATGTGAGAAGTAGTAGGATTCAAGTCTGCGGTGCTTTGAGAAATAATTGGAACTGTGTTTTTCCTAAACGTTGTTTGCAGGCAGCCTGGAACCGAGGTTGGTAGTGGGACAGTTGAATCTTGCACAGTTACTGCACTTTTCATCTCTGCAGCTCATCTCCAGGTTTGAGTAATCCTTGCAGACGCTCTGATGAGACAGGTGAACTTCTCCCTTTATAAAGGAAGGGAGTGAAATGGAGCGTGTAGCTCCTGATAGTGGGAAGGAGACAGAGAAGCAAGATGGGAATTTGAGGTTTCCTGACTTAAATGTCATGGCTTATTACTGTTGCTGTCGTTCAGCGTTCATCTCTGAGCCGCTGGGCAGGTTCAGCAGCACGGGAGCTTTGATGCTTCAGCAGGGTCTCGGTCAAGCCCTCAAACAAGCCAAGATCTGGTTTAAAGACAAAATGGCTCCATAAAAGGGTTCCTTAGCCCACCATGCCTGTTCTGGCAGGTTTTCCTGTCGATTCACTTCTTCTACAGCCTGAGGTCTCTACCACAGTTCAGCCCAGCAGCTGCTCCCAGGCTGCTGCCCACTCTCAGCCCGGACTGGGTCCTGTAGGGAACATCACCCAAAATCCGTCTGTAGGATTGCGGCACCGAGTGGTGAGCTGTCTGCCCAGCCCCCTCGCTTCTGCCTACTCTGGGTGTTGGCAAGGGATGCTGCAATTAGCACCAAGCCGAATTCAGATCTGCTTCCTTCCTCTTCATTCAGCAAAGTCTTCTTGAAGACCCCCAGGCCTCCATCTGCATCTAGCAGCTCTTGGGTGGGAACGTTTCCTGCCCAGTTTCTTACTCTTATTTCCCCCGTTTTGCTTTCCCCAAGCTTTATTCATGCTGTGCTTTCCCCTTGGAGTTGCCCAGATGGAACCATGGTTTACATCAGTGTTCTATATGCTTGTGCTCCTTCTTCATCTGTTTAATTCCATGAAACATCAGACTAATTTCTTCTTTTATCTTTGCTCTTTGGAAGAATTGGCATTTCTTTGCTGTCTCGCGGGAAGGCAGATTGCCTTTCTGTTGTGCTGGTGGATCACGCAGCTCAGGGAGATGGCTTGGAGAAGAGAGTGTGAAGCAAGGTTGTCACAAAATAGGGAAGGTTAGCCCAGAAGGGCTGCACGTTTTCAAATTTGAGGTGCTTTGTGTTGGGTTGCTTGCAACTCTGTCTTCTGTTGCTCAGTTGTAAGCTTTTCAAGACAGGAGCTGTTTGCTGCTCTGTACGTGGAGGAATAGACCCCTTCTTCCTTCTGCAGTGTTTGGGCACTACAGCAATATAAATATTTCTGCTGTCAGGGTCCATCATTAAACAGCTATTACCCTGCAAAGGAAAAAAGGCCAGTGAGAGAGAGAGACCCTTCTGCAGAGAAAGTTGTCCCAGACATGACCTGTCCGAGGCACCCATTACTGAAAGGTATGTCTTCCTCCCAGCAACGCAAAGTGCTGTCATTGAGCTACTGCATTGATTCATAATACATCTTCATTCAGTAATTTCCATTAGGATTTATACTTTTTAAATTTATATTTAGGAAAAAAATCCATTTTTATGTCTGTCCCTCACCTTCACAGAGCTTTACTCAACTAGTAGAGGAATAGAAGAAAGTTAATTTACAGTGTCTTCATATAAATTAATCTCCTGTTTTCGCCTTTTATTGTAAGTTATCACCTCGTTTATTATATGCAGCTCAGGGGTGAGCAGTTTTAAAAAGGCCTCAGACAGTTATGAAATGAATGGTGTGAGATGTCAGATACATTTATTAAAAGGGCAGAAAATTATAAAAAACAGAGGATGGAGATGTATATTGTCTCAGTCACTTGCCACTAGCAGGCACCTTCTATACCACAATTTATCCTCCCACTCAGTGAGTTCTGCATAATAATTTCATTGATATTGTTGTGCTCTGTGCTCAATATGAATATTTTTTAAATATTAGAGTTACAAAACTCAACAGCTCATCAGTTGTGTCTATCAAGAGTTTGTGTGAGACACCCCTTAAAAACCCCCAAACTACTTTGCCAGCACAGCTAAACTTGGTACTGTTTTCACTGTTCTGTGGTGGTAAATTATTCAGCTCACAAATGCTAAAACTTGAAATGTTTATGGAAAAAGCTTGTTTTAGTAATTACACTTACTCCACTTTATTGTGAGCTTCCTGCCACATTTGTCTTAAGGTCCTGGTGTTTCCTGATGTTGGATATTATACGTTCGTGTCACTGGCAGGTTGATAGGTACAGTGGGAGCTTCATACAAGATTCATGGCAGCTTCATACTTTTTTGAAGAACAAAATTAGGATGCAGACAGTATGTATATTTATGGGGGATAGATACATATTGAAAAAACCCCAATGTGTTTTTGAACACTACAATGTGTTCACATACGTAGTCAAGAATTTTGAAAAAATTGAATTTACAGAAAAAATTTTGCCAAAGATAATTGAAGATTAGAAGGTTTAATTAAAGAACCCAGCAATAATTGTATCATCTGTGGGTATGAAAATTTAAGGAGAACGTACACCTCACTCTGTCTTCAGGTTTAAAAGCCGAAGGCAGTATAGGATAGTTTATATTTAGGAGCGTGGTTTAAAGGCTCTCTTTCTCTGCATCTGCCGTATTTTGACAGTGAGACACTATCACTGACAAAATCGGTTTTGAAGGTTAACTTTGCTTTTACAGCCCCGTGGCTGGGCATTTCTGTAGGTGTGGTGGCATCGGTGCAGAAAGGAGTTGTTGGTGCTTCTGATGTTGCTGCTAGCAGTAGTTGCTCGAAGGTTATCTAAATCCGAACCCTTTTTGTTCCGTCTTCCTGTATTTGTGTTTGTTCCAACAACTGCTGGTTAAGATATCTCTTATCAGAGATTGTTCTTGGGGAAAATTTCTTTCAGTTCTCCAAAAAAGTGTCCTTGGCTGTTTACGACTCTCACGTGTCTTACACACGCTTTTCTGTGCTGAGCTTGCAGACTGGATGATGCTTAGACCTCTTTGGGTCTCAGCAAGCTCTTCAGGATCTTGCTCTTGGTATTTGGTCTCATTTTTCAAGCAGTAATTGGAATTTTCTTCAAGCGTGAGTGTCTCATGTTAAACAGAGTGATGACAGCGAATAATAAAATGAAAAGCCCTTTTTCTTCAGGGTAGGAAATCCTGAAATCTTTGTTTGAAACAGCACTGTGAACTCTAACTACAGGCTCTCTTTCTCTGTCTCTTTGATTTTGGTATACCATCGTTTTAGAGCAAGACAGTATAATTTCAGCAACTTTTCCACCTAATATAATGATTCAACAACTTGATTGCTTTGACTGCAGTGGGGAAGGCCCCTGAAAGATGCCACTGATTTTTATCAAGGCTTTCAGGGATTTTTATACCTTACCCCCCTGCAGCCTCATGGTAAATCACTCAGCAAGAGATACATCATTCAAATCATTCTTTTCTGCCTTATATCTAAATGCAGTCTTCAGGCTTCGTCCAAACAGTTCACTTTATTTCTTGTTTGTAGGAGGGAACTGGAGGTGAGAGGAGAGGGTGAAGGGAGGCTGATTTTTCAGCTGATCTGGATCTGCAGTACGCGCCTTGCCTCCTGTCATAACTCGCATGGCGTAAGCACCTTCCTTCGGGGCCTTCCTGGACTTTCTGGTAGTGTTGGTTTTAAATGGCAAAAAGTGATGGTGAAGTCTTAGCTTATGGCATCAGGTAACAGTTTCAATCTATTTGTCCCAGGTAACAGAGAGAAGCGCCAGACGGAGATTTTTGAAGGGTCTTAAAGTGCATTCAGTTCCGTAGTGAATTTCACTGATATTTGATTGTTTTAAATGATTTATTTCCTATTTGAAAATTCAGCCTGCTATTGGAGTTCATTGCGTTGCAGCTGCGCAAGACCACCTCTCCTTTGCTCTTTCTCAGTGTGAAAAAAAAACGGGTTTGTTTACTGGTGGTGACATTTCTTGTCAGTGTTTCTTGAGATTTGGCTTATGATGGAGCAGTTCAAGTACGACGGGGACTCAGAGGTAGAGATTCACCTCTTTGGTGTTGCTCAGCTAAGTGCAGAGATGGTTGGGCAGGTCAATAGCTGCCAGTTTGTGCAAAGTAAAGTATCCCTGTTTATCCAGAGCCTGTAAAACTTGCAGAGGTTCTTACCTGCTGTGGTCCTTTAAGTTAAGCTACCCATCCAGAGTTAGAATTATAGAATCATAGAATGGTGAGGGTTGGAAAGGACATTAAAGATCATCTCGTTCCAATCCCTCTGCCATGAGCAGGGACATCTTCCACTAGATCAGGTTGCTCAGAGCTCCATCCAGCCTGGACTTGAACACTTCCAGGGAGGTGGCATCCACAGCTTCTCTGGGCAACCTGTTCCAGTGTTTCACCACGCTCATGGTGAAGGATTTCTTCCAAATAGCTAATGTAAATCTGCCCCCTTTTAGTTTAGAGCCATTCCCCTTTGTCCTATCACTTCACACCCTTGTGAAAAGTCCCTCTCCACCCTTTCTGTAGGCCCCCTTCAGGTACTGGCAGGCTGCTCTAAGGTCACCCCAGAGCCTTCTCTTCTTCAGGCTGAACAGCCCCAACTCTCTCAGCCTGACCTCATAGGAGAGGTGCTCCAGCCCTCTGATCATCTGCATGGCCCTCCTCTGGACCCGCTCCAACACATCTGTGTCCTTCTTATGTTTGGGGCTCCAGAGCTGGACGCAGGACTCCAGGTGGGGTCTCACGAGAGCAGAGTAAAGGGGCAGAATCACCTCCCTCGCCCTGCTGGCCATGCTTCTCTTGATGCAGCCCAGGATATGGCTGGCTTTCTGGGCTGCAAGTGCACATTGCTGGCTCATGTTGAGCTTCTCATCCACCAGCACCATTTGGAGGTTTTTGTGTGAAGAGGAAATGCTACTCTGTCCCATCCATCCTTAACAAATGGTTGGATTTTGCCATAAGAGAAGCCTGGAATTGTCCCGCTTATACCCACTCGGGCTGAATGGCACGATACTGTCACACATCCGAAATAGCGAGACACTTGGAAATTCTGTGTCACGGGCTGTCCCCATTGACTTTCAAGTGAGACCTGGCTTTTAAACACTTGAATCATCTCTGATTTTGTTTCTTGCCCTTTAAGCTGGAAGGCAGCCTGTGGTAGATGCTAGAGGCAGCCAGTTTGGTTAGCATCACAAACACACTCGACCAAATACCACTGCCATCCAAGAAGAAACCAAGCCACTGCTTGGCAGATCTTTCCCACATCCTTCCAGCCCAGCAAGAGAAGAGTCTTTGCTACTTTACAGAAACTATGGGCATGCTGCCTCTGGTATTGATCATGTCTTCGTATGAGGATAGCTTCTGTTGGCGTTGCAAAACTGACCATGCAAGTGAGCAGCAAGAGCCATCTGCGTGTGGGACAGTGAGGACAAAGTAAGGCTAGAAGGGGGTGAGCGGTATAAGCCTTTCTGCAGTGCCCTTTTTCTTATGGTCCTGTGAATATCTGTCTTGCGCATAATCATGGACGAATGCTCTCCCGTGTTAAGGTGATGGGATAGGATGTCCCAATGAATTGACCAAGCTAATTTTCTTTAATTGCAGAAGTGAGGGGTTTTAGTTGCTTTGCAATCATTATTACCATTTTCATTCAAAAATGAAAAGTTAAGAGGCATCAAATACAGACAAAGATTTGTCTGAGATAATTTTGTTTAAAAAAACCAAAACCATAAGAACAGATAATAAAAAATCTCCAAAATTAAAACTCTTAAAGTATTTCTTTGTGTGCCAGGCCTGGGATTTAAATTTTGATTTTTGTGAAAATGTTAAAAACAAATGAAATTTAAAAAAAAAAAAGTGTTGCTACATCTGCCCCTTTCCCCACGTGTAAATGATTGATCAAAATCACATTACTCAAAAATTGCTGATGTTAAACTATATCTGGATGTTGTCTAAACATGTATGTGTAGCACACCGGTCTGTAGAAGAGTAGCTGATCCATTAATTGGAAAATGATTTAAAACCAAGGAAATGCCAGTCGTTTTAATAAGAGATGTTTTAAACAAAAGATTGTGGAAGAAAAATAAATATATTTGATTTTTTTTTAAAGTGGAAGTTTTTATACAAGCTTTAATTAGATTTTGGCAGAATACATTATTTTAATGGTTTTTCATTAATAAAGACTGCTCATTGTTTTGGCTGTACAGTAGAAGGAAGAAAAAAGTAATCTTGGATTCTATTTAAAGAGCAGCCTGTGTATTAAAAAACTATTAAAGATTCTGCAGTCATTGACAGAAAGATTTTGCATGAGAAAAGAGTGCAGAATCCATCTAGGAAGCATCGAGTAATTTCAGACGAGGATGGGTGATAACATCTCTGGCGTCATGCGTTGTTTGAAATGTCGCGTGTAAGAAGCTGCGGTGCTGCTGAGGTTCCTGACCCCGGCTCTGCTTTCTCGCCATGGAAGCCAGCAGCCCTTTTGCCCCTGATTTCAGTGGAGATAAGGTCAAGCCCCCAGACACCTGGCCGCAATCGAAAATGAGCTCGCGGGGCTGCCAGCCCTGGGAAATCGATGGGCTCTGCGGCTCCCAGAGCCGCAGGTTGGCACGGGACAGGGTGTTGGTGGAGCTGGAGTTGCTGGGCTGTGGTGGAGAGGTGCTTGGTCCCGTGCACCAGCCGGGCTGAGGAACAGAGCGAGTGTCCATGGTGGGGCTGGGCGAGAAGATGCCCTGCGGCAGCCAGGCGCGGGTGGCCTCATCTCCGCAGCCCTCAGGGGACCACCATGGCCATGGCCAGTCCTCACTGCTTTCCCTGGGGAGGGGGAGGGGTGGGGCTGTCTGACACTTAGGTCATCCCACCATGTCAGTGGAAATGTGTATGATTTATTAACACAGGTGAGGGCTCTTAACTTGTTTGGGTTTTGAAAACCGAATTATTTATCAGCCCTTAAAAGGCCAATTCAATTAATTCCAAATTTTATTTGATTAAAGCCATGATGCTTACTGTTGGAAAACTGAAACAGAAATAGCCATGAGTTATGCTGTTTCAGATGGGTAAATGTCACACACAGAATGAAGGGATTTTTTTTACTAGGCTTAAGTGAAACAGAGTCTTTATTTAGTGTCATGTTTTTATTTAAAAGTATTTATTTAAAGCTCTAAAAAACAAAGAATTCAATAAAGCAAGACAGGTGCAACTGCAAATGATTAATGATATAATTCTCAGTACTTTATAAAGTGTCTAACGCTGAAGAGATTTATACAGTGCAGAATGGCAATTGTGCCTTGATGGAAGGAATAGGTAATCAATACCTGCAAGCTTAGAAAAAGTGTTCTATTTCCTCCTCTAATGATATAGGGTTTTTTGCAAGGCAAGGATGTCTGGACCATGAGACACTTGGAAGAAGAATTAATTTGAAATCTGTAGTGGAAGATCAGTTTCAATTAAAACTGCACTAGAATGTCCATGGAAAAAAGCAGGCAGTTAGGCTTAAACCTTCTGATGGCTACCAGTGAATAAATGAATCCCACTGCGCTATTCTTGATTACATTTAATAGGTTGTTGAGCTTATTTTTTCTGGGTAGGGGATATAATTTATTTACTTTGGTCTCAAACTCAAAACTCATTCTAATTGTTAAAGCTGGGATGGCCCCAATCCTGCGCTGCTGGGAATGGAGATGTTGAGGTCATGGCCTCTATTTCTGTCTAGAATTGCTGCCATAATGGTGTAGGTCATATTGCATGTAATAATTTGCATATCAAAAACTTCTGAAAGAAATTAATGGAAAACCCAGCCGTTTATAAAATCCTGCGCTGATTTTAACTAGCAGGTCTTGAACCTCTAAATCGGAGCTTAGCCTTATGACTGTAATTTGGGATGTCAGGACTTGAAGTCACAGTACCAGCACTAAGTTGGCGGTTTGAATTGCTGGAAGAGTTTCACTGCATTAGATTTTTCTTTAATAATTCAGCACCAGTACGGAAACATTTTATGCGTGAAAAATAATACTATCACAGGAAGACAGCGGATACTGGTAGGCTTTTTTTGGTAAATTATAGATTTAGAACCAACTGAGGCTACTGCACTTATAGAAAGAGATGCCTTGCTATTAAATTAATCCAAACAAGTTAAATTAATATAAAAAAGCAGACCTAATGAATGTTTCTTTCTAAATTATACAAAGCTATACAAGCCTTTAAATTTCTATGAAAAACTACATTTTGGCAAGAGTCAGTCCGAGTACCCCAGTTACTTGAGGTTTTAATTCAACAAGGTAGTTTGTTTGCTTCTTTACCCTTATGGCTTATTTTATTCATTTTGACAAGATAGTTTTCACTACAAATTGGTTGAGAGCTGGCTGTACTTTCTTTAAAAAAAAAAAGTCTTTGTGACAAGATTCATGGAAGGAACCCTATAGTCCTGGCTAAAAGAAATCCGCCTACTAAAAAAAAGAAATCTCCCCAGTGACTGAGGGGTCACCAAAATACTTACAAAAGAAAAATTTGAGTGCATAGCTCCTTTTGAATGCACAGCTGAAACCACTGTGATAGCCTCTGTGAGCAGAGCGCTTTTGAAAAGCTCACCCCATGTTTACAACAAAGCCAAAAAATGAGAGCTGGCGGGTTTGATGATTATGTGTAGTATGAAACATTTTAAAGCGAATTCCCAAATTTCATGGAGTAAATGCAAGGTTATATGAAAAGTAAATTTGAATTGCCAATTAATTCACTGCAAACCAATTACTAAGATCATCGTGAATGAGGAAAAATATCTGTGTTTGAGTGGAACAGGTTTGGTTTTCCCCAAGTAGGGTTTTTAATAATTCTGTTCTCCTTGGCTGTGTTACACTGGGAAATTAACTGGCAGTGGCTTTTGCTGACAATACAAGTTGAACCATGAGATAAACAAAACTGATTTTTAAACTGGGCAGATGATGTAAATGACTTTTAAAGGATGTTGCAGTTTTGCCTAATTGTAGTTGAAAGTAAAACACTTTCTTGTTATCGTTTTGATTACTATGCCGTGTTGTGTGCGGGGAGAGTAGCACAAAATCTTCCTAGTGATGAAGTGTCCTGCGTTAGCCCTCGGGAAGGTAGGAAGAATGCATTTCGCAACTAAACAGATTAAAACCCAGGCGCCAAAGAAATTGGCCTTAACAACTGCCGGGTTTGGGTGGCACTAGCTGAATTTGCCTATGCCTCTCAGATGCAAGGGTCATAAATGCATAGTGGTGCATCATTTACTGCTGTCTGCCTGTCGAGCAGACGTGCTGACTGTGGACTGCAGAGGCACAATACAGGTATGACATCAGGGGTCTCCGGAGAGCGGAATTCAACTCTGGGTTGTAACTTGGTTATGGTAAATGAGCTTGGGCAAATTGCTTCCCTTCTCAGGCCATCAATTTCCCTGTCTTTACATGAGAATAATGTTGCTGATCCCTGCTGTAAAGCACTTCAAGAACTGTGAGCAAAGTGCTTTACAAGAACTCTGTGCTGTTATTTCAGGAGCTTAAACCACTGTTTGCACTCACAGGAAGATAATCTCTTAGTCTCTGTTAATACAGTTTAAGAGTTGGAAAGGGAGGTCATAAGAAAAATTTGAAATTTGCTGGAGATCCTCCTGCGTGTGCTGGTGAGGGTCCCTGATGTTACATTGCATCTTGAGCTGGTGTCTGATGGGGATGACAAGGTCTTTGCCTGAAACCTTTTATTTTTATGTGTTATTTTTACTGACTGTTCGTGCTGGAGAATCTCGCCGAATGGGCAGGGTGAGTTAGGGCTGTGGCAGACAACCTCTGGCAGATTTAGTGGTGGTTTGTGATACTACCTCTCGCAGCTCCCCTGTCACACCATGAGACATTGCTGCTTTCCTTCTCCCAGCAGCAGTGGCGGGGCAATTCTGCCATGAGATTTAGTTAAGCAGTTTGAGGGTTGACGACTCATTAACACACCAAAAAGTGATCCGGAGCTCGTGAAAGCTCCGTGACCGGAGCAGGATGCACTCCTCCTCTTGTGCCTTGTGAGTTGGGTGGACCGTGGTGATAACAGCGATTATCTTAAACTGCTCAAAAATACTTTGAAGTGCTACATTGAGCCTGTGAGGACCCTGCCAGGCACCTGCGGTGCTGGGGACAGAGGCTGCTGGTGGCATTGCTCTTAGCAGCTGTGTCACGCTCTGCTCCTACTGAGCTTGCATGGTGGCTAGTGATGGGCTCACAAATTACAGAAGCTTACATTGCTTTCCAGAACTTAAAATCCTCCCTGTGATTTTTTTTTTTTTTTTTTTTTTTTTAAATCAAAACAGAGAGTAGAGGAATGTGGAGGGGAGGAGAGGTGACAGTGTTAGGTTCTGTGTCTGCTTTTGTCTAGCTGTCATGTGATATGGGTGGCTCATGTGCCCGGGTACAGCCAGGTATGCAAGACACAGCCCATCAGTCCTCGGAGCATCTCATTTACTGCTCGTGTTTGACTTGGCTTCTTTTGAGAGAAAGGCTTACATCAGGGGAGAACAGGCTGTGCTAATAAGGAAAATAGAAAAGTCATGGAAGAAGAGCAGAAAAAAAAAGTTGTATTTTCCTGACAGATCATTGCCATCTTTATTTCCTCCATCCTGAGTAACTTTTTTCTCCTTTGCAGTTTTCTTCAAATTTACTAATATACATTAAGCTTAATTCTTTCTTTTTATCTTTTTTGGCTTCAAAGCCTCCAGAAGAAATGAGATCATTCATAAAATTCATCCTATCTAAGCAGAGTGTTACACAAACATGAGTTAATGGATAGCTGGTACATTATTTGTCTCCTATGAAAGCGTGAACTATATACTAATATATTAAGACTGAAGCTTTAGTAAAGTTCCTGTAACACCATGCTAATTCATAACATATGCGCAAGGAGAACTTGGAAATTGCAGATAGTTTTATAGAATAGTAATTTAAAAAAAAAAAAAATCCATTGTTTGTTACTGCTAGAGGCAAAGTTGGAGTACTGCGCCAAGCTAATGGATTTCAATCTTCTTAGAAGTTTACAAGTCTTAACCTCTTTCGAATGCGGGGAGTGGAACTGCGGCGGAGTTACCCGGGGAGCTTAAGTGCTTCATCGTCTTTCTTAAGAGTTATCCGGAAGTATTGAGCCCCTGGAATGTTCACTGGCATTGGTATTTTTTCACAGGTACCTATGGTCCTGAGCACTGGGTTACTTCCAGCGAGAAGTGTGGAGGGTCTCACCAGTCTCCCATAGACATCATAGACCATCAGGCTCATGTTGGAGATGAGTATCAAGAGCTGCAGCTTGATGGTTTTGACAATGAATCTTCAAACAAGACTTGGATGAAAAACACAGGAAAAACGGGTATGTTCTTTTCTGTTTGCCTCCATAGCCTGCCTGCAGTCAATTAAAAATTCAAGTCATGTTCCACCCTCCTCCTCGTTCATTGTTCTGTTGTTTGGGTTTTGCTGCCTTCCCCCTCCCCCCCAATATAATTTTTCAGCAGCAGCCACCTATCTCTGCCTCTGCATTCTGTGCAAAGCTATTGCACAGAATAGCAGATAGATTTTAAGGGTTTTTTTTAAGGGTGGGTTTTTTGTTTTTTTTTTTTAGGTTCTTAGTATAAAATAATTCTCTTGGTAGTCAGTTGTTCCTCAGAATAAAAGGCTGTATAAGAGTTTCAAAGTCTAACCTTGAATTATCAGCTTTGGGAGTCTGTAACATCTAATCTAAAAGAATGCTGAGACGCAAGGTGCCCAGACTTTTGTAGGAAAGAGGAAGTCTTAGAAATTGGAAGGCTTTAGAGAAGAAAGAGCAATAACTGCTCAGAGTACTGGGGGCTTATTAATGTATTTCTGATATGATTATTGCACTGTGTTCTTCACTGAACTGAATCCTCTTCTGCTCTGTCTGTTCTGGCTTTTAGAGAAAAGTACAGTCAGAGTACTGCTTATTTTTACCAAAACAGTTCACCAAAAGGTCAAGGTTGATTTATATGCAAAGCCGCATGCATTTGATTACTCTTTAATTCTAAAAATGTAAAAAGCAGAAATTATAAGGCCACCCTCTTCATCTGACAAGGTCAAATATTTTTAGGGAATTGGATTAAACCACTAATTAATTCAATTTTGTTTATTGGAAGTATATTTTTACCTTTAACATTCGACACGCATCTCTCTAGTGCTTTATGTAACGTGTCCCTAGTCAGAGGTCTGCTAGCAAAACCCAGGGCATGTACCTGCTCCGGGAGTTTGCAGCCCAGCTGTGCACGCGGCGTGACCTCTCATACACCCACTGCTTCCAGGGGACTTTGGATCTGAGCCGCAGCCTGGAGTCCAGGAAACGCTTCAGATCCAGTTCCAGCAATTCAGGATCTTAGCAGGAGTTGAGAGTTATTGGCCCTCAGGTGAGATGGAGTGACAGGCTGTGATCCTGGTTTCTTTCACTGCAAAGCCAAGCCAGCTAAAGTCAACCACCACCAAGCACAGCTTGGGGTTTTGGTGCGTTGCTGAGGGTTTTTTCCAGCTTCACTAAGAAATGTTCCTGTTTGCTTTGAAATCCTGACTTTGTTGCCCTTAGTAGCAACATGAGGTTCAGGCCAGGCTGAATGCTACAGAAATTTGGTGCTTAATTAATCTATTCATGTTATGCACCCTGCCCTTTTGGTCACAGAGGGGCTTTTGTAGTAACCAGCAATGAATGTAATTAAGAATACCACAAGAAAGTGCTGGTGGTATTCTTCTAAAAAAGATGCTAATTCTATACTGTATGTGTAATACCAACATATTGCTGCATATATAATAGGAAACCATGTCAAACCACAGCGTGCCAGGAAATTTTCCAGTCTCCATGCAGTTGGCGAAGCAAGCCGTAGCTTCAGTCTCCTCTGCTGGGTGATTTTAGCACTGCTGCTATATCCGATTTCCTCACCCATTGGGGGATGGATTTTTGCTGGCCAGTTACTGCTTCGTAGAGCAACAGTAACTGTCACTTTTCTTGGTAACTTACGGCCTTTTACTGGTAATGTGAAGACTCTTTTTGCCTTGCTGTCATCCCTGATTTCTTCTGCTGAGCTCTTAACTCCTCCCTTATTTTATCAAGTCCCATTCTTTTTCTTCGTTTTCTGACCTTTTGAAGAAACTTGCCTGGGATTAATTTTTAAGGTGGTAAGTGGCAGAGCAGCAAACCAAGTTAAGATGTTTTGGCTTGTGGTAGAACATAGAGGCAGGTTGTGCCACAAATTGCGATGCATTCTGGCAGCAGAGTTTTGGAGCAGATGGCCACAGGAGACCTTCATATTGCAGACTGACAGAGACAGTAAACGAAATATCCGTTTAAGCAATGGTGACGGATGTAGAGGGCATTTCTCAGCAATTAATGACTGGTTAAAAGAGACAGGGGTCTGAAGGAAAGCCAAAGGCCCTTAACCTTGATGCTCATTAACTGGCAGGAAATGTGTTCTTTGGGTTATTGTTGTTGCTATTGGACCTAGTAATTTTTTTTAGGATAGAACAAGTATTTATTTTTGTGTGTTGAAATGGTAAAAGGTGAAGAGGTTATTGCTCTTTCTTGGTGCCCCCCCCCCCCCATATCAGGTGAAGGGCAGACAATGTACAGAAAACAGGGTTTCATTCAGAAAATGGAAAGGGATTCATTAAGACCCTGTCTCGACTAGAAATGCTTTTGTGCATGATTACAGTGGCAGAGGCACTAATTTGGGTTTGATTTCATCACCGTAGTAGCTGGTTCCCAAGGGGTAAAGATCACTTGGGGAGTATAAGCACATTTCATATTTGTGTTTGCGTTAGTTGTTTTTGCTCGTGCTAAATGCCAGCTGGGCCTGAGGCTGGCGAGGCTCCTTTGAGCCAACCACTTAGAGAAACCCACCAAAATTTCTGCCAGAGGTGTGCTTTTCTGAAGTACTTTTCCCACATGCTGTGCATCGCTCTGGCTGGTCCTGACTATCAGAGCTGCTCTGCTAAGGCAGGGGAAGAGCTGCTTTGTGTCCAGGTCTATTTTTGCTCTCAAGAAGGTGATAGGCACACAGCTCCACCCCTGATTCTGCAGAGGGCATGAAGTGTTTGTGATCTTGGTGGCTGTGGACCACCTCCTTCTGATTTTTGTAATCTCAGTTATATAGTATTTTAAATTAGTGAGCTTTGGGGATTGATTCCTTGCCGCCCGCTCTGCAGAAATCATTGGATAAAAGCAGTGGCTTCCGAAGCCCAGTGAGGCGATGTTTGGTTATTCCAGTCCTGAATACCAGAAATCACATGGAGGAGAGGGAAGTCCCCAAATCGCTGGCAGTAAGGGGATGCTGCTGAGATAGGAAGGTGATGGGAACACGTGTTGTACAGCTCAGCAGTGTAAGAAATACTGTAAAATGAACAATTAGAAGAACATTTCAGATTGTACATCCTCCTAATTATACTTTTAATTATTCATCTAAAACAAGTAAAATGACCCCTGACAGAGCCATTAATGATTTAGGAACTATCAAATATTTATTAGATGCAACTGAATTCCCACAGAAGTTTTTAACAGATGCACACGAATCTGCTTTCCTGTATTCCTCATCTCCTACAATTTTATCTATGGAATTTATAACCAACTGATTTGAGATTTTCAGTATTAAAAATGCTGCTGAGCTCACTGAGAATTTCTTAAGGGAGGAGACCACTGGTGCTTTTAGTCCATGATGTTTCACCTATTTGGTGTAAGGAGGCAGTGGCCACCAGCAGTAGTCTGGCTGACCGCGGCAGCATCCTGCAGCCAGTCCTGCACCACCCGTCTTCCCACACAAACGCTTTGGTACAAAAGCAGTGCTGAAAGGACCAGAAATCACGGAGGAAGATAGCCCCGTGATGTCTCTGGCACAATTTAGAAAAATCTGAACATCTCATGCACTTTAACATTTAGATGGGTTTGGAGTTGAGATGTTTCTAGCTGGCACAGCTGCACCTGAGATGAGGCTGCTGTAGCCGATGGTCTGTACTCAGGGGAGGGCAGCCCTAGTGCAGCAGAAAGCCCAGCCTGCAGCGAAGCCTGCCCGCATTCACCGACAGAGGAATAACTTATATTTCACAGCTAGCCATTTTTGTTTTTTCAGCAGTGAATAAAATCCTCCTTCTTACATAATAAAATTGGATTTGTATTAATGTTCCCGTTATGATGACACAGTTGGCTTGAGAACACAGAGAAATCCTTGTGGGTTATGCTATTCCCATTAAAAAAAAAGAAAAAAAAAAAACAACGCAAAAGCTTTAATCACAGGATTCTGGGCACAGCAAGTGGTGGTCTGCAATGGCTCTTACAAGAAAAAAATTCTAAGTTTAGTTCTGTTTTTAAGCAATAGTTTTGTAAGGGATGAGAAGAAAGGATTTTGTAAGGAGTAATTTTTAGGAATCGTGCATATTAAAAATGGGAGATGCTAGACAGTCAAGTGATCTTGTAGTGAGAGCAGCAGATAGGAATTTTTGGAAAGCTGGATTCAGTTCTTAGCTGGACCCTAGACCTCCCCTGTAACACATACCAGCATCCACCATATGATTTTGCCCTCTGTTTGGACCTATAGCTTTTATTGTTACATAAAATACAAAGGCTTTTGGAAATGAAAAGAAAATACAAAGAAGATCCTTTTGACCCTTATTGAATCACATAATAATAATGTCAGAGTTACTGTAATAAAACCCAGGTTCTTATGGAGGACTTCTCGTAAGTGGGTCTCAAAATAGTTATTGTCACTCTCCCCGTTTTACAGAAAGGAGGAGCAGGGAGGTTAAGGACAGTATGTGCCAAGTCCAGCAGTAGAGGTGGAACAGGGCACAGGGGTCCGCTCCCCCCAACAAAATAGGGGAAATCCAACACGCAGAGGATCCGTTCTTTTCCTAACTTGTGATCTACATAACTTCAGCAGTTTGCAAGGCCGAGAACATAGTCAGCTGTTAGTCCCTGGAACCACATTAAACAGGTTGTGATGGAGTTTGCCATTTAAATTTTAAATGAAGTCCAATGAGGAGGGCAAAAAGTCCTTGAGAAATTTGGGCTCTGTGGTTTTCTGTAGTCTGTGTAACTTGATAATTACTTCCATAATTAGTCAGCATTACTTGTAGACTTTTTTTTTAACCAATCTCTGTAAAGAGGAAAATGATGACCTGACATTTTACTTGCATTAGAAGAACTAGTCTAATATAATGAGAAAAAACTGTAAATGCTTCAGAAAAAAAACTATGCTGAGAAGGTCTTTCTCCTTGTTCTGTGTGTGCAGTTGCTATCCTGCTGAAGGATGATTATTTTGTCAGTGGTGCCGGCTTGCCAGGCAGATTCAAGGCAGAGAAAGTGGAATTTCACTGGGGTCAAAGCAACGGATCAGCTGGCTCTGAGCACAGCATCAATGGGAAGAGGTTCCCCGTTGAGGTGAGTGGAAAGACACGCGGTTACGTTCTTGAAAAAAATAAAATCAGAATGTATTGCTGTAGTTTGAGACGACTGTGAAAAGGGCAATGTTTCCTTCAGTGAACATATCACTATCGAGGCCCTTCCGGCCCTCGCAGCGCTCTATCTGTCATCTCTTCTGTGCTTTTGCAATGTCAGCTCTGAGCTCTGCTTTGCTGGCGTTGCCAGCTCTCGCATCCCATGGGTTAAGTTGCAAACAGCCGCTTTTCATGTGTGGGAGGATCTCCTTGCAACTAGACGCAAAGTGACCTCGTCGTCCTCCAAATCTTTTCTTTCCCATGACACTTACAAACAAATAGCAGTGGTTTGGGAGCCGTTGTGCCGAGGCTGCTGTCTTTCGTCAGTATTGCTTCCTTGCACGCGTATGGCCCCCTCTCTGCCTGTATTCAGCTGCAGTCCCTTGCCTTGTACCAACAGGACGTCTGCGTAGCTCTGTGCAAGCAGCTGTGCGTTGGCTCTGCCTGTCTGATCATAGGATCATAAAGGTTGGAAAAGATCTCTGAGATCACTAAGTCCAACCGTCAACCCAACCCCACCATGCCTGCTAAACTGTGTCCTGAAGTGCCATGTCCTGAAGTGCCATATCCATGTGTTTTTTGAGCACCTCTAGGGATGGTGACTCCACCACTTCCCTGGGCCAGCCGACGAGGTGGTGTAGCGGAGTGCTCTGCCACAGTGGGAGCGAGGCACCGGCTCGGGCACAGCACCCTGCAGACATGGCCACGCTGGGAGCATGGGGCCGGGCGACCACGTGCTGCAAGGACGTGCTTCAGCTGGCAGGGAGAGTCTTGGCACCGCGGGCTGCTGCGGAGCCCGGTGCGGCTGGGTCCTGGCTTGTGACCAACAGTCCTGGGTCACCGTGTTCTGTGTCAGTAGAGTTTGTTGATACTTTTCACTCTTTATTCAAGGTTTTGCATGGTGAGTTAAAACAGATGTTACCTGGGATTACCTTTGCCTGTCGGTAAACTGATAAGCACTTTCAGAGCGTGGCATGTGGACGTGAGTGGGTTGTGGGGAGCTGTGCTTGCCCAGAAAGCTCACGCGTGGACAGAAATTGTTGTCTCGTGAGCTGGGTCTTGTAAGAACTCGATTCATCCCCTAGCTTGCCGTAATTTTTCAGGAAGTGAGAAGGGGCTTCCAAAGTACAAAGGTTGTTTATGAATGCTGTGCAAAATAAATTACTGTATCAGATAGGTGTAGTGTTAACCCTAGTAATGAAAGTATAATTTTCCAAGTGATTTGTCCTCCTTGCAATGACATGAACCTCTGTTCTCTGACCTTCTTGGGTATGATGGCATTAGCAGAATTCCCACAGCCTTTCCTTTACTATTTTTTAGAGGAAGAGAAGATTCCAAGTCAAGCCTTTCCCTGTTGTGATGCTATCTACCTCCTGCCCAAGAATTCCAAATTTCAGTCATGTGCTGGAAAGGATTTTCATGGGTGGATTTTGAAGGGTCCAGTATATCTAAGGTGGTGAAACTGAGTCCTTCTTGCCAATAAATGCAAAAATAGTCCTCATAGTTGGGATTAGACCTCTCAAACAGTAACGGTACATGTATGCATAGTGGAGCTTTTAATTTGTGATGCTAATTGTAGTTCAGCTTGCAACTGTATGATGCAACCCTAATTGCCTGATGCTGGAAGGTCTGTGACAGAACTGCTGTCCTTCATTAGAGAATTGGCATTTCTGGGAAGGAAGTAGAAAGGAAAAAAATAAAATCCTATCCTACAGAAAGCAAAGCCCATATCATTCTGATTATTTGAGCCCGTGGACCTGGGCAAAGCTTTTAAGGAGCACACAGGTATTGGCATTCCAGGTCTGCAGCAGTTACAGTGGCGATGCAGCTGAAAGGAAACATTTTCTGAGTCTAATTGTGCAACCAGATGTGGACTGTGCAAAACCCGTTAGTTCCAAAGCACGTCCCAAGGGAATGAAGAGAGATCAGCTTCATCCATAGACTGTGCTCTGTGCACATGAAGTTTGGATGTTTTTTCCTCTGGGAAATGAAGTGCTTGCTGGGAGTCTTTCTTCTTGAAGAGGATGCAGAAACTAATTAGAAATGTCAGATGTAATACAGAGCATTATAGTTTGACCATGTTGTTTGGTTTTTATTATTACAACAAATGTGTCAGATGGTAAGGCTGTCTACGTTAATTGGTTTCCTTCACTGAAGCCCATCTGGATCATATTTTTTTGTGATTTATATGTTAAATTAGTTGGTAAGATATATGAGAACATCCTTTTGTTTCCTGTTTTAAAGGCATGTTGGATCAAAGGCGTATTATCTTCCAGTACTTTTATGCATATGTAGCATATTGTGATTTGTTTTCAAACCATGGCATATGTAATGGTATTCTTTCATTATGTGGTCTTGATTGCTTGTTTATTGATTTGATTTTCCTTGGTGATACTTGAGCCTTATGAAGCCATGATGAGCTTGGCTGTCTCTGAAGTAGCATTTATGAGCAGAGATATACACGTGCCTCAAACTTTCATCCACGGCCAGGTTCCAGTTCATGATACGAGGCCTGGTCAGCAATGGCTTGAAACTTCTTTTTCCCCTGCTTCTTGCCATTTTAGCACCATCGTCTGAGTGAGGCCAGGAGCTAGTGCTGTGATGCTGAAGATTAAAGCGATACCATTAGCATATTACTGTGCGAGTGGAGTGTGAATCCTAATGAGAACGTGGGCTCTGTGCCAGCTTAGAAGAAGTCTCTCTCCTTTTTTCTTCAAGTTAAGAAAAGTTTTTAGCATTGCATTCTCCAAATTTTAATGAATTGCTGACTCCTTTGTATTTTGTTATTGTTCTTCTCCGCTATAATTACTCAAGTTTTTCTTTTTCTTTCTGAAGTCAAGGCGCTATAAATGAACATGCAAACGCTAGAAACCATTTAAATGGTGAAGTGACAAAATTAAAATAAAGATGATGAGCTTCCCTCAGGCCAGGAGAGAACCCAGGTTCCCCTCATTAGAGCCGAAAGGAGTAATTGCAGTGCTTTAATCTCCGGTGTCACTGCACCGGTTAGCAGCCCTGCCTGCGCAGAGCTTGCGGCGCGCGGGGCACGCCGTGCGGGCTCCCTGCCGGGAGGGAAACCCAGCGCTCGATATTTCATAGGTGAGCAAACAGCTGACGTGGCAGTGCTGCGCTGGCGGCGTTTGGTACCACCATCCCAGCGTAGCTGTGATTTTTTTGAACTGCTTTGTATTCATTTTTATGCAAAATGCTGATTATTTCTGTGAAGAGCAGAAATCAGAAGAGTGATTTTAATCATGACTGTGTTAATTTGATGTGAGCTTTGGCTGTTTATGAGCTTTCTCTTTAATGGTGCTAATTGTCAGTTATAATGTGAACACCATTATACAGTAATATACAGTAATTTATTTAGTAAATGAGAATCTTATTCCAAGGACCATACTGCAATATGCCATAGAGACCTCATCCCTTTAATCTTACATGAACAAACTTGCACGATCTAGGCCAGACTGGTAATAGGAGCATCAACTTGGTCTCTGAAATAGCGATGTGATTTCATACCCACAAGTGCAAACATGCATGTTTGTGTAGATCTGGAGTTCTCCATTAAATTAAAAAAATTAAAAAAAAAAAAACAAACCACCAACAAACCCCCACAAACCATCCCAGCAGAAAATGTAGAGCTAACACCCTTTCATGTCGATTAACGAGCTTTTACGTTGATAGATGCATTTTTTAAATTATTATTAGACGACAATCATTTGCGTTAACAATTCTTGCTTTTCTTTAAGTGTGTTTCTTAGAAGACTTTCCAAGTTCTAATGGTGTCTTTGTTCTTGCTACTTCTTTGATTTTCTTCCTTTTCTCTTTGTATATACGTACTAACTTCAGCGTGGTCTAGATGTACAGCTAGTTGCTCTAATTTAAATGCTCAGATCTCCTTGCCAAAGTTTATCACTGTGTGCTATCCTACCTCTCATTATATCACTTAAATTGTGGTGTTCTGTATTATCACAGGCAGAAGGCAATCAATGTCATTAATATAGAAGAAACATGCAGTATTCAAGACACAAAAACCTTTACTATAGAGAATAAACTGAGACAAGTTAATGTTTTTTTGTTTTATCCTGAGTGTGAAGTCATCTACAGTATATGTCCAGCCTTTTGTCCACCTGTGGATGGCAGGGGATATTTACTTTTTAATGTTAGAATTTGAGGCCTTTTCTGTTCTGTAGTTTTACTCTTGGTGCATTTGTAAGTCTCTTTAGCTTTGTGTGCGCTTTTTTGACATATTAAAAGATTAACGTATCAAAGCATGTTTTCTTGATATACGGGAGAGAACTAACACCCTGTGTTGCTGTGTTGCAGCTGGGCTTATTATTTCTGGCATCCAGCATATCTGGCAATTCTAATTTTGCAAAGATCTCTGGTGTTATCTTCGAGCACAAGTAAAAACTAATTGTGAAACAGGGAGCCAGCGTTGGTTTTATTTCCTTGTATTTCGCTCGCTAGTTGCTCTTCAAATTTCCTTGCCTCCATCTGGCAGGATGTAGCAAAGTAGAAGTCAATAAATGATGGAGGGACCTAAAGAGGACCATTGGGAATATATCACAGGGAGAGACTTTGGCTGTCTGAAGTAACTTTACTGTGATATTCTCTCCAAGGACCAAATCCACGCTTATAGGGGGATACTTAGAGCTCCCAGTGACTTTGATGGGAGATGTGCTGGTGAAACTCTGAGTGAGGATTTGGCTTCATACTCATGCTGTCTGTGCTGTAGAGAGCCCAGGGAATTTAGCATGCACTGCTTATTCCATCTACATCTCTTACAGCACCCCTGACTTAATCATTCAGACAAGGAAGTGGCTTGGGGATTTTCACATTTAATTTTTTTTTTTTTTTTTTTTTCAAACTGACAAGTAGCATGGTTTTTTTAGACTGTTTTCTTACAGTCTTGTGTCTTCCGTTTGCCCACAGTCTTCAGGGGTCCAGATAGCCATAAAATACTCTAAAAATACAAGATGCTAAAAAGCCAAGAAAGCTGCTTTGTCTTCTCTCCGGTAAAGTAAAATTTTACTTCAGGAGTCCATAGACTTTACTCCTCTTTGCTCTTCGTTGCTTTTAAAACTTGTTCAGGTTTCTCATCATCAGGAAATCGGTGTGTCATAATTTTAAAACATAAAATGGATGGATATATTGAGCACATGGGTAAGTTTCCATCATGTTGCACTGCAAAGACCGTGAGCAGTGCAAGTTAAGCATCATCTTATAACTGTCTGGTTTACTGTTTTGTTTTCCTTAGTGTAGGTGATACGCTGTCTCCTCACAGTTGTCTTTAGTGCCTCCCATATACTGACAGGAGAAACAGTTGAGACTTTAATTAATGACTTTATTGCAATCAAGGTTCCATTTTAGTGCAGAATGCTTCCTCTTGTAGTAGTGAAATATTTAGTCTCCATCTGGCTGATCTTTTCTGTGAATGCCCCGTGATAATTAGGAAGAAACATGAGAGGATGGTCTGAAATTAAAATATGTTTAGTGGAGGGGTTAGCGTATCTTGGGACTGCTCATGTAGAGACCCAGACAAAATTTAGGAATGTAACAGCAGTTTGGTTTTGTGGCAGCATCTTTCTGCTGCCTGCCAGGCCCCAATAATTTCTAGAGTGGGCTGCGAATGTTACAGTGCAGCTGCGAATGTTACAGAGTTTTATTTTAAAATAACTACCCAGTAACACAAACCAGGTGTAACTCTTCACATTGGATGGGAATGTCCTGCTTCCCCCAAAGGTTTTCCACCGTCTTGTTGAAATGGTCCAAGGCAGTAGCACTACACTGCAATTACAGTATGTTAATGATGAGCTAGAGTTGTACATTCCTCTTAACATAAATCTCTGGTTTTCTACATGATTAATTGGAATCTGGAAAGACTGACAAGGAGGATCAGATGGGGTGAAAATAAGAGATAAGAGGCTGACAGCCAGCTCTTGTTGTAAAGGAGAGTTATTTTGAATAGGAGAAAAAAAATCAATACAGAGGTTGGAGAATTTGACAGAGTTATAAGAGCTACTTTAATGAAAGGTAGCAGATTCAATAGGATTGTTACTTGAAATGTGGGATTGTCTGAGTTAGAAAAATGGGACTGTCTCTCCCCGGCTGTAAAGGTGAGCTTTACGTGCTGAGCTTACTGGTTACTTAGGCCACTGGGTTTACTGGAATTCACTCTGGGCTCTCAATGTGTCAAGAAAAGGGGGAAAAAAGTGTGTGTGAGAGTTTGCTAAATTCTTTTCTTCTGCAATAGTTACTTGATTATGGGAGGAGGTGGAGGAGGGCAGCAGGTGATAGCTGTTTCTGCTGCTTCCCCAAGTTAGGTAGCTACCAGAGAATATCTGGCAAGCCTCTGCAAAGTAAAATGTTTCATTATAAGGAGGTGACTTCATTTGGCCCTAGCTGTAAGGAACAGGCTAGGACTCTGATAGACTCGAAGGGACGTTCAGCAGAAGCCCTTGTCTGACGTGTCCATGTCAGCCTCCTTCCCCCCGTGGTGATGGCGAGAGGTGAGTGCAGGGGGGGATGCTGCGCATGGAAGCGTTCTCATCCAGTTTAGAACGGAGCTGAACCTCGGCATCCTTCTGTGCAAATACAGCTTGGACAGAAGAACTTCATTAAGCATGGCTAGATATGGAGGCTTCAGTAACGCTGCAGAAAGAAACTTGCTCCTGCAGGTGTTGGAGGGCTATTTTATTGCTCTCAGTGGAAATGGCCACCTCAGTCTTAAACAGAGGAGCCAAGTTTTCTAAAACTGTTCGTAGCTTTCTAGGTCTGGGAACTTAGAGGCAGGAAGGCAATTATTTCAGAGCCAAACGCACAGTCATGAAGCACATGAGGTTTCCGGAGAGGTGAGCTGCAGGTCAGTCAGGTATCCCTGGGCTGTGGCTCTGAGCACGTCCGTGGGTGCACCGAGCACACGGGTCGGGTGTGTTAGCATGCCGTGCTGCGCCAGGTCAGCTGTACACAGGGTCCTGGGACACTGGTGGAAAGCATATGAAGTTTGGTAAGTGCTCGGCGCTGTCTCTTTGCTTTGGGCAAGTCTAACAGTCCTGGGACTTTGGGACATCTTGCCCTGGACATGTATGAGCCTTCCAGCAGGCCCTCTGGAAATAGATAGATAACATTTGGGGAAAAAAAGAAAAAGAAACATTACACAAATGTGTTAAGAAGTGATAATGTTTCCTTGGCACACAAAAAATCAAAACAAAACCTTAATGTGGTTAATGGGTTTGTTGGTAGCTTGTCTACCAGTATTTCCCATGGAAGTCGTTTCACTGGGTCTCAAACAGTGGGAATAGATTTCACCAATGTTAATCATGATTTAAGGCAGGAAATTATTTAAATTGACTATTATACTGGTGCTTTACTGATTGCTTTTCTGTGTGGGTTTTTTTTCCTGAAGAATTCTAAGCAGTTGCTATAATTTCATGCCAAGAGAATAAATTACGTCAGACATGTTTTTTGCAGTTAGAAAGCTCGGTACACTTATTCAGGTTTTACTTTTTTTTCTGTTTTATCACATGTCAAAGAACTATTTTCTAAGGGATGATGACCAAAATGTTGTGTAAACCGGAAAGGAAGATTCATCTTCCTGTCTGGTTATTCATGTGTCCAAAAAGGTTTTCATGAAAATTGATTTTATAATATGGGTCACCAAAAGGCTTTTTAATTCTGGGGGGAGGCAGGCTATGAAATGCAATCCCTGCGGACTGTGCTGATCAGTAGTATCGTATTTACAGTCTTGCCCTCCCACCTGAATCCCTCTGCTGTTTCTTATATGAAGTTTAGAAGCTCTTTGGGACGAAGAGTGTCTCTTTGCTGGGTTTGTGCAGCTTCTGCCCCAGTGGAATTCCTGCTCTGGGATACAGCAGAGCTGCTGCTATAACCGCAGGCTTTGCAGGGATGAATTGCTTTGTTTTTTCTATGATAAAGCTTCACATGATGTAAGAGATCAGGCAGCAATATGAGTGTAGTCCCTGTTATTTCCCCAGTTCACAGGCATTGTATTTCCAGACAGGATGGAAAGGTTAACTAAAGTTGAAAAAGGATCTAAAACACAGCAAGAGTTTAATGCGTGGTAGAAATGAAATAACAATCGAGTGCTTGAAAATGAGAAAAAAAGGTATGCGTTTGTTCATGCTTTGAGACACACAGCACTCATCTTTCTGTAAAGAAAAAACAATTTGGGGAAAGTAGTCATATCCCTGAGTATGTGCGTCCTCTTGCTCCCTATTTTTCTACCCAGCTTAATAAGCAAAATTCTGTATTCTCTAATTAGTTGGACTTTTCAGCACATGCCTCAAAAGGCCAATAAAGTCCTTCTCTGTCACCATCCCATCTAGGCTGGCTGTCCTCAGAGGGGGCTTTCCTTCATCCTCTGCCTGCAGAGAGGAGGCGGAGCAGGCTCGTGTTTCCAGGCAAGCTGCAGCCTCTTCTGCTCCTGCTTGTGCTCCCTGTCTGGCCGGGAAAGCCTGTGTTACCCAATCCCACAAACAGGGCTTGGGTATCCTTGTCCGTTGACCATTCAGGAGGTTTTTTTAATAAAACATAGCTCCTGATCTAGACATGTGTAAAAATACAAATTTTTGGCTTCCCACCAGAATTAGAAACAGCATTACCAGGTGGGAAAGAGCTTTTCCCCCTGCAGTGGGCTAGCGGTTTGTTAATAGTTTAGTCGAGCACAGAAAATGGCACCTGGTCTGCCAAAAGAGCGGTAGTGTCTCCGGAGGAGGCTGTTAATTGTCCGGGAAAAGAAGATTGAAGCTGTCTGTTGAACAAGTTAAGGATGAATCATTCTTCTCTGGGATTGGGGCAAATTCAATTTTTGCATGGACTCTCAGACACTAAATAAGGAGTGGAGAGGCAACCTTGCTCACCTCAGGTGGTGAATGCAACTTGAGAATTAACCATATGTGTTAGCACAAGATGGATCACACATCTGGTTATGGAAGGGAGAGACATCTTTGGGATTTGATCATGCTAGAGATGGATTAAATTTCTTGAAAATCGTCATTTTTGTCTTTTATAGAACTTTTAACTACATTCTGTGTTTTGAGGTTCATGCTCGCAACACCACTTGTGTTTGCTCTTTACCTTAACTAGATTGCTGTAGGGTGATTTCAGTTATTTCAGATGATTTTTTTTCCCTACATAGACCGCTGCCATTCCTTCAGGGTGGCAGTGCCTGCAACTAAGATAGCAAATTCAGTGCTTAGTGCCTGTGTGCGGCACTCAAGGGTTCTCAGAGTAGAAGATTTAACTTTTTAAAATGCAAAAGTACCCATGGATGAGTAGCCAAAATTACAAAACTCATCTGAAGAGGAAACCTCTTTTCTTTTAGTTTCTTATCACCCTTGATTGAGGGGGAAATTCTGTTCTCCTTTCTTTGAGGTCCAGAGCCTCTTAGGACATCCTGGTGCTCTTGAGGAGAAAGGGGCTTGCTGAGAGTTGAGTGACACATTTAATCATGCCGTGGCACATACCAGGCAGGACCATAATATCCCATAAGAAAAAGAAATGCTATTACATCCAGTTCAAAATAGGAGATTGGAGATAACAGGAAGGTTTTAAAAAAGATTCATTTTAAATTCTTTGCTTGAGAGGTCTCATTCTGTTTGGGAAGCAGGAATGTGAGTGCTCACTTAATGAGCTGCATTCAAAAGATGAAATTTCAAGAGAGTAAAAGTAAAACCTATTATTTCACGAACATAAAGGTAGTCACCCATCCTCAAATCCATAGTTGTGTCTTTCTCCCTAGCCTCATGTAATACTCCCCTTGCTCCCTGTTTAACTAAGAAAAATATTAGGGGCCTTTGCTTCGAGGAAATACCCGAAGTAGACACCTTCAATCATATCAGCCACTGATGTTAAACCACATGCTGTTTACTAAGTAATGCTGAAAGCTACATGCTGTTGTTGCTGGCGTACCATTTATGAAAGGCCTGTTAGCCCTCCCACTGAACCATATGGTGATTTATCAGACAGTTTAATAGTAGCAAGACCAAGACCCAAATTGGTCAAAACTAAAAAAGGATACTCCTTATGTTGCCTCTGATAAAATGTTCCTATTCCTTTGGTAGTGTAGGGGCTGTGCGTGCTGAGCTGCATGTCCCCTTACGGGGCACAGCCTGGAAGGGATTTGCTGTGTTTCCAGGGTGCAGCATTACAGTCTTGTGTGTTGGTCTTAAAACCGAAAAAAAGGAACTGGGAGCAGCACTCCCTGGATGCTCGCAGCTCAGACAGCTGTTGTGTTTGTCCATTTTAAAGAAAAGAATATGAAATATATATGAAACATATGAAAGCTCAAGTGCAGGGCTCAGCTCTGAGGAGTTTGAAGGTGAGACCACGTAAGAGGAAATTAATGTTTTCTGCAGAAGAAAAGCAAGCTCTCATTTCAAAGAAAGTTTCCTAGCAAACTATTTTTGCCTGCTTAACCCTGGAGGTAGCAAAATGTCCACATGTGATCTCTGACATAGTATTGCTGCATTATTAGCAGAATTAGTTGAGATGTTTTCCCGTCATGATCAAATAAGGTAGAAGTGGAAAACATTTTGGTAACACTGCAAGGAATAATTTGGCAGCAGTCAGAAGCTGGAACTGCAAAAGGGCAGTAGGAGAGAAATAATTAGCAGGATAATTTTCAGGCCCTGACAACCTGACCTGTCTTTCTAGCAGTGAATGGATTCACCTGACACCCAGAGATAGCCATCTGATAATAGCACTCATAAGATCAATACATCGATCCTTTATCCTTGAAACAGTATTTAAAGTCTGTTCTTAGGTTCATTTCTTTACTTCTGTAAAGTTATAGCAATCTGGGATTTGAGATAATGCATTCATTACAGTCTTATCGGCCTTTCTTCATTTACTGTATTTTAATGCATCTACCGTGATTGCTGAAGAAGGATGAGCTTAATCTGCTTATACTTTAAAAAGAAGGGATGCTCAAAAGATTAAAATGGGGCCTCATACAGAACAGGTTTGAGAGTCTGCAGTGCTTACAGTGGCAGGGCCGTTTCAAACATAAAGATATTTCGAACGTAAAGCCTCCGCAGTGCTGGCTCTGTAGACCTCATGGCGAGGAGAGAAGGGGGAGCCGGGCACAGCTGAGACTTTGCTTTTGTAGATTCAGATTCTGCCCAGGCTCTCACTCGACTAATAATGCCAAAATGTCACTGGGTTAAACCTAATGCTGCTTCTTTCTGCTAATGCACCTCGCTGGTCTCCCTCTCTTCACATTGTGGAAAATTATTTTTGGGAAATTATTTGTGGAATTGTGATTCACACCCCAGGACACAGAAACGGCGTGTGCACATGTGAAATAATGCTCATGCATATAAGTATCGTGTATGTAAGTACGGAGAGGGATTGAGATCTATGCTTCATCTGCATGGACTCACCAGTTTCCCCCAGATGCGTGCGTATTGAAAGAATTTAAACGGGACTGTGAATTTTATTTTTGATGGGTGCTGCTGTGAAGGACAGGAGCCGTACAGCAGCACAGTGATGTTTCTGTGATTGCACCACGCATACGTTCTGTCTCTAGCAAGGGGGGAACTCAGGTTGGAAAAGACCTATATTTCTACAACATCAACCACAAAAAAGATCCTTTTTCTGATAAAGACTGGAAAGATCAGAGAGTGCTCTCTGAACGCCTGGGAGGAATTGTACCTCTGTCTCTTGGTATTGACGGGGGCTTACTGCGGCAGCCTGAGGGGCCAGTGCCATCCCCGCTGCACCACCGTCGACCTCGCCAGCAGCTGCAAAGTTCAGCACTTTCAAAACCGGTGGGTTTTGTTCGTTTTAAGCAGGTTATGGCGTGAAAGATGGAAGAGGGGATCATAACTGGCAGGAAGCCGCAATTTGAATAGGACCTTCAATTTGACATATGTTATGTCCTTAAGAGAGGAGTCGGCGCCTGGTTTCTGTTGACAGGTGTGGCGACGGCCTTGAGGGATGATGGGCACTTTGGTGAATCGCTAAATTGATTTGATAATCAGTAAGTGAATTTGCTAAGAGCAGGTACTAGGCGCCTGCTTTAGGGCTTGGTTAACCTAGTGACGGCTTGTTCTAAATGTACTAGGCAGTTGTAGTTTATTTTTCCTGCTCTTGTCCTGGCGAGAGCTCTACGGAGTTACTGCCAAATAAAAGAAGCAGCTTCTCCTGTTTGATCGTAAAACTAACCTGAGGATGACCAGACCTCACTTCTACAAAGAAGCTGCTGCCCCAAGTTAAATTCTCCCCATTTTATGCAGTCATGCCCAGACAGCGGGGATTGTCGCCGTCGGGTCTGCCGTGTTCACATCCCCTCGGCAGGGCTGTGGTACCTCATCACCGTTTCCCTCTCGAGGTGCAGAGCATCAGCGTTGCAGGCAGCTGTTGATTCACCAGGAGCCTCTTAAGGCTGCCTTGCTCCTTCCCCACTGGTCCTGTAGCCCCTGGACATTCCATCCACTTGGAGCACAGAGCAGAGGGTTTTCCCTTCCCGCTGGCAGAGCTGTCCAGTGCCCGGCTGCGGGGTTTCCCTCGGGTTCCTTCTCTGTAACCTTCAGGCCGTTCATGCGGCTCGTGGTTGGATTTGCCGTTATCTCCCCAGCAGCCCTGCTATTTACTGTGGAAACTTGACACAGGACAAGGCTGTCAAATTAAAGCACGCTGCCTCCAGTGTCAGGCATGCTTATTAGAGATTTTGCTGGTTTGTGTTGGAGCTATTCAGAAGGGGGACTTTGCTTCAGGCAGTTCTGAAAGGCGATACAATATGTAAAAATTTACTGTGTATTTGTTTTCTGGTTCCCCAGCAATGTCTGTATTATTTGCGTGGATTCAGATTAGAAATGTTTGTGTTCTAGGTAGCTCACTTGCCCACTTATTACAAGAAGAGATTTTTTTTTCCTTATGTGCATTCATAATTGTCCTCTGTTCTTAAGGCATAAATTGAAATTGTGTCCTTCATACCATGATGCTCAAACGATTTCCTTTTCAACAAAGAATGCGTAATAAAGGTTAAAAATGATTTTTGCAATCCATGCATTTAAGTATACATTACTATCTGTTTTAAGGATGGATAATCAATGTAAAAAATGATACTTCCGTGTATTCCTAATAGGTCACTGTGTAAATATCCATAATGGAATCGATCCCTTAGGTTATGGCAACCATTAGTACGGAAAGGGGTTTCCAGTTTAATGTATCAGACATTTGCCTTTCATACTTACATGCAAAATGATTATTTATTGATTATTTTCAATCCAGGTTAATGATGTTGAAGAGGTTTCGGTATCTCAATTTAAAGTACTGAAAGTGAGGTTCAAACAGAAATATCCCTTTCAATAAGTTGCGACTGATACCTGATAAGTGATTGTGCTCTACATTCTCATTTATGTATGCGTACATATATGTAAATTAAGGAAGTTTGTGGACCTAGAAAGTCTTGGTGATGCATTCAGTGTCAGCCTGGGTTGGTAAGTTTTACTGTTTATATAGTTTTGTACTTCTGTACAGCAACAGGACATTGCTATAGCCGAACACTCAGGGGTTCACTCTGCTTGAAGCATGTGTGACTCTCATGCGGGTTAATGGGAGCTGGGCATTCACAACAACAGGGAGGAGGATTTTCTTGCTGAGTGTAACTTTTTTTTAAACTGCAAATGTTTCCACAAGTTGACTGATGGATTCAGTTGTTGCCATTAGAAATAACCACATAAATGTGGGCGTTGTCATCTCAGGTAACCAGCTGAGGGAGCAGGAGCAGAGTTGTGGCTTCTGAAAACAAGCTGGTCCCCCCAGTATGTGCCCAGAGCTCTGAGGATTGCGGGGGCAAAAGGCAGGAGAGGAGGACACCACTGTGCCCACCAAGATGGGCACCGCATTCTGCGTGTGCCGAATTCTGAAATGTATAGCCCAAACAGAACCCCCCCGGGGGTCTGCAGGGTCTCAGCGGATAGAGGGGCAAGTAAGCCGATTGAGCATGGTTGCTTACCACTGCAAGGTGAAGATACAACATTCCCTTACGCTGACGCTGTTTCAGGAGTGATTTACCACCATGCTCGGGAGCTGCACCAAGCGGGTGGAGGTGAGAGGCTGCCTGGGCTCGAGAGTGGCACCGCTGAGGTGCGAGTGTATGATGGTAGCCAGGATTAGGCCATGACTAAAAGAGTACTTAGCTGTGGAAGTGTATTGTAAGGAAGGAAAACTATTGCATTTCATCCTAGTTCAGCAGAAAAGGGTTTCCAGGCTGTCAGCTGAACTCGTTTGCTTTAGCAATCTGCTTTTGGGTCAGGAAAAATTATATTTTTACTGTTACCTACTGTTTTATCCTTAACAAACTAATTGCTGCCTAGAGCTGTTAAACAGTACGAGCATGAAAAGCACATATAAAACCAAACCGTATGCTAGAAGACTTGCTTGATTATCATAGAGCGTTTTGCATTTGAAGAGTTTTCCAACTGAATATCGTACAGCTCTTTGGCAATATTAATGAGCAGTGGGAAGAACACTAAAAAAGTGACTTGGGATCCTGTGTCCCATTGCAAAGTGGTTTGGCACATGGCTTGGAATACTTTCAGGTCGATACTTAGTGGCTTCCCCCGTTGCTGAAACTCAAGCCCACAAAGCCTTACCTCGACTTCTGGCACCATGTACCCCTTTGGTATGCCTCTGCGTTCATAGCCTAGCTCTCCTGGGCAGAGAAGCATCTAAAAAGAGAAAGATCTCTTCCAGGCCACCTGTCCTACCACAGTCCAAAGCGACAAAGGATGGGTGAGACAAGGGCAGAGTCTGGTTTTTATTGAAAGCGGAGGATGTTTTCTTCCTCCGATACACAGCTCCTAAGAAACAGAGTTCCACAAAGTAGCTCCGTTTCAGTTCCAAAGGCGTTAAGCTGGCATGTTTACCTCCACTTGATCGCAGATACAAGCGGGAGGTGGAGTGCTCTGTGACAGCTTGGTGAAGTGGTGACCTTGGCAGCGGAGGAGTGGCTATGGTGCAAATTCACCGGTCCTTTCACAGGCAGAGCTGGCATTTGAAGGCTGCTGGCGTGTGCTACAACAACTGCTGCATATAAGCTCTCAGCCTATAAGGCTGACATCTGCTTTGGAATAAAACTGTACTGGAAGCTGACATCAACCCTCTACGCTGCTTTAAATTCATATTCTCCTTGGAAAAAAAGTCTAGTATTTCAGTGCAGGTTTGAATTTTTCTTTATTTGTGAGTCTCCTAAACGTTTTCCTGCTGAAGTGTAGGAGAATGAGTTTAAGCCTGCTGACAGTAAACTGACTTTTCTTAATTATCTTCTCCAGACCCCTTTAAATTAGTCCCTCAGGGGTCTGCGAACCTCATACTGCAAATGACAGCTTTAATATTTCCTTACTAAATACTTATGGAGAGTTGTCCAGGGATGGTGACTCACACAAGATTGCTAATTCCCACTGAAAAACAAAAGAATCTGTTTTTAAGCGGTAATACATCTAAGGGGATGGGGCACAGTATGGAGGAAGAGGAGAATGGCCATCAGGTGTGACCACGGCTTTGTACATACTGAAAACAGGAGAGTGTGGGAGGGGAAAATCATTTGAAACCATTGAAATCATGCATAAATGTATAGCTTTCAAATAGCTGATTTTTTAATGTCATAAAAGAAAACTGGCTAGGGCTGGTTCCTTTTTTACAGCCCTGTCATAAACTCTGAAAAATGAGGTTTATAATTTATGGTCTGAAACCACCTTAACTATTGCAATACAAACAGCATCACTGTACTGCAGTTTATTTCTGAAATGCCTCCGGTGAAAATATTGCAGTGCCATAATTAACTAATACCAAGATCCTGTTTGTGGCGCTTTGTGCTGCTTTCTCCAGAAATACGCAGTTAGTACAAATCCTGAAGGCTCGGAAGATGGTGGTGCTTCAGAATAATCTCACATCACCATGTCAGTTAAGACAATCACTACTATCGTTTCTGGGGCTCACAGTATCCATCCCATCACTGGCTGGATTTATAAGGAGGGGGTTATATATAGTTTATATATGCGTGTGTCTGTGTATGTAAAAAAAAGTACAGAGGAGAACAGCATGCATGCTGTCTCCTAATTACTTTGTTTTCTGATACCTCAGCAACATTGATCTTTCAAAATGATCTCTTGCTGGTGGCATCAGTTTTATGTTGGAAAATATTCTGGCAATGATAAACTAATTACAGACTATACATTTTTAATGATTTAATCTCTTGTCATATTCCTAGAGAGAACTGATCCTGATTCCAAACAAATCTCCCATGCATGACCAAACACTCATCATGAAATGTATGGTTTTCATTAAACCCTGTTGTTAATACAGGCTTAGGATTGTTTTGTTAAAATGGGGAGAGGTTGGGGAGTAAAAGCATGCTGAAAGATTACTGTAATAATGCTGCAGTAAGCGTTTTGAATCACACAGAGCTCCCAGCAACATTCCACTGACATGTGCCTCCCATTACGGAGGGCTCTTGACAAGCCGTGTAACGCCTGAGCCACACGTGTCAAAGGGACTTTCAGTACGCAGCAGCTGCCCAGGAAAGTGGTGGAGTCACCATCCCTGGAGGCCTTTAAAAGACGTGTAGATGTGGCACTCGGGGACATGGTTTAGTGGTGGACTTGGCAGCGTTAGGTTTACGATTAGACTCAATGATCTTAAACGTCTTTTCCAACCTAAACGATTCTATGATTCTATGTTACTTATTCAGTGCTAGAAATCCAGGTCTGTGTCAGTCACCCCACCCATGTTAGCCTTTAGGTGCAGTGAGTCAAAAATCGAGCTTGAAGTGATGTCCTTTTTTTTTTTTTTAATGTGCTGAGTTTTCTGCTCTGTGAACTGCTGTTGCACGAGTGCAGTTTATACCCTGGTTGGCAGCCCTGTCTCATTGCTGCGTGCCTTGGGGGGGGGGGGGGGGGGGTGTCTGCTTTTTCATCTTGCGTGAAGGCTAAAGCAACGTGCCTTGGCCTCTGACTGGAGTCTGAGGGCAGTGCTGCAACGGGGAAGCAAAAAACCATCAGCTCGTTTGCATTCACTGGAGGGACTGGATCTCTAATCCAGGTTCTCCTTCCCCTCTACACTGCCCTGGTGAGGCCTCATTTGGAGTACTGTGTCCAGTTCTGGGCTCCCCAGTTCAAGAAAGATGAAGAGCTACTGGAGAGAGTCCAGTGGAGGGCTACAAGGATGGTGAGGGGACTGGAGCATCTCCCCTACGAGGAGAGGTTGAGGGAACTGGGCTTGTTCAGCCTGAAGAAGAGAAGGCTGCGAGGGGACCTTATAAATGCCTACAAATATCTCAAGGGTGGGTGTCAGGAGGATGGGGCCAAGCTCTTTTCAGTGGTGCCCAGTGACAGGACAAGGGGCAATGGGCACAAACTGAGGCACAGGAAGTTCCGTCTGAACATGAGGAAGAACTTCTTCCCTCTGAGGGTGATGGAGCCCTGGAACAGGCTGCCCAGGGAGGTTGTGGAGTCTCCTTCTCTGGAGATATTCAAGACCCGCCTGGACAAGATCCTGTGCAGCCTGCTGTAGGCGACCCTGCTTCGGCAGGGGGGTTGGACTAGATGACCCACAGAGGTCCCTTCCAACCCCTACTATTCTGTGATTCTGTGATTCTGTAATCCTCATCGGTACCAGCTCCTATAGTAGTGCATCAGATAGGAAATGGAAGAGAGACTCTGTTATCTGGACAGCACAGATGTAAGAGGTGTTGGAAAAATGACAGGGAAAAACAATTGTTAGAAATTTCTTTTACTTAGGGGAGAAATTTCAAGTAATTTCAGCGAGCTGTAAACATTCCTGCCATTTTGCTTGCTTTCAGGTGCCTTTGCCCCTTTCCCAGAGAGCTGTTTTATTGTTTTTAATGCCTCCAGTCTTCAGAAAGTCTGAAGGTATGAACAGCATTTAGAGGAGACATAGAAAGCAAATCTTAGTATATCTGGACCAACTGTGTGCATGCTGATACACTTGTTAGAATTGGAGCCAGATGCACACGCATTCACGTAGCTAATAAACATCAGGGCCTGTGATTGCTTCACCTAGAGAAGTGAGCACGTGGAGGGTGAATTAAGGTTCCTGTGAACTTCTTGTGGTTTTCCTGGCACAGCGAGGGTGAAACTATTATGATGAACTAGAACTCCGATTTTATTAATGTTCTGAAGTATGGAAGGAAGCAACAAATCTGATTTAAGTGAAGACATTTGTCTTGGCGGTGTGATTTACTCCAGGGTTGTAAATTTGACATGATGGAGACTAAAATGTACTGAAACTTAAATTTCTCCCATATCTCACTCAAAGTCAAATGATTTAAATAGCAGGATATGAGAAATGACATGTATCCTTGGATGCAAATATATTTTTGGTGCTGAAGATTTTAATTTCACGTCTGAAGAAATTTATCAATTTGAGGACTAAACTTTTAGGAAAAGAAGGGTCAAAATTTCAGGGTATGGTGTGGGGATGCAGCTATAACGAGTACATCGCCATATGCTGCAGCGAACGTTTCCTGCCTGGTAGCTTCCTATCCAGGGTCTACGAACGATAAAACAGGTATTATCAAAGGTGAAATCTGCTTTGCTGACACAGATCCTGATAATGCATCTGTCCTGCAGTGCTCACCATGCTCCTCTCTGGCACTGTGCCTCCTCCATCTCCTGCACTGCAAAAATATGTTCAGGACAAAATATTAAAACATGCTAAAGGTTACAAAAGTGTTAACAAATCAAAACGGAGCTGGGGTTATCATTGCAGGCAGAATGCCCCCACCATGGCATAGCACCGAGCATCCTGCCTGCTCTCGGTGTGGGAGAGATTTTGTTGCTGGGTTTTTCTGTCCTCTTAGGACCAGCTCAGGTAAGTGCACGGGACCGAGGTCCCTACCTTGGACCTCTTCACCCTGGGTTTCCTCTTTATTTGGTGATGACTTGCACCTTCCCGAGGGTCACTGAGCCCTTGAGATCATTTGCCCTCGGAAGGGACCCTCTCCTTCCACTGAGGATTAAGGGAATTTGTGGGAGCTTCTCTCCTTGCTTTCACACATCAAAGGTGCCTGAAGTTAATTTTCAGGCTTTGACTTTTCAGTAATCAGCAGGGAGATTTTTTTCTGATTAATGTGAACTTAACCCAATGGCTATATGGTAGATTTGACATAGCTCTAATTCTCCTATTCATTTCCTAAGCAGTGTCTTTAAAAAATCCCCATATTCTGGAAGCAAAAATCGGAGCTTGAGTTTAATTTTTTTATTATTATTTTTTAAGATAAACCAGTAACTTTTGTGGCCTTGCTCTGTGATTCCATGAAACGGGATTAATTTCTTAGTAGAACTGGACCTGCTCTGTCAGTTCAATAAAAGTGATGTGGACAATTTCAGTCTATTACTTTTAAATTAACTCAGCGCATATGACTCTTCCTAATACACTGCCACCTTGTGAAAAACAGGGTTGCATTTTATTGATTCATGTGATAGATGAGAATATTAAGTGTTCCCTGGCAAACAGCACCCCAAACAACACGAGGCTCTTAGGCATGCCAGGACTGGGGAACTAATTATGCTGAGAAAGAAGAGGTTATTTTACTCAGATGTTGTAAAATGGAAAAAATATTAAAGTAACTTTATAGCTTAAAAAAACCACACCACCTCTCCTCCATCCCCCCACAGCCTGGCTGATACATTTTGTCTTGCCATATTTTAAGTCGGTTTCTGAAAATGCAGAATCTAAGAAGGTTATTAGGGAGTGAATAAGAAACCAAAGCAGGGAAAACCTCAAGCCAGTGAAAATATAAGGAAATGAGAAGAGGCCCTTGTAACATAACACACCTGATATTTGAGTGCCTGTAGTAGCCCTGTTTCCCACGAAGGGAGAGGGATGAAAGGGTATTGCCCCTTCAGAGATCAAAACTTTTCAGGAAGGGTGCTTGTTAAAATTTCACTCGGTGAAAAATGAAGTCTGAAAAGCTGGCGTGATGATCCTTTGAGGACATTTTAGAATAATTGTAACAATAATGCATTAAAATGTCACTAGGGGAAATGATTAATTGGAATTGCCTTCATTTTTCTCCTCCATTTGCTTGCATTCCTGTCCTTAGTTCCTCATATAAAAAATAAAAATAGTAACATCCAGTCATAGAACTATATATGAAGTCTTTTATTACTGCAAAGTGACACGCGTGAAACCTTGCTACTGACATTCATGGACTTACATGCCTACTACTTCAATTGCTTTATTAATGTTTTGGCTCTCAGCATAAAAGCTAAAACACTGAAAACCACTGAAAAATTCTGACCGTGGCAGTGACATTTATCATTCTGTAGCAGGAAGTGTGGTGGCTTGCGTTGCTGACTCTTGGTTTGCTCTTTCCAAGGCAGAGAACCTAATTTTCAGTTATTTTTCTCTCGCTTCTTGTCCTCATTTAAGAAGGATTACTCCAAGCCAGCACACTGTACAAAACAAAGATCAGCGGTAGAGGTGACTTTTGGTCTTGAGGCTCTCATACACAAGCAAAGCGGGGGTAAGTAACGGACAGATGTAGTAGGAGCAAGAGAAATTGGGAGTGGAGAGTTTGTTTTCATGAACTCTTGCCCGTGCTTGCTGGTTAACTCCTCCAGAGGACGAGCTTTAAAACAGGCTGCTGGGCCAGCATCCGAAACCTGACCTTGTGTGGGTGCATCTTCCCTTTGTGCATTTTCCTTTATGAAATCTATATGGCATGCAGGATTGAAAACTCATCCCAGTATTTAAAAAAAATACATGGTTCTGTATTTTGTCAGAAGAACTAGAGGAGAGGAAAAAAAGAAAGCAACATTACAAATAACTAAAATAAGTAATCTGCTTGTTGCTTTAGGCATGCTTCTGCTCATTTTAGTTTGTTGTCGTTCAGTTTGATTCACTGAACTGATTCAATTTTAATGGTTCACTTATGCATGCAACTACCTGGAAAAAAAGATAAAAAAATGCCCCTAAAGCAAATCTTACTGAGATTTTGGTCAAAAAAGGCTCATAAATAAGCAGAAGTAAGAGCAAAAGCTAAAACAATATGGCACACATCAAGTAAAAAGAACGTACAAGATGTGAACTGAAGAGAAGAAAACAAACATGAGCTACAAAATAGAACTTAAAAAATAGTACCTAAGGTAAAAAATCAAATTCAATATGTTTTACAATTACACAGGAGAATGAGTTTCTTCAACCTTTAGATTCTTTCTTTATTCAGTTAATTTAAAGACAACAAGGCTGGAAGGATATCTCTTCCAAGGCACCAGCAGTTTCTCATAGCCCTTGCTGAACGCCAGAAAATTTAGCAAGGGGGAAAATTGCATATACTAAGAATATAACATGATGAATATGTTGTGTCACATACATACCATCTGTGAGTTATTCTGATAGACAGAACAGCTTGTCTGCCAAATCCTGAAGCATGCCTTTGATTAGTGCATACGTTGTAAAATAATCATCCTGGGGACTCTGGGTGAATGAAAGCATGACCTTGAACTTCTACTTTAAAGGTCATGCCATCTAGGTCTGGAAGGATAACTCCTTACTTCAGTAATTATGTCTTTCTGTAATGAGTGCTGTAGGACAGAAGTTTTCACAAGTGAGGCTGTCGGCAAGTAACTGAGGAGAGGAGACCACCATCAGGACAGAACTCCCAGAGAACAGGGATGGCGGGTGCTTTTTCCTGTGGACTTCGTGATGGTTGTAAAAGAAGATGTGTCGTATCCAGTGCTTGATACTGGGGGAGAATAATGAGGAGGGGAGTTCTGAACTCGCTGGAGTTGCAGCCACTCAAGGAGAGGTGTCTTATCTATGGTACTTCGTTAATCCTCTGCACAACCCTGTAATTCATCTGCTTTTGTGGTCGTCAGGGTGTTTCCTGCTTCTTGGCCCCGTTGCAGGTATTTACACGGTGGGAGGATGATCAGTGTGTCACAAGTTTGATCCTTGCTATTCTGTTTTTTAGTAGTGTTGGAAGTTAATTTCATATGTTATCATTTATTTAAAGTTGTTAAATGTTAGCCTGAGTTTACAAAAGCCTCTCATTTTTGTGCAATAACATGATTCAGCTGCGATAGCTGCTGCAGTAAATGTCTTATAAAAGAGGTCCCTTCCTGAGCTATAGTGCCCATAAATATTAGCTTTATTTTTATAAGTAGCTGCTTTTTCAGCAGCAGAGTAGCTGTAACCATAAAAATACTTAATAAGAAATGCATTCTCAGTTGCTGTTTATATGGTTAAACATTTAAAAAAAAAACATTTTGCATTTCCTGAATAGCCCTTAACATTAAATGTAAGTTCTAAGCAATTGTTTTTCTGTGGTTTGGGGATTTTCTGCAAAATGACTCTTGAGCGTGGAAGGCTTTCTTTTCTTCCTTTTTTTTTTTTTTTCACTGCTGAGCAGCTTTGAGTGTTGAAGATGTAGATTTTGAGAACGAAGATACTTAAAAGAGGCTCCGCATACATCCTCTCTCTGCAAGCTCTTTTAACACAGACGTCGCCAAGTGGAACCGAGGCAGTTTCAAAACAAGAACTTGCTGTTTCTAATTGGTACCTGTTCTGAGTCACCCTGACTCACTGCTGTAGTTTGAAAAATCACGTTTTCCTGTCTTTCCCCTTTCCTGTGTTGCATGAAGATAATAGAGAAAACAAATTAATTCAGGCTGCCTTTCGCTAATTACATGGAGTGACATGTGAAAAGTTCAGGTGTTTTAAGTGCCTTTTTCCGTGGGCTTCAGTGGGAGCAAGCAACCAAAAATCCTGGTACATCAAATCCCTGCTGCCTTTCTTAGTCCTTCCATAGGCTGAGAATCTCAGCACCTTTCTGATGCGCTTTGATAGGTATAAAAAGCTGTGAGCATTGCTTGCTACTCTCTGGAATCAGAGCAGAATCCTGTTAAATGATTTGTGACTCATCTAGTAGCACTTCTCTCTACTCAAGGTTTAAGAGGTACCTAAGCCTGGAGAAACCTTTTAAGCGTAGCAGACTTCCGAGCGAATTGGGGCAGACTTAGTAAACTCTGCCATTGGGGTCCAGTCCCAGGGCCCATTGTGCTTTGCTGTATGAAAAGGCAATGATCCAATGGAATCCTCTACAAAAATTATATCCTACCCTCTTCTGTAGTGCAATCATTTGTAAGCTTTTGCAGAGAGAGAAGAAAATCTATTTTTAAAAGTTTCCCTCTGTGTGTTGGAGTTGTTTATTTTGGAGTCTGCATTAAAAGAGAAAAATTGGTCGTCAGCTAGGAACTTAGCACTTGATAACCAGAAGGCATAGTGAAATGCAAAACTCATTTCCATTGTCTGTTTGATTTGATCCTATGAAAATCGTGACAATGAACATAAGCAAGCATAATATATTCTTTCATTATGCTTCCATATTTATTTTGTATAATAGGCAGAAAAACTAAGTATGTCTCTGGCAGTTTCCCTTTTTAAGAATATTATTGTTGATTTAAATAGATATATATACTTTAAAGAAGTTATGTATTGATAGTATGTTTTCACTTCAGGGGGTTTTGTTTCACACATTCCTGTTTTCAATCAACTCTGTTTTCATCAGAGGTTGTGATATTTCCTGAATAATACCTTTAAAGAAACACTTTACTTCTGGTAACTTGCACAAATGTCAAAGTTTCTTTAAGGCACACAGGGAAAGTCAGTAGCTGTCCTAAATAAGAGATGTAATCAGAAGAAAATAATCTGTGATGTGCTATTAGGTTTCGTTTGCAGAACACCTGGAAGATCACCACATAGAAGCTATGGTTACTTGTGTTCTCCATGGTGAATTTTATAGCATCAAATCAAATTGTGTAAATGTGGTTTCACTGCTTCCACATCTTCCTTCCCCCTGCCCTGTTCTTTGTGCAGGGTGCAGTAATTGCCACAAATTCTGCAGAGTATTTGCAGTCAGGCATATTTTCTGTTACAACAAGGGGGCCCACCTTGAGTGCCTTTGCCCGTGATAGATCTTGGCAGTGAGTCCTTAGGGGAAGAGTTGTTCCTGGACAGGAGACCAGCTCTTAAAACGAATAAGCAGTAAGTACGGATACAAGAGCATTAGGGTCATATACCATAACCCAGTATGAAAAGTGCTACAGCTTCTATCTCCAAATGTCTTTTAGATGCTGCCTTGGCCACAGCACGGTGTAAATGAAAAGACGGGAAAAGGTTTTGCGTATTCCAGTTGGGACAGTATGGGAAATGTGAATTCCACTAGTAAATCAAGGTGTTAAAGTCAGATCCAGTTACAGCAGAGACCAGTTCTGTGGAAGACCATGTGTTAGGAGAAAATGTCCTAGTCCAGAATCAAACAAACTTTCTAAAACTATGTCTCATATGCACTCAACTCCAGAATAGCAGATGCTCTCCGCTCCAGATGCAGTATATTGGAAGAAGTCTGCGTTTTTTTAGTTGCTGCTAAAATAATGTCTATTGCACTTCAGATTGGAGACACTTTGCAATTCAGGAAGAAGTTCCCCAGATGGAAGGATGTGAATTATTTATGCAATGTTTATCTCAGGGTTTACTTCTCATCACAACCAATTAAGGCTATTTCATTTCATTAAAACTAACATGTCCACAGTGGGGAAATCATTTATCTAAGGAAAACGTTATAGTATCCACTACTTAAAAGCTGGGAAGCTTCCATTAATCATATAGTCTCACATTCTGCTAAAAACTTAGAAGATGGGAAAGTAAAGACATTTTCCTGTATTAGGGCTTGCCAGATTGAATTATAATTGACTGGAATTTAACAAATTAAGATACTCATTCCTTTCTTCCTACTTAGTAGGAAACGGTGGGATTGAGAAGTGGTGTCGCCTCAGTGTTGCAGTCGCTGGACAAGCCTCAGCTCATTTTTATCTGTATGCGTAGGTCAGAAAAGCAGCCTTTGCTCCCGCTGAATTGCCTGAAGACTTTTTACATGAGCAAAGACGGAGAACGAGCCTAACAGAAACAGAGTGTATTCTGAAATAAAATTGGCTGCTTGATGTGTAACTCTGCATTTAAAGCGGCTGTGTTTGCATGGCAGTGAGGTTTCTACTGTGATTCTTGTCTTTGTTCCCTCCTGCTGCCAGTGTCTGAGTGTGACTTGTGCAAAGTGCACCATTAGGTATCTGTGATAGCCAAGGCATTAAACCGAAAGGTTGTCTTATTATTAATTTGAGAACTGTTTTCCAGTTGAGATACTGCCAGGTCTCACTGAGGTTTCAGCAGATGAGATTACATGGTCGTGTGTATAGACCTGCTCTAAATGGATAGCATCACTCTTGGGGAAGAGGGGAAGGGAGGAAGAGCCCATTACTGTCACTTGACAACTTCATTTCAGTTCTTGCCCCCAACAATTATGATTCCCAGAGAAGTCAAATTTTGAAATCTGAGGAGTTAAGGTCTGGTCAAACAAATCACTGCCTGTTACTGCTTTTTTAAAAGCCTAGAGTGACAAGGATGCCAATCTGAAATAAACTAGGAAAATACAGGCAAAAATAACTAAAATAACAGGTATACAGCTTCATCTTGGTCCGTGATGGGTTTAAAATTATACTGTGGCTAGCTGTCCTGGTGGCTCTTTGTGAGGTCTGGATCAACGGTAACACGGTAAGAATGTTGAAATATCAATTTGTTCTTGTAGCAGGCAGGATTCCTGCATAATCTCCCTCCTCTCTGGGGACAGGCATTAACAAAGGCCTTCGGAAGTCATTCAAAACTAGTTTGCAAACAGCTAAAATTTCTCAGAGTTTTACAAGTAGGCTGTAGTGGCCTGACAATCAGTTGTTGTAATTTCACGCATTTAAGAGGAAATAAACATTGTTTTTCACAACATCCTGCTGAAAAACAAGCTATTGTTTCCCTAAGCGTGTGGGTGTATGTGTGTTTATTTATGTGGAAGCTCTGAATCTTTTAAAACCATATGCATATAACTACTATTTCTTGGTGAGATACAACATAATTCTGCATGTGATAAAGAGGATCAAACAGTGGGGTGAAATTTCTTTATATCACGGATTTAGTAAAATTCCTGACATTATTACTGTGGAGGAAAGTTCATCCTTATTTACGCCTTGCTGCTGTTAACATGGAAAAGAGCAAGATGATAGTGATTACCAACTCAGCTGTGTGTGTGTCTGTAATCAGGTGGTGATGGGGAAGGAAGGAGGGAGGAAATCTCACCGAAGTTAAGTCAGCTCCAGTAGTTTATGCCATGTTATGCGTTAGGTCGCCTTTGAACCATCTACCTCCAGAAATGTGTGCGTGTCTAGTTAGGCCAGAGAAAGTCCAAGTAATTCTTGCCTCTTTTTTTAAGGTTCTTTGAGCTAAAAATACTGTGCAGAAGTCTTTTGGTTTGCTGGCCTCTGTGGCTGTAGCGTCTTGGGAAGCAGGCTCCGTGCCTGGGGGGCTGGATCCTGTGCAGGCACCCGGCGAGGAGGCTGCCCCAGCTCCGAGGAGTTTCCAAATGGGTGGCTTCAGACTGAGCCTCCTGCAATGAGCCCTCACAATCCCTGACCACTGGTTTGATTTTCAGCCTCTGACTTCTAAGATTTAACCTCTGTCTAGCATACCACTGTTTTAACTTGTTTTATCTGTGTGCGGGTAAAAAAGGAGTATCTAAGTCGTACGATTAGGACAATGTACCTAAACTTACAATTGTGTGGTGTTACTCTGCCTTTAACTTAATGCGTTCATCTGGCACTGGTCAAATGCTTTACATTCTGAAAAGATAATTTAATAGAGGCAGGACTCAGTGTATGTGTCCACGAACGCTCTTGCATTTGTCTGGCAGATTAAGTTTGGTATCACGTAGTGTAGCTAGCATGATATTTTTGGTGTGGAGGCTGTTAGTGTTACCAGCTCTTGAACATCTACCGATGGGAGTGTGGCTTTCTGAGGAAAGACCTGTAGCTACAGAAGTCCCAGGTATAAGGCTCTGAAAATTATCTTAGCATTTATTGAATCTGAATTAATATGGGGGTGGGAAGACACAGGGAGTTGCTGCTTCTGTTTCTCTTGATGTCTGACTGGCCCACAGAAACTGAAACTAGGTGTAGTATAGCTGCTTGGAGGGAAGCCCTTCGCAGATGAAGGTGAAGGTCACATTTAGGTCCAGGACACATCCGGCGGTGGGACTATGCTCTTGGGTGGCCATATCCCTCCAGTTCTATTCCTGTAGTGGCCATAGGAGAGTGTTTGTGATTGAACCTCACACATGGACTGGTTTTCCTACATTTTTCAGACCTTCTTTTGCACAACAGAGCTCAGCTGAACAGCCACGCAGCTTCATTTAGTATTCAGCCAGGCTTCGATTGTCAGTGAGATACTAATGGAAATTTATCGCACGCTGAACCCAAAGTGACATATATATATGTTAAAATGCTATGTTTTATTGCACACCTAAAAATACTTCTCTGTCCTTACTTTTTGAGCTTTTTTATGTAAAGTCCTCAATCATTGCTTAAAATCTGGCACTTCCGTATTAATCTTTCTCTTATTTTAATGTAACCTTTTCTAACGAGGAAGAAAGTACAGTGGAAATTTTTGATCATCAAGTTATCAAATCATTCATCTTATTTTCATTCGTCATTCAAAGCAGAATTAAGTACAGGAGCATTTCATGACGCACTGTCAAATGATGATGAAACTACGTGATTCTAGGGGTCAGGTTGTCAGCTGCTACGATTTGGCTTTATTGCAGTAGTTTTAACTTCTGCTTTCTCTATGAGGAGGTGGCCGCTTGTGTGTGTTATTGATGACTGCTGTTGAAATGAACCTGGGACATGGAGTGAATTAACATGAAGGTAAACACAATCTGACATGGTTTGCTCTGGAGAGCTTGTCATCTCCAAAGGCTTCTGAATGCCCCTGAGAGGTAAAAGAATGTCAGGATGAGGAGACAAGCTTCCATGGTTTTGCTCTTGCCTGCGAAAAAGCAATCTTCTCTGTATGAATCGACGTGTGGAGTCACTCTATTCACAGACCTTGGGTGACCAGAGAATGCAAAATTCCTTCCCCAGGCTTTTTTATTAGCGGTAAGTAATATGCAAGCAGGTGGGGTTTTATGAAAAACATCTTTAGGGAGCATGAACAAAGGCCAGCATTTTGTATGAACAAGACGTCTGCATTTTCCTGAAATTCTAGAGCTTTGTGTGTTACATAAAAGCAAGTTAATCTGCAAACTCTCTTCCCCGTCATGCTTTGATTCACTGGTGTGAGTTTAGATTGAATACTCTTTCTGTTCCCTGTGTTTTTCTGCTCAGCAATTCTTCCCTGGAATGACAGAGAGACACTCTGGTGGGACAGACCAGTTATTCCTCACCAGTTAATCCATAAGGATTATGACATTTGCAGGAGTTCCCACTCACCTATCCCACCTAGTTTTTCTTCCTCTGATATGTTTTGCTAAGACAGCTTTCCCTGTGAGTCTAAATACTCATTTTGCTCATAAGGAACCTTTGCTGATGTCTGGAAGAACATATTTGCATACCCTGCCTTATTAGAGCAAGTAGGAGGGGCAAACCCTAATTTTCTAAGGAGTTGTCTTCAAAGTCCAGCTAACAGGTAGAAAAAAATGGCCTATTCCTTATCCACATGAGGACTGAAATGGAGTGCGAGGTATTTATCGCCATCTTTGTTACATTTCTGAGAGATTTAATAGTCTCCAGAATTGTTCATTTCTTAAGAGCTATGTGCTATTAAACTGAGGCATTATTTAGCAATTGGTGCTGTCTCAAGAGGATAATTACTCAGAAGTATCTATTTGAAAATTCATCTACTGCTAGTTGTATAAATGTCTACAGTGCCTGAAGTATTTAAATACTGAAAGGCTTTATGATTAAAGTTACCATATTACAATATTTAACAGAATGGTGGATTTTCATTAATATTGTGTGTGCTTAGATCCAAATGCTGGTATTTTCTCAGTGATTCATGGGAATCTGCACCTACTGATGTGTCAATCCCACTGAGTAAAAGAATGAAGGTACTTTGTGTGTCCTGGTACATCCCTGGGTCCAGAAATGAATGCAGTACAACTCTCCAGTCAAAAAAGCCCCAGCTTACCTGTGCGCAGCACTGCTGAATTTGGAGGGAACATGGCAGATGCCGAGATGGTTGATGCCCGTGCTAGACGTGACGATGAAGTACTTTGTGAAGAAGGTCAGAGAGAGTCTTCGATATTTGATCCATACCAGTGAAATTAATAGGGTCTCTCTTTAACTTTGCCACTTAATTGCAAAGGAACTAGTGTGGGTGTGAAGTCTCTGAGAACCTGAGTGAGCAGTTAGGTTTTGATAAAATTGGTCAATGCACTCTAAAGTTATTTCAAGGGACTGACCTGTCACACAAAGCAGGATCATATAAATCTAATTTTCTAGTATAACTAGGTTAAAAAGAAGACTCTAAGTATGCACATACAGTAATGAATGTTAAATTAGTTATTGCCACTCAAGGAAGTGTTCCCGGGGTCCTTAGAGAGCTGTCTGAACACACGAGCTTGGTGCTCAGCAGTAGCAAAAAGGCAAATAAGAAGATGAGAATTTATTAGGTATATAGTAAGATCAAAAGGAAAAATCTTTACTCTGTGGTGCATATGGAGTGGGCAGTTCTGATTGCCCAGCCTCAAAAATGCTTTGTACGTCCCGAAAATGTAGAGGGCCTTCAGTGATACAAAACACTTTCCATGAGACAAGAAGCTAAATAGTTGTTGTGACATCTCAGCTTGGAGAAGGTGACTCAGGGCACATAATTACAAAGGTCCATGAAATCTCAAAGATGTTAAATAGATGTTACTTGTCATGCTTTATGATATAACTAAGGGTCCAAGCCCAGAAAGACAAGAGGTGCACATCCGACAGAAGGGAGCACTTTGCATACAGTGCGTCAAAGTGCATGAACTGTGGAACCCCTTGTGTGAAATGGTCTTCCAGCACTCAGCAATAAATACGGGTTGGAAAGAAGATTTAACAGAGTTTGGGACAAACCAGCCAAAGGGTGGTCCTTGTGCAGCTTCCCACTCAGAAAGGCCTCTGGAAGCTGCAGGGGTGTAGCGAAGGTGATGGTTGCTGTTTGTCCATGTAAACAGGCACTGCTGTGTTTTTACTTTCCGTTAGTGCTTGGTACTTGAGACAGGATACAGAGCAAGATGGACCTGTGGCCTGACCCAGGTGCTTTTATCAGGGCTCTCCAGGGCTCTGTTAATGCAGCTGTGGCTGTCAGACAACATCCACGGTAATGCTGCTCTAGACAAGATCAGTGTGCAGCATTGTTAAGAAACTCTACAGAAAAAGGGCACAAGGAAATAATCTGAAAGACATCTGGATACTTTTGGAAGTATGTGCTCTAAATGAGATGGGAATGGAGCTGGGAACTAGCAGATCAGAACGGGTGTTTTGTAAATCATTGGTGGATGTAATTAATGGATGCACTTGTGCCATCCGTAGCCCTTGGCTGGCAGTCTGTGTAAAGGGAGCTCTTGACAGCGAAAGGGCCAGATGATGTATTGATGAAGGGAAGGAAATCAAATACAGTGCTTGCAATTTCACGATCCCCTGGGATCTCTGGACCCTGTAATACCAGCGCACCACCCACTGCATGACTGGGAGTTCCAGGAAGAGAGTCATGATCCTGAATGTGTTTTGACCTGCTCAGAGCAGCGGTGTGGGAAGCTACCGGAGCTGCCACTGACTTCACCTAAATCTGCAACAGCCCCTTGGCATGAGAGATCTGGGTGCTGTCTCTTCTTTGTCTGTCCTTTTCTTCCCCCATCTCTCTTCTTTTCCTTCTTATCTCTTCCTTCTGTTTGGTGTGAGCCTGGCACAGCAAGTGCAGCCACGCTGCCTTTCGCAGCCCTGCTGTGGTCCCACGGCCGGTGAGGCAGGGAGCAGCTGTGTCCCGTGCCCCCTGACAGGAGTTACCCGGGGTTGGAGTGGCTGATAATGGCCGCTTTCGTTGCCTGGTTTCCACGGTAATGGAGCTGCAAGTATCAGTCACAGAAGCTGCGTTATCTGTGCACTTCTTTTCTTTTTGCTGTTGCCTTTTTTCTGCCGAAATGAAGACTGGACTCCAGAACTATCTCTAGCCTATCTCACCTGGGTTTGTGAAGAGCAATATTTGTCACCTCATTTAATACCATCTAGAGATTGTCCTTGTAAGAAAAACCCGTTTGCTAACAGAGATGGGGATGAGGCATATGGTGAAGCTCGAAGACTTAATTGTTTATATTTGAAATTCTTTATTTTTCTGTACTGTTCTTAACTTTTATCCTGTATCTCTAAGAAAAGGTTATAAAGTTGTTTAAATCATTAGTGTTGCCATGGAGCTGAGCAGCCTGGGTCTGTGCTCTCAACTCAAACGATGTGTGACTGTTCAGCGTTACAGACAGGGTCATGTTAACACCGTAGCCTGTGACTCTTCGTACTCCATTTTATTAATGTGAAAGAGCCAAAATGCTGGATGCTTTTCCCCCTGGAGTCACAGGCTCTGCTGCTGGAGGGCAGAGTGAGGCGCTGGGTCGCTGGTGAATACTGTTATAGGAGCAGGGTATTCAGCTCTCTCAAGATCAAGCAGATGACACTGCAGCTGTTGGATTCAGGTCGCGTTCACCACCTTTTCCCTACAGCTGTGAGAATGAGATGCATGTTTTTATTAAGTGAATATGGGGATTACTGGGTAAACACAGGGCTTTCTTATCTAGGACTCTGATTACAAACCTGCAATATTTCTGTCATAAATTGACCTGAAAATCTTCTCTTAGTGAAGTGTTAGCATTAGATGCTGACAGCCTTCAGAGTGCGTGTGTGTGATGGGGAATGCTGTGGAAGGAAACCAGGCATACTGGATTAAAGAATGAAGCTAGCCAGAGTGGAAGAGGAAAGCTAAGAAAAAACTGAAATAGGACATCAACCATGTATCAAGAGACAGCCGACCCTCGCCTTCTGCAGCAAGCAGTACCGCTCCTGAGGAGCCAGCAGAGGAGTCAGAAGGTGGTCCCTAAACATAGTTTCAGAAAGAAAATACTGCGCTATGAGTGGAGTTTGACCTTTAATACATGCTGGGGCATGATTATTTTGTGCATCTGGTGAGAAGAACCTTGTTGTTCTCTTTCTGAAATGCCCCCAGTAACAAATAGGAGCATATTAATGACATTGGCTAGTTGAGTGATGAAATCGTTATTTTCTTAAAACTGGACATTTTGGAATGTCCTCTGGCTATGCAGTTCTTAGGTGATTGGTTGTAATCAAGGGTGTATGATTAGAGCACCACGTACACCGTGTCTTGTTGCTACCTAAGAAATTAACTTTAAAATTCGCTTTCAGATACCGTTCTGGGTTTAATCTCCTTTCAGTATTTGAGTGCAGCATATGCTTACCTTTTTCTAAACCTTTATTACAATAATAGGAAAGTTTAAAGTTTAAATCAAGGCTTTAGCTTTAATTCTGTTCCTGGAGCCATAGTGTATTTTAAATAGGTGGTGGTATATTTTTACAGTCTGTTTGGCGATACCTTGCTGACCAAGACTGAGGTTTATGCAAGTAGTTTTATCTCAGATTTGTGATTCATAATACATCTTGTTATAAAAAGGTTAAATAAAAGAAATATAGCTTTTATAGAACATAGGCTATAAACAGACTCTTAAATGAATCAGTGATTTTTAGGTTAATATTTGATTTTTTTTTAACATCAGTGCCACACTTTTAATATATTTCAGGCTTCTTGATCCAAAGCTTACTTTATATTCTGAAGGTGTGCGATTGTTTGCTGTAATCTCAAGAGAAGATAAGCATGACATCTGGTTCACACCTGTGGTTTTAGGGATAAGAGCATAGCTGCTTTATGTATTATTCAGGGCACTCTGTTGAAACTACAAGGAATTTGACTCTTTGAGGCTCTTTGTCCCTAGGTTTTTATACTTGCTTAAAGTAAACATGAAATATAGGACTCTTCTCTCAGTGGGTATTGAATTAGACTATTTATTCCAACCTATGCCTGCTGCCAGAAGGGCAATTAGTTATGCAGGTTAATTATCAGATTTATGATAAAGACTTTACTTGTTCAACTCCTGTATTTTAAAAGTTCCGTTGAGGCATTTCGTGCTGTGACAGAACAGCGCCGGGAGAGGTGAATGTATTGGTAAGACGTGCGACGGTGTGGTTTTGTATCGCAGGTGATACCCTCCCTGCCCACCGCAGCCTCAGCCAGCGTGGGGCACGCTCTCCGTGTTACGGGATAGGGAGAGAGAGACAGCACCATTTTGCAGCCTTTCTAGTTTCCATCCATGGTTGCAGGAACAACCCAAGTGTCTGGGGCTGGTGGAGAAGCGGCGGCATGAGCAAGAATTAATTTGGTTGGGCGTTTCTAGAGCCAAAGACACCCACAGTCTGGAGAAGAGCCAGCAGCTGTCATACTGAAAATCGGAATTCACGTGGTGTCCCTTACCTCGGTGAATTGTTCTAATGTGAGATGCTGAGACAGAAGAGGTGCTTTCAGAAATACACAGGTGTGAGCCAGGGTGGAAATGTGACTCTCTGGCTTGAGACTCGTTTTTATTATTAAAATGCAGAGCAGAGGGAAGGGACAAAGCTGGCACAGAGCCTGGCTGAGCAGGGACACAACTGTGCATGCCTCCCGCAAGGAGGGTATGCTGAAAGCTGTAGTGAACCAAAGCCTGTCAAATCTGGACTCAGATGCCAATCTGGTAGCGCTGCTGTGTTCATCAGGAATCCAAAGAAGTTCAACATGATTTCGTTCAACATCAGAGGGCCCTTAAAAGATTGGCGGTGTTAAAGCTGAGGGGTTGTGTTATTCACATTATATAAGGTGATGCCACGAGCGAGCAGCAGTCAGATGCACCCGGGGAGTCTCGACGTGGCATCCGCAGGCAGGTACCAGTGTGTGAGCGTGGGAGGGGGTGAGAGTTAGAGCTATGTTTCTGTTTCATAGGCATGGGAGAATAACTTTGACATTTAGCAAAGGACCACTACAGAATGTTTGCAAATGGGTTTGCAGATGTGACAGTGGACACGGTTTTAACTTTAAAAGGTTACACAATTTATAGCACTTCAACCTTTCTGTCAATTTTGCTGCTTACTTGAATATTTTGCTTCTTGCTGTGCTGAAGTCCAGTTCTTTTTGACTTGCAAATTTTAATACAGAATCATGTCCTTAACGAGCTGGTGTCATTAGGGTGGTGTATTCAGCTACTCTGTGTGTATGTCTGTACACAAAGTCACTAACACAAGAAGTTTACAAGTTTCTTAACACTGCACTTCAGATGTGTGCAGACTTCACTTTCTACTCTGGTAAAAGAGTCAGAGGATAAGGGTAAAGAAAGCTATGCAGCATGCAAGAAAATGAGAGACAGAATAAAGAATTATATGCAAGGTTTTCCAAGCAACTGGGGAATTTCAGTAGGCACCCCATGGTGGTGGTGGTATTTCAATCTGAGATATTTTCAAGAGGTCTCCTTGACTTTTAGAAGGGGTATAGTATACCTGCTCCTTGCTTACCCAAGCCCTTTTGAGAAACCTTACGTAAAACACCCACATTAAGCAACTGCACTAGAAAAATCTCTCTTGTGTTCAAACAGGAGGTCTCTGGCAGAACTGGTGCTGTCCCACCTTCTTCCAGCAATCTACAAGTAGCTACTGAGACCCTGGATCCTGAACACCCTGCTTGTTGTGTCTTTGGGACTGCAATGCTGCATTAGATAGATGTGTAGTCTGAAAAATATGGGAAAGCCCGAATTATTTTTACTCTCTGTTATGAAGTCCTCCAAGGAAGCTCTTCTCATGGGCTGGTTCTGCTGTAATTTCCCATATACTTCACAGTTCATAAATAAAAATAACTTTGCAAATGTACAGCCCGGAGGATTTTGCATCCCCTTAGAGATAGGAATGGCCTTTTGCCCAGCAAAATGCATCTGAAAACATACCCCATCTGCTGCATGGCTTTGAATCCAGAGATGCAACAAAACTATAAATATCTCAGAATTTGTTCTGAGGCATTTTGAAGATCATTAAGCCTCATGGAAGAGCTCGCCTTCTCCTCTTAAAAAAGAAAAATCAAAACCACAGAAAACCAAATAAACCACACAGGACGTTCTGAATTCCACAGGACAAAAAGAATAATTTGCGCTAAGATGTGAGCTCTCAGAGGAATGAGTACTTGTACTAGTGCATCTTTAAAGCGAATGGTATATGAAATTGTATTAATTACACTTGCTAGGAAAAGTGTGCTTTTGTAGGGTTTATTTTTAAAGTGCAGCTCCTTTCTTTTCCCTGAAGAGTGCTGGAGTGTTTTTGCTAGGAAATCCCAGCAGTTCACTCCATTCCTGAAGCACTTCTTGATGTTTAAGAAAGTAAATGGATTCTTGAAAGACAAGCTGAAGTATGGACAGTCTGGGTGCTGGAGTTTAAAACTCTTCAGTAATTTAGTTCTCCTTGTAGGAAGACCGTGGGAAACAGATGAAGAAGAGAGATCTGAAATAGTCATTTCTGGGTTGAGTTCAGAGCTATTCTGTTCATATAGTCAGTCCATCCGGCTTGTTTTCAGTCGCTGTGGCATTTGGTGCTTCGCCACTTCCTAAATTGCCTGTTTCAGTTTTCACCCCTGCCAGCAGCTAAGTATTGCTTCTAATTTTTCCATTTGGACAGTTTTAGAAAGCAAAGTTTGCCTCTTGCTGAGATGGGAGTCTCAGCGTTGTGTGTTCCCGCACGCATCCTCTTGCTGCCTTGTTTGGAAGATGCCACGATTAGACAAAGCCACTGTGGGTGAGGCTCAGAACTACTCAATAAATAAATCAAAAAGTCTCCGGCGGAGTTGAAATCTGGTAGTGGAGCCAAGGACCAGTGAAAGAACCCAGCTGAGCACCAGGAGCCTGGGAAGATGCCCTCAAGGGGGTGTGCATGCAGTGCCTTGCAAGACGTGTCTGCACTGAACTCCCGCAACGTCAGCTCTGCGTCAGACATGAGCTGTTCGGAAGTTGGTATCAATATGAAGACGCAATGTACTGTCTCCATGAGATACTGATGTGACTCTTCCTTATTGCAATCTCAAGCAAATGAACAGCAACCCCAAAGGTTTTTTCTCCAACACCACCTCAAATGGTAGTTTATTTCATGTGTTTTTCAATTGCCTGTCATTCTTCCCATTTATTCCCAATCTTTCGTATTTTTCTTCATAAAATGTCCAGTTAGAGCAGGGATGGGCAACGACAGTACTTTACACATGAGGAAATGAGGCCCAGAAATGAGCAGTGATTTGTGCGAGAGAACAGGAACTCTCTAATAGTCGGGGGAGATGAGCCTTTGCTACTCAAGGATTAGTAGGTTGCTTCTTTTTCTCAAGTTACCAAAAGACCTGTTTTGTAAGAAATGCTTCTGTCCAAAAATCAGAATACCGAGCTATTTGTCTCTTGTGGTTTTATGGGCTTCTTAATCTTTTCAGGAGGGAAGAAGCTTTGCATTTTCAAGGTGTTTTTCACAGACATGAAGGCAAGAGCCACAGTGATTTTTAAATTGAAGTGAAGGTCCTCCTGGAATCACTGCATTCCAGCTCCTTGGATGTTAAGTGAAATAGCATACGTCAGGAACCCTCTGATGGAGAGGAACGAATGAGCAATAATGTGTGGTGTAATCTTTTATCCTTTATTTTATTTATACCTCCTCCTCTCCTTGGATCTCTTCCATCCCTTGGACATGTGGTTCAGATCCTTTTTACAAGCTGCCTGAGCACCCTATTGTACACTTACCACCCACATTTCCAGCAAAAGAGCCTCCTAAATTTGTGAGTCGAACAAGACGCTGTGATGTATCGGGGTACACAGGTATAATTACCGCAGGAGGAAGATACTTAAACATTTTTAGAAGAGGAGAAAAGGAGGAAAGGTTCAAAAAAGCCTCCTGCTCATTATGCTTCAATTCTTGTTTACATCTTCGTATTGAAGTGTTAGTATTACAATTTCCTGTGTTCGGAAGGAGGTCAGATATGAAACAACACTTGTAACAAGGAAGAGGATCAGAAATGAGAGGCACTGCATGGGGAGGTAATAACCACAGCTCTATAATTCAGGGGTCTTGTGTGTTGTGAAAGAGAAGACTTACTGCTGATTTTTTGTTGGTTTTGAATGATTTATAACATTTTACTTGTGACAGAGTGTTGCAATCTATGTTGTCATGGAAATTCTATTGAATTTATAGTTCCATTTATCCAAAACGATTTTCCAGACTTCATTTCATGGTGAATCATATGGCTGTTACTTGGAGTACAAAGCAATTGCAAAAAAGTTTTGTGTTATGGAAAGCATAAACACTGAAACCGTTATTTTCATATTATGGAAATACAAATGAATGCACCACACAGCTTTTTAGCATCAGATGTGCTTTCATTGTGTAATGACTCAGTGTATGTACATGAGATGGATTTTCTTGTTTGGGATGGGAGCGGGCCTGAGGGGTATTTATTTCTGGCAGTAGAAATTAGGGAAGTTTCTGCCTTGCCAAGGTACTTCTCTCTTAACATTCAGGACTTAACACTCAAGGTACTGAGTGGTATGGCCACGATCCAGCAATGTGTTGAAGCCCAGGGCAATCCTACGAGCGTCGTGTTGCCTCACCGTTCCTGCTGGGCTGTTCCTGGACCACTCGCCGGTTTAAACGCTGCTCCGAGCTAGGGGCAGAATGGGCAACAACTACCAGCTTTCAGGTTGAAAATGACTATGAAATCGCTTAGTCTCGACTTAGAACAGAGATACGCCTACTGCGTTTTTTGTAGACAGCAAAGCAATAATTAATGTTTGCTATTAAAAAAGATTAAAGGGAAAGTTACCATACTTCTAAGGCATGTGAATGTCTAAATTGAGTTAAATTCTGTTATTTCGCTTGTATGATCTTTGCTCTTCCTGTTGTTTCAACTCCGTCCATTTTTTTCAGCCTAGCGTTGTCTTCATTATCAAGTTGCAATTACTTTAGGGCAAAAACCCTGTCTGACTCTTTGTTTTGCAATTTACCCAGCACACTTTTAGGCACTGTAAAATGCTAAGTTATGACATTCAAAATACATCTCTGTACCTGCCTAACTATAGTTAAAATTTCACTGATGAATAATAGACTAGGCAGGAAAAACATGCCATTATCTGCGCCTGTTCAACTTTATCTTTTAAAAAGAATGCAGTATACTCTATGTTATTACATCAAGCTCTAGTAGGAGAACTGGAAAACATCACGATTCGCTCTTCCCCCCGCCTTTTCTAAGCAGATTTAGAATATGTTATGAATGATAAGTTTCATGGTTTTTTTAAGGAGAATGTAACTCGAAGTCAAACGTCAGACTTTATTGTCCCAATGTACCTCTCTCACTCCGGTAGACACATAGACTGCAGGACAGTTATTTGGAATTTTTAGTGCTGCAGTGAAGATTACATTATTTCTCTCGAAAATTTTTATTCCAGCCAAATGGATCACAACATCCAGTTTGCTAGAAATCTATGCACATATTTAAAGCAGAAGTAAGTTACATACAGGCTTTCAATTAAGGAAAATCATGTATGATTCATAATCTCAGCACAGAATTTGTTTTCGTGCAAGAGGTTTTAAATCCAGCTGTAAAAGTGGCTGTGAATAACTTATTCTTACAAAATAAGCAGCAAAGGTACTAATTAAGAATTAGTATATTCAGTGATTAACTCCATCGTTTAAAGCAAACATTTCAAAATTTTTGTTTCGCCACTCTGCAAAGATTTGCAGTCTACCTGCGATGTCTGTGTCTGTAGCTCCTCTGAAAATACTCTCAGTCTCGAAAGCGGGACATAATAAACCACGTAGCTGTTGCCTCTGTGTCTTGCCGCCTGATTCATCAAAAAATTGGCTGGCATATAAAACCTTTTTTTTGTTCCCCTCCTTTTTTTTTTAAGCTTTAAATTGCATGGTAGTCCTTGGATTGCTGGAAGGAAATGAGCAGAAAGCTAATTCTGATGATCTTTTCCCTTCCACCAGAATTCCTGATACCATTGAATATTCTGTACTCCACATCTGTGGCAGCACAATGAGCCTTTGTTCATTGTTTAATCTAAAGAGAAATCTGCTGTAGGAGGTTGCACAGGGTGATAGCAGCCCAATTTAAAAGTCTCAATTATTTATTTTTAAAATACTTGGCATCTGTCAATGGAAAATGTACTTGCTTGGTTTCCAGTCTCTTAGAATCGCTTTGAACTCACATCTTCTGGGATCTATCAAATGCTCATTGTGGCCTTTCTCTCGTAAGTGCTGAATGAGTTGAGCCATGATAGTCTGTATTGCATGTAAACTTTCTGTCTTTGTAGTGGGGTAATAAGAGCAAAAAGATGTCAAGCACTGGAACGGTGATTTCTGTCTGGATGTCTGTCTTACCAAGCAGAGGAGGAATCTGAGCAAAGAGCTGGAGCCTTTTACTTGTGCCAGGGAGAAGTCATTCGTTTGAATCAGGTTTGGTGTTTGCAAGCCAGCGACGTTTCATAAAGAGTTTAGTCATTCAGAGGCAACAGTACTTAAAACCAGAGCTGATCTCTGGTGGGCAGTATTTCTCGGTATACGCATTTTGGGCAGCCTGTTCTTACAAGATGTGTGTGGTGGCAGCCCAGTTTGGAGTCAAACTCTCTTAAGCACAGAGCAGGGCCTGACGTTTTGCCAGCTCTGGAGAACACCATATTTCTGCAGAGGTTGGAAGAATGCAGTTGAAGAAAGGTGTTTCTGCAGAGAGTAGGTTGACCCCGAGGAAGAGGGGATTGCTTGCCCCGTGGCATGGTGGAGGGCTGGTGTTAGCTGGTAGGAGCACAGCAGCAAAGATGCTCCAGGCTGAGGAATTACTCGGGTGTTGGATGTATGTGGTGTATTCATTTGTGTAAGTGCTGTCAGCTGGAAAAAGGCCTGGAGAGCTTGGAAACAGTAATGGTTGGGCACTGGATCTTCCTGGACAGAAGAGCCTAGAAAACATGACATGGTTTTATAGGGTGACTGGCAATTATCTCCTGGGTTATGGCAGAGTGAGGGTTTTCTCTCTAATCCTCTGTTTTAAGGCACTTGTAACAGTCTGAAGATTTTCCCCTTCAGTGAGATTTTTTCAGGCTTAATCTGTGCTGTATAGCAAATCTCTCTCAAGTTTGAGTGAAAACAGTTCTACTCTTTTAGAGTGTGAAGACTGTCAAAGCATGAAGTTTTTCTATTAAAAGCAAACTCTTGCCCGCTCCCTGCCTTGGTAAAGCTCTGTAGCTGCAGTAGTTGTTGGCAGCATTTTAGGATGGAGAGAGTCTTCCTGCAAGAAGGTTTGTTTCAGCTTAGCCTTATCAAAATACTGAAAGTTTCAGGTTGCTTGGACACTACATGGGGTTTTTGTGTAATAGATCTTTACAAGGTAGGTGCAAGCATCCTGCTCTGTTGCACATCTGAGATTACAGAAGTCCGGGTAAGCCTTTCTCAGCCTTCTTAGTTGTAACATGGCTAGATGTGAGAGACTCCTAAATCTTGTGTATTGTGCCACAGAGAACAGGACTCTTATGCCCTCTGGGACCTATGCTGCTGGGAATGCGATTTGGAGCACTGTTGGCAGGGATGTGCAGAACAGAACATTCTGAGTGCAGACACTGTCACACTACAGAAACTGCAAAGGGTATTTCAGGCTTTCCTATTGCTAAGGGATTCAGAGCTTTTAATTATATGTATTTTTTTAATTTTGGAAAACAGAAGGTATTGTGAAATCACGTGCGACAATGTACAAGAAAATGATGGTTTGTGATGCTGAAGTCAGGCAGTGCCACAGTTCCGGTTGGATGTGCAAGCTTGGGTGGTGGCTCCATTCTGCTTTCACAAATGACATCATAATAAGATCCAAATTTTCTTTAGATTAAATGTCCCTTTGTTGCATTCTGTACTGCTGCTTTGTATGTACCAGGCAGAGGCAACAGAAGTCATTTATATGCAAAATGCATTATATATTGTATATACAAATGATATAATCTGGAGTAAAAATGAAAATTCTCTGGCATGTTTAGGCCACAAGTACGCGGTGAAATTAATTTTATAGTTAACTGTCTTATTCCTGATTTGTACATAAAGAATGTTATGCCATCCATAGAAAATATTAAATTAAATATCTGCTGATAAATGCATTCAGGATTATGTAAGTTATGTATAAAAGAACAAAAATACATTAGATATATTTGCATTTTATTGTAGATTGGGGGAAAACAGATGAGACTGTATTATGGTAGAGAGCAATATGTGATCGCATAATTAGAACATTGTCACAATACTGATGCTCAGCGGCGTCCAGGTGTGGCTTTATGAGCAGCCTGAACTGTGCAGCTTTGAGGATGTAACTTTACCATCTTCTTAACGTTGTTTTTGCAGAGTATGCATGTGTAAATTATATAATTCCTGGAATTCCTAGGAGATTCTCCTAGGAACTCCTAAAACGTTCCTTCTAGCTGTATGAACACACAAGGAAGCTCCTGTATGACAGATGACGATAATTTTTCATACAAGACAGTTCCCCTTGACTTGATGGATGCAGAGAGAAGAACCACGCTTGCTGGAAAAACACCAGGGAGCAGTGGGAAAATGTTTCAATGTGTATGGTAATCAAGGCAGAGTGTGGTTCTTGATTAGTCTGTGAAATTGCACTGCTGAGATGAGGGATCTGAATTAAGCACTTTTTTACCAAAGCCCTTTGCACTGCTATCCAAAAGTGTATTGTAAAAATTAATTTCCTAAAAATGCCGTGAGCAAAATTGATCCAAAATTATTTTGGCAGATGCTGAACTCACTCACTGATACTTTTCTTCATAAACTCCTATGAGGACTATATAGTGAAGTGTTTTATATAAGGTATACCTAATTTTAGACTTATTTTAAAGGGAAGTAAAATGTAATTTGTGAGAGTTTTGTGAGCTTTTGTCTGTGCTGGCTAAATTGAAGTTTAAGCAATTCTACCTGAAACAAACTGTTTCTAATTTCTGCACCAATGAATAGCTGCACCTCGGTCTGCATTTGTTCAAAGTACGAGTTGTCAGAACCTAGAGGCACCACCAACTTTGTGAGACATTGCCAGCGTCTCTGCATGTGCTGTGAATACACTGGGAATAGGAGGGCCAAAATAGGGGAAGAAAATTGCTTTCAAATTTTATGAAGCTAGAGCGAGTGCCAGACAATTTTTTTTCATTTTTTGTGAGCCATTTGGAGTGTGGTCTTATTTTATCCTCCTGCTGAAAAAAGTGCCTCTACCTCTGAAGAGACTGATCTTCATCTTGGCCTTTTCTCTACAGAGTGATGTTTTATTAGATGTATAGGTACTTTGCCAGTATTGTACATTACAGCCACTATGTACAGTCAGAAGCCTGGGAATCAGCAAATATGAGTAGGAACAGATCTGAGCAAGATAACAGGATATCATCTCATCTGGCAATATACAAGATTTCAGAATATGGGAAAAATACTTGCATTTGTCAATATGGTAGGATTTGTCATGCAGTACAATCTTGGAAAAAAACCAAACAGCCCCAAACAAGTCCTTGGTGCCAGCAGAGCATTTGCCTGCAGACAGACTTGCAGGAGGGAGCGATGGTTATGCGGGCGGTGTGTTGGGTGGCATGGACAGTCTCAGTTAGACCTCACATCTCCATTTAACTTCGTACTGCGTGGCTATTTCTTATCACCTGGTAATGCTGTGAAAAGCCAGAACCAGTCAGGTGATGGGTGATGGGCAGCAGAGAAGCAGGAGTGAATGCGCAGGTTCAGGCCAGTGGCAGAGAAGCCTGATGGGTCCATTCCTGTTTCATAGCCAGGAACGGGTTTTTGTGCTGGAGCCAGTGTGCACGAGTGAACATACACATTGGCCAACTGTACTGCAGCAGTGTTGTCCCACGGACATGCCAGTGCTGGTTTGGATTATGAAATCCATCAGAGAGGGCCCCTGAATGGCCCCAAGAGCAGCCGCTGCAAAGTCCAGTTCTTGTGCTTGGCTGTTACCATCAGGAACATGTTTTTAATTTGTAATGTGTAGAGCACAGGTACAACAAATGTTACCAATACTGAATTTATTCTGTGAAAATGTACACACCTGCATGGTGTTATGTTGAGAAGGGAGTGTTGCACGTTTTGGATGTAAACCAGATGCTGTGGAGCAAATCATGGCTGATGGGGGTAGACTAGCACTCTAGGGATTTCCTTGGGGACGGAGAGGTTGGGCAACTGCTGGAGAAGCAGCCGTGTTAGGGCGGCTGGCAGCAGCGGGAGCTTAGCTAATGCGGTAAAGGGAACAAGAACCTGCAGGAAATTAAGAGCGGCAGCGCCCACGGGCCTCTGCGAGTTGCCCTTACTCACAGCATACGTGTGTTGTAAAGCGGGTTGTTCAGCAGCAGAGTGCGTGAAGGACGCTATTTCTCAGTCACCCTCTACATGTGTAACTCAGACGTTTGTTGTTTTGGGGTGATTGTTGTTCTCACCTGCTTTCACGTTGGGTTTGTCTAATTATTAATATTTATTATTTGTCCTAAAATGACATCAAAATATCTAGTTTTGTCTCACACTTTTTGCCAAGTATGAACACTTTGGAAATACAAGTCATGAAATTTAACTGAAGTCAGGGAGAATTCTGACCCTAACCGATAGTCCTGAATATAAGAGGCTCATAAAAATGCATTGCTACAGAGACAGACTTTTATCTTGCAAACTGCTTTAGGAGTAAAGGATTAACTCTAAACGTTGAAATCCTTTTCAAAAGTTTTCTATGCTTTTTGAGATAAATATGTTTAGCACATTTAACAGAGCAGGAGATGAGCCTGCAATGAGCAAAGAAATGAAGAGATCCTGGCAGAAAGCACGAAGTTTGCCACCTAAACAGACTGGCCATACTTGGGTTTGTTATTAAAATGCATTGCATTAACTCTCTTCCCTAGTTACTGTCCCAGTAGGGCAGTCGTGCTATTAATCAAGATGCTAGTTAAACAATATTGTTCAGCAGAATTCCTTTATCTCAAGTTCGTAACACTGGGTTTACGTACGATGTGTATGCGTTACCTCATTTAAAGCTGTATGAATCAACACTAATGTGATTTTGTTGTTGTTTTTAATTTTTACAGATGCAGATTTACTTCTACAATCCTGATGACTTTGACAGTTTTGGAACAGCAGTTCTAGAAAACAGGGTGGTAGGAGCCATGGCTGTGTTTTTTCAAGTAAGTTTGAAGAGGGGCTATATCCATAAACCAAAGCATTCACCAAGTACTGTTTAATTCATTGAATTGTTTCAAGCTTAATGGATGCATCTGTTTTCTTGTTCCCACCTGTCTAAGTGAAAGATATTTCATATTGTCTAAGTGTGATTTAAAATGTAAATAAGTATATTTAGAAATGTAATGAAAAATTTTGCATGAATTGTTCTGATTTTATAGCTACTTTACAGATGCAGATTGGAGAGCACATTTATCATGGAACTTCCTTTACTGCTGAAGCACATTGCTGGGGTCTCTGGAATACTAACAAACCGACGTGAACTGGTTCCGTTTAGAGAAAACTTAAAATTCAAACATAGCTTGAGAGAAAATTAATCAATAAGTTTCATCAATCTTAGCTGTAGCAGCTTCTTCTAAATCGTCATAGTAACAAGTTCTTGAACAGACCAGGTTTCCGAATGAGTGAATTTATGCATCCCCTTTTTTAAAATGCGTCCTCAAGAGCATGACTGCTCGGTTAGCTCATTTGTTGGTTCGACACGCTCGAGAAACGCGGCGCAGGGTAGAGACGGCTGCTGGAGACGGCTGGCGGGTCAAGCGGCATGGCAGTGGTGTTGAGCAATGTGGGTTTTTTGTCATATTGCATCAGAAATTGAGTTTTTCCTTTGATTCAAGGGTGAATTGAAGAGAGTGAGTTGGAGCAACTCCATACCACCGCACTGTCACAAGCAGAGAAGTGGCTAATGGAGATTTAAAAATATCTCAAGGTGTTGCTCTTTCAAAAGAGAGGAAAGAGGGGAGGGAAGAGCAAGGGAAAGCGCTGGTCCTCTGTGAGGTTCCACACTAGTTTTTACTATGGAAAGAAATGCTTTTACTGTTATCTTTCTGAAGCCAGATAAAAAAGAATATGCAAGTACCCATATGTAAATATCTCCCTTTTTCTTATGATATTGAAGTGACAAGCCTGACTCTCCTGCTCAGATTAAGTAAGGTTGTCTTTTTCCATGTCACCGATTTTGATCAAATGCTTTGATAAGGAGAAAAGGACGGATCCTTGTATTGCATAAATTGCTGTAACTCTGCTGACATCAGGCTAGTGGAAGTAGGCATGTTAAATTCATCACTGTTGAATTCTGAGCACTTCTGTGGCGTTTCATGTTAGGGTAAAGTTGGTGGAGCTGTGATAATTTACAGTGGCATGGCAGGATGATTCCCCAGACTTCTTAATCTTGATGTGCTGAAGGAAGCATTGGGCAAATTGAATTTGGCCTTACAAGGCAGAAGTTTAGAAACAGAACAACCAAAGGCACAGTTCCTTGATTTATAGTGAAGAGCTGCAGATTATGTGCCTGCGCTGTGTCGGAAGGAGCGTGTGTTACGCCATGGTGTGCAATATATGTTGTGGCATCGTCTGTCTGGAATTTAATTTCTAGTTTACCCTGAAGTGCTTCATGTAAACCTTGTGAAGCAGTGCCCCAGGTCGCACCATTTCCTAGTCTGTATGAGACATTTATTCTATAAACGCTGTTTACAGAGGCTCTTAAGATGGTAGTGGGACTGTGTTTTTTATTCCCCACCTGCAAAGCCAGGTGCTGCACTTAACTGTGAGTCCCACTTTGCACAATTCCAAGGGAGCCATTAAACTCACTAAAAATAACCTAAAATAGTCCGTAGTGCTGTTAAAAAAACCATCTTTGATTGCAAGAGACCTCAGGCTCTTTAAGACCACAACCGAGTGTTGTGGTCCCCTCAGGGAAGCAGAAATCTATACTCTTCATCATTTCTAGCCCTGCAGGCCACAGGACATCAGGCTGTAAAGTCTGGATGATGGTGCAGCTGGGCTCCTCTGCTCCAGGAGCCCTCAAATCTGAAGCCATTACTGATAAACAGTCTCTGATCTCTTCCAGAGAGCGGGGCTAAGGTAATTCTTTGGCAAAGTTACCCAGGGACAACCTGTTCTGTGGCTGCAAGGAAATGGTTTTCTTTTTGTTTGGTATTTTTTTCCTTGCCTTTGGGTTGAAATGATAAATCAGTGGCATGCTGTTAAACTTCTGGGTGTATCAGGTCTTCCTTCTGGGTAGTTCTGCTCCAAGATGGAAAGCTGCTGAGAAGATTTGTAGAGCCCAAAGCTTGCGTCCTGGAAGGCCATGTGCTGAATTCTGGCTCGTGTATGTAAACTCGAAAGACTTCAGTGTGGCAACTGCTATTTTGACCATCAGGAGGGTTTTCCAGGGTTTGTCCCACAGAGCTGGAGTTTTTGTACATAGGGTTATTAATGGATGGTGGTAATCCTTTGCCGGTCCATACTGTGTGTGACCAAGGTGCCATTTTAGTTCCCTCAGCTGTCTATCGTGTGCTGGAGCTGGTGAGCCATGACTTGGAAACACCTTTACAGACGGTTTCCATCAGAAATACTTGGTGTTCCTTTAGCCTTGCTCCCTGGGCCACCATGCAGATAAGCTTAACGTGGCTAGTATTTCATGCAGCTAATTTAAAAGCTGTCTTTTAAAACGGATTCTTAGTAATTTTTGATTGAAATGTCCCTAAGATGTTCATGGCCACATTTTGATTGGCGGCTTTGACTATTTGAGTACTGATTTTAGTTTGCTATTTTCCAAAGCTATAATCCTATCTCTAACTCATTTATCTAGCACAGCTTTAAAACATTGTAGCAATAGAGTTCATACTGTTTTTTACAAATACATTAGAAAAATGAATTGTGCATGCTTTTCTACGTAAATATTTTAACACAGAAATTATTGGATAGGATTGCCATTAAGACAAGACTTGGATTTTTGCTAATGCGTTAATGCTGTGTTGGAATGAACGTGTACTGCGCTGACTGAATTTATAGTCTGGCAGGTGTTTTTTGTTTGACTGATGTTCACAAATGTTCCTTTGAAAATCAGGTTCTCCAGTGAGTGAACATTATATTGAACTATATAATTATTGGTGAAACATTAAATAATTAAGAACCCTCTTTCCTCCTTTTTAAATAATTTAACTTGGACTATATAAGAATTTTCCTTACTGAATTCACTGTTTCAAGGGCAATTTCCAGGTAAAGTACGTTGGTTCTGAACTTGGATAATTGAAGCATTTGGAACTTTTTTGTAATTGCTAATTAAATCTATGCTTTTCTCCTTGCTTTCATCATAAACTGTTGATAAATTCTGTTTCTGCTTGCATGCTGCCGGTCAGTTGACCCGACAAATAAAAAAAATTACTATTTAAAATCAGGAAACAATTCTTGCATATACAAACTGCTGTAATTGCTCATCGCTGTATTTCACTGTGGATAGACACTCAGTCTCTCACATAAAAATAGCACTGTGGGGACTCTATAGCAGGTATTCTCAACTTGCGAATTAGAGGAGCTGGTCTGAAATCTCTAGCTGGGCTCTGAAAGCTGATTTCTGCTTTGGAGTACAAGCTGTAAAGTGAGCAGGTATGTTGAGGAAAAGGGTCCCATGGTCCTTGCTCCCTTTTCTGACCATAGCATCACCTCAAGCATTGTGCTGGGGACTGTTGTATGTACAGGGGAGCGCAGCAAATACCAAAGCAACAGATGATTTGGCTCTGCTGAAAATTCCTGCAGGCTTTCATTCTGTAGCTGTGTATTTGGGGCAGAATGAGGTGCCTCGCTGTGCAAAAACCAAATGGCAAACAAACAAAACCTTGCACCATGCCATGATGTTTTCTTCAAAATCCTCTCGCATCCTCACTGAGGCCACAGTGAGTGTAATAGAGGAGCAAGGTGACTTAGGAACCTCTGATCTTTTTAGTTCAAATTATTTCAAAAGCTATTCAGCTGGAACAAGCTGAAAAGGGGAGAAGGGGACTCCAGCCTGCTGGTGTCAGATACAATGGTATTAAAGCCCATAAACATGTTTCACTGAGGGTGGAGGAATCAGTGGGAAAATCGGCTTTTTTCATAAAGTGGGAATATCTGTGGAAAAAAGTCAATAGTTTTCAAGAAGAAGAGGGGATCAGAGTGTTAAAGAGCAATGTGAGTTAAAAAGCTCTTGGTTTTTTGTTGTTAAAGAGAACTCACTTGTTATTTTCTCAAAAATCAAAATCATCTTGAGACAGATGAGGTAATGCCAATGATTTCTCTTTGGCTCCTGACAGGCTTTTCAGCAGAAGACACTATGACCATTCCTGTCGGTATTGGGGTTACTTGGTGTTTCTCAAAGTGACGCTAGTGCTAGTGGAAGATGTTTAACTTCACGTATCCGTTACCTCCCGCCAGCAGTGTCCTCGTGGTCTGCAGCAAAGCCTTCCGGATTGTAGGAATGATAACGCTGCAGTGATGGGACCATCTGCAAGGGCTCGCTGCTTTGGGGACCTCTTAAAAGTTGCCTTGGCCACATGTTGAGACCCACCGATGTGCCAAGACGCGTAGTGGGTCCCAGGCCAGCAGGGCACTGCAGTCTCCATTGAAATGATCCTAACGTGAATGGTTGGTACGCGTGCCTAATTTCAGCCCGTGTAAGGTTCAACTTGTACTTAATGATATTCTGGCTCTGGGCCTTGGTTAATTGTCGGGCTGAGCTGGTTTTGAAGCAAGCCAGGAGAGGAAGTGAAGGCCCAGATCTCTCGCTGATTCCCGAGTCATCTGTTCATATATATACATGTGATACATATTTACAAGTCACATTTGAAATGAGTAGTTACTTGGATTAAATGTATTCAGACATATTGCATGGCTCTGTTTTAACCATCTAACAATATAATTCATTGCACACTTCACTACTTGCTTTATTAAAGCCAAACTTAAATGTGTTCAAAACAAACATATTGCTTTTGCATTTGAAATATTCATCTTTTGGGCCTGCGGTAGATTCATTACAGCAGAGAATGCTTCATTTCTTGATTACTGCTGTGAAAAGACACAATGCTAATTCCCTAAGCACTCATCAAATATTCGATAACTCAGAAATTCAGGAGGAGGTGATGGAATTCTTGTTCCTACAGGGAGGGCATATAAATCTATTTTATTATTTGCAAAGAAAACCATCAGTGATTAGTTACTGTGTCTCAGGTACTCAAACAAATCATCTCTAAAGAAGTTAAAGTAAAAATGAATTTTAAAATAACTTTTAGCAATTCTTTCATCATTAAAATTATCTTCATAATGATGAGTGATGTTGATACCTTGATCACTTAAGAGCTTGAGCAGTGCAGGGCTAGAGTTTTAGGGATAATTAGGTACCTAGCAGCAAATATGCAACTAACGGTATTTTCAAAAGTACAGGGCATGAAAATCAAGGAATTTACAGGTCTTTTTCTGGGATGACATTCTTAATTCTTTTTTCCAATACTAATATTTTTTTACAGTTGAAAAGAATACTGTATAACGCTTTTAACTTAGACGTGTGTTATCTGTGTGTAAATGCCTTTATGTCTGGTATTAACTCATGTATGCAGAGATTTGCTCGTCAGTAAAACAAATAGTAATTGTTGCCTTGCTTTTTGTAAGATTGTTTTGGTAGTAGTTCTTGGTGTGCTTCGTGAAGGCAACTGATAGCTAACTTTCCACAGAGGCCTAAATGAGCTAGATAGAAGAATTCAATGGAACACTGTCAAAGTCATTGAATATTTGGCACAAATACGTGTGTGTTAATATATATTTCTCAAATAACAGATTTCATCTTTTGACTTCCCTAGAAACCTTCTCCCTCCCCTTTTTCCCGCTTTCATTAACTCTTTATGTGTTGTACATCATAACCGAATAAATTTGGTGAGTAAGTGCTTTAAATACAGTAGCTATTGAGAGAACTGTATCTGGTAGGAGACGAGGTTCCCATGTCCCCACCTTGGTTCCTGGCAATTCCCTAATTCCACTTCTCCTTTACTATAATGCTTTTTAAAAAACTGAACAAAACTAGCTGGGTGTTGAACATGAGAATGGAGAGGGAGGTGTGCGCTTTTCCTGAAACATTATATCCACCTACATGAAGCATAATCAGTGTTGCAGTGTTTAGGCAATATCTTAAAGGTGATTTGCAATAGTTCAAATAACATGTCGCATCATTAACATGCAGGGCATCATCCAGAGTCATTGAGAGGCTTTTCATTTATTTTAATAGACTTCAGATACACGTAAAGACCTTAAAATTAAATTACAGTATTAATTCTTTTAATGGTTGCGTTAGAACCCATGGTGTTTTATTAATAGTAGCTTATGAGTAATAAAACTATTATTATTGATTAGCAGTATTATTTAGTAATTAGCACAAGTATTTTTTTTTAATCTTCATAACATGAAAATATGTGCAGGCTAAAGCTTCTTATTCAGTGCCTTTGGAAAGTATAATTTATATTTGTCAAAGTGTATGCGTATGTACTAGTAACTCTCCATGCAACAGAAGACACACAAAGCAATTTGAAAAGTGTCCCTACTCACTGAAGTCCAGTTTCCTAGCATTTTTTAATTGTTGCAGCTGTTCAAAACTATGAGTTGTTACTGATAAAAGCAGTACTAAGGCCTTTAAATAGTTGAAGAATAATAGAGAGATACAAAATGGCTACTCTGACACATAAAGAATGAGCAAATCGGAGTAGGTAGGTATGGTCAATACAGTACTGAGAGTACTTTTTCCTGAGAACCAACTTGTACAATACATGTAATGATGTCGAGTAACATGAAGCATCTCTGGAGCAGAAAAGGAGTCTCCTGATTTTCCAGTAAATAAATGGAGATAAAATTATGAAAAGACAAAAGTGCTTTTGAGTCATGGAGAACTTAAATATAAAATTATGAGAGCTTCTTAGAGTCTGTTAGATTTTTATTTAGTTCAATATGTGAATGGCACTGAACAGCTCCAAAAGTGGTTTCTTTAGCCAAAACATGCACGTTTGGTGTCTAGCAGTAAGTATTTTTGCTGATCTAAAAACTTGCCCTGGAACCCTTTTGACTGGGTGTTGAGTTTGGGTAGAAGACAAAAATTCATGGAAAGTGTCTGTTTCTAAAAAATATATTCTAACTTTCCATTAAAGAAAACAAAATAATTTTTTAAACTAAGTCCAAAATCCAGATTTTTATTTCAGCTTCTGTTGAAAGTTTCATTGGGAAATATGAATATTTTTGAATATTTTATGTAAAAGAAGAAAGAAAGGGGAGAACAGATGGGGAATAGCTCTCTGAGTAAAAAAAAATATATATATATATATAGTTTCAATTTTGGTAATTGTTGAATTTCAAGTGCTTGACGATGAGGCTTTAAATTTATTCTGATCCATACCTTTGTCCTGATTTATCATGTTTCAGATGTTGTTTAATAGTAAAATTGGTGTTTACAGCATATATTTAAAAAAAAAAAAACCCAAAGTTTCTGTAAAAAGGTTCTTCATCCTTTGTTTTAGTACATGAATAGGTAGGCTGACTCTCGAGAGTACTAACCAAACAATTCCTGATGAAGTCTTGAGTTGAACAGAGAAGCTTCAAAAGGTTTTTAGCTGTGGAGCAAGATGCTGTTGTGACATGGACAGGGCTTCATCACTTTCTTGAAGATCCTTGCTTGGAGCAGGTAAGGAAGCGGCAGGCTGCTGGGCTGAGCCCTGGGGCTTCACCGAGTGAGAGCCGCGAGTGCTTTGGGGAACACGAGGAGCCAGGAAGGGGTTAGGGCTGTGAGCCCCGACATGTTCATCGCTCACATGTTGCTGGGCTCACAAAACGAGGACTTTGTTAGTGAGCTGAATTGCGCTGAAGAAACACTGACCCTTTCACATGTGGGGGTTTTTTTACCAGATAATCTTCAGTACTCCAAATGTTCTGTCCATTGACAGCAGCACTGATACACACCTTTGCTGCTGGGGTCACTGTGCAGAGCCTGGGCTCCTGGTAATCCCTTATTTCAAATCAAAGACGAGCAAAGTTTGTCTTGATTGGCAGGGTACTGTGTGTTCAGGCTTTCTTCTTCATGTGGCTGTACATTTGTCATGGTTTATGCACGAGAAAGAGCCCAGTCTAGGCTGAATCTCGGGCTGCGAAGAGCAGAGGTGTTCACACAGCAGCCTGAACATCCTGAGCAGGCGGGCTTGGAGGAAGGAGGTACAAACGCGTGAGCAAAAGTGGGGGCTGGATGTGGAGGCAGACAGACTGACAGGGCGGCTGAAACAGATCGTTCTTGGAAGCAAACACATCGTTCCGCTTCTGCTTGCCTGTGTTCTGCCAAGAGGCATTTGCAGTCTCTAGATCATGATGGCTGCAACCTGCTGTGTTGAAACTTTTCTATCCACAGGCTGACTGTGCAGTGTAGAAAGATAATCTACCTTATGTGCACTTATCTTCTTCAGTGCCCAAGCAATCATCTTCCTTTCCCTTCTTCTTTTCAGCTCTGTGAACTCGTTCATGGTATTTTCCAATACAGCAGAGGCGCAGGAAGCCAGATTTTATGTCAGATGACCTTCAAAATGCAATACTTTCAATTAAAGCCTTTTTGTTAGGTGGAGTTTTAAAGAATATGGGCTGTACAGAAAGCGGTGTCGTGGAGTTCTTTCTACAGTGCAGAGCGATGTATCAGAATGCACAGAGTGTCTTTGACTTTTATTTTGCTTTTAATCTCAGATATATCTAGAGAAGTGCAATTTCCAAAGTGTCTGAAAAAAACTCTAATTGAAGGTAAAATTTAGGTGCTTTTTTTCTTTTTTCCAAATGCACTGTAAATGCTTTCTTAACGGCAAAGTCAGAGATCATAACTTGTGCCGTAGCTGCTCTGGTTTGGATGCGGTGGCAAGGAGGGTGGCTAACAACAGCGATGGGTTGTCGAGTGATTTTTGCTTTTTGTGATAAATCACAGTCCATTGCGCCGATTTCTTTAATGGAAACATCACAATTATTGATGCTAGGAAGGAACTGTGAATTTTCTTGCTGTTGAAAGGACTCGGACTACAAATTTGAAAAACACTCTTTGTATATTTTATGGGGTCCCGCCTCAATATCTGGAGCTATCTGTCATAAACACTAATGAGAGCTGGTTGTGTGCATTGCATGGGGGATAGATCTCTGCGTTCATTTGAATGTCAGGATCACTATCTTTCAGTTTACAGCATTATAATGTTTTTTACTTGCAGCTTTTTTGCTTTTCCAGTGCTTCTTAATTGATTAATGTATTATGATTAATCCCAAGTGGGATACCATTATTAACTTGCTTCATTAAATTACATACCGATTTGTTAGCCTTAATGCTCATAATTGTCCCTGTATATTTTAGTGTTTTTATTTTAATAACTTGCCCAAAGAACTCAATCAGCATGCGTTTGTGTATTCTTTTTCCTCCCTTTCCTTCCTCTCACCCTTGATGTTCAAAAGTCGAGTCAGTTTAGGAATATTTATAGTGTCTAATGTCAGCATCTTAAACACAGTAATTTACTTCTCTGTGATTTAAAAATATCCTGTCTTAAAAAAACCAAAAATCACTTTTGTAGCCATGCCATAAAAATCTTTAAATTGATAGAAAAATATCTTGTAGAGTTTTCATTACCAGACTCCTGAAAATGTTAGATGTCTCATACGTAAAAATTACAGCCGTCAGTCTATAATCTCACCCCCTCTGTGGTTCAGGAAGATTGATACTCAGGAAGCCAGCTGATTATAACCATTAGGCTAAAAAAACAAATTAGTTCCCTAACTACAGTAATGCTTTTTGCATTTTACTCTGGCATGCTTTGTGGATGCGTCACTTTCTCAACCATCACAAAGCAGAAGCTAGAGCTGGATGCCATGGGAGCTGGGTCAACGTGGAGGGACCCCCACTCCATCACTCGCCTGTTGTCTGCTTTCGGGAAGGGATGACAGCCCCGTGTAGAGTCTCTCTTTGTGTTTTTGAGCATTGAGAAGCCGCTGAACGTGGCTTGTTTTCTTTGCTGCAAGTACCTTTTCTCCTCTCTGTGATAGCAGTGATTGCTTCATCCCCTTCCTTCTTATATGTTCCAAATCTGGTGCATTTGGACTGGACCTTTTTTGTTTAAGAAAAAGAGAGAGAAGCTAGAAATAAAGCATCTATTTTTTGCTGTCCAAGTCTTCAGAGAGTTTTGCTAGAAGTAATCTTAGTTACAGAATCAAAGGAGATGTAAAGCTGTATGTTCATCTCCTTTCCTTTCTCCTCTCTCCCAAACACAGCAGCTGCCTCTGATAAGTCCCTGTTTTCTCCCGTTGTTGAACATCCAGCCTGAATTCCAGGAAGAGAATTTTTTATGCCTGTCTGCCTACCTCTTTTTTTAGATTTAAGTCAATTTCTTTTTCTGCAAAAACCATGCTCTGTAGCCATCCAGGACTCATACCTCGTTTCTCTCTCAGAGCACTAATGAAGTATATTACATGTAGTTTACATTCGTGGGACATAGATGGAGGAATCTAACACTTCAATCAGGAAACTCCAGCTCTTCAGTCCACATGTTGCCCAGTTGTGCAGGCTTTCGCACAGGATTTGTGTACTCATTAGAAAAATTGCACTTGTTTTCATCCTCTGTATCTTCCATGAAGACTGTAGAGTCTTCATATGTCTCTGGTTACCAGTTAGTGTTATGGCACATTTTAAGTGAAGGTGGGCACAGGATCTATTCATAAATGATTGCCTAGTCTCACTTTGTGCCATAAAAGAGAGATTGGTTGTAAAGTCTGAATATATAAAATAGATGGGTAAAATTGGGGCTTCCTTTGCCTTTAGATCTTCTGGCTCAGATGAAAAAGTTATTCTTATTAAATTTAAGCTGTTCTGCCTGAAGAATTATTACTGTAGTTCTCAGATGTAACAGTGCCAAGTTTCTCCTAGTACTGGCAATAATAAACAGTGCAAGCTTCAGACAGAATTTCCTGGGTAGCATACCAAATGTTCTAGAAAACCTTCTCGGACAGCAGCTAATACATTTTTAATACAAATAAAACATAATTCTTTAGTCTCGTTTCAGTTTGATCCCTCAGGTGGAAAAAGTATACTGACCATGCATAATTTATGTATTTGTTTGAAGTGTTTACCCAGATACTCCATTCACAAAGTCTCTTTTTGTTAATAGGTTGCTGTGAGATGTAAGAATCACTTAGGGCTCACTTTGTACAAATAAATGGAACGTGTCATTTTTGTACAGCCAGTGAGGTGGTTATGTAGCCATCCCAATTCAGCCTTCATCTGCACTGACCCCTCCATCCGTCCTTAGCCAAGTCACAGAACAGGTCCGGCTGAAATATCGGTGTTTTTTCCAACTTGTATGTGATGTGGAAGCATGGAAGCATGCAAGGGAGGGAAGAGCAGCAGTTGGGAGCAGAGGGTGTTGCCTACCCCTTTCGGGGACAGCATGGGCTGGTGTCAGGTTGATGTGTCCATGTAAGCACCACCCCGGTTATTACCAATGATATGTGTGGTTTCTTCTATAATTCCTGTGCGTTACGCATGATGCAGAGCGAGCATGCAGGGAAATATCCCTCAGTAATCTAATTATAATCTATCCTAAATTACTGTAAATCCAGTGTTACAGGTTACTGCCAGAGGGTCGAATTGTTGCTGGTTTTTGTCATCTGTCATTTCTCTGCTGCAGGACAACTGCGGGAGAGATGGTTATCGAGCGTTTTCTGAGCTGGTGGTTTTCTTTCTGGTGGTCAAAGAAAGGCAATGAAAGTAAATCAGTCTAGTCTGCTCCCTTTCTTTATGTCTTTGTACAGAGGTAGATGTTTGTTTGTATGTATGGGTGATGGCTGAACTGATAAGGCTGATGGCATATCACCCCCCAAAATAATTCTGCAGCCGCGATGGCGGCTTGCCCAGAGCAATCCTTGTATCTGATGTTTTACCTCCTGTGAATCTAAATCAGAAATCCTCAAGTTCGTATGGTGGAGATGAGGGTGTGTAAACCTGGGAACCCTTTTACAGTATAATTTTAGTAGCTTTCAGACGTACCTTCCACATCCGAGATTCACTGGAAACCACACTAATATGGCTGAAGTAAATGGTCCCAGTTTGAATAATATTAAACCCCACTTTGTTGTAACTTCAGGCATGCTTGTATCAGAGTTCCCAGAACACAACGAACGAAGAAGCTGGGATGTGCTTTTATGCACATTAAGCTCTACTGGAGATAGATGAGAGTCAAGAATGCCAATCGCCATCTTATTCTATGCTGAAAATTGAAATATGTGTTAAATAAAGATTGCTTAAATCTGTTTACAGCACCTCTGAACAGTGAGTTTTCAGAGGCTTGCAAGATGGAGCAGGATTTTTTCTATGAGCTTATGGTGTTTGCAAGTGTTTCACAGCTCTGAGAGCACAGAGAAGCCAAAGAAAAGCTGCCTGGCTGATACCTTCAGAAAAGTATTTAGCTGCTGATTGTAACTGTACCCTTTCTGCACATCAAAAATGCATTGTAACGTAGTCATTATCAAGAGTAAAGAGGCTTTCTGAAAGAAGCTGTTGGTTTTGCAACATCTGTACTGTATCAGATGAGGTCTCACTGGAGATGTGGCACACTGTTGTTCATGAGTAAAGTAAAATGATGCACCACATTAGAAAGTTGCTTGGTTATTAGAAAGCTGAGTGTTGCTTCTGATAAAATGGATTTTTTCAGCATAAAATTCATCTTTACTTTCTGCAAGAATATTGCTAAAAGAGATTAACTTTGGATCTTGATATATTTTATAGTGTGTCTCGTTATTTTAAGGCTGTAAATATATTAGCTGATCTGTAAGCTTCACTTAAGTTACTGCTTTCTGGGTTTTTGAAGAAATAGGATCAAGTTATGCTGGAATCAGGATGATTGAATTAAATCACCACTTTTGGTATTTATTTTCCCTCGGGATCATGCTACCAGATCAATATTTAAAACAGCTTTATGGGTATGTATTAAAGCTCCATAACCCTAACAGCTAAGCGAGTAATTTTTTTGTGTGTATTTTATCTGTGGTTTGTATGGTATTATGCACATGCCTGTGTATTAGAAGCAGTCAACATAAAATTATTTTCTTACTCCTTGCTTCCCCCTGCCTACCTTACCACCTGACAAACCTTCTTTATCGCATCTAGATTCTATAAAAACATCTAACATAATTTGAAATGCTCTTGTGTGAAACATGATTAGACTGCATCAATCACTTTTCGAAGATGTTTTTTTTTCCTGCATTTTGTATTCTAAACTGCTAAAACCACGTGCTTTTCTATCCTGCTGCATTTTGTGGAAGACACGAGCAGACAGATAGTTCCCCATCTTGGGTGAACCAGTTTTGTAAAGTACTCTCCCAAAGTGCATACCAGTCAAATTAAAATTTTGGTTAACATTTTGGAATGCTCTCCTCTTGCCAACTCATTACCAGTGATATGGCTAAGCAAACTGTTGCCTTCTGCTACTCCAGATATCTACAGAGATTTATTACATTTCAGCTAATCAGCTTACCTTCTCTAATAGCAAGCGGCCCACCCCGCCTTATGGCTAGACGTGTCTCTTCTCATAACTTGGACAGAGAATTGAAGGCCGGAAGTAAAGCTGGCTTTTAAACCTGTCTAGGTAGAGCTGTCTGATGGTCCTCGTTTTGTGGATGGCAACATCCATAATTTCTGAGTCTGAACTCGCTTGTTATTTAGACCTGCTTTGGCGCTACCCCTCAGGGCGATACCAATACCCCACTGTGGACAGATGGTGGTGGGAGAGGGCGGCGATGCCGGGGGGGGGGGGGGCGGCGGAGTTGATGCCTGGGGACGTGGCACCACCTCGGTGTGCGGCAGGGCTGTACGGGCACTCGGGTGTTAGAGAAACTTGGTCTGTGCATGCAGTACAGCTGGCTGCTACCACACCCGTCTAGTTGAGTTGCTGAAAGGCTATATAAATTCATGCTGAGCTGTGGAGATTATCTCTGTCAGCTGTTCTTGTGTCAGAAGCAATTTTTTTTTTAATGCTGCATTTATGTCGTAAGTGCCCAGCTTATGCCTGCCTTTTAGGAAATACCCTCTTTCTTCCTTCATTGCTGCTTACATTGCATCTGAGGCACATAATTAGTGTCTTACTCCTAAATGCAGAAGACTTTTTTTATACCTTCCTTATCATCCCATATATTAAAATGTTTGCTGCCCCCCTTAAATATGAGTGTAGACAGAGCTGCAAATGCAGGTGCGTCCTACCAGTGCGCTGGGGTTACAGGTCAGTCTGCAGAGAACGTGGGGTGCTACGGCATCAGGCTTTCCAGCTCTGGTGCTTGCTGCCGTTAGCTCTGGAAACCCTCTCATCCTCACAGCAGCCGTTGGTGCAGTGCTTCTCGAAGGGGGGTTACAGCTGGGCTGGAGTTCAAACCAGGCTGGGTCTCAGGCATTTGGGGAGAGCTGCCTGTGCAGCCTGGCAGTGAACGTGTCCCTCTGTGCCAGCCCTCAGAGGATTGCCCTTACGGAGCACTGGCTTTTCAGCTCGCTCCATACCAGCTCAAGCAGGGAAAAGCCCAGTGCAGGTTGTGGTGTCAGTCGCAGGTGGTCATATGAGGGTGGTGCCGTGCAGCCTGCCAGGGTCTGAGAAGAGAAGAAAGAAACTTTTCTGGAGGTGGATACCAAAGCTGGGGTCCTGGCAAAGCATGCACCAGGAGCCCAGGTGGTCAAGCTGACTGGCCACAGCGTTGGTGGTAGGATCATAACCAGTGTACGTGTTCTGTGGACACCCGGGAGTTAAAGCACTGGGGTGTGAACAGAAGAGGTTAAAAAGAAGGATGTAAACACCTCCAGTTAACAGGCAGATTCTCTGGCAAGTCGATTCAGAGAGTGTGTGAGAGGAGAAGAGACGGAAGACTCTTCCTGAGAGCGTTCCTGTGTGCACGCACTTGCAGGAAGCATCTTCACTACTCTGGGTCAGACTAGACTTGTTCAAAGAGCACCTTTTGTGCTAACCATGTTTTAAGTTTTGTTTTAAATTGTATTCAGTTGCATTTTATTTCTTCTCTTGTACTTTTCCCTGAGATTTTGAGTTCCTGGCAATTTTGATGTTATATCCTGTGTAGGAGGAGGGCTTCCTGACCACAGACAGAGCTTGAAAACCCCCTCCATAGATGGGTCATGCTCCACAGGAGCACCAGAAAGCTGTAAGAAGCCCATGGAGCAGAGACATGAAGGCTAGAGCATCCTGAGGAGTTCTGTGGCTTTAAGACTATCACCTACTCACAGTGATTGAATAGCATTCACTTTGCCACTGCTGAAATGTAGAACATCTTGAAACAAGCATACATGTCATGTTAGTTTTTGTATTTCTTTGTATTTCAAGAGGAAGAGACTGCTGCCACAAACTGAATGTTTCCCAGGCTTTTAATGCACTTGTATTCTAAGTGCTTTTTTTCTGCACAATAATTTCCCCATTTTCTCTAAACACAAGCCATGATACTTGTTGAAATGTTTTTGTGAGGAACTGAGTGAGTTGTTGGGTCATTCTAACCAAGTGAAAAATAAACAGCTTGACATATGATCCTCAGTGTTGTGTGTAGTGTTACATCAGGTGAAATAGGGGAGTTTTGAGCTGTACTTTTGTTGCTGCAGGAACTTGAGTAGCTTAGAAGCAGCTGAGGAGAAAATTGCAGGCCACATCCTGCCACTCTGAATTCAATGGCTTGAGAGTAACTGAGATGAGGGACGGGACTGGCTCATCTCACCAGCTTCCCAGAGCTCTACTGCTATGACTGCCCTGCTGCTGGTACCCACCCTGGCTCAAGGGTGGGGCTCTTGGTGCCCCTGCACTTCATGTCCGCTGGCTATGGAGTCCTGCTGTTGATGTCCTTGGCACCCTGTCTGCTGGCCTCCATGTTTCCCCTGGATGAGCCCACTCACCACCCTCAGTAGCCGAGGCTACTTCTTTTCCTTCTCTCCATGAAAGGCATCCAAGTGGGGGTGGAAGGGTACAGGGGCTTCCTTGGTGGTGCAGGAGGCAAGGGGTGGAGAGGAGGAGGTGGCAGAGCCATGCGAGGGTGCTCAGGGGGGTATGTGGAACAGTTTGGGAAGGGAGGATGCTGTAGCGTTGGAGGAGACAAAAACAGCTCACTGGGTGGGAAGAGAGAGCGAGGAGGATGTGGCAGGTGGGCGACTGAAGAGGGAGGCAGCTCAGAAATGAGAGCGGAGGCAGGAGTGAGGAAACTGAGGATTAGCTGGTGCTTTCCGCCTTAGGTACTGCAAGCATTGAACTGTGCAAGTTCATAGCATTTTGCAAAGCTGCACAGATCTGCAAGAACTTAAAAGATGCTGAAAATTTACAAAAGATAAATAAAAAAGAAAGAACTTGCTTGAAAGAGAATTGCAAATACAGAAATGTAGCACAGTTGACAAATTTGCTTGTCCGCTTGTGCCAGAAAGCTATTAATGAACACCACTGGTCTAACATTGGGTTCTTGTACTGCAAAGGTGCCCGAGAGCCCTTCCAGCCCATGGCTGCTGTGTTAGATGCACGGAATTTGCTGTAGCAAAAACTCCTGCAGCAGCTTCGCTAGAGCAGTTCATACCAACCTCCTTGAAAATGAAGCAGAAGGAACAGTAAGCAAACTATGTTGGAGTTTGATGTTTCAAAGCAGGAGAGAAAAATTCTGCCCTACAACAATTTGCTTTCACTGGATTTCTAATTTAATTGTGAACTGAGGTGTGGTTGTCATTGGGGAAGTGGCTGTGTAACTTAATTGACATTTCTGCATCCTTTGTGTTTGTGACTCATAGATGCTGGCTTGAGTCATCTTGTACTGGCGGGCTGGAAGGAGCCGCCGCTGTTGTGGGGAAGTGAGCCGAGGGCACTGTTGGGAGAGAGAAAAATGAGGACTTTTCATGTAGAATGAATGAAAGATGATGGGAAGCTGAGACGACTCCTTTTCTTCATTTTAAAGGGGTGACTGTTGTGACCTCTCTCACCAAAATCCTTTGTGTTGGCTGGAAGAGAGGGAAAAGGCTGGAAATCTCTGCTGCATCCTAGGCAAGGTTAGCTGGAGCAATTAAATTACAAACCCCTGCAAAATGCTGGGGTTCCAGATGCTCATCTGAACTGTTCTCTTCCACCCTTTGCATTTTGCCCAGCACATTTTATTTTCTTGTTTAGCCACCAGATTTCATTGTTCTACTTTCTAAAAAAACAACTGAAGATATTTTTTTTCTCTGTTGCATGCATTTGCACCAAATTCAAGCCAGAAGCAGACGAAAATGAAAGCTCGCTTCCATTCTTGGTTTTGTAGTTGAGAGTTTAGCCTCTCCAAATGTGTGAAGCTGTGTATCAAAGAGTGGGTGTTGTGGGATGGTCTGGCTGTAGTGCTCGTTGTATTTTTTTCATTACACCATTCCATTTTCCTCCTTGCTTAGGTCAAAATGGTTATTTTTAGCTAAACAGTCTCGTAAATTGGGCGGATTGTGGAAATTCTAAGAGAGACCCATCTCCTTTTTTTTTTTTTCCTTCTTTTTCCTTTTTTTTTTTCTTTAACTCAGGTGGTGAGAAGAGTTTATAACTGATGGCGGTTTTTATAAAATAGCCTCCATCCTGATAAAATGTTACCCCCTGGTGTGTCATTTTTCCAGCTGAACTGCTGGTAGGATTGAGAGATCTTGCACACTGCTGCTTAAATAAGTAGACTACATGCTGTATGAAGAAATCATATTATTTTCTCAAAGGAGAACAAGTAGGCTCAGTGCACCAAAATTGCTTTAAATAAACTTGCAGCTACTCTAGCCTTTTTTGGCGCAGCTGCAGATGGTACAGTCTATCAATCAAGCTTTCCCGGCTTTGAGAATCTGCCACGGAAGCTGTCTCTCCTCTGTGTTGCAGTTACATTTTTGTCTTTTACAGAGCTCTGTATCTTAGATGTTCTGTTGCTACTAATCAGATTGTGCTTTTGGGCTGTAGATATCTTTTGTTTTTCCTCAGATATATGTGTATTAAGATATTTCAATAATTTGTTAATTGAATGTGCTATTCACTTGCAGTAAATTAGCTGCATCGTGCTTTCGAAGTGGCAGAATACTTTGGGGAAATTAACGCCTACCTTATCAATGGAGTGAGTCAAAGTTTGGGCAAACGAGTGGCTTACAAAAAGAAAGGAAAATACATTGCTGGCTGTTTCTTACCATCCTGGTGGTTGCAAATCTTGTGCTAGTGAATGGAGGTAATGCTTTGGGGGGAGGCTGCGAAGTCTCCCTCAGCGGAGCGAGCTGATCAGTCAGCTGCCAGCACGTGTACAACACACGATCAATGTTTCTATCCGCTAACAAAGAAACTCATTGTGCGCAAACACAGTGTACTCTGAGCTGAGTTATTAAGCAGTACTGAACTCCACCTTTGCGTTTTGTGCTCCTCCTTTTCTTGAGACAGCCTCTTATGTGAATGTGTTGCCTTGCGACTTGCTGATGCAAATTCAGTTGTACGTTCTTCTGAGGTAGCCTGTGCTGCCCGTTGCTGTTTTTATGGCACTGGTATTTCAGCCAGCCTTTGGTGTAAGACTGACTATTTGTGCTTCTTGTATATTCAAGCATCCCTTCTGGACGTAATAAAAGTGGAAGTTGCTGATCTGTAACCTAGGTTGTCCCGTCCCTATCCCAGGATGTCTGTAGCTAACTCAGGTCCAGAGGCAGCCAGTACGAAGCAGAGAAGGTGAGCTAAGGCTGAGAGGAGCTGTGGTTGCAAGCAGCTGCATTGCACTCAGTCAAAGATGAGGGACAGCCGGAACACCTGACCACAAAGGCAGTTCAATAGCTTTTAAAACTATTTTAGGACTTTAAAAAAAAAGGGGGGGGGGACACGACACTGCAGCCTACTCTTTGGCACTGCTGGTTAATATCTCACTGTAGATACCCTCCAAATCTGTGATGAAATATGAAGTTAATACATCACTAGCAAGCTTTCAGTCAGAATGATGTATTATTCAAAGTGGAATTAGCTAGAAGGATCAATGCACACCCATTACTCTATTTAAAATAATCATTGGAAGACTCATTAACTTTTTTCCCCACTCTTTTCGAACAACAGGAACATCCCCTCCACCAGTGCATGCACCTTTAGGACTTCAGTGTATTTTCATTCATAACAAGATTAGTAACACCTGAAGGCCAAAACCCAGATTTAACTCGACAGAATTTGCCTTCAAATCATTGAACCTGAAACCAGTTGCTGTAGGCAGAGGCGAACTCAGCTTTAATGTACATTTTTAAAAAATCAAAGGTCGTGGCGATATCTGTGTGAAATAGTGCGTGTCCAGCGTAAGGTTCAGTGTCACATCTTGCCTGGGTACCTGTTATTCTCTCTGATTTTACACGTGAGCAGCAACTTGAAGTAGTAAGGGGGCTGTTTCCATTTCTTGTTTTCCATGGCAAATATATTCTGCAAGATACTTACTTTGGGCAGTCCATTCATTACACGGCAAATGCTTTCTGTCTCCCAGCTCACCTCTGTCAGGCTGCAGGCACTTGGCCAGATTTGTCCTTTTGCATCAGCTCGTACGGGAGATGTGCAATTATAGCATATATGGGGGAGATGGGAGAAAATATCATCTGTGGAGGAGCAGGAATACATCATTCTTGGATCATTTAGTGCTTGTGAAGGTGAAAAACTTAAGAGCGCCAAATCTGGCTTATCATTGTGTTGAGAGCTCTGTAGGCGTTTCCTTGCCTTCACAGGCGGCTCAGCATGCTGTGGTGTTGACCAGTATCCCTTCTCACCCATCAGTTCTCCTGAAAAGGTCCAAATAAATATTTCCTACTGTATTTCAAAGCAAAGCACATGTCAACTTTTCATATCTGTGCATCCACATTTCAGATATGGCTGAAATCTTTCGCTTCCTTTTACTCAGAAATGTTTAAGAAGTGAGATACTTATACACAACCAGATTTTACAAGGTGGACTTCAAAAGGGAGAGAAGAGGGAGATGAGACAGTAGGCTTGGTGCAGAGCAGAAGGGTGCATACCACAAAGCCAGGATGTGTATCCTTTCCCAGTGCCGCAGACCAATGCAGGATTCAAGCACCATAGTTCAGAAGGGTTACGAGCAGGACCTACCCAAGCTGTTAGCTAGCTCTGAAATAATTTGGCTCCAAAGGCATGAATTTGAAGAGTTTCACGAGCAATATGCCAAGTACTTTCCCTTTGCTGAGAAAAGTATGTTTCTTTTGACTGTGATTGTCTTGGATTCTTTGAAATGCTGTTGCTGTGATGTTAAAACACATATTGTGCGGCATAATGTTCGCATTAATGGGATTCTTCTCATTTCTGTTCTGCAACAGTGAAAATCAGGTCCTTTCCCGTAGAGATTGAGGACTGGCATCTGTCCAACACTACTGAGCTGATAAGAGAATAAATTGTTTAACCATGTTGATTGTCCTGAAACCCTACAGGACAATTCAGTCTCTACAACCTAGTTAATTTATAATACTTCTCTTTTTCTTCTTAGTTGTTTGTACAGGGTGTTTGGAGACTGGAGTCTTTTGGCTGGTGAGCTGTAGATCTTAACCACAAGCTGAATGGGAGCTGAAGGCGCGCAGTTGGGGGAATATTACCCCTGACTTTCAGCGTTGTAATTGAAAGCAGAATTTGACACATTGGCATCTCTCTGTGTCAGCCATTGTCACTGGCTTCAGCTGCCATGGTTAAGTATGTAGTCATTCATCCTTGGCAGACACCGTCTTTTACAGCACAAGAGGATGGTCTCTGGATGTTAATGCCACAGCACTCGGGGAGCAGCTGGCTATATCGAATTCAAGGCATGCAGATTGTCTTGGCCATTTTACTTAGCAGATGGGTAAGGCTTGATAGATTGAAGATTTAGTTTCCAAGTCAAGGGCCAAATGTTGCACTGGGAGAGAAAAGTAAATTATATCACTATTCGGAGGGGAAAGGCTCAGGTACTGTATCACAAAATTGTTGCCATTCATTTTCCTCTGACTTGCACAAAATGCACGTCATTTTGCCTTTCAATATAGCCGACTGTGGCATTCTGCTTTGTTTGGAGATGCTTTGCAGTACTGTCTGTGAGCCCATTTAATGAGCTTGAAAGCAGTTGCTGTAAATTTCTGACAGTTTAATAAGTCTAAATGCCAGATTTTTTTTAAGGTGGAAATGAAAGAGAAATTTGTATTTCGTATCGCTCTGAATAGGTGGGTTTTCTTCTGTTCTTTTTTCCCCCACACCCTTTTCTTCAATACGACAGATCTATTTAAACATATTTTTAAAAGGAAAGTGTATTCCTTACTCGTGAGCTGTTCAGGCTATGAATATTCACCTGCTTTTCACAAGGTGACTGGTACCAGTGATCATTAGAGAGCTTTGTGCTGCTTCCCCCAGCCCTTCGCGCGTTGGTTGGTGGGAGAATAACCTGGCTTTTGGAGAGGCTGCCCAGCGCAATGGAAAACGGGGGGAGCCTGGCCCTTTGGGCAAGGGTTTTGGAGGTAAGATCTGATGTTGCTGTCTGACCTCTCTAACTGCCTCGTAGTTTATTTGGGGGTTCCTGTGTGTTTCTGGTTTGATTTGTTATTGTTCCTAAAATCAGCATTGTAAGCTCAAAATTTTTGTCCAAGACTTTTTTTTCTGCTTTATAGAACGATTTTCAGCAGAAAGACAGGTCATAGATTACTTATATGACTTTAGCGTATGGTTTAAATTATATAGCATGTGGTATAAATTTTAACACTTTACAAATCTGCTGATTTTTGTAAATTCAGAGGCTTCAGGAGGTTCTGAGTTTGTCCTATAAAAAACAGTCAGATGAACACAGAGCTTCAGCTACTTAATGTACGATGAATGATAAAGTGTGAGAACTGGTTGAGGGTTTTTAGCTCATTAGGACATGCTGAGCTTAGTATTGCTGTGATACAGGGGCTTTCTACAGAGCAGTACCTTGCCCAGTAAAGTCTATTTTCACATGCTATGGCTTGGTGCCCATACTAGCATGATCAGCCTGGCTGTGGTGGTGTCTATCCTCTCGTCACACTACTGCTCTGCTCCTCCTCTGCAGCTTTCCTCTTTGGAGTATTAATAACATTGTCCTGCGAAGGGGCTGAGCTCCCTGGCCAGCCTCCTACCCGGTTGACTCTGAGGGTAAGGCTGTAGGAAAAGCACTTTCAAGCAAGGGGACAACAGGTTGTGTTGTTGAAAGGTGTTAATGCTGTTGTCAATTGAGTTCATGACTGATCAACCTTGCTGTTCACTTGAGGAATGAATCATTTCTCAGTCCCTGCATTAGATGCGGGAGCTGTAAGTAAATGCAGCCTGTCTAGGGTAATGATTTCCACCACGACTTTGCTTGAAGAACATCTCTGTTTTATGACTGCAGAATGAGGTCACTTGTGCATTACCTTTTCCTACATGGCAAATGCTTGTTTTATTCATTGTATTAACGTCAAGCCATTCATTCTACTCCAAATGGCATGTGCACCAGGTATTGAAGTCACCCAAAGGGTATGATAAACAAAGAGATTTCGCTTCCTCATGTGATGTTCATCCCATATTTACCCTATGGTGAGAGCTCTGTTAGCACAGGAGGCTGCTTAATGATATTTCTGTGTTGACTTTTCCCTTGCGCTTAGCATGATAGTTACCTGTTTATTTCTGCTGAAGAGGATTACAGGCATTTTCCAATTATAAATGATGAACGCAAGCATTATTTATCCTGTTTACTGCAGACCTATAGAGTGTTAGTCAGTCTTGAGCAAAAGCATCTTGTTCAGGAAATAACAGTTGTAGTAGTGGTACTCTGGGTACTTCAGGGCAATTCAGGATGGTTTTCCATCTGTCCCATTAACGTTTGCTGTGCAGCGCACTGGGGACCAGCAGCATAGCAGGTTTGGGTTCGTGTGTGAAATTCCTGTGCTTGAGAAATTTTCGTTTGTGATGTTTCTTCTGTGTTAGCCTCTTGAAGGAGGAAGGGGAAGCTCGTTGCTCTTGCTCTTAGGAAAAGAAAAGCTTTGCTCAGCTTTGGCAGGTGTGTGTTGGGTGAGGCCAAAGTGCGGAGACCCAGTTACAGATGTATGGTCTTTTAACTCTGCAGCTAAGGCGTCAAGAGAAATGTGGCACGTAAAGTCAATCTGAAGAATTCGTTGCTGTTTTCCTTTGGAATATATTCATAAGATAATAAAAAATACACTACTGTAATTCCGATTATATAACAGAGAAAGTTAAAAACAGTTTGTAGAAGGATATAAGCTCAAGCTTCATGACATGGAATCATAAAGGAGGTCAGGAGGACACTTATTCTAGAGATTTTTGACCTTTTTTTCCTTCTGCTTTTTTTCCCCCCCTGCTTCCTTTCTTTTAAGAGATCAGCTGTTGTCAGAGACAGGATTCTTGTATGGGTGAATCTCTGATCTCAAACAGCATGGGAGCTCTAGGCCGGTTAAACCAGAGACATACAGCAATGGGGATAGAACTTGACATTTTGGGTTTCAGAAACCTTTTCTCTATGAACACAGGCAGAAGAAGGATACAGAGAAGTGAAAAAAAATAGCACGAAATTCAAGGTGGGGTTTTTTTTTAAGAACTTGAAGAAAAAAAGATGTAAGAAAAGTTTTGCTCTGAAGCCTGAACCATTCCACAAAATGAGAAAACTTTTGGGCACTTGTCTAATGGTCTTGTTAAGATCTTGACACAGTTATAGTGAGGTGTGGGAGAATAGTGTGTGAATAGAAGGAAAATAGGGGAAAAGCATCTGGAAGGAAAAGAAGACTATATCCCATAGAAGTCTGAAATGACATCTCCACAAGTGGTGCTGGTTTGCATGTGATTTTTAAAGAAACACGAGATCCTACTCCCCATAACCTCAGAGAAAACATGGTTACAGATGCTTGGAGTATTTGCTTTCCAGCCCCCAAAGAAATAACGTGACCGTTGATTTCATGCTATTGAAGAATACAGCACATTTGCAGAACGTGCTATCAAAAACATTGCGTAGCTGGATCCATACAGGCATACCACCTCAGCAGATTAAAGGAGTGCTGCCAAGGCTGAGGTTAGGAATTGATCTACTTTGACAGAAAATCCCACAAGGAAGAGTTTTAACCTTTCAGATTCTTTCCATCTATTTGCTTGCTTCGAACTGATTGCAGCTGTCACCAGAAATAAAAACAAAGCAAACAAAATAAAACTCTTTGCAACTTAAGGTTAAGCAGCAATAAATGAAACATTGTTCAAGTCCAGTGCAAGTTTTCTTACAGTCTTGTACTAAATTGCTGGTAGGTTTTTTAATTTTTTTTTTTTTTTTTTTTTTTTAGTGGTAGCCATGACTTGGAGAAACCTGAATAAATGGAAAAAATGGAAAAGATGCAGCAATGTGTCTTGCAACAGCTCTACATTTTTAGTGTTTGTTGTTGATTTGCCAGAAGCCAGACAGGACCTACAAAGTGGGTCATTGGGTTGAGTGTACTGTGATTGTTATTTATACAGAATCCAAAGTGTACAGAGCACCCCTTTGGGCATATCAAAGTTCATGCTTCAAAGAGCTTACAGCCTTCAGGGCTTATAATATTATTGCCAGTAACATCTAAGCTGTATATATTTCAAAGCTACTGTTGCTACTTTCATAATTTTATTGCATATCTTGCCCTGCCTCTTCGTTGCAAGTTCTGGAGTACTGTGATGAGAAAAGAATGTTCAATTTCCATTTAAAACACCAAACCAAAACAAACCATTTTGTCTCTAGACGAGAGCACGAAAATGTGTCCTGAACACACAGCAGAGTAGTTCAAAGGCCAAATAAACAGAAAAAAGGAAGGTGGTTTGTTGTGGGTTTTTTCAGTGCAGTTGGCTAAGAAGATAGTGAGGTTTCTAGGATTCCTAATTAGTTGTGGGGAAGAAGGACAAGAAGAGACAGAAGAGACATGCTTGTGGTTGTGAAACTTCGGCAGTGGATTCCAGTCTTCTGCTCAGGCCTTTAAAATCTGTGATTTTTTTACAATAACGCATTTTTTTTTACGTGCTGCAGTCAATGGTGTCCGCTTCCTAAGAGTGCGCTCCAAGCTGGTTCTGCACTTCATATGGCAGCGTGTTCCCTGTTGGGCGCAAGGTCACAGCTCAGGGATTTCTTCTTTTGTCTCCACTCCTTTCCTCATATGTTCATACACGACCATAAAGTGATGACACTCTGTTTTTCCTCATGACATTGAGATCATGGGCAGGCAGCAAAATACAGAGGAGCTATTTTGCATGCAATGCGTTTGCGCATTGGGAACAGTCCATCCAAAAATGGTCAATACTGCTCGGGCTTCTGATACTGACTGGTGGCAAACTGAAGAAAAACATACCATGTGAATAAGGTACATGCCAGTATGTATTTCACAGAAGTAAACTGGCAAGTATCTTAAATGATGGAACACGCTCACAGAAATTGAGAGTTATTCCTTAAATACCTCTGAAGAGGCAAAAGGTTAAAAAAAATGACATTATTGGTTGTAAATTCCTTGTCTTTTACAAGTAAGTGGCTGAAGTGGTGGGTTTAATGTGGAAGTTGTGGAGCTCAACAGGATTAATCCTTCCTGCTGCCTTCTGCCCCTCTCTGGTGCTGGGTCTCGCCATTGTGGAGGAGACGGGTGATTGCTGGGTGATAGAAGAAATATGGCAGGACATCAGTTTTTGGTCTGACAGTGCAGGCAATTGCATTGTCAAAAATCAGAGATTTCTTCTAGATCCTCTCACAGAGCTTTTTTCCATCCCTCTTGTCCAAGTGACACTAAATTGAATAAATGTAAAAATGGGAATAGCAAAGAGATGCCAAGGCCAAGCTCCATTACAGCTGAAAGGGGTCCAGCTTCACTGATTTCAGTGGCAGCACCAGATTTATTCCCGTATCAGTAAGGGATGAACCGGTCTGAGAGAACTCCTGTTTATCACAGCAGTTTTGCTCTATGAAAGCAGAAGTAGATGGAGAAAAATCAGCTCTCTGTTTTCAGGCTTTTCTGGGCTGGTAATATGGCTAATGTTGTAATGAATTCAAAAGACGCTTTCTTTTGATTTAACCTTCCTTACTTATTTTATTACGGCATGCATCTTTGGCATTTGGTGAAGAGCCATTGTAAATGTGAGAACTGAGCAGCTTGTTAGATAACATCTTTTTTTTTTTTTTTTTTTGACTTCTCTTTAGAAGATTAAACTGAGACTGTTCTGCCTGATACTAGAATAGGTGTAACCAATCCTGTATCCTTTGCATGTAGGTCAGTCAGAGGGACAATCCAGCACTGGATCCCATTATCCATGGGTTGAAGGGCGTCGTACATCACGGTAAGTAGCTGCTTAAACTTTCTTCTTGCCAGGAAGGGGAGAAGGGCAGGAATATTGTCCTTAAGGGATCAGGTCACTCCTGGAAGGACGTGGTGAGCCTGCACATTGCTCATTCACTGATGTTTAAGGGCATCACAGCCATTATTTGATTGGTAAAGATCGGAGTCATTTGTTACCTGAAAATGGGTTGGGGTTAACAGTAAACAATTTGTTTCTTTTCAGTCAGTGCTCTAGAATGTGTAAGTTATCAATCAAAACCTACTACAATATATCATTCATATTAGTACTTCGAAGGCAGCGTTGATGCTTCGCTCCTGCTATTTATCTTCTGTTTGCTCTAAAAATACTCCTCTCTGAAGTTTCTATTTGTTTATAAATTATTTGTCTTTCAAATTTAGGGAGCTGATAATGAAACAGAAAATTAACTATCTGTGAAAATTAATTAAACTTTGCAGCAGATGAACATCTTTCTAATGCTGACATAAATACGATCATTCGGCTGTTCTGATGCATATAAACCTATTATCCTTGAACTTATAGCAGGTACTGAAATAAATATTAATATATTTTATACTTCTTTTATAACCAGTTTTTACTTAGAAATTTTCCTGAAACCTTATCACAGGTAATGCATCATTAGCGATGACATCAAGATGCTCCAGTTCCCAAAGTACTCTTGTCAGGTTTTAATATAATGATTTGTAAAGTTTTAATAATCTCATTGTAATTCAAAAGGCATCTGCTGGAATGGTACTAGGTACTATAATAAATCTCCGTCCCATCTATAGTGCTGTGATAAAACATCTTTGCACCTTTTCCGAGGATTGTCTTTAGACATTAGCTAGTGCTGTAGAGCTTAACAAACATTTTTTTTCTCTTGACTGCAAACCTAAAACTAGTTGACAGTGTTAGATTAAAACAAATAGGATTTTGGATTAATTGCTCTACTTTCAGAGTCATTTAACATTGCAACTGGGAACGCCAATAAATCCAAGGAAAGTGAAAAATAGGGGTTAAATGATAACATACCATAAAGTCCTTCATTTAGAGAATTTTCCATAGGTTTTGCTGTTTATAAATTGCAGTGTTCTGCTGTGAAATAAAAACACCACACTGAGCTGAAAAACTGTGTTGTTTTCCACAAAAATAGATGTTATTATCTAGCTCCCACTGGGTAACGAAACAGGCTAGCAAAAATAAAATGAGGACGAGTTGGGCTGCAAGGATTTTTTTAGTGGCTGTGTAATTTGATGCTGAAGTCAAGCTGCCTTTTAGCTGGACCGGGATCTCTTTTTAGCTTGGTTTTCTACCTGCTTTCTATTTCAAGACTCTCTGCCCCCTGCAAGCGCGACAGTGTTTGGGCCATCTCATCGGGTTTTTTCTGCTCCCTCTCTTACTCCTCGCTGCTGCAGCCAAAATAGCCACTAGTGGATAATCACACTGGTGTCTCCTAAGAGTATTTATTCCATTCCCAAAAATAATTGTTTGGGTAGGATGTGACACGGTCCCGAGGCTGTGATTCCCTGACCACATAATGATTAGTCCGTCTTGGTGCTGCCTACCCGCAGCAAAATCTGGGTGGATGAAAGGCGTTTATTTTTGTTTTGCTCACAATGCACAGAAGGCAGCTAGTGTTTCAAGTAAAGGAAATCGCTTGATATATTTCAATGGCTTATTTCCTTTTCAAAACATTAAGGAAGAAAAAGAGGAAAATCTTGCTTTCCTTCCTGTTTCAAAGGCCCTGATTAAAGGCCTTTTCTAAGGCTCTTTTGGTGGCTAGAGTAAGGGAATTTCCTCCTACAAAGTAGTCGTTCAAAGAAATTGTTCTCTTTAAGTTAAGTATTGATGGAACGCTTCAGTGAAGAATTCTTGTATCGTATCTCTCTTTTAAGGTTATTATATAGCATAATAGTAAAGATGTGAGCTTTTATTCCAGGCATCCTTATTTCTTTTCTTGATGTAATTTACTTACATCTTGCGTGAGCACATTTTTGTGAATTTATCTGAAAAGGTTCTTCCTGCCTTCCATTTGGCTGCATTTGACTGGGACCCTAAGGCAATATGGGCTTTTTGGCTGAAATACAGTAGAAAACTCTTGTGGTTTTTGGATGGAGTGGTTGGATCCAGCAGGGATCCAACAAAAGGAACTGGAGGAAGGCAAGATTGAAACTTTAAGTTTCTTTGCATTTTATAACATTTCTATGCCCACGCTATTTTTAGATGGTCATCGCAATACAGAGGCACATGCCTACAATTTAGAAATCAAGAATGCATATGAATGTTGAGAGAAACACCTTGCTTTTAAAATAGACCATGTTGGTATATCCTCTGCTGGCTGGAAAGACCACCAGCCCCTCAGCTTTGCTCTTGACATGTGCCTCATTGCTTTTCCGTATGCCTCTCCCACCAACCGGCAGAGCATCCTTCCGGAGTTCCGCTGGGCAGACGCTCCTTCCTCACAATCATTCACTTTTCAAAGAGACAAATACGCACCCACACAAAAACTCATCCTCATCTCTTCACTTGCCTGGTGGTGGGACTGGAAGGCCTGGTCCTGTATGCAGACTCCACTCTGTACCACGCTGTAAAGGGCACCCACGCTGGCCTGTCCCCATGATGGTGACAGCCCCAGTGACCCTCAGTTAGATGTAAGGATGGTACTGATGAGCGATGAGCTGGTTTTTCATTTTTGTTGCATAGCTTTTCATTTTTTGTCTGAAGTTTTTGTATTCTTACAGTGTCCTTCCAGTAGAAAGTGAACAGTTTAAGTGTCAGAAGGACTTTCTGCAGAAGTGAAAGCAATTTTTGCTTGAGATTTTGTCAGAGATTTGAATTACCTACTAATTTGATGGAACATAAATAATTGTGCCCTTCACAGTGTCGCCAGCTTAGTAACAATGATAGAGAAACGCATGCATAAAAATCGATACAGGCTTAGTCGCTTCTCAGAGTTCACTTTGTTTCCTCATCTCCAGGCAGAATTTCGTAGAATCTTAATGCCACATTAAACTTAATTTTACATGAGCAACCATATAAAGTTTCTTAGCTGGAAGGAAAACCAGTGATGTACAATGTCTGGATCAATGATAATGCTTTCAGGTTTGCCCTGTATCTTCCTGCCGAACAGTACGTTCCCATCACGTCGATGCTCCCCAACTCCCGCATCCACCCTCGCAGAGCATTGTGAAGGCACACAAACGCCGAGGAGGCTCTTTTCAGAGCTGTCAGATGCCTGTTGCTGATTTTAAAATTGCTTTTGGTTTTGTGCTCTGCCAAGGATTTGTCACACCTCCCGCCAGCGAGGTGCCTGCTATTCTCACTCCTGCTTTCCCTGCCGCGAGCGTGCGTCTGCCGCAGAGCCCGCCAGGGACTGACAGCTGGGAGCGTGCAGCCTCTCACTGCAGAAGGGATGGAGCACGGACAGCCGTGATACGAATTTTCTGGTGCCAGCTTGCCGGTGTCTTTCAGCTCTGACCACTGGGGGTCTTTTTTAGCTTCTCTTCAAATGTTCTCATCACCAAAGCTGATGGGAAAGGTCTCCGGCAATGCTGGTGCTGGTGGGATGATGCACGCCCTTAGCTGAAGTTGGATCATTAGGTAAAGCAATAAAGTCACGAGTGCCTGGCTGCGCTTGCACCGCAGGTGGCCCAGTCATGGTGCTGCAAATCAGACTTTTGTGCCTCTGTTTTGCTGCCGACGCACTCAGCTGGGTGCCCTGCCCTGAGTCCCTCTCTGCTCCTCGTCCTTCCTCGTGATGCTGAGGAGCACGGGGCAGGATGGAGCTGCTCTTGTGCAAGGGCTGAGGAGGCTCCCGGGGCCTCACAGAGAATGATTGTGCCCTTGTGGGAGTAGGGGAACGTGAAATATCAGGTTATGTCTTATATAGTTAATTTGCATTAAAATGGCTACTGAAGCTTTTGTCTGCCGCGTGCTTCAGCAAGATCTCAGAGGAGCACCTAGCGGGATGGAGCTGTTGCACAGAAACGTTGCTTTTTCCCGCTTCTGCTGTCTTTGACTTGCCCTTTTTAGTTCCGTTCTGTATGTAAGCCTCTAAGAGATGCCTTTTCCTTGTTCTTACCAGCTGCCTGAGAGGCATTAAAATGAGTCCCCTTCCTGCTGTCGGTGCCGAGGGCAGCACCCGGTGCTGGGGGCTGCGCAGCGTTTGCTCTCGCCCAGCCTGGGCGCGGGTGCTCTGCACAGTCGTGGTTCACACTGCAGCGCATCGCTGTGTGCGGGAGCCACAGCCCGCGCTGCCCCAGGCCGCTGGAAAAGCTTTCAGGGTGATGGAAACCGTGTTTTGTCACTCTGTCCTGTTCTCTGTGTCTGTCACCGAGAATCTACACGGATCAGCAGAAAATTATGAGCAGAGCACAAATAAATTACCGCAGCAGAAAAGCCTCTATTAATGTCACAAAAATGGGGCTCTTATTCCCTTCCTTGTCAAAAGTGAGCACTGAAAATCAAAGTGCAGCCAGATCAAAAGCTTAGGTACAAAGTGAATCGATGGCATCTGTTGCTTGTTTGTGAACATGGGGTGGGGTGAGGGGAAGAGAGGAACCTTTGTTTATTTAAAAGGGAGTTTGGAAAAAAAATCTTGCTTTTTTCTTCTGCCTTTGTGTTATTAAAATGCCATAACTGAAGCTCAGCGTGGAGCAGAGTGTGATCTTCGGTCTCACTCGAGATGGGAGAGGGGTGTTCAGGCACATTGGTGGTGACCACCAAAGTTTCACGGGCTGCTGGGGAGACCGCAACAGAATACAGTGGAAACAGAATTGCTTTAATAATGAAAAAGGATAGAGAATAAATACGTTGCACATCTCTCCTGTTGTCCTAGGCAAAAAGGCAGTGAATAACCTGTTAAAATAAATCAGCACTAAAAAGGAAGCAATCCAGACAGTGTTAGTTACCCTGTGGATCTATCACACCAGAAGGCATAATAACAAGAAAACACCATTAGCAGCATGACAGGTTTTTTCTTTTGTTTTTAACTTTAACCACAACACCACCTGACAAGCTGTTTGCTTTCTACACCAAATATCCAGGGGTTGCAGAGAAGAAAGGTGGGGGAGAGGGGTGAGGGTGAGATGTGATACCGTGGGACCTCATCTTTCAAAGTAAAACTTTGAAGAAAGCAGCAGCCCAATTTGAACCGAGGAAGGCCATCAAAGGGAGAGCAGCGCAATGTGTTAACTGAGAAGGAAATATGGAGGAGCATTTCTTTTTTCCTCGGGGATGAGCTGGGTATATTCTTTTGTTTTCTGATCTCTTCTTGTATTCGCAGTCGGGGTAGCTGTGTGAAAGGGGCCAGGACACGATTGCTATGGAGCAAAGGGGAGGAGGAGGGAGGTGGGAAATGAAGATGAGAACAGAGGTGATAAGTTCACACTTTTATATAGGGCAGCTCTGTGCAGAGCTGCAGGGGTCTGTAACATTTGAAAGAGTAAATGATGGAAGCGTTGGAAATCTCCGGTCCTTCACCTGTCTGCTCTGCAGAAAGCAGTGCTGGTCATGGCTGAGTAAAGACCAGCAAGCTGACACAGAATTAATATGTTGCACAGAAAACTTAACTCAAACTAACAAAAAGAAGATTGCAGTTGTTAACAGTTGAAGAATTAGGGTTGATGCTGAATGTGAACAAAGCACCTGCAGGGAGAAGGAGCCGGGTATTTTGCTGGTGGGTCCTGAGGGCGTTTGCTGGGAAGAGAGGGGTGGTGAGGTCTGCGAACATGGGATTTTGCTCTGGCTCCGCTGGAGCAGCCGTGAACCACCCACGCTCCTCTGGCTGCTTCTGCCTTGCTTCGCCCTGCCTCTGCCAGGGTCCAGCTTGCTCCGGGGATCTTTGTCCCACCTAAACTCCTCATGATCGTTTCTTTTTCCTCCTATGCCCGCTCTGTATTTCTTAGTTTCCGTGTCCCTCCAGCCTTGTCTCCGCGTGTACCTCTGCCTCAGGTTAGGTGTTATGAAACCTGGAGAAGTCTCATCCCAGTCTAGAATGGCAGCAGCTGCCCTGCCAAGCTCTGTGCCAGCAGTGCTTAAATACTAAAGGTTCAGAATTATTTTTAACTTCTTTAAAGAGTTAAGACCTCTCCTCCCCAGTTAAACCTTTTCCTTCTGAGCTGTTTTAAGAGAGAGAGTGAGAAAAAATAAGCCTGAGACCAACACCTGGCATAGAAATGTTCAACTTTTTCTTTTTTTTTTGCATAGGACACTTGCCTTTTTTTCTTTCCTCCTGTTTTTTGTATTGCTCATTGGTTGTCTCAGATTAAATTAGTCTGCAGGACTGTGTTATTATCTCATTCCCTTCCTCCCTGCCATGCTGTGCTTTCTATGTCCTTACGGTTCCTTGCATTGTTCAGCAGAGGCTCTGGTTTTTAAAAAAACTAAATAAAAGTGAGGAAAATAATTGCACAATAAATGACAAGAATTACCCTGAGTATAGAGGACTGTCAGACACTGCTCTTCATGCTGGATTTACACAGCAAGTACTCATCTGCTGATCTTTTCAGTTAAAGATGCATATAATATTTGTCATCTCATCTTTGAAATCACCACCGCGAGTCTGGTCCCTGGCTCTGGTGTGCAGCCTGCTTTATCTGGGGAGTTCTGGCTCAGTGGGTGTGCGGCATGGTGTCCTTTTGATTATTTTTGTGTGTTTGCTTTTTAAATGTTTGAATGCAGAAGCTTTAGAATTACTTGGCTCATTGTGAAAATGGAATTGGCAGTAACATTGTTTAACAAATTTGGGAGACTTTCAAAGCTCTTCATATTGGTGTTGCAGATTTCAGTTATTCAAAGTGTAGCTGGGTAACGTTTCCACCTATCAGGCAGTGCACATACGTTAATTTTGGAAATAAGCTCATTTTAAGATATTGTTTTCAATGCAGCCAAGTTCCTGTTTTCTTACAGAAAAGCATGATGAAAGTCCCAAAGCATTCCATGAGATATAAATGGACTTGGCGTATAGTTATTTTCTTGTGATCTCCAATCCAAGTTCCTGTTAGATTTAAAAAGGGTTTTGATCACAGATAGTTGTGTGCTGTTTACCTGCATATCTCAAGAAGCCTCTTACTCGACAGTGATTTGGTTAAAATTCAGGTCTATCTTTATCCTGCATTTTACAGAACATATTTTTAGCAAATCAGTCTTTGAACTCAAAACATTCAGCTGATGGCTCTTGCAATATAATGTTTGATGGCATCAGCTTGTGAAAACTGCAGTAGTTGGTGGAGATCCACTACTGGTATCTGTTTTAAGATCTGATTTTTTCCTCTGCTTGGAAAACTGTTGTACACAATTCGGTATTAGTTCACATCTAGTGGTGATGCCTTGACAAATGATGACTGTAAATAGGTCAGCTTTTTAAGGCATGCCTGCAATTGCTCTGCCTTTGGGTTGGGCTGTACAAAAAATGGCCCTCGGTCCTGTGCAAAGCAGTGGGGAGATTTACCAGCCCATTGAATATACTGGGTGTGAATTTTCACGTTGCTGTTATGGGAGAAGGACCAAGAGGTAGACATGAATGTTGTATCAGAAGGTCAAATCTGTTACCAGCTGGCTCGATTAATTGTTTTTTGTGAATGTAAAAGTTAAAATGCAATATTGTCCTTTTATGCTGTGGAACACTCAGTAGTTTAAATATCACATTCATTGTCTTAATTGTCAACAATGAATCTGTGGTACTTGCTAATTTTTCTTTTGGAAATATTAGAGTGAACACTGTTTTACGAGCCTTGGTGCTGTAAACAAAGTATTACTATTTGTTAACAGTCCAGAAAATTGGCCGTACTGTATTAGTGGGGCTTCTCAGTGGATGTGTTGGGTGCTGCTCTTTTCTGCCTTGCCTGTGAGCAGTGGCCGCAGCAGCACATTTATCGGTGCTTTCCCGGAGGAATGCTCTCCAGTTCGAGAGCCTGTTGTTAGGGTCACTATCCTGGTGGTTTATTCTTCTGCTTGGGTGTATTCGTCTGCGTTAGGGTGCTGAGACGGGAGCAGGACAAGGAGCAGCAGAAGAGACTGCTGTGGTGTGGGGCTCTGGTTTGTGCGTAAGGACGAGTAGGTGGCTAGGTTTTGCGGCGTTGATTGCAGTGGTTCACAGGTATTTGCAGGTGAACACATGTTTTCGTTGGTGCATTTTATTGCTTTTCTTGGCCAGTTGCTTCCTAAGTACCTGTCAGCAAATGCTTTCTTGTAGATTGTGTAGTCCTGCCTTGTCCACTTTCTCCCTCCTAGAAACCCTCACCCTGCTCCGTCTGTGCCCAGCCTTCAGGGCACAATTTGTGCCCATCCCAAGCACTGAAAATGGGAAAGAGGAGCTGGTCATAAAAGACAATGAAGAAAGGTTTCATATGATTTCCAACCTTGTTCTTTCCCATGTAGTAGGAATTACAGATATACACATATGTGTGTGTGAATATGTATATAGAATATTTCTGCCATATTCAGTGAAAGCTGTTGCTTAGCTTGCAAACAATTCTTCTTTCAAATTTACTAAAATGAATAAGCTATTTAAGGTTGAAATTTTAAAAATGACATGACTTCAAAATCCCATTTTCAAAAACGTCTCAGGCTCTTAGGAGCATAACTTCATGGCATTTACTGTTTCTATATGCTCCTGAAGGGTATGGGAGGTTGACTCCTGGATTTGAGTCCCTTTTTCTTTAAGCTTCATGTGACTCTGGTTTCTAAAACTCTGCACCATGCATCTAGATGGAACTGATACAAATGAGTGATCTGTTTTCAAGAATGTTAAGTTGTTAAAGCATAATCAATTGATTTTCATCTATTTTAGTAGTCATTTTAATCGAATTATATGTATTTATTTTAATCTTTGGAATTCATTAATGAAGACTTACAGCATTGCTTGTAGCCATGAAAAATTAGATTGAGTACACCCTGCCCTACTTAAACTGTGTATTAGCAAAGCTACTTTTTCCTCAAGAAATACTCTTTTTCACAGCTGACTAGGACTTTCCAAATGCTTAGGAAAAAACCCTCCCTAATTGATAACCAAAATTTAATCATAGTCGGATACTTCCAGTTTGCATTCAAATAAGGTATTTCTCTGTCTAAATAAGCTTCCCTTGGTTGATTATTCATATTGTAGTTCAAAATGTTTAAAAATGAAAGACAGAGTTGGATGAAATGTAGACTACTTAATACAGTGTGTATTTAATATAAAAGTCATACATTATTCATTTCTGCAATTTGAATAACTTTGAATTTAGCATCCCTGTTCTTCATCTTTTCCTTTGATGAACAATTAATTATTAAAATATAATATTGTCAGCATATGGCACAAAAATCCTTGAAAGTGTAAAATGAGCTTCGTTTTCCTGCCATCCTTTGATAAAAGGATACTCCATATTCTCGGTTTCTCACAGAGTATTTGTCCAGCATCTTAAGTGATTCCATCATTCTAAATAAAAGGTTATGAAAGTTAAAAATAGTTAAATTCTTAATTTTAACTGAAACATTTCTACTTAAATACAAGAGGAAAGCTCTTTAAAATGTGCCTCTGCCTCCCATCTATTTCGTATATAGTCAGTGGCAGTTAACGCAAAGAGGATGTTTGCATGTTCAAATACTCTTTCAGATTCGCAGCGGTCCACTGTATGCTCAGCTGCCATATAGAGAGAGACAGTTTCTTAAATAGAAAACCCGTGTCGTTTCGCTCTGAAGGTGTATGTTTGCTGCATTTTGAAATCAAATCCTGTGATGGAGTTTGCAGTTTTTCTAACCATTTCTTCCTGCATAAAAATAAGCCAATCAAATTAAATACGACCTTTTGCTGTAATTATTACTTCTTGATTAGAATCTTTTTGAACTTTGGCCAATCATATATATTTTACTATTTATTATCTAAGCACACTTTTTTTCCCAGAGGTATTCTATGAAAAGGAAAAAAAATGTGCTTTATTATTCATTTATTTCCTTTTTGGAGATGCAGAAGTGGTTGATATCTGCTTGGATTAGAAGGAAAGAAATTGTTAATGAAGAGATTGCAATGTATGCTTTGACTTTAATAGAATTACTCATATTTTGGAATGCCAAAGGCTATGAAAACTTTACACACCTGTTGATACTGTGCAGAAGAACAGAAGATGTCTGAAGTGCATCATGTATTTGCACCTGGCAGCAGCAGTGGAGGAAAAAAAATCCCCTTGATTATCAGACTGCTGCTCAGAGGTGTAGGCAACTCTTGATTTGATCAGGACTTCTAGAAAACTGTGGGATGCTGTGGAAATGATTTCTGCAGACTTCATCCTTTTTCTTTTCCTTCTGACTTTGGAAGATATGTGTGTCAATCACCAGCCTACCTGCTTCTCCGCTCTGCTGCGGGGGAAGCGGGCTTGCCGGGGAGCTCTGATGAGACAGAGAGAGAAGAGTTCCTGCTACCCAAATATGGACTCTTGTTTGAGGCACGAAGAATATAGAAAGTGAGGAACAGAGATGTATGGGAGAGCCTCGCGTGTCAGCATGCCCTGAGGCAGCGAACACCTTTGCACAGACTGAGAGGGAGCTTCGGCCTGTGAGTCAACATAAATTGCAGAGGATAAATGCTCAGGGATGGCAGGAAAATAGTCTTGCCTGCAGCTGTTCCCTCCTTTCATTTATTTATTTTTCTTCACAGTGTTAAATATTACCGGCTTGTCACTGTTACTAGAAGCTAAATGCTTTCAGTGCTTAGGTTTGCATTTCAGGCTGTCCAAGGAGCTTCTTGGAGGAAAGGGTTTGTTCCGAGACTGTTGGACCCTGGGGAGGAGTTTCTAGGATGAGGGCGCAGAGGCAGCGGTTTTACCTGTGAAGCATGGTTCCGGTGCTGTGCCGACTGCACCCAGCAGCACTCCGGCAATGCCTGCATGGCCGGGTGCCGGCAGTCCCGAACAAGCAACGCATTGAGCTGGAGCTCGCCTTCAGAGGTGCCCTGCAGCCTTGCTCTTCAGCTTGTCCCCTCAGCAGCTCCCACAGAGGTTTGGCTGGGCAACGTGGCTCTGCATCCTCCATCCCAGCAGCCAGCAGAGGGTTGGAGCCCACTCCCGCACCCCTTTCCCCTGCTGCTGGGGATGGGACGGACACACAACCCGCTGCTCTCCGCCCAGGCGGCAGCAAGTGGGACCATGGGGGCCCGGCTGTGTCCTCACTGGGTCTTGGTGAGCCCTCGCTGCCATTGAGCTGAAGAGCCATTTACTGAGTGCTGAAACCATGGAATACGGTGTTATTTCTATGCTAACATAAACCAGTGGGCTAACAAGGGCATTTCACACCTGCACGCCTTCTGAATAGGAGCGTGCCTGTTCGGTGTAGGTTTGACTAGCATTTTGGCTGCTCTTTTAATGATCAACACATCAGCTCTTACAGAGCCTTCCTGATAGGGTGTTTTCATCTTTCATTTTATATATATATATATATGATAAAATATGTTGTTGCCATTACACCTTGTTAGGCTGCCTATCAATGTGATGTCTGTTTTAAAGACACGTAAAAAAAAAAAGTGTAATTCTGCTTGTCAATCTTCCCCGCAGAGAAGGAGACCTTTCTGGATCCCTTTGTGCTGAGGGACCTGCTGCCAACATCGCTGGGGAGTTACTACCGCTACGCAGGTTCTCTGACTACTCCTCCGTGTAGCGAGATCGTGGAGTGGATCGTTTTTCGGAAGCCTGTTCCCATTTCTTACCATCAGGTGTGTTTATTTTGCTGGTGAAGTTCATCCCTTCATTTGCCCTCTTTAAGACAGCATTTCCAAAACCCGACATTTTAATTTTGAGACCAAAAATGTTTCTGTTGACAAAAAAGGAAGTGTTGGTGATTTTTATTTTTTTCTTAAGTAATACTGTTTCTGAACATGAGCCATCAGTCTTAAGAAGACATTAACAACATGAAACCCAGTTTCCTTTCAGTGATTTATTTGGTATTGTTTTTGTTAAGATTAAATTAAGCTATGGTGTAAATATTTACATGGAATTCCTTTTTATTCTTTTTAATTGAGACTTTATTTTCAAAGTAAAGTGAGTGATTTCAGTTCTGCTCAGATTCAGTAATTTGAACCAATTACATTAGAAAAGACATCTTTCCATTAATTCTCCATGCTTAACTGTTTTTATAACACAGTAAAGCTGCCATTATGTGCTTAGAGAGCTGCTGCACAAATCTTTAAAATTAGCACATAGCAGCTTTTAATGCAAATAGATGCAATGTCTGGGGTTTGTCTGGAGAAGAATGCTCCCAATAAAGTAATGGCTAGATGGAGTCAGATGTTTACCAGTTAAGTGTATTTTGACATTGTGAGATTGTTGTCTTTAGAAAGCCATCCAGCTGAAGTCAGTCTTTCCTTTTATTCATCTGGCATAAGCCACTGAAAACAAACTTTTAAAATATACTAATTCTGTAAAGCATAAGTGAATAGTTCACTGGGTGATCATGACTGACAGATGCTGGTTCTCAAAGATCCAGGCTTTATTTCATGTTTTCTTGATCCCATTGCTTCTCCCATAGACTCTTTCATCTTTCTTTGAAGTGCCATCTTCAAAACCAGTCGCAGCGCCTCAGCTGGGGCCCTCCCGAGGCTGAGGGGCACGGCAGGATTCACGTGTCCGGCCACCCGTGCTGGTGTCGTTTTGCCGTTTTTCACCAAAGCGTGACATTGCCGCCCGTGCTCAGCTCTGGGGCAGCGGGAACCCTGTTGCTAGAGGCTCTCCCCAGCATGCTCTGGCAACGCGGAGCGCATCATGCGTTCGTGCAGCCCACGGTTCTGGCCGAAGCGTGGGACACTCTGCACATGGTCCCGCTTGAATCGGACCCTTTGTTTTTTTCAGGCTATTTCTCTGATTGTCGAGATCATTTTGAATTCTGTCCTTGCCTGCAGGATACTTGCAATCCCTTGTAGCTTTTCACTACATCAATAAGTTTACTGTTTATTATTTGGTGGCTGCGAGGCCTGGCCCACGCTCAGTTTTATGCCCTGTATACGCATCAGGTGGGTCATGACTTCTTTTTTCTTTTTCCCTTTTAACAAATGCAAATAAACTGCTAAATACCAATTATGGGCATCACCATAATGGTATAAAGGTACTTTATCCTGGCATAGCTTCTTTCCTCTGCTGTATGATAGTAACTGTGCCAAGTCAAGCCTTTAAAATTTGGCATTGTGCTGCTTTATGCATGCATGTGTGGTTGAAGGGCTGGGAATTCTGTGTGTAGACAGACTTTCATTGATACTACAACATGTGGAATAAATAATAGTGTTCTTCCCCTTGGCAGCTCTAGATGGGTGTATTTTAAGAGCCTGCCACCCTGCCATTGCTATGATTATTATTTGTTCCTCTAACAGAAACAGTGCAGCATAATCCATTGCCGTAGTTTAACCTTCTTTATCACAAACCCCGTGAAGCAGCCTGTAATCCCAGAGAAGGAAAGCGATATTGTTTAGGCTTTGTTGCTGTTCCAATTAAATCCTTGCTTTTGTGGAAAATACCTTGCTGTAAAAAGGACAGTACTGAAGTGGTCCATTTGTGGAGGCTTCTGTATATTTATTCTCAGTGCTCCATCATTATCATCTTTCCCGATAATTAGACAACAAAACAGGACAAGCCGTGTCACCCTGCAGATGCAGTGTAAAGCTAAGTGCATTCAATGACCCAAAGCGTGGCATTATCTCTCGTAATGCATACCTCAGAGTATCTCATCGTGCTTACAATGGTTTCACTATTTTTAATTGCCATTTGTATATCCAACCCTTAGAAAATTGTGCACACCAGGCTTTAACGGTTTGTAATTACATGACTTGGAGTTTTAGATCAGGTTTCCCTGTATCTACAATAGTTTTACAACAGCTTTTCATTTCTGGTTCTGAACAGGAGCTCTTGTACTCCTTGAAGTGCATGAATATAGCTTCTTGACTGCAGCCTTTACTTTTTTTTCTTCTGGCAGCTATAGGTAAATTAATTTCTCATTTGTGGTAGATAATATTTTTATAGGAAAAAAGAAGTTGAAATGACTTATATATACTTTATATATAAAAAGGGGAAGATTAAAAATCATATTTGAATTAGCAGTTGTTAAAGTGCAATTATACCTCCCCAAGGTAGCGTGGCAGAAGAAAATATTTTAAAACTTCTCTCTGAAAGTTTAAAATTTCAATTAGTGTCGTGGATGTATAAGCCTAGAGACTTGACTTCAGAGAAGCAGTTGCTACCCAAGTTCTGGAGTTTTTATGAAGTAACCTTAAGCCCTGTTAGCTGACATCAAAACTGCTTCCAGTGCATGAAGTGCAAAACATACGTAAATATTCATAAGAGTTTTGGTCTGTGCTTTCATAGAAGGGCATAGCAAGATCATCTGTTGTTTTTTTTTCTTAAGACAAAAGTGTAAGATAATAGTCCCTTTACCCCTTTTTTGGGTCATCCGTCAATGCTTCTGAGGGGCTCCTGCTAATAATTAGGAAACGATTTTCAAGACTTTTCAAGATGTTTTTCTGAAGAATCGGAGAGAGAATTGTGGTTGAGGACCAGGGAGTAGGGCAGTTGTCTAAGATGCAGAAAAAGTACAATCCAGATCCCACCACCAGTACCTGCACGTCTGGGAGCAGTGCCTGAGCTCCCTGCCTGCGATGGGAACTGGTTGCTGGCTGTCACCCTTCACTGATGGTCACCCACTGTCCTTCTGCCTCAGTTTCCCTGCCTGTACAGTAAAACTAATTGTGATTAGGGGGAAGCTGCTGCTAAAAATGTACAAGCCTGGGTTGTGCTGTTGTCTTGAGAGGTGATTGCCTGCAGTGGCACTCGGTTCCCTTGGTTTTGTGTTTTAGTGCAGAGCTGCCAGACTCAGGATTCGAGCTGTGAGGTCCATGCTTTCTCCCTCCTGCTCTCCATGCCCTGCTCCCAGTGATAACGTTCCTATATGTATCTCCATTAGCCGGCTCAACGCACTACCTGCTCCAGGGGGACTTGGAATGAGATGTGTAAAAATTTACTCTCTCCTCCTGTCCTGGGGGTCAGAGAAGTTTCACAGATTTCAGACTAACAACTAGGATTGTCAAGCCCAGCAGACTGGGCGAGCTGGACAGCAGCAGCAAAAGAGGGTTCGGATTACTGGTTTGAAGGGAAATTAAATAATGGTAGCAAGTGCCTCTTGATTCAGCGGAGGATGCTTATCTGTTATGTTACACCTTCCTTTGATTATTTTTATCAATACTATCAATGGAGGCTACAATGATCATTTTTCCCAGTTGCAAGTTTCAGGACTCTCACACGCTTCTCCATAGCTTGTAGAGCAGATGCACTTAATGAAAAGGGTGTAGCTTTCAAAATGACCTGTCGTTAAGCTACGAGTGTAATTCAAGTCCCTTTTTAAAGTCTTGGGCCAGATTCTGTACTCTCAAAATGCATACTATCAGTGTATGTAATTGATGTTGATGTAAACAATATCAGGACTGAATCCTTCTCAGCCCTGTCTTGCTCAGTTTTTCCAACAGCAACATAACTAATTCCAGTTCTTGACCTGAATGATAACAAGCTATTAGTAAATGCCATACTGACCTTGATAGCTGTGAGAAAAACATTAGCTGAAAATATTTTCACCTTTGTTTGCTAGAAATTTCTTTCTAAGAAATAGTACAATATGAAGTAACAGTAAAGTTTTCTAATTACAGTTCTTTCTTACAGGTTAATGCATTTTATTAAAAACAGCTCAGTTTTGAATCCAACAAAAGAAAGTTACTCCCAGAGGAGTATATGCTAACTGTGCCTAAAGACATTTATTCTGTGTTATGTTTTTCTCACCCCGTAGTCAGGTGTCAGAGGGAACAGTGGTTGGTAGGGTGGTCAGGACACTTGGAGCTGGTGGTCCTGAGGTTGCTCCATTCTGCTACTGACCTGCTTCTGGGCAAGCCAGCTGGCGGGTTTGGGAGTCCGGCCGGTAAAGGTCTCACAACCGCAGAGACCTTTCTGCACAAGTGCTGCAAGAGCTGTCTGCAAAGCTTAGCCTGGCAGCTGAACTGTGTAAGGTATTCGGAGATAAGGTAGCATTGCCCTGTCCTGGAGAAGGCTCTTGGGGTGGAATAACCTGGAAGCACTCTTTGATGCGATACTGCGAAACCAAATGGTGCCAGCGGTGAGGAGGGTTTGGCATGGCTGTGCCACATATGAAATCCTTTCAATCAAGGGGTCTAAGGGCAAATGTTTCCTTGCTCAAGACAGATGTCCACAGGTTGCTAGAAGGCCTTCTCCTTCGTTGGGCAGGATAAGCACTGTGCCGAGATAAGAAGGTTGGCAGTGATTTCAGTGGGCAGCCTGACTTCCCGTGGGATTTATCGGTCTTGGCATCAACATTTTACTTCCTGCCATTTTACTTTCTTATCAGCCACCCGGATTTCACCACATTGTTTTTCTAATTAACGTCCTTTCTTGCCCCTGCCATGGTGGCTGCGATCAGCTGGAAGCATTCTACTCCATATTCACCACTGAACAGCAAGACCACGTCAAGTCTGTGGAGTACCTGAGGAATAACTTCCGACCACAGCAAAGGCTGAACAACAGGAAGGTGTCAAAGTCTGCCGTGAAGGATGCTTGGAGCCAAGATATGACAGACTTTTTGGAAAATCCGCTCGGCACAGAAGCATCTAAAGGTAGATTACACTTACAAATTTTGCACTTGACTAATAGGAGAATTTTTTACGTCTACTTTGTTATCAAATGGTGTTGAGGATAACTGTGAGCTACCGAAGAAATAATACAGTGTACGCAGGCATTCCTTGTTGATATGTGTCAACAGATGAACTAATCTCGTGTGTGCCTGCCATTACCTGTGAAACTCTCTGTCGCAAGGTGCCGTGGCAATAAAGCCCCAGAATATGTGAGTCTCCAACTGGTGATGTCCCTGTTTCTGCTGACTGGCTGTAGGGCCTTAGAGATGCCTGACAAAAGGGGAATACGAAGGGATAAGGTCAGAGGTAAAATTTCAACCCCATTAGCACTGACTCATTGGGTGTTTGAATGGGAACAGAGTATCTAGATGTGGATATGGGTTTCATTTTTACAGTAACAAGGCTTTTGAAGAACTGCCAACCTTTTAATTCAACGTTTGTATTAATCTGTTGGTTATGGTAGCGGGGAAAAAAAACCCTCTTCCTTATAGGCAGGTGATTTTCTAATATCTTGCTGAAGTCTTTCATGTGCGATTTTGTAGAGCAGCTGGCGCTTGCTTCTGTCAGACACTGGATAATGAGCTAGCTGGAGAGGGGGGAGGGAGGTTGCAGTCGTTGCATTGGCACAGACAGCCCTGGCTAGAGGAGCACATCGAAAATTTTGAGAGAAATGTGTACGGGATAAAATAAGACTAGAAATAAATATCATTTACTACCTTTATTTGCCTTTATTTCATTGAATTATGTTATTTACAGGTAGGAGGAATGACATGTACTTCCCAGCCTTCAGTCTCGAGAACTGCTTGGTGCTTAACCAGGTCTGGGTAGAGGTAAAGAAGAGAGAGGCAGTTTGCCAGAAGGAAACAGCTAAGCAGATTTACAAGCTTCCCTTTCGTACCTGGCATTTTCACCTGGCCAGGCACAGAGAGTGTAGTTTTTAGAGGATGTGAATCATAAAAACAGCTGCATTCAGCAACCTCGCCCTCCCAAGAGAGTGCTGGAAGAGTGTACTTCTTAGGGCTCATTATTCTGAGAGCGTGCTTATTTTTTATATGTATATAATATACACGTACACAAACCTCATGTACATTAAAGGCAGCCTTGGGACAGAGAATTTACATCAGAAGTGAGAAGGAGATCTTGGAAATGAAGACACCCTGCTACACTCTGATGCTCTGGCCTGCAGTCAATCAGTGTTTTAACAGCAACATGTGTCAATATTTATTTCTACAGTTATATCCTGCATATGTATTACTGACCCAGAACAGTGATGAAAGTTAATAGGTTCCGTTATGTTAAAAGTGACAAAATTGACTAGTTTGTATTTTGAGTGCAGCCCCAGTACCTCTGGTGCATGTGGTATAATATTCAAGAAGATTTTACTGCTTTGGCCACATGCCGGCATATTCCTTACATCACTGGATGGTTTTTAAGGTTATAAAAAATCCTTAGGTGATTTTCACCCCCAAAGTAAATAGCTGAAACCCACAATTTTGACGGAGCATTACAAATGCTGAGGTCTGTAGTTAATGAGCTGATCTTGAAGCTGGAAGTGTTGATGCTGAAGGAGCACCTGAATAACTCAAAAGATTCTCATTGACTTTGATATTTAAGAGCTCTAAGGCCCAGATTCAACCAAGCGCACATGGCTTAGTTAATGAACGTGAGCCAGTCTACAGGAGCAAGGGAGCTGCAGAACCGTTAGCCCACGTCTGGATAGCTTGGTGCCTGGGTGCTTGGTGCCTTACCTGCTTGGGAACTGGTTTCCTGAGCAGGTTCTCTCTGAGTCCTCTCCCATCATGTCCAGGTACCATGATGCTCAGTACTCGTAGCTGCCTGGGAATTTGAGCTTATGACATGCCCAAGAGAGACTCTCAGGCGGGGGGTACACATTGCCCGTGATCTGACAGCATTCAGCGTGCCAGCTAATGGCAGAGATAATGCTAGAGTTGGTGATTTTTTTTTTTTTTCCCTTGAGCTTTTTTCTGTGGGAGGCTAATGGCTGGGCAGCCAGTCTTTTTGTACCGACTCTGTCAACTTGTCACTTTTTGGGTTGTGTGCACACCAGGGGAGACTGAAGATAGGTGCATTTTTTTTATGAACTTAAAAATAAATTGGTTGTTGCAGTGTTGCTAACACAAAATGGATTGTAGCGTATCCTCCAAAGGTTACAGAGATGAGTTATAGCTGTTCCAGAGGTATAACAACGTGGATGTTTCTGGCCCCTTCTTTGACAAAGGTGAACAGTGATGATGTGCCTGGTCCACTGCACATTCTGAACTACTGACATATAAATAAAATGAGATGAAGTCATAATACTTGAGTGAAAGCAAAACCTATTGTTTATTCAGCTAGTAAATACAGTACCTCTTTATATAGTGTCATTCATGCAAAAGTACTGAGGAGCCGAGTGTACAAAGCACTTCTCGGCCAGACAGCGTAGCATACAAACAGAAGAGAGTAGGGTTAGCATAACATATTTATCTTATGCAGATTCTTCTGCACACCTCATAGCTGCACCTTGATGCTTTCCACATTGCATTCAGCAATGTGGCCAGTGGCTGTCACAGGTTGGCTCCTGTCCGCCCTCTCCGTGCTTAGATTTGTGTGTTGTAGAGACAGGCAAGGTCAGGAAAATGTGTCTTACTTGCTGCAAGGTGATATGGTTTGTGATGGTCTTCAGCTCTGGAGAGGAAGTTTGGATTTGTTTGTCGGTGTGAATTTTTGCAATTTGTTTCCTCTGTCACACTCTATTAAGTCTGTGGGCAGTATTGCTAATCTAGAAAACAGTGTAGCATCCATTGTGTAAGCCTTTCTTATTTTGGAGGAAAATGTGCCCAGAACAATTTGCATAATGTTCAGAATAATTTTCAGAATTCCCCGCTGAACAGGGAGTTTCAGATCAGCACAAAGCGATGCAGCTCTGCAGTTGTCCATTGACAAACGTGCTATCCTAAGCAGCTTGGCACCAAACAGGCGTGTCTGTTCTCCCAGCTATCAAAGCTATCTCAGGTCACAGCACCGTGATCAGTAGCATAACCTGCAGGTACACTGGAGGAAAACTATTTCTCACTTTATGCCAGTCCTCTGAGTATTTCCTCAGCAAAGCCCTGCAAGTGGTGGCATTTGGTAAATAAAATGTCTTCTGGGAAAGGCTATTTTAGGTCAACCAAAACTGTCAGTGCATTTGGATCCAGTTTGTTAGCCAACATGAATGTTACCAGCCTTTTGTTTTGCAGTTACTCTCCTCTCCCTCCTCTCTTTTAGTTTTAAAGAGGCAATGAAGGGAGGCGCGGTGTTTTCAATCATCAGAATGCAAGACAGTGAAAATATTTTGGCTAATCTGAAATAGTGCAGAGGGCTAATTTGTCACTTGGGAGTGAAAACTCCGGTTTTCCTTTTGTGTTAGTGTTTAATAAGAGGAGTTTTCTTTGGTTCCATTATCTCATTCCTTCCTCCTGTTGGCAAAAGCTGATTTAAAACAGTTCTCTTGAGGACTGTTTGTATGCCTGGAATAAAAGCACACGTGTAAGACCTTTGCTGAATGAGAGTCCAAGAGCTGAGCTTAATTCTTAAGCTGACCCTGGAGCTGTTTCAAGAGACCATACAGATCATCTTTAAACAACTTATTTCTGAAGTATACCATTCGGCATAAATACTGTTCAGCTATGTAATTGTAGCAACTGGTGGATTGATAATAAACCATCATACAACAATATTTTTTAAGAAAATGAAACTTTCAGAGAGTCAAGGTATCAGTGGATCATGGTGTTAAATCGTGCAGATCATCAGGCTTGTAAAATTTAACAAGAGGGCTCACCAGTGTGACAGTACTGGTTTGTATAAAGTTTTGAAAAGTTGGAGGTTCTCTGTACAGACACGTTAAACCGGGAATGTATTTGTAAAATATTCATCAGATACTGTAAGTATCAATGACAGTGGCAGTGTTTGATTTTTTTGTACATGACCATCTCTGTTAAAATTGCCTCCTTTCTTCTCTGGCCTGTCCTCTGTGGCTCAGGGCTGTGTTGCTCTGTCACATCACATATTGTGCTCCTGCCTTTTTGTGGGCTGCTTTCAAGCAGCTGTGCTAGAGGGATTGCTAATTGTTTACCAGTTTAATAGTCTACATTGCTCTTCAGGAACAAATAGACAGAATTCGTACATAAAAGTCCATCCAGTTCAAAGACCTGACTGCATGTTCCTTAATACTTTCACATGTTGTCCCATCAAGCAGAGATGTATTTACAAAACATTACCTGCTTCAGTAAAGGTGTAGGCATGGAAGCTGAGGAGGAAAAGGTGTTTCATTTCCTTGTTTCAGCATGTACCCCATGTGCAAAAATATTAGCCCATTTTATTTTGCTGCTGATTATGTTGTTTCTTTCTCTTCATGTTTTTTAACGCTGAAAAAACTCGCCTTTAACCTTTCTGTCTCATTAAACGTGCTGCAAGCCTCACAACACTTAAACAAGCATCCCATGTGAGGGGCTCTTGACATCAGAGTTTTCTTTCACAGATGCCTGATTACTTCCCCAAAGGTGTCTGATTACTCTTTGCTGGAGTCTCAAATGATGCTGTTTCCCATCAGTGGGAATTCGCCTTAGAGTACCATCTTTAATTATGATCCTAGACTAAGTTAAATAATGAGCAGTCATAAATTCACTCTAGTAAAACTTACTTAGCTTTGGAGTCTGAATTAACAGCTGGGACATTTCTCTAGTAGTGTACAGGCGATCATTTTCCTTACTGTTCTTTGTTAAGCAGTAGTGATACACAGTCTGGAAGTCATTGTAACTTAAAGCAACTAACACGTTGGTAGAAGATTCTTGGATTTTCCCTCCTGCATGCTTTGCACTGGAGGCATGGCTCCAGCTATCAACCTGCTGATAGGTACAGCACTGCTCAAGCAAAGCAGTTTAATTCCTACTCGTTATTTCACAGCTCCTGACCTCAGAAATGGAACCAAGGCCTCCTACGAAGGTATTGCCTTTTCTGCATGGTGGAGCATCCTTGCGTTGGTGTGCATCTCCGCTGCAGCAGCACCCAAAGTCGGAATTCTTCTGGAGATTCAGTGCAGTGACGTCACCGTTTTGAGGCAGATAGTTTAGAGCATTGGCGGCAGTGTTTCTGAATGAGAACAAGTCATTTGTCTCATTTATAGCCTCCGTTATTATTCCCAGTAATTTGTTTTTGCGTTCTAAATGCCCATGTTTTATGAGAACTCTCTCAAAACAACTTTGCAGTCTCTTCATGCCCTCGGGTTCTCTCTGGGAGGCCAAAAAGGGTGTTAGGCAGAAAAGTTCTACTCTTGCAGAATGTCATTTTTATATTTGAGTCAAACCTAAATGACCACAAAATACTCTATAGCAATAAGTGTAATCTATCCAAAACAACATTATGGTAAATGTAAATTTAAAATTACACATTAGTGAAATCTTAACTTGGGATTGCTAAAGCAAAATGATAACTCTTTGTTTTCTTTAAATGTCTTAGTTTGGGAAGACAAAAAAAAGCAAGAACCTTTTTTAATTAATTTATGATATGTTTACCACTACAGTTAATTGTTCTTATCCTTTAGAAGAATCTGGTTTCTTCACAGATTAACAACTCCTTCCCGGTTTCCTTGGATTTCCTTTTTGATTTGATTTTGGTACGAAGATTATCCTTTCCCGATTCTATTCCCCTTTCATGGACTGTGTGCTTTAGTCAGGTCAGCACCCTACTGCAGTGTGCTGGTGCAGGTGAATCTGTGTATCATTGTTAGGGGTTCTGCTGGCGCAGCAGGCTGGCTCGGTGCAAAGGGTTGCACTTGAGGTGTAACGCCGTGCTGCTAATTGCTTGCCTTGCATCTCCTTTGCACTGCAGACCAGCCCGGCTGCCACTCTGCCTCAGCGCTCCAAGTAAATGTACTCACCTATTGCTGCAAGAGTCTCTTTTGACGTGCACCTCGAGTACCTGCTGTGATCAGATTTTAGGCAGCAATCGGTGTGCTGCTTCTGCATACCTGATCCCTTCCGCCTCGTTCATGTCTTGCTCTCCAGTGCTGGGTCCTCGTGTATGCAGCTGTCTTGGAGCACATCAGGCAAAAGTGGGAAGGAAAAATCAGATCAGTCAGGTGGAAAGCAAAGTGTCTCAGGAAAAAAATTGACCCATTTTGAGAGGGAATCAGGTACAAAATGATATGGTACATACACCTGATATATATGTCTTGTGCTTCCCCTTGCAGTGGCTCTGTTCTGCAGATTCTGTTTTCGCCTGTAGTAGTAACTTCCGTGTGGTTGTAATATGAGCAGCATGTGTCTGTGCCTGAATGTAGTGGACAGCTTACCAGTACGTTTATTAATAAACAATAAGTAACTGCTTGCGTTTGTTCAGAGATTATAAAGGGCCCAAACCAAAAGAGCAAGAGGTATTCAGTGTGAAAGTTTAAGTATGGTTTGGGTTCATAGCTGCCACTAAAGCTGGAAGAGCTGACTACTTTTAAGGGAACCTGATGATTTATTCCATTTACACCTGCAGGGAATTCCTTTCTGTACTGCCTACCTGCCAGTCCAGCTGTTTAGCCCACAGAAGTACTGATTTTAATTTCAGACTTGACAGTACTGTGGCCCATGAGTGCCTGCAGCTCATCCCTTGTGTTGGAATAAGCCTCCAGAAGCTATGAAAAGGGAAGCTGCTTTCCCAGTCTGGTTTTGGGTGTCCCTCAGTCACATATCGGGATGCTCTACCTGCCCTGCTGGCTTGTTCTTCCCATGCTGCCCAGTCCAAGCAACCTTCGCCAGGACATTGGGAAGGGTGGCTTGGCTAACATGGCAAATACGTGTCCTTCTGGCAGGAATCCGCCCTGCTCCCCATGTTGACGCCGCACGTGCTGCTGAGTGTGATCACACGTGTTGGGTCAGGCGCACTGTGTAAATAAGGACACGGGTGTACGTTTTAAACACAAGTCACCCTCTGTGTGTGCACCATAAACACAAAACTCATGGGGCAGATCCTTGGCAGACATCAGCCCAGCACGGCATCTGATGGTGCAAGGCTGATCTGCACCCAATGAGGATTCAGGCCACAGCTGTAGAAACAATATTTATGAAATATATGAAATATTTGGGCTCAAACACAACGTAGTAGAACACACAGTCCATGCCTTTCAGTAAAACAAGGTCTGTTGCCGTGATGCCATGGAAACTCAAATGCTACAAAGCAAGCCATACAGGAATGAATCCAAGTGCTGGGTGTGCGTTCGCCTCGGGAAGTGGGCAGGGAGCAGAGAGGCAAAACCCAGCCCACCCCGAGCCCCTCCATCAGTCGTGCCTCACGTGCCGGTTTGCTCATGAGGTTGTTTCACAGGGCTCATAAAACAAGCGTGGGGTCTGTCGATGTCCCTCACACCTTAAGGAACAACCCTGTCTGTCTGAGGCATAGTGAAAGGTGAGAGCAGGGAAGATAAATAGTCTGTCTCCTAGCTACATTCTGCCTGTGGATTGAAGTAGATCAACACAAATATTTGTGTGTACAGCGTGCTCCGGAGCCTGCAAATGCCTGCTGGCAAAGTGCAGGCAAAGGTAAAGGAAAAATGCGTGCTTCTCTTTAAAGCGATTATCCTTATATATTAATAATGTCATTTATAAGCAGTCCGAGAAGTTAACAACGTATGCTGAAGCAAAGCAAAAATATTGCAAACGTTTAGCAAAAGGAGAAGGGGGGGTAATATTTTAAGTATGCCTCTTAGCGCTTTTCTATGTATTAAAGCCTGTGTTGTCTCTGCGTATGATCCTCGCAGTCTATTTGTTATCCTCTGGGAGCACAGCCCTCGCTGAACTCCGAGATTGAATCCGACGGGCCAGAGAATCTACTGTTTGTTATGGATTGAGTCTCTTCGCAGGCATCTCCATTGAGGCACGCCAATGCAAGGTAGCTGAATCTGGCACTGTGTCACTTCCCTCACGGTGACGCTGATGGCATGGCACTGATAGCAGGCGTGAGGTTTCTCACTGCGGTATAACCTATATTTCTGCATTTCAGGGCTTATTTGAACTTTTGAGGATCTAATAATGAGAAGGAATATATATATGCAAGTGTAAATATAGATATATATAGTTGAAAGTATTTTTCTTCCCTTCTCGGTTGGTGGCATCACTTTTATCTTCTCTGCAGTCTGGTTCCTGGGGGCTTGCAGGGCTGAGTGGACTCGGGGCAGTACTTTGCCGACAGGAGAGACATTGATGACAGTATTTGGGCTTCTCTGAAATCAGCTGGGAAACTTGTGGCTGACTTGGGCATGGTTGCAGCAATGGCAACAAGTGGTCCATCTGTCCTGAAGGAACAGCCCTTCCAACTCCTTCCCAGTGCTGGGGCAGAGGGGAAAGAATCACTCTCTCTTCCCCAAGAACCTGGCCACCTACTTGTTTGCCCTTATGGGGAAGGCAGGCATGAAACTCCCATGCTGACCTCTCAGTTTCTCTCCTGCTGAGCACGTGGGAAGAAATGCCCCATCTACCATCCTCTGTGCTCCTCCTGTGTAAGGGAGAAACACTGTTCCCAGCCACCCATCCCATGCACACCTGGAGCAGGGGGGAAAAAGGAGGAGAAGTGAAGCCCCTCTCACCTTATGGCCAGGAGCTGCCGCCCAGACTCAAGACCCTTGTCCCTGTCTTTTAGCTGCATCTGAGCAGTCCTGATCCAGTAATGGCCTATGGGCACATCTTGATGCCGATGTTTCCTCCCTCCACCTACGCAGAAGATCCCTGCCCATCTCACCATGAGGGATTCAGGACTTCAATGGCACGTTGCTTTTCTGGGCTGAGAATTGTCAGGGTTTCATCACACAATGTGTATCTCGTAGTACCAAGGGGAGGAACGGCTGTTTTGAATTGCTGAGACATGCAGCAGGGGGGAGGGAGTGGGATTTTCCAAACGAGGGCATAGCACAGCTAGAAATAACTGCCTTTACAGGGGTGCCATTTTTATGCATGGAAGAGCTAACTTAGAACATTTTTTAGAGGATTTTTTAAATCCCTCTGAGCCCAGTACCACTGGGTTCATCATATGAGGCACCTGTTTTACAGGGAGAGGTATAGAAGAAATAGCCAAATATAAGGTTCTTCTGCTCTTTCTTACTTTCCCTTTTTATAACCACAGGTAGCATATGCAAAAAGCATGATGAGACCTAGAAAGTTAGGCTGGTTTTGTGTTTCTGTCTTTGAAACAGAAATGTAGACTGCTCTTGAAAAAAAAAGAAGCTGTAATATTCTCTTACATGTCCTTCTGCATTCATGGGTGTGTCTTAATATCAGTGGTTCTTTTTTGTAAAACAATGAGCCCCCTTTTTGTCTTTCAGCTCTCTGAAGTGGAGCTGCCAGCAGCTTTTGGATTAAGCTTTATCAGGCTTCAGTGAGGAAAGCCTCGTGGATGTTACGTAGCCAAATACAACATACAAATCAAATTATGGGAGAGATGAATGCAGAGTTGTTAAATTAATTTTGTTTGTTCCAGCCCATTGGAATGTTTTTAACATGAAGAAAATAATTCTCTGCTGTATGGCTGGCCTGGCCAGCGCTTAGGTCTGTATTAGCATGCTACATTTGTCTGCAAGTGGCGAACAGGTTTTCTCCAGGCTTGAGTGAGCCCTGGAAGACAAGGCTAGCCAAGATGCTGGCTTGTCCCCGACATGCCTGGCAGGTTGATCTGCAGAGAAAAGACGGTGTCAAGCTCCCCGACAGCCCCGCACATGGCCAACAGCTGGAAACGCCGGCTGCGGCTGCCCTGTGTCAGGTCAGAGGGCTCCTTCCAGATGTCCCGGCACAGCCCTCCCTCTTCTGCAGGACCGTTCCATAAGGCAGGAGCCAGCTTGTTTCCCACATTCCCAGTTTGGGTCATCCCCGACAGGCGGGTGAGGGTTGGGTTTTTTCACTCCGAGAGGTGTGAGGCGTGCAGTGCTCGGGGCATCGCTGCCTGCTGTGCAACACGGCCCTGGGGCTGGGAACCGGCTTGCCTGTTGGGTGCCCCGAGATGCAGCCCTGGGGCTCCGGCGAGGCTTTTCTGCCTCTGGGAGTCCCGGCACAGGCGGTCTGCTTGGCAGGGCGTCATGGCTTTGGCATCCCACTAGACCTACACAGAGCCCATTCAGGTATCTCTCTGCTTGGTATTGCAGTACACCACAGAAAGACATCCTGAAAGCCCCCTCAATATTTTTATTGTGCATTGGGATCTGAATTTAAAAGAGAGGATTAGTAACAGTTTTTCTAAAAATAGCTGAGATCTGCTGTTTCAGTGTGAAATGATGCTGGTTGTTGGCTTCAGGTTTTTTTTTTCCTCAAGTGATCGTGAATTCACAGGCTTTTGTTGCTTATTTAGCCTCATTTAAAGAAAAAAACAACATAGAAAAAAGAAAACCTTGTGTTTCTCTTCAGTGTGTCCTGATTCAGTTCAGAGGAACATGCAAACTTTTCCCTTCCCGTCCCAACCTCTTTCTGCATTTCTGTTTGTCCTTCAGCTGCATGTATTGCAAGATCAGTAGAGGTTCTTTAGCATCTAAAAAAACCAAGACAGCAAAGAGGCTGTTATTCTTTTAATATTCTTTCAAAAATCCAAGGCACATAGAGTATTGAAAGGAAAATTAGATCTCTGGAAAAAGCCAGTTGTTTTATAGATGGTCAAATCATTACATTTTTTTTTTGCTTGCCTTTCAGACATTTGGTACGTTATTATGTATCACTTTAATTAAATCATCAAATTGAATTATTGGATCAAATGTTTTTTTATTCCATTGTGTTCTGAGCAGGTTTGGTTAAATTAATAAAACCATATGTTTCATTTCATAAAAGAGATTTCTTTTCTGCCCATTCATAAGCTGTTTAAAAAAAAAGTGGCTCAACAGAAAAGGCTGGTTATTACTTAATTACATCAGGTACTGCTACGTGCCTTGGAGTAATTGGAGCAAAGTCATACAAGTCATGAAAATTTTTTAATATTTACTGTGAAGTAGCAGTATTGTAAATTCAGTCTCCTTTTAGCGTGCTGTGAATGCAGTTTGTCCTAGGCAAAACTTGTCCTGGTGAAGTCATTGGAGTCACTCAGCTGCTGAGAAGTGCACATGTCCTTCTTGGATCGCGGTGCAGGGGAGTGAGGCCTCCCAAGTCTGAGCCTGTGAGTCTCCTTTTCACCGTTGGGAAATACCTGCTTCTTTCCTCTGACTGGCATGAGCTATTCTGAATGGCATCAAAGGTGGCAGCAAAGAGTGGCATGGGATAGAGGACGAGACAGTCCCTTCTCCCTAGGGTGGCTTGGGGTTCTTCTCTGAAAAACAGCTGGCTAGCCGTGGTTCGGAGGGGTATCACAGTGAAGGTAGATCTCTCTATCTCTCCTCAAGGTTATCTGGTTGAATTATTTCTAAACCATTTGATGCATGGTTACTTTAAATATATAAATCTCTGCATGTCCTCCTGGAGGAGGAGGACTGGTTAGGACTCTTGGGTCTGGGTAGTCCTTCACCCTGGGCTCCCATCTGTGATAGGATTTGATTAGGTGGAGCAGTGAAGGCTGGTCTGGCATTTTGAAGTGTAATTCTGTGATGACAAAGGGCTTCAAAGGGGGCAGTTATGATTTATTGGTGCAGTTATCAATAAACAGTGATGTCAGTGAGAATTGATCTGACTATCTCAGCGGAAAGAGGTGAGCATGGGGAGGCATACCAAGGACCGCGAGGCTCTGTAAATAGTGACAACAGCAACTACTTTCAGCTGTGCCTTCTCGGCTGGGTCCTGGCCGCCACCATGCCATGCTCTGCAGCACGCCAGCTCTGTGGGCTCCCTGCAGAGACCAGGAGGGAAGGGGTCTGCAGGCAGCAGACCAAGGTGTTGCTTCTGGCTTTGTGGCATTGCCAGCAGAATGCTGTTTTGGTCCCTTCAGCTCAGTGTAAATAGGAACTCATATTAGTTTTATGGGGGTTTGAGGTACTGCAGGGTTTGTTTGCTTTGGTGGATCATCCTTCTGGGTTGAGCAGAGGGATCTGCTGCAAAACTGCAAGATTGTCACCACTCATGGCAGGAGCAATTTCCAAAGATCTTTCTTGCCCAAACGTATTTCTGCAATGTATGTTCTCTTGTTCAGGCTAGCTACAAAATGTGAGTTATAACTGCACAAGTGCATTTGACAGGTATGTTTCTATTGTGCTGGCAATATTGGTGTTTACAGCATTTAATCATTTTTATTTAGGAACCGTAGCTGTTTCAGTAATGTAGCAGCAGGGCTACATGACTAACCTGTAAGTCCAGGCATAGGAATAGATATTTCTCCCCTTCAGTGCTGCCAGGACTCTTCTGAAGTGAAATAATGTCCAAATAAACACCCAGTCACATAGCTGCAGAGTGCAAACAAGCTGAATGTGTTGGCTTTAAATGGAAAAGTCGTATTGGGAAAAACAATTCTGCAAACGGTGTCAGCGTGATGGGCTGGGTGGCACTTTGACTTTTCCTGGCAGAAGAGACCAGCTCCTTTGCCACAGCACACGTGTTTAGGTATCATTTCAAGTGATTTTTCTTGGTTCGGAGTTTATATTGGGAAGGAGAATGTGAGAATCTGTCCTGAATTGTGTATTTTAAACACGATTTTAAAAGCTTGGAAGAAATCGCGAGTTGGGAAGCACATGCTGTGCTTTTCTGATAGCATATGAGTGCCATCTAGTGTTGTTCATCGCCAGCCTGACCTTCGCATTGCCATGTCCTGAAAAGTGGTTTTTAATTCAGGGGCTGCGAGTGGGCTGTGCGCACCCCCGCTCCTCCTCAGGTGCTGGGGCTGGGCTTGTGCCTGGGCTCGGTCTTCCCTGGCGAAGTTGGGGCTTGGCGGCTGCAGTGAGCAGAAGCCGGGGTTTCGCTCGCTGGTTGAGCTGCTCCTACGCTGACATCCCCAGCGGCTTAAGCTTGGGTGAGAAGTAGCTTGTGTCTCCCCGCTGCAGGCAGGGTTAGGAAGGCTCGGCTTTTGGGGGTGGCTGGAGGGTTCCCCTGCCTGGTAAGAGGAGGAGATGGCCAAGAGCCATCAAGTGCCACTCTTGCCTGTGCTGGTGACAGTTCACTCACAGTTGAGAAGCTATGAAGGAAAATATGTAGAAAGGAGAGTAAAAAGTAACTTCTGCTCGTGTGCAAAAATGTAATGGGTTGAGAGGAGAATACTTACTGACCCTATAGTATCATGTTTTCCGAGGTTCAACTCTTACCAGGCCTGCAGAGCACACCGGAGTATTTGCCCACCTCGTGCGGCAGGAGACTGTGGTCCGGGGCAGCTGGGGCTCCGGTTGTTTGGATTTCTTAATGTTCCAGTGCAGAGCTGTTAAGCCACCCAAGTTAAAGTGTACATGCAAATGTCAGGACTGAAAATAAGTCAAGAACTAAGCACCCTCCTGCAGAGAATGGATTCTCTCGCTCCCTTTACTCTGGAGAGCAGAAAGCAGCTGCAGGTGGTATTAAATCCCATTGGTCTCAGTGGATTGCAGTCTAAGCTATTACTGTAGGCAAGGGCATTAAAGAAAAAACTGGCTCTTTGAGCGAGGCACAGTTCTTCCTGTTTGTTTTCTCTCAGTTATTTAGGAGAGCTTCTTATTTTCTCCGTCTTTTTTTAGCTTGCAGCACTCCTCCGGTCAACATGAAAGTGCAGCCCGTGAACAGGACAGCATTGCTTGTGACCTGGAACCAGCCAGAAACCATCTACCACCCTCCAATCATGAACTACATGATCTCCTATAGCTGGGCTAAAAACGAAGATGAAAAAGAGAAGACTTTCACCAAGGACAGTGACAAGGACCTGGTAAAACCACAGCATCAACCCCAGATATATGTATCAAGCTATCCTTACGCTGTTAATGTATCGGTAGAAGGAAGTAGATGAGGAAAGCAGTTGTCACCTTACAGACAAGCTAACGTTTGACTCGCAATGAGTTGCTATTAATGTTCAGCATTAGTTGAATGTTGCCTAACAGGCTACCCGAACACTGGAGTGTGAATTTAGAGTTTGTGTGAGTGTGTAGAGGACTAAATCTGCGGACACTTTTTCATATACTGTTGCTGAGAAGCAGCTGGCTTGGGCAATAGTTAGGCTCTGAATACCTTTTCACTTGTGTTCAGCTCACAGATTTTCACATTAAAAGCGCAGTCCCCTAAAATCTGCTCCTGGGCTCAGGCTTTTCACTGTGCATAGCCCCTTGTGGTAATTGGAGCAGTTTCTGGCAGCGAGTGCTGCCAGCAGTAGGAGTTGCATGGTCAAGGCTAGAAGAGAAGTGTGGAGTGGCCCTGTACGAGCACTGCCTGTGTCTGACAGTGGGAGAAAAAGAGGGAAGAGCAAGGCAGCTCCAGCACAGATGGAAATACCAATCTATCTCCTCCATTTAGGATTTGATCTGCTTGTCATTCTTGTCTAAGTGGAAGCAAGTATTGTACTGGTCTTTAACATATTCTGCATATAAAATCAAAGTGACATATTCAGGTTTGAAAGGCCTCCATTTATTGTTAATCAAAGAAAGCCTCTAGAATAATGAAATCAGTAATTGTATATGCACATGAAAAATGCAGCAGCACAGAGTGTTATTCCTAATGACTGTTACCATATTTTTTTTTCAAATACACCGTCCTCTGTGCCCATTCAATCAGTTATACAATAATACTTCTCTTATTCCCTTAGATGAAGATTCTTTTACTTCATTTCCATTTATATTTTCAATTTCCCCACTAGACATTGTTATCTGGGTCACATTAGGGAATGATGTGCCTCGTGAAATCAGAAAGGAATCTATTGAAAGGCACCCAAGGTTATGATGCATTGTAACCTCTCCCTTGTCATAACTTCACACTCTTAAGGGAGATTTTTTAATCAGGTATGAGGAAGAGAGCCTTAATCAGCAAAAATGAGGTGGGCACAGTGACAGCATCCTGTTTTATGTAACAGGAATAATTAAAAGGGCAGGGGATGTGATGGAGTGATAGCTTGGAAATAAATTGCAGTGAGACCCTGTGCTGTGCAGCAGAGCTTGGAGGTTAAGAAAGCAGAGACAGCTTAGTCTATTTTAGGGGCAAAAGAAGGAGGAAACTCTTTTTCAGAGGAAAGTGCAATTTGCTTTCAGTGCTCTGGTGGAGACAGCTGGGCTGTCCTGTCGTGAAACAGAGCTAGACAGTGTTTTGCTGGAGAGATCACTGTATTTCAAGTGACCCACACAGCTCCTGCTGCAAGACATGAAGTGATGTGGCCATGGACTCAGGCAGCGCAACAGAGTAGCTGGGAGGCAGCAAGGCACTGTCTCGGGTGTAAAGGTGCGCAGGGACGTCCCAGTCCGGGGTGCCAAGCCATCGTGTTATACAGGCCACCGGCATCAAATTGCCGTAGTGAGTTTGTTGCAAAATGAATAGTCAGTTTGAACATACAGTGATTTTTTCTGGGCTTATCCCAGGTTTGGGACTTGGAGCTCCACCTTTAAGAAAAATCTCATCTTAATTCCTGTAAGGTCAAATGATTTGGGGTTTATTTTTTTCTGAGGAGAGCAGAGACTTTCAGGCATGAAGACTGTTGTGAGAGTAGATGTGGGACACGTTCACTTCTTTCTCAGGGGCAGAGTCAGCAGAGCCTGGGTGCATCACTTTTATCCCAGGGAAGTCTTTTGACCTTGACCTTGCACTCTTCCAGGGGGACTGGTGAATATTTCTGTTTAGAAAGAAGTTTGTCTTACATGGCAGAAATGTCCTGTGTTAGCACAATGCTTTATGTATTTCAAACTGATCGTGGACAGTACTGTGGGGGTAAAAAACTGAATAATATCTATTTTTTTTAAACAGAAGGCCATCATTAGCCATGTCTCACCTGACATCCTTTATCTGTTCAGAGTTCAAGCAGTTTGCCGAAATGAAATGCGTAGTGACTTTAGCCAGACTATGCTCTTTCAAGGTAAAAAAACCACATACATATTTTTACATTATGACTCTCTGTGTGTTTAACATTTTATTTGCACAGTGCAAAATGGTGTGGAATGATTTCAGAAGGTGTTTGAATGCATGTAGACAATGCTAATTTCAGATTCTGGCTGCTGACTTTATGAGAGTCTTGTTTCTAGTGATGGGTTTTACCTACACCTCTCTGCTGGCAGGGTTCATCAGATTTTAGGAGAATTCAGAGCTTTTCTTCATAATAGTTTTCTAAAACAAACTCATCAGAGACTGCTTATGCATCAGAGGCACAGCTGTAACAGAACGTGAGTCTGATCGGTGTCTGTTTTATGTAGAGAGGAAAGGAGATCGGTCCTACCTTGACAACCACATGTGGAGACGTTCAGGTTTTACCATGCACACAGCCTCAGTGATTTCCAAAACATACATATTTAAACGAAAGCTGAAGAACTGGATGCTAAGCTGTCCTTTGTTATGCATTTCCTTTTAAGTTTATTGGAGAAATCTGGTAAAGCTGAGATTTGGTAGAAGAACTTGATGCTTTTTGATTTGTTTAAGTGCTGAAGTTTTGCTTCTTCCTAGGAATTTATTACTACTGTTTTTATTAAGTAGGGCAAAATCCACCTCTGCTGAGAGCACTCCCTCCTGCTCCAGGTTACAGATATGTAAACCTCGTAATGGGTAATGGAAAAACAAAACAAGCAGAGTTAAAAATTTAGATCCTTAAGGTGAAGCAAAGAGTTAGGTCACTTGGATCTGGTGCTCCGTATGGAACAAAATGAGAGGCATTTTTAAGTGTGGTTTTTGGAAAATCTGGAGGTTTTAGTCCTACTTGGTTAGCACTTGGTATCTGAAGGATATCAAGCCGTGGACACAACTTAGATCTGTTCCGATGTTGTGCCACAGTGTTAGCAACATTGCAGGGAGAGCAGGGGTCGGACAACAAATGTCTGATCCAAGCAATATCTCTCATATATAGCTCTCAGTTTCATAGTATCTGAGCATAATTTTGGATTTCACTTTACAGGCCAGGCAGAATTCAGAAACTTGTATGTTCATAGAATCATAGCATGGTTTGGGTTGAAAGGGACCTTACAGATCATCCAGTTCCAACCCCCCTGCTGTGGGCAGGGACACCTTCCAGTAGACCTGGCTGCTCAGAGCCCCGTCCAGCCTGGCCTTGAACACGGCCAGGGAAGGGGAATATTACTGATTATGGCCTCTTTTGGCACATAATAGAATGGAAAAGTTGTTTGAAATTTGACCAAGTTATATATTTATTTACAGTTAAGAGTAAATCATTAGTGACAGGTTTGCCGGATGCACTTTGGGTACTCTAGCCCAGCGTTCAAAGCAGTGGAAGTGATACACACATCTGCAATGGGTGTAGATAGTGCATTTCTTTCCATGTCTCCCCAAAAAGGAGCTGTTCTTCTAATTTTTGGCTGTACCCAAGATCTAACCTGGAAAAATCATCCACTTGAGTTTTCAAAACATTCTTCAGAGGCTGGTTATAGTTGTAGTTGAGATAAATACCAATAAATAATGATAATATTATCGTAAGGGCAGCAAAAACCACTATAGTCAGCTGCTATTGCTTCCTGCGTAAGACAGGACATTTCATCCAGCTTGGGTTTGGAGGAGAGTACGTGTTTTCTGACAGTGCACTTAAACCAACATTGCCAGGCCTGAGTAATTAAAGACAAATGAATCTGTCTTTAGACACAATTACAAAGTAAGGTGAGTAACAGCAAACGAGCCGAGTTGCTTTTACTCCAAACTGAGACCTGCGTGCCTATTTTGTAGCAGCGATGTTCTGCAGTTGTTCAGCAATTGTAGCAATGCCTCCCTGCCCAGTCCGCTGACACGCCGCTGTTCTTTGTTTCTCAGCTAACACTACTCGAATTTTCGAGGGGACCAGAATTGTGAAGACAGGAGTGGTAAGTCATGGGCCGGGAATGTGTGCAGGGTGCGGGCGGGCAGCGGTAATTTGGGGTGCCATTCCCACCAAGGTGGCATTCCCACAGGTTGACATTCCCAGAGGGTGGCATTCCCAGGGGGTGGCATTCCCGCCAAGGTGGCATTCCCACCAGGTGGCAGCACCGTGTTGTGGATGGGCGGCAGGAGCGGGCTTTCCTCGGGAGGTGGCTGGGCAGACCGGCCGCGGCACGTTTTAGAACAGACCTAGAATATTGGAACGGTTTTGGGTTTCTACCTTCATGCTCCGAGAGGCTTTGGCAACTGGAGAATCAAGTGCTAAAAAAATCTTCCCAAATATGTATTGAGCCCATTTAGGGTGGATTTGTACTCTTAATGATGACTGTGGGAATAAATTTAATTTCTTTTATTTACTGTGTGACCAGAAGTATATGCAACAGGAATAAGGCTTTGCACACAGCATCTCTGCTCTTCTGGGGCTTTTAGGATATCTGCTATTGTGTGAATAAAGCCTTAAGAAGCTCTTTGCTTTAATTTTAATTCAGGTGAGACTGTAACATGTCACTGAAGCAGAGTTTGTTTCCCAGAATCAGAAATGTTGGTACTTTTATGGTGAAACTGGAATACATTGTTTCAGTTTTGAAAGCACCTTATTAGGTTATTTAACATAAACTACCCGTAACATGAAAATCTTGGCATTCAGTATACTGTATTGTTCAGTTAAATTTATGGACTGAATTCATGCTATTGAATTTACTCAAAGTACATTGCTTCTGGTTTTATTCTGTTCCAGTTTGATGTACTCCCTAGTAAGCAAGTAACACATACAAAGCTTGAATTTGAATGATTAATGTTTGTTTAATGATCTATAGAGGTATTCTAGACATATAAAATCTGCTGTCAAATTTTAATACTCAGTCCGGCTTTGAGACTGTACATGCCAGCGAAAAACAAATCTCACAGTGCCTTAGGGATTCGCACTGATAAGTATCCGAAAGTTTAGATGCTTATTTAAAGTTTTGGCTTGAAATCTCTAAAGCACAGGTTTTCTTCTGAGATCTCAGGTCTGTGATTGCAGCTGGTCAAAAATAAAGTGCGAAAGCAGCCTTTCTTGGTTTGCTGCAGCATTTCAACCACAGCGCCTGACGGAAACCGGGAATTGCAGAGAGAGACAGAAATACTGTTAAGTTACAAATTTCGGTTCCAAAAATAAATGTTTTACCGTTTTGTTAGAGGTTCAGTAGCACCTATTTAACCCTCATTTGTCCTTATCTGATGTGTATCTTTCCAGCTAATGCTCCTCTTGCTAATTTATTCAGTAACGTGAGACATTTTTCAGTAAGTCAGAGAGAGAGCATGGTCAGGTTGTCCAGGCAGAACTGCTGACCCCAGCTGTTCCAGTGAATTACTCCTTGTCCTTAGCCAACTCGCTCAACTTCAGCGTCTTTTTCCACATGTAATTTAGGAAGGTGAATTACTTGTCTAGTTCTTTAAGTACACATACCAAGGGGTTTTCTTTCCACAGAACATACACGTGTGTGCACAGAGACCCACGTGTGAGCGTGCATGTGCTGAGTTGACCTTGATAGAATAACAGTGGCAGGTTGCAGAGGATGCAAAATCCATGAACCATGGTCCGTTCCCTGCTTCGTCTCAGCTCCCTGAGGGAAGTGGCTCTGGGTCACTGGCGGTGGCTGGGGAAAGCCATGTCTGTGCATGGGTGCCTGGTGGTGCTGGTGGAGGTCCTGGTGACTTGCTGAAGGGCTCCAGATGCCCTCCAGGTCCTTCACGAGTGCTAAGGTGGCCGTGCTGCAGGTCTGTTCTAACGAGAGCGAAGCCTCACTGCAGCACTAGTCCTTGGGAGAATAACGCTGATGGGTAAACTAAGGAAATAAAAATAATACTCACAATATGTGTGGGAAGACCCAGAGTTCCCTGTCAGAGCAGACCCACCAGCTACGGATGCACTCATCATCAGCACAACCCTTATTTTGGGACAGCCATTATGTAACGCTGTATTTTTAAATTTCTGTATTCTGAGGATTAAAGCACTGTGAGTAATTCAGCTAAACTCATTAAATTCCTTTACATCCTCCTCACCCCTGAGAGGAAACGTTACTCACAAGTCACCGGTGGCGTGGGTGGAGAAGGCCCCGCTGTAAAAGAGGGATAAAGAGGTTTTTGATGATGATGATTGTTTGGAAGTGGTGAATGCAGGGAGGTTTCCTCCCTTCATGTTTTGCCGTGTAACTCTGTGGCATGTCCCATTCCTGCCTCAGCCCTGCATCCAGCTGATGTAAGTCTCTCATTTTAAGAGAACGGCAACCAGGATGGCATGTGTATGGAAGGGAAGGGAAAAAAGAAAGAAAAATGACCCCAGGTATCATGTTGGGGCCCCTGCTGACACTCTCTGCTGTGTTTTCTTCCCCTCTGCTGCCGGTGACGACCTCAAGCCCACAGCATCTCCTGCCTCCTCAGCTGACATGGCTCCCATCAGCTCTGGCTCTTCCACCTGGACCTCCTCGGGGCTCCCCTTCTCCTTTGTGTCCATGGCCACAGGGATGGGGCCTTCCTCCAGCGGCAGCCAGGCCACCGTGGCTTCAGTGGTGACCAGCACCTTGCTGGCAGGGCTGGGCTTCAGCGGTGGTGGCATCTCCTCCTTCCCCAGCAGCGTGTGGCCGACGCGGCTCCCCGCAGCAGCTGCCCCCAGCAAGCAGGCAGGACGGCCGGTGGTGGCTGCCACCGAGGCTGCCGCCGCCGCCTCCCCGGGGCCGGAGCGGGACTCGGCGCTGACGAAGGATGGTGAGGGAGCCGAGGAGGGGGAAAAGGACGAAAAGAGTGAAAGTGAGGATGGGGAGCGGGACCATGAGGAAGAAGAAGAAAAGGATGCCGAGAAGAAGGAGAAAAACAGGGCGACGGCGGCCACGGAGGCACGCAATAGCACGGAGCCCAGCGTGGCCGCGGCTTCCCCCAACCGGACTGCTGAGGAGGAAGGAAATAAAACCATATCGGGTGAAGAGCCAAACGAAAACATTGCCCCCACAGCTGGAGGTCCCGAGGAGGAGAGCTTTGCCGAAGCAGACACTCAGCCCCAGCTGCTCCCTTCCACCCAAGTGCCACCAGCGTTCACCAACGAACTTTACCTGGGGAAGGTCCCAAGAAGACCAGAGACAACAAGAAAATCTCCTCCAAAGGAGGGCAGGTTTCCAGAGGAATACCCTTCAGATAACAAATTCATCACTGTTAACCCAGGTGAGTGACCTCTGGGGATGCTGTTTTTACCAGCATAAGACTGTTGGAAAATGACACAATCCAAATTCCTTACTGATCTCCAGTAGATACAACATTTTTGTGGTGACTGTCTTCATCCCATGGGCAGGTCGTCACAGAACCCAACCCACAAATTGTTCTTGGGGGGAGAAGAGGGGGAAGGATCATTCTTTTGTTTTATTGGGTCAGATTCATGTTCCTTCTAGCTTACTAGAAGAGAAAATTTGGAAAAATGTTAACCCCTAACACACTTCATTAAGAATTTTGTTTAAAAAAAGAAGGGGGGGAATGCAGTGAACTGTAGCTGTGAAATTAATTTGGAAAAGCGGTTGCTGTGCCGAGCTGGTGTTTCATGGAAAGGCTGCTATATAAGCTGTAAGCTAATTTAGTTTATATGCGGAATTCTCCCTGATGGGGCTTTGAGATATTCTCCCCAATACGGGATCATGGCTGGTTTATTTCTCACCGCAAACCCTACATGCTCTGACCTTCCAAGGCAAGGCACCTTTTGCACAAGGGTTACCTTCTTTTTTTCCTGTGAAAAAAAAATCTTAGCTAGGCAGAGTTCACGTCTTTGCTAGGTTTGTCCTGATGAGCATTACTGATGTACACGCTGACTCCGGATGTATGTACCAACTCCACGGTACGTGCACAGCAAATACGACCTTTTGGAAGCACGCCCAGGCAATCTGCATGTGCACCAAGCCCTGTGTGGTCAGGATTTGCTGCACAGGCCTATGCAAACAGGTATCTTGCGGTGCTCCCAACTCGCTATGCAGAAATTCCGGGGCATATGCACTTGTTTCTGCTTGGGGACCTCCAGGCACTGGCGAGGAAAACAGATCTTGTAACTGCAAGGAGCAAATGGAGTACATGCATATGGATTTATTTGCAGAATGAGGACTGTGATTTAGATACGGCAACGAGTTTTTCTGAGTGATTATGTGTATTACCCCAGCATTTATAAGATACTGCACATTTTTTTGTTTGGATTTTTTTTTTACTGCTATTGTTTATTTTGCTAATCTATAGACTGGTTTGTAATTTTGTTTTTCCATCAAAGCTGCTCTAGAGTCACAGTACTGTGAAAAAACCTTACGTATTTATTTTTCCCTACATTTATAAACACAAAAATGCAGACATTGTGCACTCAGTTATAGCTCAGTACCAATTTAAAAAACAAAGGTAAATCCAGTCTTCAATAACCTTTGTTACAGAAATGCTGACCTGACTCTGATGCTGTGAATCATAACTATTCTGTAAGAAAACAGATCAACAATGCGGAAGGCAGGAAACCTGCACCAGGTTGTGCGGATTTTTTTAAAATACCCTGCTGTTTTTCTTACTCCTCAACTGGAAATCTTCAAAGTCCAGTGCTCCCACTGAATATGGTCTGAGATGCCTGTCAGGCAGCTTTCAGCATGCCACTTGCCGTAATCACCTTTTTATCAGGAAGGAGGGAACACGTCCCAGCCATGCTTTGCGGTGCTGGGAGTAGGCATTCAGCACCATTTAGGTTCAAACACCAGTAATTCAATCTGCCTGGGTAAACCTGCCTCTGAAATAGCCGTCTTGGGTTCTTCCTGCCTTCTGCTTCCCTGTTTGTCGTGTGCCACTTTCTTGCGTGGCCCAAGTACAATATCCCTTATACAAGACCTAGAAAGGGCCTCATGGCTTATTTTCAGCCTAACAAATTGGAGGAAAGATGGGTGGTTGGTCTTGTTTCTTAGCTCATGACAAAGGAATTGTTACTAGATTTGGTTTTATTCCATTGTGAAGTTAAGATGAAAAAAGATTAAAATCAATGAGACAGGAAAATATTGTTAATATTGCTAAGAAGTACTTACTGGTCATTGTGAATCGTATCCCCGTAGTCTGTAGTGATTTCTGTCTCTTTTTGGCATGCAGAGAACTATCACTGAAAGTGGTTCAACACAGCTTTGCCTCCTACTAGACAGCCTCTTTTAAGAGCTCTGCTCACTTGCAGGCTTGGAGGCTTGAAGTGACTCTGCCTGAAGACTGCACGCAAGGATGATCAGGCTTGAAAGGACTCTGCAAATTAGGTTTTCCCTGCTTATATATGGAGGGAGGATAACTTACTGAGATCATTGTGTCATACAAAAATGGCTTCCAAGGGTAGGGAATGAAATCTGAAATAACCAGTGCATGTTAGCTGGGGGAAGAGATAAGTGAAAGAGTTGCCTGTTTCACCCAAATTAACTTTAGTTTAATCTTAGTTAAACCTCTGGTGACATGCCCGACATGAGGAGGAGGAACTGTATCATGTTTTCAGCTTCCCAGACAAGCCTCTCCCAGGCCCCTCAGTGTGCTGAAGAGGACTCCGGGCAGCAAGAGGGCTGGGAATGGCTGTTCAGAGGTGAAGAAGGGCCCGTTTGTGCCATTTTCCTTGGGGTAGAGGTTCATTCCCTGGCCTTGACCTCCAGGTGGAAGAAGTTAGGTTGGTCACACACCTGGTGACTCCTTGTCCAGTCATTGGGAAGGGCTAGTGTTTTTTAACTCTGAGAACATTTTGAGATGTTTCTTACTGCCTTGGGGACAGAGGCTTTCAGTCTGAATCTCTTTGTACTGGGCATGAGGACCTTCTCCTTCAAAGTCTTTTCAAGCAAGTCCTTCTTTGCATCTTGTGTCACCTCGTTAAAGGTTTTCCATAACAAGGTAAACCTCAAATCAACAAAACGACCAGCAAAGCCAAGAGGACATTGCTAGAAGTGTCTGAAAACATTCCTGCGGATCAGGACAGCTAAAAGAGGGTGAAGGCCTCTTCCAAACTGAGCAGAAGGAACCCCTGCAGCTTGCTGTGTCCCATAGAGGGCAGAAACTTTTTTGGATGCATCTTTTCTCCAGGAAAACAGTTTTTAAGAAGCTGTCAAGCTTTCAAAAATGTTTTTGTCAGTAGAAAGTTTAATCGTTTTAAAGAGTAGAAAATTGTTTCATAACAATGTACACTTGTAAAATTAATTATATAGCATCAAATTAGCAGTTGTAAGGAGATAACTGAATGGGGATGTGCTCATGAGTGTGGATGATTAGAAGAGAACAGGGAACACATGAGAAATTACAGGGAAAGTGTGAGGCCAATTAGTACAGCAAGGCTCATTTTCTTTTAGTGCTTATTTCACACGCACATACACACACACACCTCTCCTGAGGCCATGTCATTATTTTCCAAATGGCATTGGCCTCCTCTTGTCTGGTGGTATCGGCCAACGCTAATGATTTTCTTCTGTCACTGAATGCTTGCTTGCATTCCCCTCTTTCATTTTCCTGATCATCCTTTTCTCTGTTTTGGTGCCCACATTAGACTAATTGTACCTTTGATCTGCAACTGTTACACACGCAGCTGCTCAGCATTGTCCGCAAGCCTGAAACCTGAAAATTAGAAAAACAGCAATTAGAATGATGCTCTACAAAAAAAAAAAAGAGAGGGGGGGAAAAAAAAGAAAACCATCATGTTAAATCAGTTTAATCAGGCTAGAGCAGATATTCTCCCCCACAATTTTGGTTTGTTGTGTTGGACAGCTAAACAGATCCTTTGTATTTGACAGGAGATAACGAAGTTAATGAGCAAAGTAATAGATGTCGGGTTGGGCCTTTTGCCTCAGTCGTGAGCTGGGACCGAGAACAGAGGCATGGGGTTGGCCCTTGATCTGAACTGCAGCTGGGTCCTGCCATCGCTCAGCGCTCACCCACTTCTGCCGAGTTCCTCCCACGAGAGGGCTTTGCAGAGAGATCACGATGCGCAGGGTTAAATTTCAAGCCCTGACGTATTTTTTTAGCAGAGACTGAGTTCTGGGTTTTGGAACAGTCTTTGCCAGGTCTGAGGTTACAAAAGCCTTTTGGGGATAACCTCATTAAGATAATTAAACATCTGTGTAATTCTTTCTTTCTCCATACGTGGCAAGGATTATTAAGCTGTATTTTCATGTGACACTTGAGCCATTTTGCATGGCAGCTTACAGGAGGAAACAGCAGAATGGCTTGAAAATAAAAGAATTGTATTATTTGATGTTTGCAAACAGTAGGAATTTCAGATACTTGCAATCAGGATTAAATATGATTGACATCTGTTTACAAAACAGTGAAAAGCCATGCTTAGCTGCACGCAGCCTGTAAGTAGGACTACTGCAGGAATGTGTTTAAAGAAATAGGGAGAAAATAGCTGCACAATGGTATGAGCTTGTATCAAAGGTAATACTTTTTTGAAAAACACAGTTTTGCCTTTTGATCATTTAATAATATGGGTGATACTATTTTCCAGAATTAATTAATACCTTTGTATAAATCCATAATTTCATTTACTCAAAGGAAAGATGAGCAAGTGACTTTCTTTTAAGCGACCAGATGGTCGGAGGCAGTTCAGCAGCAGGGATTTTCTTTTGGCCTGCAGAACACGCGTATTCGTGTAGTTAACAGTGTCTGTAACGGTACAACAAACAGAACTTTGTCCTGGCAGTTTGTGCAATGGATGATAAAGGTAGATAGCTTATGTATTACAGTTATGGTTGCTTATTATAGCAAGCAGTGTTACTTAAGGAAAAAAAACATGTTGCTATTCTCGGGAACCAATTACCAAGAAGACGCAGGAAAACAGTACATTTCACAAATTGTAGAAGGTCTCGTGTGTGCCTTGACCTTTGTGCAAGCGTTGCACTACCAAAGCCTCCCTCGCTGCCTGGTGCCCGCTAATCCTGTCTTTGCCAGGACCTCATCCATCCAGGGCCTGGATGGAACTGCTGAATGGGCAGTTCACAGGAGTTACGGATTTTTCCAGACGCAGGAGCGGATTTAGCAGTGCTGGGACTTGTATCATGTGGGACCTCCCGAAACAGATATGCTGTAATAATTTTTATTCCTTCCTACTGGGATGAATTCCAAGCCAGGAAAAGGCAAACTGAATTAATTCAACGAAGGCATATGCCACTGGAAACTGTTTACATTTCTTAGCAAAAATGGAGTTTCCTGGTCCATTTTTTAAGCTTCCCCCCCCCCCAAAGTACAGCGTATGGTGGGCACCGTTACAAGGGTGTGCTGTTGACACTAGCAAGGCTCAACATTCTTGGAAAAGAGTGAAATGCTGACTATTTTTTATTTTATAATATTTTGTGATGTAGGAGAACAGGAAGCTGTAAAGGCCCAGAGCTGTCTTTTTTTGTGTGTATTTTCTTCAACTCTTTCTCCAGGTTGCCTTTTCTTAGGCTCTTCTGCCATGACACTGAGACAGGTGTCAGCACTCCAGCTGTGCTGCTGTACTTCTGGCCCCAGCTGTCTTTCTAGTACAATTTTTATTGACATTGGTTTGCTTAAGCTCTCTCAACACTTTACTTAAGCAGCGGGAAACACCTAAGACTTTTTCTTCAAAGCCAGCATAGGAACAGTCTTTTTTTCCTGAAGGACATCACTGCTTGGGCATTCCCAACTGGAATATCAGGGCCAGCCATCAGCATGCAGGAACGGCATTTGCTATTCTGGCATTCAGTACACTGAAGGCTTTCTTCTCCTCACATCTGTGGCACAGGGGGTTGGCAGGGTCAGATAAGTGTGTTCTCCACAGTAGGCTGAGTAAGAGGAGCATCATGAGCACTGCAGAATTTAATAGCATGCATTGGGACTCCAGTCCATGCTGTGCTTACAATGGAATTTAATTTTCTTCCCATGCAAACAGAAACACATGTTTTTGTGTTGAAATACGTGGAGGTGAAACTAAACAGAATACTGTCCTTGGAGAGAGATGAAGCAACACCCTAATGAATGTAAGGTGGTGGGACTGTTTGGCTCTCCGAAGTTTTATTACATTGCATGGTTTTTTGCTTTGTCCCTTTTACCGTTCTGATTAGTAACGTTTACCTCACAGCCTTAATTTTTTCATTCTGTTAAATGATTTGAAATGCACTGATAAAAGCCCCTGCCTCAGGACTTATGATTTTTGCAAGTTTGGCAAATACAGAGAGTAAGCCTTTGCTGTAATTTTGCGGTGGTTCTTTTTTTTACTCTTTGCTAGTCAAAGAAATCAAAGAGCTGTCTTAAAAATGGTATGTTGTGTATCATTAGTATGCTGTCAAGATGAAAGCTCACCACGTGCTCGAGTTACAACGTTGTGTGCCTATTCTGCAAAGTGGCACTGTTGGTAACCTCGGTAGCCTTTTACTGAAGTTGGAGACAACTGGCTACTCATCTGTCTTTTGATCAGTTCTATACTCCCTGCACGTTCGCTTTCCCCAAACATCCCTCTGATTAGCACCTCATTTAGGCTGCTTGCTAAAGGGCATTACCTCCATCAGCCTAGTTCTTAAAACTAGAAAGATTTCTTGCTGGGCTTGCAGCAGCCTGCAGCCTTGCTCTGTTTTCAGCAGTCAGGCAAAAGCATTTACAATTAACCTTTACTTCCATGTTAGTTGAATTTTAGTCCTGCCTATGGAGGAGTATAATCTAAATGCTATTAAAATAGAGTATGACTTCATATTATGTGACATCTGGTGACTTCCAATTATCTGTGTTTTGCCTGCCTACGGTGAAAAGGCAATTATGTTCTTCTGGTAGGATTTGCAGCAGTTTCAGAAGATATGATAATATAATACTGAACGAGGGCAAGGAAGCGCATTGGTAAGGAAGGACTCACGTAGGCAAAAAAAATAGAAGTCGAGTACATGTGTTTCAATCCTCGTTCGAATCTGAAGCTGTTTACACTAATCCTTTCCCATTACATCCTGTTGACAGGTATTGATCAACTACCGCCTGTTTGTTAGGAAACATGAATAAGATGCAGAATCCGCTTCTGTAATTTTTCTTTTATCATTCTGTCTAAAACAATTTATTTGTGAAGTCTACATGAATTTGCACAAATTAGATGTCTTCTGAAATACGTTGATACAGCGTCTACACTCATTGGCTCCAGTACTCGCAGAACCTCTAGATACTCATCTTATGTATGATACAGTAATTTTAACGAGATGTCATGTGAAAAGTGAAATGGAGTTGCTCGGCCAGATATTGACCAACTTTAATTTTGTTCAAAAGCTGTGGCATAATGATTTCTTCTGTCAGTTACAACACATCCTATCCATTCATTCATCCATCCATCTTGACAATCCATATGCTAAAAAATGCTTTCATATGCAGTAACTCACCAGATTGTGACAATTCCGCAAATGATGTGACATGACACCCAACATGTTGAGGATTTTTTTGTTTTAAGATAGTTACAAAGAAATTTATTTCTGAAGCAAAGTATTACCCTGAGCTTTGCAAACAGGGCTGTCCTGTAGCGTTCAGAAACAGAGCGCATTTATCTGCAAACACTGATGCCCGAGCAAAGCGTTTACTTTGTTTCCGTGGTGAAATGGCTCAGTGGGGTACTCCACATCTGATAATAGGTGCTTGCACGATAGAGTCCTAAAATTGTCTGTGAGACTGTAATTACAGGCAGTAATAAAATCCAAGCCATATGTGGCAATAAACACCATACTTTTGTGCTCTAATGTCTCAGACTAAAGACAAATGGAGTCCCACCCTGCAGTTAGAAGATCTTTTCTCTGAGTGTTTACTCATACCATGTAATATGGACAAGCTATTTGTTTTGCTTACACATTTTTCCATACAGTAATTCTCTTCCCATTTAGTGATTGTCTTTGTTATGTGTTTAACACGCAGCTGACAAGAACAGCTCCAGCATGGCCACGAGACCTTCTCCTGGTAAAATGGAATGGATCATCCCGCTTATTGTGGTCTCAGCACTGACCTTCGTGTGCCTCATTCTGCTCATTGCTGTGCTTGTCTACTGGAGGTGAGCCTATTTCCTCTTAATTGGAAACTGATCATGATTTAAAACACATTTCAGATGGTGTTTTTTAATGTGGTCCTGTGTTGGTTTTTTTTTAGTGGATGTTATGGTGATGGATGAATTAGATATCTCTCTGGATGCTACAACAGCTCTGTTGGTTAACTATTCAGCTGTCTTAGATATGGATTTTTGTGACATGAAAATGGGCGTAGTAGTAGCAATGGTAGAGCCAGCTGTAAAGCCAACAAATATTTTCAATTAGACCCTCTAACACAGCTATAAAAAGGTAACTTTGTATTGGCCTTCAGGAAAGGTGGTCATGGGAGAAAAGTCCGGTGAGGCTGGACTTGGTTCCAGTCTTCCTTTGACTGCACTTCAAGAAAGGGGGGTAAGCCTGTTTCATGTTACATAGCAATGCTCTGAGTAGGAGTTCTTTAGCATTCGTGAAGTGTTCAGAAGTGCAGCCTGCAAGGTCTTGAAACTTAAGATTGCACTTTACAAAGAGGTACTGTCCTTTACACCAATGGGCATTGGCTCAGTGGTGGAGACTAGGATTAGCGTCAACAATCTCAGCACCAGAACCTAAAGACACCTCATTTGTCTGGTAGTGAAAATTAGTCAGGGATTAGCCTCATAGAAGACATTTAGGAATTATTTCAAAATCTGATTAGATGGGACACAGAAAAGAAGCTTTGGTGAGAAACAGCAGTCCACTGGTCATTATATTTGCAAAATCAATTAAAAAACTACCAAGCTGTTTTTTAATACACCTATTTCACTGGCAATAAACTGGGCAAATTGTTGAGGCTGGGAACATTTGAAAGAATATTAATAAATAGATGACAATAGTCTTGTGAAAATCATCTCTGTTAACATTTGCAAGTAATTAACGTCATTGCAGTAAGACAATAAATTAAAAAAAGCAGTGGTATGTGCACAAAAGCTGAAATTGGGAAGGTTCTGAAGTTCCCCTGGTGATGTCTTGTCATTCAGTATATCTTTTCTTCATTTGAAGAGCTAAACTTAGTCATGTTCACACCAGGCAAGCCCTTGAAGGATATGGTATATCCCAAAGCACTGTAATGAGGGGTTAGTAATATTTATCTTGCATTGATACAAGATACTCTTATAAAGAGGAAAGGTTTTGAAATAAAATGCTAACAGCTATTGTCAAGAAGAATGTTGGTTCCTCTCCTTGTTTGGAAAAGATTTCCATTTCCTGCAATTTCACTAATGGATGGAGAGAAATCAATGTAAACTTAGTGTTTAATTTGTTCAAAGAGTAACACTACTGTCCCTGAAAGATATTAAAGCTGGAAAGTACTGACTTAGTGACCAACAGTTAGGGACAAATTTTTCATAAATATTGGCTTGTATTAAAGATCACAATATTACTCAAGTCTAAAATTAAGGTATGTTAATTAAATACTTTTTGTCTTCAAAATTCTTAACCATCCACCTCATAAAATTTTTATTTGCTTCATAATAACAAACATATACAGAAGTCAAGGAAGATACATGAACAATGGCTTTAACTGAAACTGAATTACTTTTCCAGTAATGTTTGTTGTTTTGCATGTGGACAGTAATTGTTTCTTGTCTGCTCTCCATAGTACGCGTGAGTAGATACCATTCATCAATAGCTTTGGTAAAATTATGAACATTGACATTAATAACCCTGATAGGAGTGGATCAATTTTTTTGTGCATAATTGATACTAAAAAAAAGGTGGAGATTAAAAATTAATATAGGCAGGGAAAGAATGTCATGTGGCAGAGTTTTTTGATAAATATGAAGCAACAAATTGAGGAACAATGAGCAAACTTCACAGCACGTGCACTAGCTTCAAAATAATCTCTTATCTCTACCTTCATAGTTCTGAGGATTTTTTAACAAATACAGAGAGCATATAAAAAAAGTCAGCGTATGTTTGAGGATAAATCAACAAGCAACTCGAACACAAATCGTCCACAGTACCAGTTCACATCGTGCAGACCATGTCATTGGCGTGGCAGCACAGCATTGTGTGTGCCCTTTTCACTGTGCTTACCTTTCCTTAGGAAAAATAGAATGTTTATCTCTGCTAGTGATTTAAAGTAAGGAAAAAACAGATCCTCAAACACCACAGAGTCTAATTTACAAGTGTGAAAGGAACAGTGATCTGGATCTTCAGGAAGAAATGCTTAGCTTAAGATGTAATGGGCAACATATGGAATAATTTGCTAAATAACACCATCAAAGCAAATGGCATGAAAACGAGTTTGAGACAGATTTTTCAGTATGGGAAACATGGTATTGAAGTGCACAGCAGAGAGACACTTGTTGTGAAAGGATAACCCTCAAGGGGACAGGCGTGCTGGACCAAGGGGTCTTTTCTTGCACAGCAGTTCTTTGTTTTGGTGTGAGAAAAAGCATTATGAAAACAAAACCCAGAGAACTAGAAAACGCAGAAGAGACATAGTTACCCTTTGGCAATACATTCTGAGGGTAAAACAAATGATATTTTCACTTTTGCGTTTTTGAACATTTGTGGGATTAGATGATTTGAGACCAGAGGTGACAGAAGTAGAACAGTGAAGCAGAGCGAAGCCTTCTGCTTGTTTGCATTGCATTGATGCCCTTTTACCCAGGGACCAAAAGGAGGAGTTGGGGAGGTTGCTCTTGAAGGTTTGGCAAAGCGTTTATCTCTGTTTGGATCCTTTGTAACTTACTTCGTGCTACAGCAATGAAATAAGTTTTGTGATGATGTCTTGTTGTAAGGAAGCTTCACTTTCTGTTTGTTCCCTTTATTTGAAAAGGAGAGTGATGGGAAGCAGTCTTTGTTTGATGAAGCTTTTCCGTTCTTTATCTGTTGAGCTTCCATGCTGTGTTCATTAGAGACTTCTTGTAATTGAATATCTGTGGAAATGATCTGTGCCATTTCTGAACGAGCCTCCCCGATTTGCAGAGGTAATTTGCTGTTCTCAGTCCCTTTTCCGTGTGGATTCTGGGCAAATGGCAAAAGAGTATGACTGATGTTGAAGAGAAAGGGTCACTTCCGTCTTTTGAGCGTGATGGCCACCTCAGTAATGAAAAGGGATGGGAACTCGCAGGCAAGCAGCAGCTCTGAATTGCCTTTCTGCTAAAGTTTTCTGGATTCAGTACTTTTAATGGCACTGCTGTGCAAAGTGGGCTATGTGATTTTAAGTTGGTAGAGTGGAAAATAAACTAGGTCAGCATAATGAAGCTGCAAAAGTTGGGCTGCCTCTTGCCCCAGAACGATGAGGGGAGCACCATCCTGGGGTGGCCAGGAGCCACGAAGTCTGCTGGGGCTGGGTGGCACCTGGGCTTCCTGGGCAGGAGGGACAGCGATGACTGAAGTTCCAAGTTTCCTTCTGCACATCTTTGATTCCTCTTGAGGAAAAGCTGTCCTGACAGATCCTTGAGCTGTCGTGGACACAAAAAAGGGGACTGTTGCTCCCAAGACATCTAGTGCTTGAAACTGATTTCTCTGAGCATCGAGTCAAGAATTTGAGCCGTAGCAGACAGAAAAGGGGAAGAACCCAGGTCCTCATTTTACTCAGCATGTAGATTCACCATTCACTTCTGCAGTGGCACAGTGATATTTCTTCTGCTGCTTTCATTCCTTTTGTACTGGTTCCTGAAATTCTGTGCCGTAGGGACAACCACTGAGTATTTCTGAGAACTGTTCACTGGTTTTTTAGGATCTTTCGCTGGAGCACTACTAGCTCATCTAGAGCCCGTTAAAATGTGTGCGTTGTAAGGTGCAGTTTACTAAGCGCATTATTTTTGCATTTCTGGGCATTTGTTTTGCATCTGCGATTTTATACCCAAACTCAGTATCATGAGATCCTTCTGCAGCTCTTCAAGGTCAGTTTAAAATTTGACTTGGATTGTCTGCAGTCTTTGGCACTGTTATTCTCACAGCCTTTTCTACGAGCTCCGAGAATTGCAGGGTATGTTTGGTAGTGACCTCCGAACTATTTAGAGATTGAGTGTGACTTAGGTTTTTTGCAAGAAGGCGAGTTCCTATAGCATGCTGAGCCATAGCATGGCTCGAAACATGCCTTTTCTAGCACTGCCACGACATTCTGTTGCAAACTGAACAAGTCTTTAGTATTGACACTTTAAGAGGAGCCCAGGGTCAGTGCCGCTTTCTTTTTCACAGAGGTGCAGGAGGGTGACTAGAGTTGGGAAAGCAACTAAAATACTTTGATACACAGTAACTTCTGTCATTTTAGAAAAACAACTTATTTTAGGAGTGACTGGTGACCTTCCACTGTTTTGTCTTCCATTCTGATTTTTAATCTAAACACTACAATGCTATAGAATGTGGTTTCAAAGGGAAAAATAAGCAGAGAATATTAAGAAGCAATTAAGATTTTAGAGTTTCGCCAACAGCAACTTTTAAATGGGAACTAAATTATAGCCATTTCTCATTTTCAGCTAAGAGGAAGAAATTAATTCACAACTATAGCTGGAGAGTTTTCTTTTTCTTTCTTTTCAGCAGATACCATAATTCACCTCTGAATTATTGCCGCCATCAACATCGTGATCCCAAAGACAAAGCAGGAACATTGTATTGCATTTCTTATTAAATCAAGCTGTTTATACAGTGCTAATATGTTTACATTCAGGAGGGATTTTTGGAACAACACAGCTGCTGCCTTTCAAAAAGCAAGCAAGCTTGCATTGCTTGTTTATAGTCGTGTGTGTATATGAGACAGCTTGGGAAAAAGATGCCTTTAATTTTCCTTAGGCAAAACCCTATAGAATTCAGTAGACAGTAAGAGTTTTCTTAGGTTTCTGTCATGCATCCTGATGAATTGAACAGAATCCTTGGGATGGGTCCTGTGGCAGGGCCTCGTACTTCTCTGGCAGTGCCTTTCTGTGTAGAAGAAATGACCCTGAGCACCAGGAGATGTGGGTTCTTCTTCTGGCTCGCTCATTGATTTTGTGTGTGACCTGGGGCCAAGCCACTTACGGTTTGACAGTATTGTTGTTGAACTTGGTGGCAAAGACCTCACTGGGAGCAAGCTCAGGTGTTCAATATTTCAGCATCTTGAGTTCTGTCGCTGGTAAAAGAGCAGAAGAAGGTTGGTCAGCTGTATTTGCAGATGAGTTTGCAATATAAAAATGAAAGCTGCAAACTAAGACCAAGAACTGTTGTAGTTACCATGTCTAATAACCATGCCTTGGAAGACTGCCTTTTGGTGTTAGATTCTGGGGAACTTGTCAAGCTCCGTAGCTAAGACGGTGTTAAACTTCATTGGGGAAAATGAAAAAAACTTCTGCCTGCAGCAGGTTGTAAAAAGTGCTGAAGTTGTTATTTGAACCTATCTCTAGGTTTTATTTTATGAGTACACAATGTGTTGTTCATCTACTGTACTGATTGAAAAAGGAACATTGCAAATTTACAGACCATTGTAAAATTGCTTGCTTACAATGATAAAAGCTGCTTTCAGCTTCCTTTAAAATATTCGTGATTCTGCTCATTTTCTCACTCGTGGAGGATGCTACGTGGTTAACGCTTTCTGAGAGCCTGTGTGTTGATTTTAAAAATGCCTTGGGTGCAGTTGCATGAGTATTTATTTCAGCAGCAGCGGTTCAAGCAGCCTCCTCCATTCCTGCCCTTGTTCTGCCCTCTGTGATACCAATGCAAATGTTTGTACAACCATGTGAGGAGCTGGATTGAGAAATAATCCACATTATAAAAAAAAAAAAGGAGAGAGGGGCTTTCATGCCCTGATTTAAGCCAGATTAGCTCCCAGTCTGGTTCATGTAGTAACCAGACGGTTGTACCAGTGTAAGGGAGGGCCCAGCCGGCGGCAGGAATGAGCAGGAGGGACGGGGATGCTCCCGCTGACACTGCCCACGGTGATGCCTGAGGACCACGTCCAGGCACTTGTGCTCAGCGTGGGGCTGGCAGTGCCCTGGAGCACGACTTGTGTAGCCACAGGCAATGAGGAGAATTAGCCGACAAGGGGAAAGGAGATTTCCTGAGCTGGGAGACGGGCAACGCCACAGGCAGAGGAGGGGAAACGTGGAGGTGAGTGGCGTGCCTGAACCCCCTCGCAGCTTCCATCTCCTTTTTAGCGACCTGCTGGGCCCTGCTCATGACGAACAGGGCACGTCTTTGTTTTCCCCTGGGCATGGTCATGCCTAGTCTCGTACGATGAGAAGCAACCTCAGAGGGATGGGGACAGGGCAGATCACTGCCCGGCAAGTGGGCTGCAGCCCAGCCTGATTCGGAGCCCTCTGATCTCCCTGCCTCAACCCAGACAATGCAGCAAAAGCACTTCAGCTTTTGTGGCAGAAGATCAGGGTCGTATTTGATTTTGCCGGTGCCGGAGGTAAAGGTACTGAAATACTGGGCCTTTTTGTATGCTGTATCTCAAAGCGCTGCTCGTTTTCATTAAAGAGGAGCAGGCCTGTGATCAGCTCGCTCTTATCCCACGCGGGGAACCGATCTCATCTTTTGTGCTGACGGCAGGCAGCTTGCTTTCAAGCCCGAAGCTTAGGGCAGCTGCCAGTTGCTTGTTGTAGCTGTTGGTATCGTTCTTTGAGCACTCGTCATTCTTCCATTACGAGGAGAATCAATATGAAAACTTCTCTGACAGCATCTCTGCTCTTTCATCCAGCAATGTGCAGCCTGGGGCGAGGGGGGAGAGCCCACAAGGAGATCCGTTAACGCCGCATCGTGCCTGCCGCTGCTGTTGCTCCCTTCGTCGACTTGTGGGCTTTTATCTTCTCCTCTTGCAGGGAGCTGACGAGGGTCCGGCCCCGCTGTTGGCAAGGGTGGTGGGGTGCCGGGGTGTCCTCTGTGCAGGAAGGGCCAAGGAGGGCGAGCGCAGCTTTGGGCAGGGGAGGCCGGGAACAGCGCACCCAGCACAGCCGTTCCTTCCTTCGCAACTTCTTGCTCAATAACCATTTCCCAAATGGCTACTTTAGGGCCTTTCGGAAATCACAGGAGTTGTCAGTTGTTATAGTAACGGACCCCCTGCTGCTGAATTGGCCCTGAGATGCCCATTTGGGCTTTTGAACAGACTAACTCCTGCTCATTAGACAAAAAAGAGAGAGAGACAGATTTGCAGATGGGAAGTTGCTTTTTAAGCATGCTGGATGATCTGTTAAGAGCTAGACTGTGGAAAGGGGCATGTTCTCTCATTATATGCCTGTTACTTTTACTCGTCTTTAATTAACACTAGTTTTACTTCTTCTTGCAAACCAGAATTCTGCAAGATTTCCATTTCCTCGCTGGTGAGGCCAGTAGTGAGCTGCAGCTTTACAAACCAACAATTTTTGTCTTGAGAAAGGAAAGAAGTTGGAGAGGGGTTTGCCAAGCTTAAATGCAGATCAGTGGTGATTTCCAGAACTATCAGGATATCTACAAAGATCAGAAAATAGTACTTTTAATCCTAATGATACAGCATCAGGAGCAACACCAGAGATCAGTAAACACGCTTTAACCCAGGAAAGTCCCATTTCAAGAGAATAGCAGAGTCTAGATTTTGCTTCAGGTTTAAACCTGAGCAGTCCCATTGATGTAACAGAGTGACTCCTGAATAACCGATATCAGCTAAATCAGACGTTGCCCTTGTAAATTTGAGTCCATGTGACTGAAGAACCTGTATCACCTTAAATGAGTTCTCAAGAATATGCAATTGCAATAACAAGTTACTTCTTGCCAGGTATTTGCAACCAGCTTCTTCCTGTGTCACTGATGTCCAGCCTTCATCTGAATTTCATGAAGCAGTGTTCTCTCAGCTGTCCTGTCATTTGAAAAGCAAATCCAGATTTATAGCAGGCTGGTCTATCTCCAGGTATAAATGAGAGAGGACTATGATTGTTCTTGTGCAATACACTTTTTCGGTGAGGAAGCTGGTTAGACCAGATGGGCAGGCAGATTTGTTAGCGGAGAGGGGAAGCGAGTGCTCTGGTACATGAAAGGGGTCTGCAAGGAATACATGACCTTCTGCACCCGTTTTGCTGGGGATGAGGAGTCTTTGGCTTAAATTACAGCAAGAGAGAAATTTAGATTTGACATTAGAAAAAGCTTCGTGACAGGAAAGACAATGAAGTGATGGTGTACAGAATTTCCATTATTTCTAGGTTCCAAAACAAGGTTAAGCAGCCGTTCGTCAGGAGCACCGCAGGAGTGATGGATCCTGCACAGGAGCTTCGAGGCCCGTTCTGCACAGCTCTGCTGTGCGAGCTTTAAAGTACACATGCAAGTGTGAGAAAAGAGGAGGAATGGTGTGGTGTGATAAATTGTCCCGTAAATCACAGACTAGGAGCCTGAAAAAGCATTTGGAAGACACAGTTTAAATGCATCACGTTTAAAGTGAAGAACATGAAGCCGATAAAAGAGCACATCCAAGAATTCGGGGGAGGAGAAAGGAAGGGCTCTTGCTTTGTAGAGAGAATGAAAGGAAGATACAAATGGGTAGGAAAGAAACTGCAAAGGCAGCTTGCAGAGGACAACTGTGTCAGGAGACCCACAGGTTGTTGGAAAAAAAAATCTGTTTGGAGTTTTGTTCCATCTGTTATCCTGCAGTGGGGAGCCTAAAAGTAGGGAAGAATTAAGAGTACAACAATGATGTGAATTTTAAAAAAGAAACAGAGGAGAAGGGGGTGGTATAGCTGTGGTTTATTGCCCCCGTTGTGTGTGTTATCTAAGGCAACATCCGTACTGCACGGGTCAATGCTGCCCTGTTATCAGCAGTGAGTGCCAACATGAGGCCACCCCAGGGGCCAAGGGCAAAGACCCTGTGAGCAAGCACCCGGGCTGACTGAACCTAGACATCCCTGAACGGGCTGTTATATGAAAGTATTTTCTTGCAAAGGAGACGGGGAATGGCGATCGCTTGAAGAACCAAGATTTCGCAGTTGTGAAACCACCCTTCCCAGCATCAGTAATCCTGGTGCCTGCTGGATTGCGATTGTTTTTAAGAGTACCTTGAAATGAGAGCTCTCACTCTGAAACGTGTGTGTTCCTCAGCTCATGGGATGTTCATACCACGTGGGTCAGTTGTGCGAACATCTTTTCTGCAGGCACTGTTATGGATGTGGCCATTGAACTCAGTGGGAGCCCAGATCTGCATCACCTTTATTTTAAAAGATAATGTCAAGCACGCAATCATAAGTCAAACAACAGGAGAATACGTGCTTTGGTTGTGGAAGACTAGAATTCTAATGTCATGTGGGTGACCTTGAAAACTCCCGAACAAAAAAGTATACTTTTTTTTTATTTTTAATTTGTTATACAATGTGTCCCATAAGAGCTGAGACATTTGGGCTATGCTTTGCCCACAGTCCCACACAGGCCATGGCATTCATTAAGGGGAATGAAGTTTATGCAAAAATCTTGGCAGCAAGTTGGAAAACTGCTGTTGACACACTTCTCGCCGCTTTGTTTAGAGGTGTAACAACATTCCCCCAACATTTCCATAAATGCTTTCTTCTGCAGGGAGAGCAAAGGGGAGCAGGCAAGGGCGGCTGAGGTCAGGCAAGGAGGGATCTGTGGCACAGCTGCAATTGATCTTTCTGTTTTGTTTCTGTGGAACTAATTAAATGGATTAATTGCAGACATTTTTTTCTGGAAATGCCTTCCCCAGTGCTGCTGTAATGGTGAGGTGTTGAAAAAAAGAGCAAGATTTTATCTGTGCAGTAACTGGATTAAAGGTAGTAGTTTACAAGGTGTAATTCTGAACGAATATTTTTTAAATATTCAGATCTTCTAGTTAAGCTCCATTGAGAACTGGTTTGTAGGTGCTGAGAAATAGTATGCCGTGAGGAGTGTGTGTTTGCTGAGAAGCGCAGCGGTAGATGGTGCCGGGCACCACTGGCTTTTCCTACTCATCTGTTAGTTCTATTGTAAGCTATTCTACAAGAAACTTCAATACAACTTGAAAATTTTTGAACTCTGGCTTTTAAAGCTATGATCTGTATTTTAAAAGAGAAACAAATTTCACAAATGCTTTTTCTGAAATTAAATCACTTTAAAAAAAAAAGACTACTATTTCTTAAGAGGACAGATGCATTCTTTTTCTGTTCTGCTTCTCAGCTCAAAGAAACAATTTATTAACCCGTTGTTGTTTGATCTGTTGTTAATTTATGTTTTCTATTGATCTGTTGCTAGTTTATATCTTTGGTATAATATTCCCAGCATGTAAGAGTATGTGTTAAAGTGTATACAGGTATCTCTGGAGTAGATTCCCTCTCATAAATTGGTAGGTTCAGAGCTAGAGGAATGTCTTGGACAAACTGTGAATGAAATATCCTATAATACAAGTAGATGGACCCGGAGGGAAAGGTATACCTCTGCTGTGAAACTGTGCATTAACCACAGCAACCAGATAAATTATATTTTTTCTCTCTCCTTGTAACCATAAAATATAGCTATTGGAGGGCCCTGTGCTGTCCCGAGTCCCACAGCAGCATTTGGACTAACATTAGCACTAGCTATTTCACAGCAGGATGTGGTCTGAGTGTAAAATTATGGGATAAGAATATTAAATCAATTCAGCAGTCTTAACTGGTTGCATAAATACTAGGAATCAGCAGCCTAGTAAAACAATAACAAGCAGGGATGGACTTAATTTTACTCTTCTTAAAACCTGTGCAACTGGGGAAAAACCAATGCCTTGGAACGCATGACATTGTGCTGCTATTACAAATGTTGTGAGTATCTGGATTCATTCAGTTTATTGTAGAACACGGAGTTTGTTTGTTTCAAAGAAAACATTTCTTCCATTGCTATGAACAGCATGTGTCTCACTACCGAATTACAGGTTAAAATCCATTTGAGCTCTAATTTTTAAGCTGAAACAAGCGTAGGTGGCATGCCTGATTCTCCATTGGTGGGTTGTTTCATGCTTTGGAAATCCTGTCTTTTCCAAAATGGAACAAAAATGTTTTGAAATATCCTACAAAGTGACATTTATAAAGTAATAGAAATAAGCCCAATTTGAATTTTTAAAATATTGTTAATGTTAAAAGAAAAAGAAAAGAAATCAAAACATTTCCCAATAATGACAAATGTTCTATTCCCTGAAGGCTCAAATTTGGTTTTTATTTTCCTTCTGATCAAATTATCAGTTAAATGGATGTATTTCTGTACAGTGATTCACTCTCTAAAACCTTTTTTTAACCACTATCAGAAAGTTTGCAGTGAGTGCTGGTAGAATTCCTCACATTTTGTAGCAGCACAAGCTTATCTCACTCACTCCCATGTCAAATACATTTTAAGCTGTTATGGATTGAGGCATGTTTTGTCATGCCACAGGTTGGACTTAGGGCTGCGATGCTGAATCCCTGTGGATGGGGGCTTCTCCCAAGTCACAGAATCACGGAATGGTAGTGGTTGGAAGGGAACTCTGGGGATCATCTAGTCCAGCCCCGTGCCAAAGCAGGGTCACCTACAGCAGGCTGCGTAGGACCTTGTCCAGGCAGGTCTTGAATATCTCCACAGAAGGAGACTCCACAACCTCCCTGGGCAGCCTGTTCCAGGGCTCCGTCACCCTCAGAGGGAAGAAGTTCTTCCTCATGTTCAGCTGGAACTTCCTATGCTTCAGTTTGTGCCCATTGCCCCTTGTCCTGTTGCTGGGCACCACTGAAAAGAGTCTGGCACCATCCTCCTGACACCCACCCTTGAGATATTTATAAACATATACTAGGTCCCCTCTCAGCCTTCTCTTCTTCAGGCTGAACAAGCCCAGCTCCCTCAGCCTCTCCTCATAGGAGAGATGCTCCAGTCCCTTCACCATCCTTGTAGCCCTCCGCTGGACTCTCTCCAGTAGCTCCTCATCTTTCTTGCAGTGGGGAGCCCGGAACTGGACAGAGTACTCCAGGTGGGGCCTCACTAGGGCGTAGTAGAGGGGGAGAAGAACCTCCCTCGACCTGCTGGCAATGCTTTTCTTAATGCACCCTGGGATCCCATTGGCCTTCTTGGCAACCAGGGCACACTGCTGGCTCATGGTCAACCTGTCGTCCACCAGGACACCCAGGTCCCTCTTCCACAGAGCTGCTCTCCAGCAGGTCCCCCCCAAGCCTGTACTGGCACATGGGACACCTTTCCTCATGCACAGGCATGAGGCTGGTGATACAGGGGCTTCTTCGCTGGAGCAAATCCCTCCCTAGCAGCGGATGGAGGCAGGAAATGGAGTTTCCCCCTGCTAATGGGTATTTGGCATGAACAGAGGTGAGGGAATAGCCCTCTGCAAGGCAGGCAGAGAGAGTGCGTCTCCTCAACCTGTCATGGGAAATTACATCTGCCAGCCTCACAGTTTATTAGGAGCTGAGTGGTTGGTCAGTGAAGAGGATTTTGTGCTGTTAGAGAAGTGATCAAAGTAAACTGGCCTGCGAGCTTTCCAGCTGCTTTCCAGGTTTTCTTAAGGTATTTATTTACCCGAGCTGGTTCCACTGATGCTGAGAGGAGGAGTGTGGAGGGGTGGGCACTGTGAGGGCAGAGGGTGCTGAGCCCCTTCCCCGTGGTTGCAGGCTGTGCTCCCCCAGCATCAGTGGTACAGATGGAGATTGCCGAAGTTGTACAGTGCTAGCAGTGCCGAGGGCATGGAGGACTTCCAACCACATCGTAACTCAAAATGATGATCATTTACCCTTCAGAATTTTATAAGTTTCCTAAATTTCAGTGTTCATTGGTAATAGCAACTCGTGTTACAGGCAAGAAGTCAAAGCTCTGAAGATGCAGTCCTCGTACCTGTCATTTTTTGGGTTGGTTTTTTTTGGTTTTTTTTTTAATAAAAGCCTAGGACATAAATGTACCAGAATGGTTAGTCTCTTCCTATTCATACAGCTCCTTATTTCTGAAGCATTCAGGGTGCTATTTCAATCAGGGAGTAAATGGGTTTGCTTTGTGGTTTGCTTTGCCATTTTCTTTTCAGAGCTGCAAATGCTGGTTTTGTGAGTTAAGGCTGAATCTAGGCTTCTTTATCCACATAACCAACATCTACACAATAGAAAAAAAATCCAGATTCTCTTGGCGCTGATATCATTACAGGCTTCATATTGATTTAAATGAACTATTTTTCACCACTTCCCTCATGGTTATAGGTACAAACAAGCCTTTTAACCTAAAAGGGCTTGTCCTGCAATGTGTTTATTCTTCAGCAGGCTTTTCTGTAGGCTTTGCATGACAGAAGCTGTAGTCATGTTTTCTGCTAATGCCCTATCTCCCTACAACTATGCAGGTGTCCCGTGCCCTTGCTCTGACTAATTTTGGGGACTGGGAAGAGGAAAGGAAAGAGAGATTAACAGCCTGGCAAATATCAAGGACCTTTACTTGGTTTACATCTGCCAGAGTTACTGTGAACATGCTTTGTGATATTGAGAGGTGTATACACCTTCTATTTATCAATAATCATTCCTTGTCAGAGAAATATCTAATCATAATCAATAATTAAGTAACACCATTTGCATGCACAAATCACCATCGTTTGACTTGGGTGGTATTTAATACTGAATCTGTCTAGGAAAAGCAATTGTATCTCTGCGAGGATCAATCCTAAAGAATAAAAAAGTTGAAAAGATTTTTAAAATAATTTGAGCAAAGAAAATATTCTCTTTTTTTCTGAGTCTGTGGAAATAAAGTTTCTGCTTTCCAAAGGAAAATGCAGTAATTAGCAAATTTGCAAATGGAAATTAGCCTGTGTTGGTCTTCGTCTTTATTTATGTCATTAAATGGAGTCTTTAATTAGCATATATATTATTCATGTTTCAATATAATTCATTTTATAAGTCCAAGTTCAAATATAAAAATCAAAATGGACTTGATGCACCCTATTGTTCACATGCAAAGCAGCTAACATAGATGTAAAGATATGAGGTGAATTGAAACATTCATATTTCATAAGGATGCAGTCTACATTTTCTGAAATTATGGCTTGAACTCTTATTTTTAACTTTTTCTAATTTGCATACATATTAGTCCCTGTTTAAATGATGTGTTAATTCTATTCATTAGACTTTGGTGAATGCTTCTAACTCTCCTGATAATCAAGCATAAGTCCCTGGAAAGCAAATTATGGACTTTCATGTTGCAAACCCCATTGTAAACGTGACATTTATCACTGCAGAGCCAACTCATGTGGAGCACTTGGCTGCAGTCAGGAGGGCAGAACTCTTTTTCTTATGCTTACGGTAATGATTGTCATTTGTGAATAAGGACATGGCACCAGGTCCCCGATGTCTCTTCAGAAATGATTGGGCACTTCACAATCGCACCACCCTCTTGATGGTAAAAATGCCAGTTCAGCTCTTTAGGGGAGAAAGCATACCTTGACTCCGGTCCTCAGACAAGCATCTTCAAGAATGGGTGGTCGAGAATCTTCTGTTCCACATAACATGGTGGTGGAGATGAGAATTTGGGGACCTACAAGGGCTCTGCAGCTCTCTCAAGAGTATTTGGCTGTCAAAGCAGGAGCCTGCAGGCTGGGCTTTGCGGCTGTCCGACACGCATTTGTGCTTCAAAATCTCCAAAACAGTGGTTCTGAAAGCAAAAGCATGAAGGTGGCAATGGCGCAATAGGAGTCCTTCCCCTGGATCCCTGAGCCAGATGCTGTAGCGAATGTGGGAATGATCTGTGGGAAGAAAAGGGGCAGCAAAATAGTGCTGGAGCTAGGTGTCTGCCGTTGCGTATTGATTTGCCGGGCTGTGACAATTCATCTTTCTAATTCTAGGTATAAAAGCATTGTTATCCCAGTGGTAAACCCAAGGTGATAATTTCACAAGGTTTTATGTTGATGGGGTGAGCCCTGAGTGGTGCCACACAGGGAGTTGCCATGTGTGCTCTGATTAATAAAAAAATTGATGGGAAAAAAGAAAGATTCTTATGCCATCACTGCGAGGAAATGCTTGACATCTTTAAAGGCCCATAAGTTTAGTTTCCATCTGTTTTTTACAGAGTCTGGGCCTTTTCAAAAGCAGTGCTGATGTGCTGTGGGGAATTAATTTAGCTCTTTGTGGCAGCAGAAGGTTAGAGTTCAACATCACTGTTTTTGTTATCCATAGAGCTACATGGAACAAGTTCCCTGTTGTACAGTGTAAAGGAATAGGTAGAGACTACTAGAAGAGACCTGTTGTCCCTGCAGCATAGTTTTATCCGAGGTGCACGGAATAAGAGAGCAGAAGAGACGAAATCGCAGTATTTGATATACATTCTCAACAGCTGCCTCATCTCACCATGTCTGAATGTGTAATCTCACTCTCAGGAGCATTCTGCATGAGAAGCAGCTGGGCGCTTCTGAACGTACAAGAAATGCTCCCATTTCACCAGCATTTGTGATAATCCAAGCTGTAGCTAAGCCTGGGGGGAAATGAAAAGTCTGTGTTTTATTGCCACTCTGAGGTTTCAGTGGGTTGTAGTGTTGTCTGTAGGATTTGAGCTCTCACTTGGATGTCTTCTCTTTCCTTAGCAATGTTTCCTTGTGCTGAAAGTATGCAAGAGAATCCCTGGGCTTTATATGAGCTTTTTCGAAACACTTAAACCATCTGCAGCCCTCTCCTTCACTCCTTGGATGGTGAGTGACTTCCACACTGTCGAGCCAGGACAGGCTGTGCTGATCCCCTGTGTGCTGGGTGCAGAAAAGGATGCTGAAGAAAAGGGGGGTTAAGCCAACCCTAGCCCAGGGTTTAAGGTTATCCACAGGTCTCCAGGTGTTTTTTGGAGCCCGGAAAGTGGACAGCTCAGCTCACAGGGGAATAAGGCAGTGGAGGAGTGATCCCCTTCCATGCCTTCTTCCAGCATCTTTTTTCGTTGGTGCGTCAGAGAGCAACTCCCCACTCCAGAGAGGGAGCAAGAGATGCGTTGGCAACCTCACTCTTCATTTTTTTCTAGTGACTGGATTAACTTTAACATGGTGATTGTTCTCCGCCAACCTTACTGCATTTACTCAGCTTTCTGCAAAGATGGAGTTAAATTCCTGACAGGGTTGGATGTTTTGTGTTACAGCTCATGTTCTGTTTTGACCTTCTTGGCTTCACATATTTTCCCCTTTTAAAGTTACTAGCTGTATCTGAGATCTTAACGTCATCAGGCCGCTTTGTGGAAATAAATATTGATGAGATGGCTGCTGATAGCATCATATGGGTAGAAACAAATGCTTTTATAATAAATGGACTTTAATATTAATTGAGTGGTTTGGAGTTAAAGCAGGAGATAAAGTGACAAGCTCATGGCACAGCAAACTGCCCTTTGCAGGAATCCAATTAGAAGAGTGAGCAGCAAATTGTAAGCAAACTTGCTATAATCACACAGGGGCAGTACAAGAGTGGAGCATAATTTGGAGCCTGGGACCTGTCCCCTTGAATGTCTCATAATTTCCATGAATCAACATTTCGTTACTATGTGCTGCCAAGTTTGCATTCTTCAGCTCTTTCTTGGCAGTGCTGCATCCCATTGCTCTACTCAGACCGGAGGGAGACAGTATGTTTTGCAATAACAGGGCACATAATGAAATGCACTGTGTTCTGCTACACGTCTGTCGGAGCAGAGCGACTCATTTGTTAGCCTGCTGAAATCACTTTGCATTGAAAACCTTGTGCTGATGTTACAGGGTTTTGCCTGATCACTTGAAGCTGTTACCTTTGCCATTTCCTCAGTGAGAATGATGAAGAGTTGTTCCCCTTCCGAAGTGCAGTGTTTGTTCATGACTTGGAAAAGTAGATGATTTGCTGAGATGTGGATAAATGGTTAAATGCTGCCTGGAGTAACCACGTGCAATTGTCACAGATACATCTCATCTCTGAAAGAGTGATGTAAAGTGTTCATTGGGTTTGAATTGTTAAAAAATATTTTCCCTAAATATTATATATCATTTTCATCTAGCAGATGGTGTTGCAGAAGCTGCTATTGTGAGAGTTTGTGGCATTTCAGACAACCTGGGTATTGTGTGAAATGGGCTTAGCGAGCCTCTAAAAGGAGGGTGCAGGATGTGAAGTGAGGGTGCAGGAGCGATAAAGACCTAAGCACAGCATCTGGGATGTTGGGGCAGTGCTTCCAGGCTAATGGAGAAGCATGTGAAAAAAAAAAAAAAGCAGCAACGAGCAAGTCAATTTATCCATTCTGTCGAAATGGCTACGATCAGCCAGGAGGCAAATGAATAAACGGATCAACAAGTATTTCACACTTGTGTGTTCTCGACAGGAAATCACAGATCTGAAACCAAATGTCTGGGACAAAACTACCAGAAATAGTGGCAAAATACTCTGCTGTTTAGTCTGCATTTTAAACATTTTTAGCTCACAAAACTCCTTGAATTAAAATACTGGAATAAAACAGGAACTTGTTACTACAGTTCCCAGTTACAAGCAGAGAAGGAAATGGTTGGAGTGGGTCTAGCGGCAGGACCTCGGTCCCCACTGGAATCTCCGTTTGCCTGCAGACCTGAACGCGTCTTGGTGGCCATGGTGACTGCTGCTGTCTTTGCTGCTCCCTCGTTTACTGTCTAATTGCCACACTAATGGCAGCAAAAGCACCACCAAAGATTGCATCAGAAGATGGAAATGAAATGCATAAATACAGTAGGAGGAAAATGAATCTGAATTGCTAGGGGTGTCAGGACTGAACAGTTCACCTAGGCGCAGACATCTCCGACGTTCCTCAAGGACAGCGTGTCTGCCTGTGCAGCCGTGTCACTTCATGAGCTTCAAGAAAAGGAAATACTGAGCCAAGAGCTTGTGTTTAATTTACATGTCTGCTTCTGAGCAAGTGCCTGATGGATGCAGGCACGTTTCTTCATGCATTAAGAAGGGTTCATATGTTTTTGCTAAGATGCAAACTGAAATTCTTGTGGGCTTTTTTTCTCCTTTTCCCCAGTGCCACATTTATCAACACTGAAAGGTCATAAAGAGCTTAATGAAAGGTAGATTAAAGCTTTGGAAACAGTTCAAATAGAGAGAACAGTCTATAAATAGAAAATATATTAAACTGTATCTTGATGTTAAGGGATCTAACAATTAACATAGGTTGACTGAATTTCTCCTGGTTTGCTTATCTGCAATGAACTTTTATCTTGAATCAGAATGTTCTCCTCCTGAGATTAGTTTTGTTGCTAGATGTTTCTATACACTGATTAAGACAATGGGAAAGCAATAGTTTATTTGCCCGAGTGTATACTTACTGAAAAAGAGTTTGTCATGAGGGTGAAAGCAGTTTCTAATTTTCAGGATAATTTTGACTGATTTCTTAAAGGCAAAGTCTCTTCTACATCTGTTACTCCATGATTTTTCAGTTCTGCAATCTTCTACATAATTGGGGGCCTGCTAATAGACTTCATGGTAACTTTTCTGATATGCCTCATACTTTGAGTCTTTTTTGTGTAATAAATGTGTATTTCCTTGACACTAACTTTCAAGGAGCTTTGAATGGGTTATAGGCCTGAAACTTCAAAGATGTCCTTTTTTAATAAATATTTTGAAAAGGGAACTCTTCCTCACTTCATTTCAAAGACTTTCAGGATCATCCTTCCAGTCCCCTCTGCCTCAAGGTGTGGTGGATTTACCTCTGTTACTTGCTTATAATATTTCTAGAATTTTTCTTATGGTTTATTTGGTCTGTGGAGATGGTAGTTTAAAATATACATTGGTTTTATTTTCTGTGCTGCTTTATTATGCCAAAGTATGCTTAATACTGCGTACTGCTTTTTGGTATTAGATTTTTCTTACAGTATTAATTAACTTGGGATTGGTTTGATATTATTGCTATTATTGATGCTATTTATTTTTTAGTAACATTCTCACAGAAAACACTTCACTGTTGAATGCAAATGCTACTGGAAGGATCCTACTGATGCGGGGACTTGTTACTCCGATGTATTAATTGATGTGGGTCTGTTGTATTTAGCGAAGAGAGCCCAGTGGGTATGTTCACACCACACTGATTGTCCGATTTAACCGGAACACCACTTCAGCAGATACAACTTGCTTCTCTGCGGTATAGCTCTATTAATGCAGAGCTATGCCCAAGGTACTTAGCCCAGCAGATAAGGAGAATTGGAGCAGGCAGAGCTCGAGCTGAGATGCCTGCATCTCACCCAGCATCTGAGATGGGTCACTGGGGTCTGACTGGGGCATTTTTGCAGAGCTAGTTAGAGGTCTGTTCAGCATCCCACAGCAGAATACACAGTGCGGTATTGCTCAGTGGTTTGGTTCAGTGGATGGTAGTTTATTGTCTCTGATATTTGTGTTTCCTTGTCACATTTGTTAACCTTTGAATGTAAGAAACTCATTAAAGCAATTCCTCAGACACACGTACTCCAGGCTTCCCCAGAGCTCTTGAGACACTACCACATTAGTATCAGCGACAGCAAGAAGTGAATCTCCAAATGGGTTGATTGATAGCGAGATTAATGATCCTCAGGACTTCTGTCCAGGTTTATTATTTGGCGGCTTACAAGTCTTTGCTTTCAGGGAGTTGGGTGGTGAAGGAGGACCAGCTGGCTGCCACCCGGTCTGTCTGTATTAGCGTGATGAGGCGACGTACGTAGCCCTGTCAAAGCACTAGCATTAAGTAGTGTATTTTCAGTGTTCTCATTATCTGCCAGGTACTAAATAATTTGCTTCTCTGCTCTTGGTGCCAGCTGCTCTTTTATTTTCCTTTGTGCTGTGCTTTCAAAGGTATCTCTTTGTGCCATTTCTAATTGTGTTCTGAACAGACTTAACAGAGAGACCATAAAAATTTTTAAGTAGCTATTTCTTTTGACACGGCTAATGAAAAAAGCCCACCCTCCAAATACATGGTGATGCAGAGAGAAAGGAAATAATGACAGTTAAGATTTTATCCTGGCCCCAAATAAGCTAAACATGAACTACGTCCAGCAGAGTTAGGAAATCTTCCTAGTTCTCCCATGCAGCTTTAGTCCGGGTGCACATGGACATGTCTGATGAGAAAGAGGGAGCTTCCCATTGAGTATTTCATTATATTTAACAAACTGGCATTTCTGCCTGAAGATGGGCAGGGCCATCAAACCAGAGGAAAAAAATGTGCCTAATTTTTTAGCACATTTTTGTGTTATGCTTAGGTTCCAGGCTGTGGCTTGGGGTACCTAAAATAATTGTCAATTGAATGTCCTGATGTCCCATTCAGAGGGAAGGAAGAGTGTTTTTGCAAAGGGAAGAGCAGGGCTCTTCTATTTGGAGAGTAATTAGGTGTGAGTAATTAGGGACATTTAGGTGAATGTTCCAAAGTGAGACCCAGTTTCTTCTGTCCTCTCTTAGGTAGGATCATCTCTGTATTCTTTTTCTTATAACACAGTTTCAATCCAGATGAATTGCACTTTGTGTTTAAAAATACCTGTATTTTAGCCTCCCAGTGTGCCACCCTGTTTTTATTCTTTCCTTTCATAAGATGCATCCCAAAGGTAATTTGTGTCCTAAAATGATAATATCAAGTATGCCCAATTTTGAGTTCTTAGAGCTGCTACTAAAAGCTTCTCTCTAGTAAGAGGCAATCTTCATTGATTGCTGCAGTTCTTGTGATTACAGAACAACTCTTCACTTGGTTAAATTTAGCTTCTTTCTGTGAGAAAGTTTTAGGCTCCTTTTTAATATTACATGACGTTTGGGGCATTGGAAGTACACATTTTATAGGAACTGCCTAAGGTATTATTTGATTGGAAAAGGCATGTCTTTGTTTTCCTCTGTGATTTTCTAGTCTTTGTTATGAATGTTGCATTAAACAAATAGTTAGGTCAGGAAGAGGAAAATGAATATGTTGGGCTTCCCTTTAGTTTTTAAAACCATGCCTAATTTTTAAACCATTTTAAGATACCACCTATAGGTTTCTCTACCCCATTTTTGCCTTTAAATTAAAGACATTAAAGTTTTGAGTGGTAGTACGTATAACCAGGGAGCTTCTTCACTTGCAGTACAAAATACTGATGAGTAAACCCATTCAGTCATCTGTAAAATTGCTGAGTGTATCCAACACAGCTGTTGTGAGTATTGATTAAAGCAGGAGGGGAAGGTCTGATGCTCCTAGCCCTGTCAGAGGTCACCGGGAGAGTAATTAGCTACCAAGTGTTACAGGGCCAAGTGTCATCACAAATAAGGTTTCACCATCACCTTCACAGTTCTCCAGGGGCACCAGGAAGATGGGACAAGGAAGCATGGAAAATATTTGTGCTGAGTTAAACTAAGATTTATCCACTTACAATTTGCAGTTAAAGAGCTTTGTAAGTGCATTTCTGCATTGGCCACCTGGGCACTTTCTGGTCGCACAGCTGATGGAGGGGGGAGGACTGGAAAGCAGCTCATCTCAGGGCGTGTTGTCATTTCTTAACTGTTTAATTGTTTGAATACCCTTTGAAAAATTATTATTTCCTGCATAATGTCTGAGCTCAGTACCGTATGTGATGTAAATGGGTGGCTAGTCTCTGGTGCAGGATAGGATCTCAGAGGATCAAGAGAAGAGGATTTTTAATTTTGTGGAGAGCTGTGTAGTCAGCTGGCAAATTTAGGCCATAAATATTAAATTAGCTGTCTTTCTGTGTCAAAAATCCCTAGTCTTGTTTGCAGATTAGTTTTACAGATGGACAATTTCACTAGTGGTGTGGTGTTCATCACAAATACCGTCTTAAAGTTTTGTCCACTTTCTTTTTTTTTTCCCCATCTGCCTTTTCCCAGCCTTTTTACTGTCTTTTTTTCTCTATGAGACTGCAGAATGCATGGTTGTATGTTTGTGTGGTTGGGCTGGTGACTTGGGATTTGGATCCTTTTAGCTTTTGTGGGACTGTGTGGGTGCACAACAACTCACTAGTGTGAGAAAGCATTTCTCCTTGCCAGAGGAAGTCCCATGAAAGGGACAGTCTACTTCTCACTGTTCTTTCTAGGAAAGGATGCCAAGGACTTGGCATGCTGTGAACTTCTCAAACCCATCCATGTAGTGTCTAGATCTCTCCAGTTATCATTATCTGTGTGATGCTTAACACTGCTCAAGAAGATTGCAGGCAGAAATTGCTTTGTGGGGAGAAGGTGTATCGTCGTTGGGAGGGATATGCAGGAGAATCAGCATTACTGTAGGGAAATTTCCCTCCTTTTTCAACTTTCCTTTATTCTCTTGGTTTTTATGCATTCCTGCTTTGTATATCGTCCTCTAGCTCAAGTTCAGTGAGTCTCCACTGCCTTACCGCTCCGGTGTAGCATATGTTCTTTTGTAACTCAGCTTTTGAATTCTGATCATTAAGCATTAAGACCTGGGAAGGAAAATAATCATAAAAAACTGGGGCAATATAAGGCATTTTCTGGCCGACAAAGAGTAAATGCAGATGCCCCTCTGATACAGTGAACGTAATATCACTGCTCCATGCTGGTCACTTATTCATATTCATAAGATCAGCTTTTTTTCATGTGGTTTTCTCTTCTCTTTTTCTTCTTAATGCTTGAGTCAGTTTTATTACTCATAAAAATCAGTGACTGATGACCCCCGGCTACAGCAGTGCAGACTGCAGACAGCTGTTGTCCAGGCTCCCATCCGCTGCTCTGCTGGTGACATGGTCGTGATTTGCAGCACTTCTGTTGTTCCCTAGTCTGCGGCTCTTTGCTGAGGAGTCATTGCCAATTCTGACAGTGACAAATGCTTGCCAAGGAATAGTGAAGCTAGTTTAAAGTGCAGAGCCATGTGTTACTAGTACACTTGACTGCATACATACTCTGGTTTTGGTGCCAGCAGAAACCAATCTTAATTGTGTCTCCTGGAAAACATGCAAAACAGTTCAACGAGTATCTGAAGCATCTTTTCTTCTATTGAAAGTGAGAATGAATGTGCAGAGGTAGTGAAAAGGATCGTTTCCTGCCTTTGGATCCTTGTTTGGGAGTTATTTGCAGACCCCCCCGCGATGGAGGAGCACGGTGAATGAATGCCTGTATCCAGGTTGCATTTGATAATGGCTAAGCCATGTCCTGTGCAGCCTGGTTTAGAGGTCCGCTACAGATCCTGGCTGGACTCCTGTTCTATCTTGTTTGTTCTGCCCACCAGCTAAGGACTGTGTGTGAAAGTAGGGTGGCCGCAGGGACTCTTGGCCTCTTTGTTAATAAATGTACATACTTCTGTCTGCAGGAGGCTGTTTCTGGAGGAAGGGGACCCAGAGGACAGGGTTTGCCCAGCTCTGACAGTAGTGAATAGTCCTCCAGGACCCTTTCAAGCCATCTGCCCCTGAATTGGTCATGCTTTAGGAGGTAATGACCCAAGAATAGAGTAGTTGCAAGAAAGTGGGAGCCTAGAGCTCCTAGATGCTATTACAGAAATAAAGTAGTATAACTCTGGCTAGCCTTGAAGAGAGAATACACGCTGCTTCAGCCAGCAGAAATGCCTGGAAGGAGGAGTAGATCCCTAGTGGACACAGGAGTAATGAAAGTGCCAGTCACTTCAGTGTGTGGGGCAGGGCACGGCTCTCAGGTGTCCCCAGAAAGGGAAGCATTCTCCTTCGATTTTTCCTGCGTTCAGCTGCTGTCCTGGTGGTTTTAGCCAGCCGCTGTGGAAGCAATCTCTTGCCCCTCTGCAATAATCCCTTGCTCCTTCTCTCCCTGCCTCAGCTGCTCCGGAGCAGTGCAGATCCCTCGCCTGTCATCACGGATCAGGGGATGCTGCCCGCGCTAGACGGAGTACAGAGGAGTAAAGGCCAAGCGCTGCCCTCGGAGCTATTCCCAGCACTCCCATCAACTGCAGTGCGCCCAGTGTGTTTGTATTGCAGGCAGTATTAACTAAACACTAAGACGCTGTCTTCGACATGAAAATAAAATGCATCCATGCTTCAGGCCATTATGTGATCTGGTTCTCCCTCTTGCTTTTAGATGAGTATAAAGGAGAAGCTGCTTGAGGTTTATTAACTAATAACCAAGGAAACCTGTTTTGAGTGTCAAAATCTCATGAGGCATCTCTGCTTGTGTAGAAGCTAATCTAGTATTTTGCTCGGTGGAGATGGAACAAGCATTTAACCCAGCTAATCAGGACCATCTCTTGGCGTATTTTTATGCTTTCAGCTTGATAATAAGGTACTGCTGCTCTGAACTTTGCATCCTGTTATTTTGCTTTAATAACTCACTGCTAGTATCTCTGCAAAAAGATTCTGGGCAGGAGGATGCTCTCCCTCACTTCGTCTTTGCATTCCAGACCCTGCCTCTGCTCCTTCTCCGGGGAGATGCTAATCTCGCAGTGTTTTACTTTCTGCATTTTGGTCCATATGTGGCAACTGTGTGTCTGATCACCACAATCTCGCCCAGTTATTGTACCCCAGGGAAAGGGAGACAAAAAAACATATGGGGCTAGAGAAAACGGTGTGCTTCATTGCACACAGGCGTATTTCAGAGACAACAGACTCTTTGGTATTTTGCAGAAGAGAGCCAGGCTCTCCGAAATCTTCTGGAAGTGAAATCAAGGCTGTGATTTGCTTTTCATCAACCAATGCTGCAGAAATGCAAGAATTATTCTAAAATTAGTGTTTCAATGGTTAAGATTTTAATAGTCATTTATGCCATTGACAAATCCCAATTGCTCATTCACTAAGGAGTGCTTCTATCATGGAAAAAAAACTGGTTTTTTTCTGCTGATGGTGTTAGTTTCCTGAGCAAATGGGCACACAGGTACGAACACCTGCACATGTATGCACACAGGGGTTAAAAGTTACAGGCTGAAGTGCTCATGTGAGAACAGCTGTAGACTTGCACTTTGTCTAGCCCTGCATCCACTCCCACCTCTCTCCATGGCTGCTTCTCCAGTCACTCGAAACAAGCAATTTTCTGCTCTCATCCTTTTCCTTTATCCAGCCCTCCCCATATACGCACACAGATTTACTGCAGCCTCTTGTAGCCTTAGCAACTGCTGCCTCTTAAGGTTTGTGTACTGAGGGAAAGGCAGTGGGTAAGGGAAATGCCAGGGGACAGAAAGGACCATCCTGAACTGGGGGAGAAGGCAGATGCTAAATTGTCTGAAGTGCCTTTCAGTAGCCTTGATCCCAGTTATTGGTATTTATTACTACAAACTAGGCACCAGTTTTAAAACGCTTTTCCTGCACCCAGGTGTTTCCTCACTCACTCAGTCCCAGGCTGAAAAATGGACATGGTCCAGCACGGGGGCCTGGAGGCATCTGCCTGGCGCCCCGAGAGGCACGCTGCCTCCTGGAGCAGTTGTTGCTATATTACTACGACGTTAGCATTTCTGCCCTGTATCACTATGACCTAAGCATTGCTATGACCTAAATATTTATGCCCAATATCATAGCGGCCCAGAGGAGAGGTGCAAGAGTAGGCAACAGACCTGGTCAGCAGAATCACAGAATTACAGAATCACGGAATGGTAGGGGTTGGCAGGGACCTCTGTGGGTCATCTAGTCCAACCCCCCTGCCGAAGCAGGGTCACCTACAGCAGGCTGCATAGGACCTTGTCCAGGCGGGTCTTGAATATCTCCAGAGAAGGAAACTCCACAACCTCCCTGGGCAGCCTGTTCCAGGGCTCCGTCACCCTCAGAGGGAAGAAGTTCTTCCTCGTGTTCAGCTGGAACTTCCTGTGCCTCAGTTTGTGCCCATTGCCCCTTGTCCTGTTGCTGGGCACCACTGAAAAGAGTCTGGCACCATCCTCTTGACACCCACCCTTGAGATATTTATAAACACTTATTAGGTCCCCTCTCAGCCTTCTCTTCCTCAGGCTGAACAAGCCCAGCTCCCTCAGCCTCTCATAGGAGAGATGCTCCAGTCCCCTCATCATTCTTGTAGCCCTCCACTGGACTCTCTCCAGTAGCTCCTCATCTTTCTTGCAGTGGGGAGCCCGGAACTAGACAGAGTACACCAGATGGCGCCTCACCAGGGCATAGTAGAGGGGAAGGAGAACCTCCCTCAACCTGCTGGCCACACTCCTCCTAGTGGCACCCCAGGATCCCATTGGCTTTCTTGGCATCCAGGGCACACTGCTGGCTCATGGTCAACCTGTCGTCCACCAGGACACCCAGGTCCCTCTCTGCAGAGCTGCTCTCCAGCAGGTCCACCCCAAGCCTGTGCTGATGCATGGGGTTGTTACTGATACATGAACTTCCTGGAAAATTAATGTGGCAAGTTTGTGAAACCCACCGTAAAAGGTCTTGTAAAGATCAATCCGTTTTATCCTGCTCTCATGTTTGAGCCTGCGTAGTCCTATCAGTGCTGCGTTCTGCTGTCGCCAGGAGCCTCCGAGGTAGAGGGAGTCACCAGGACAGGGGTACGATGGCTTTGGCACAGCGAGCTCAGCTGTAGAGGCTAGACTTCGAATATTTACAGAAGTTATGAGAAGGTGAAGAAGAAGAGTTTGAGCGGCCTATCTTCACCTAACATGCCAGTATCCACCATTGTAAAGTAAAGAACATGCTATATTGTGTATGTGTAGAAGTAAGTGTATTTTAGCATGATGTTTGTGACTTGAGAAAACCTTTAGTCAAATTCCACGGTGACTGCCTTTTTAAAATAGCTACAGAAAGTCTTCCAGGAATAAAATACAGAATTGTTAAGGACATTAAGGATTACAGCAAACTTTACTATGCGAAATATTCATTTAATACATTGTTATTCCAACACTGTGCTCAGCAGAGATACGCTGGACAGGGCATTCAGCTATCACTGTCATGGGCCTTACAATATCACACAATGTGACTATCCAACACAATTAACATGTTTGGAGGCTGTTAAGGAAGAGCTGTCTTATGGCTGCATAAAAAACCATAATGCCAGCCTATCAGAGCCTCTCAGAGTATAACAAATTACTGAAAATAATTGCTTTTCTTAAGTATCATCAGCTTAAAAAAATCCTGTAAATCCCTACGTAAAGGTCTGTCTTTTTATCAAACACCTTCTTAAGGCCTTCATTACCAGGAGAAGCTGTTCAAGGATTTTTGTAGTATTGACTCAAGGGAAAGAGCCCCAAATACATCAAAATCAGGAACATTTTGCCTGTTTCATATTCATAGTTTCTTCTTTACGTGTGACTGATTTATTCTGCTGCGTGCCCCCAGGGTGTGCATTGTCCGAAATAAAGGCTGCCAAAAAAAAATGAGAACAGGGAGCAAGTAGGGTGGGGGGAGTTCAACCACTGTTTTTAAATGCTGTGAGACTATTGCACATCTTGTGTCCTCCTGTGTGAATACACCTTCTGGTGTTTCTTAACAAAAGCATGCTCACTAAATAAATAACTCCAGCACAATGCAAGACATCATGCCTGAAAATAGAAAGCTGCTCCGAGACAGTTACTCCATGCTGTGAAATCTGCTTTCTCCTGCTTCTGTATTGTCTTAAGTTGTACTTGTGCTGCTGTAGCATGTGCTTGCATTATAAAGCACTCTGGCCATGCAGTAGAAAGCACAAACGCATGGAAAGCAAGTGTCCGTGATTATTTTAGTGTCTGGTTTTGCCTAAGAGATGGATTTGATATTCAGTGACTTTTTTGCTCTCTGGTGTGTATGGATGTTGAAAACAAAGGGATCACAAATTGCTTTGACGGTGTCAGCAAAGCTGGCTCGGCGGAGCGGGCTCTCTGTGGAGTGCACAATGCCTGAATGACAGAAACGCAGACTGCAAGGCAGAAACTTGTAAGCCACTACGTGCAGATATGTTTCAGCCAGGGAGCCGGCGACTTGACCAGAGGCACAGCTCACAAGGCTGCCTGCAAACTTTGCCCAGGTGCAGAGGAGCAGTTCCTTAAGGGCTGCGATGAGGGGGATCTTTCTGCAGTGGGAAGCTATTGTTAAGCACCCCGACAGATGAGAGCAGACCCTTCTCCTGCCACAATAGCTGCTCACACCAAGCAAGACTCATTAAATATTCAGTTCCAGCCTCAAGCAGCTCATTAAGTCAGCAATGAGCAGTGACGCTGGTGTTGGAAAACCCTGCCTCAGTTAACATCACTATGCAGAGTCTCCTCGGATCTCTTGATGTTATTCTGCTCAGTACCTTTTCTGTGATGACCAGCTTGTGCTCTCTGCTTTGCATTAAATACAGGTAAAAAAGTCAGGTGGATTTAAGTTCTCCTATTCTTTATAGGCCTTTTCAGAGATGAGTCCTGGGGCCCAAGCTAAGCGTCTGTTGCATTTTTCTGTAGCAGGGTGTATAATAGAAGTTTGCAGGAGGAGGATGGGAAGAGGATTATATGGCTTTAGTGTTAAAAAACAAACAAACAAAAAACCATAATGTTTGAAGGATAGCTTTCATAGAAGAACGTCATGACATGCAGCAGTTTCAGATGATGTATTACTGTCTGTTGGCTGTTACACAGCAGAAACTTTTACAGTAAGTGTATTTTCCCTGGAAATGCTAGCATCTTACATGGATTTTGGGTTGAGCTGTATGTTGAATATGTTTCTTGTGTGCAGAGTTTCCTTCTGAATGATGTGTTTGAAACCTGTTCTGCAACCACTAACTTTTCAGAGTTGATAATTTCATATCCAATACTACTTAGCAATAATATACAGAGGCGTTTATGGTGGGTGGATGTTAGATGTTGATGAATTAGAGCACACCAGAATCCAGAATTAGGATTGTAATTGTAGAAAATGCATGTATGTTTTCACGCATTGATGTTTAAAAACTGTAATGTCTTCTTTCATCCTTTTCCTTAATGTTAAGTATGGAGCAGAAATGGAGAAGCAGAACATGTGCGAAAGTTTTCGGCTTTTTTTTTTCACAGGGGAGGTTTTCACACCCTGAATCTATCTTTTTCTTTTTCCGTTAACAGAAAGTGTTTTCAGACTGCCCATTTCTATGTGGAGGACAGCAGTTCTCCCCGTGTGGTCCCCAATGAAAGTATTCCCATTATACCTATTCCAGGTAAGACGGGTGTAATCTTCTGTATTTGTGCTGCTTGGAGTCTGGTTTAATTACATAAAGAAGAGAAGGTTATGCTTGTGATAAATCATGGATTTTGGGGAGAAACTTGTTGTATCAGTGCTGCTTGATTTAATTCAAGGTGCTTTGCAATGGGGCTGTGAGTGCCAAAGCTGTGTTTTTCCATAGGCACCTCTCCCACATTGTTTCAATAGAAATTGCAGAATAACCTTTGTAAAATGTCAAAAACATGAGCAACACTTCTTAAAAACACTAAGGCATTGCATCCAGGGTGAAACCAGCTGCTTTGTCAGGGCAGGTTGTGGACGAGGGATCTGCAGCTCCACTGCTCTCTCGAGACTGGGGGACTTGCCCCCCACTTTCAGCATGTGCAGAGGTGGTGTCTGCTGGGGCTCGGGGTCGAAAGCAAGGCACAGGGATAAGCAATCTCAAGTAAAGTCCAAAGCCACCATCTGATAATTTGGTATTAATCAAGTTACCAAAGGTCAAATTCTCCTCTCAGCTATACTGAGAGCGAAGCTGGAAGCAGAGTTTAGCGCTGTTCTCTCTTCATGAGGCATTTCCCCTGGGAGTTATTCAGTGCAGGATCCAGCGCCTTTTAAGCCGCGATGACAGAGAGCAGCTTGATGTTACAGCGGCCTTTGCAGCCACTGCCTTGCTTGGTGTCACTCAGCTTCACAGGCAGAATTAAGATACCTAAAATGTTGTATTGACCTCAGTCTGTCAAATGCTTGTACTTGTTGCTTCAAGGTGTATTCAGTTTCCTTGCCATATTCTGTAATTTGCGTTGTTGGTCTAGGATTCAATCTGCAGCTAATTAGATTCATTTTATCAAAAAGCACTCAAAGCCATCTCTGAGACACTGAAGAAACACGTGTCCTAGAAAAGCGAAAGAATCCAGTTATGTTTTCCTTGATTTTATTCAGTAGACATGTAACTGCTTTCTAGAAAGAGTCTTTCAAGGTACCCATGGGAACTGATATGAAAGGTTAGCTATTACATTGCTGCAAAAAAACATTAGGCAGTTTGCCTTGCAGTCCGATGCTGGGCCACTGAAAATAAAAGAAAACTTGCTATCATCTCCTCTCCTTTCTGTGGCAGACTAAGATGCATGTCCTGGCCACCTCCCTGCCTTAGCAAGAAGCCACCCTTCTTCTCTTTTCGGGTAACAGGAGATGGGAGGTTTTAGTCTTAGACCACCTGCGATGAGTTTTCACAAAAGAACCTAGATGGAGAACTCCGTTCTCCTCTAAAACCAGGAGGAGCACTTCCCTGTTGGGGCTGCTTTTGGCAGTCAGTTTAATGGTCCCACCAAGCCTGCTTTTGTGTGATACCTCCTTAGAACTTGTGAGGAAGGGGAGGGTGGGCTAAGCTGGACTCTGTCCAAAGCAATGTCAAAACTTGGAGGATTATGAGCACAAGGCAGTGGGAGGAGAGAAATTCTTCCCTGAGAGAGAAGTCTTTTTGCCCAACGTATAGGATTTTTTACTCTAATTGAGATAAATCTTAAGTTCGATTAAAACTGTGCAGGTGGTAGGTACCGTAAGGCCAGCACATGGACTAATGCTTCTCCAGCAGCCATTCTAGCGTGTAACAAGTGACTGAGAACAGAAGAGCGTTGCCTTTTAGGGACATCTTCCCATGACTAGAGCAAGCCAAGCTGTTGGACTACAGCAGCTTTGGAACTGACATGATGCGGCCGTCACTGCAGTGCACACTGTGGTCTGCTCAGGCTCGGTGATGCTAAGAGCAAGCTGCTCACCCCTGATAAATGGGCACTGCAGATGAAGGCACCTGCTGAGCCAGTGCTGCAGAGCACCTCGAGAAGCATTGTAGTTAAAAATCTGCAAGGACTGCTGATGAGCTCTATGGCATGCAAAGACCTGGGCCTGAGACAGAGGTTTAGCCTAGTTGGATGCAAAAGTGAATCCAACCCTTGAATTCCCAATCTAATGACAAGATTTTTGTGGATATAATGGACATTTAGACACCTACATACAGACATCCAAATGGAGATGTCTTAATCTGAAGCTGAATCATGGCTAGAAGGTCTGAAGAGGGAATGAACTGATGAACTTGGAGATCTTAGCACAGACAGTAAAGCTATTCAGGTCACCAAAAGCCGAATCACCCTCTGGAAGTGCCTTTCTATGTGTGTATTAACTATTACTTGTGCAGGGAGTCTGTAATGAGGCTCAAAGTTAGTAGAGATAAATTCCAGCTATGTTGGCTTTTTCTGAAGGTGGGAGATACTGCCTGGAAAGATCTTGAAGCTCTCCTAAACATTTTACTTGTTTGGAGATGTAGAAGAGGCCTGTTTTCCCCCATATACTTGTTGCGAAATGACAGTCTTCTCTGATGTCAGCTGCTGCTCCCGCATAGGCAGCCCACCAAAATGCCTTAAAAACATGCAATAACAAAATTCTCCTTTGAACTGATTGCAGCTGATGAAATGATAAGCCTCTGAACTTTTCCTCTGGAAGCTGCCAGAGGGTGTGAAAAAGTCTTACTTGCTGTGTTGATCCTGGAAGCAAAACGTCAGTGGTATTTTCAGAAAAGCAAGTTTTTCAAAGTAACCTTGTTAGGTTGTGAAGCCTGTCCTCACAAAAGAAATCTGAATAGATCCCCGTGGAACCATGCATCTGCCTCCTACAATCCAATGGGCCAGCTTCTCCTCTCGGTTATGTGTAAGCGACCACACTGATGGCAGTTCAGCGCAGTGTGTCTGAAGACATTTAGTGGATTTGCCAAAGCCTATCTACAGCATGCAGCGAGCTGCCGGCTGGGGGGAGCTGGGCGGCTCTGGGCTGGCTGCTCCTGGCCCAGGTGTGGGGTGGCTCTGGCAGGTGCCTGGGAGCCAGGCACAGCGGCATCCTGACACAGCTCACAAGGTTTCGGAAGCGGGCTGTGGTGTCTCTGCATGCTGCCGCTCCACTCCGCGACGTATCAGCATGCTCAGAGGTAGCTGTTGTGTTTGTTTCTGCACCGCATTCTGCTCTTGTTTAGGCAAACCCTCTGTTTTCTCAGGTCTGTGAGCTCTGAAATCAATCTGCCAGCTACCTGCAGTAGGCACACAGTACAACTTTTCAGGTCCAAAATCTAAAAAAATCTTGTAGAGGAATGATTTTACCCATTTTCTGTTTCACTTCCCCTGGTGTACGTGCTTAATTATTGTGCATGGAGCCACATCACCCATAGGCGTGTGCTTATCTGTGCAAATTTGCTCTGAGACCCAAATCATTATCATTATTCATAATTATCTGCACTGCTTGATCTAGAGAAACAGAGGACAAAGGAGATACCATTAACTGAGTCACCCACTGGATATTACAACTGAGGTATAAATCTAAACTCACATAAGCCTTGCGTCTGATGGTAATGCATCTGTAATCAATGGCAGATTTCTGAAACTCCCCTGCTATTTAGCCCAACAAAATTATTTCTCCATATCTTCTCTTTTTGCCTCCACACTCCATTAATTTTGGCCACGTCCATATCATCTTTGCCCGGATCTCTTCACTATAACATTTGGTCTTGGCAAGACCTCTTTCTCAGTGAACTAACTCCTGTTCCTATTTGTGGGGTTTTTTCCATATCTGGGTCAGTAACTGGTTAAAACTTTTCTGGACTTGATCCTTTTCGGTAGAGTTGGATAAGTAAGACGAACAGCAGCAGCATAGCTGCAGACCTGTATGTTTTCAGCACTGCAGAACAAAATGCATGGGCGTCAGTTTTCCTTTGTTCTCACCGCAAGACCTGCTCCACGACAGCAGTGGAGTGCACCTCTGTGCAACTTGGATATCATCAGATAGTGGAACTTGCACAAATCCACTTCTACTTTCCTCCTCCGAGCCTTTGTTTCAGAGCTTTCCTGCTCTTGGGTGGTACGTCGTTCTGGAGCTTGCTGTGGCTTTACTGGTTCCTTGCCCAGCCCACGGGCACAGCGGACACTGTGGCGTTGATGTCAGGAGGACTTGTGAGATGAGTACAGAGGTAGCTGAGGCTTGACCCTATGGCAAAACTCAAAGCTCTGCGTAGTCTTGAGCACAGTCCAGAGAAACATGGCTCATAAAGAACACAACAGCTGTCCAATGCAGCTGATTCATTTAGCATATTATTCCAGATGTCTTTCGCCATTGTTAGTGTAAGTAAAATGCCTCAGATGTGATGGCAGTCATTTCAGCTGTGTCTAGAGTACAAGACTAAAGAGCACGTCCCAGTTCTCGGATCAAGGTGCATGCAGTTTTAGGTTTAAATGGCAGTAAATTATTTTTTAACTAGTACTGGAGTTTATGAATAGTGTATATAAAATAACTGGTGGCAGAATCTGATGGAGAAACATTTCTCATGCTTCTTCAAGAATGACTCAGTGTGGGCGCATAAGCCCAGGAAATAGTGGAGTAGCCAAGTGCACTGCAGTGAAAAAATGTCTTGACCACCTTATGCAGTCATGTGAGGATGTGAAGGCCAATGCAGCCATGACCCACCTTCATTTCCCTCTCTCTTCTCATGGTGACAAGAAGGAGTCCCATCAAGAGTCCACCTTATTAACTCATAGCTTCTGTTAAATCTCTGCAGAATTTTGAAACCTTCTTCCTTACTCTTTCAATAACTAAGGTTGCCTTGAACCTTCCTGACAAACATTGGTGGTTAGATTTGAGGTGTTTTTCACAAGCTCAGTTCCTGCATTTCTGCTATCTTCTGGTAGCATCTCGTTACATCCACAGTAACAAGAGCTGTCTCATTTGACAAGGAAACTGCAGGTTCCCAACAGAAGTTGTTTTCTGCTAAGATGTGGCTGTCTCAAGTTGCATCCTAAGAGCTAAAGAGCAGAGCACCAGGACACGTCTGTGGCCACTGCGGTGACAGAGTACCGAGCACAGTGATCCTCTGTGCTAGAGACTGGCGAGGTGCAGGGAAAAAGTGCTAACTGCAGCTGAGGACTTGCTTCTCAAGGGCATGAAGCTCTTGACTGAGCACAGAGGTAGTGCTCTTCAGCTGTTTAAGACTTTATTTCTGCTTTCTGCTCCCTGCGGATTTATGTTCCAACACCATATTGCGAATCGTACCTATCTTCAGCTTCAATTAAATTCATGAATGCAATATTGCAAACACAGCCCTCCTCTGAAGCCAAGAAAATATCAGGGTATTTTAAGGAACATCCACCTTCCCTTTTCTTTGCTACCAGCCCTGCTCCTGCAGTACACTGAAGAATTTGTGGTATGATATCTAATCATGGTACTTGTAATGGAGGCTTCGGGAGCTGGCTAAATCACCCAAAAACAAGTTTTCACGGTGGCCATGTGAAATGCGGATAGATCCTTTTCTGAGAGCTATCACACTGGGATGCAGAGCCCTGGAGTTGAACCTCCCTGTGCTTAAACATAAAGCATGTATGTAATTGATGGCACGACTGGGACCTGAGGAATGAAATGTGTGAGATTAAAATTGTATTCCTTAGCAGGCAATACCAAATAAGATCATGTTTAATGTCTACGCTAAGGGAAAATTCGCATTATTTCATTCTCTTGGACTGAAAATGGTTTTTTGCTTAAAGGGAAGAAGTGTATTGCTATTACATTTATAATTAATGATAACCTAATCTAAGATTTGTACAAGCAGATTTAAACTGAGCTCTTATTTTGACACATATAAAATTTTATCATTAACATCTTTATATTCCTGACTGACACATGGCTAATAGCATTGTAGTAGATTAAATCTTGAAGCAAGAGAGATGAATGCAGCTACAATATTACACAGGTGATTTTTCATATTCTGCTTTTTCACATGTCTCCCCTTTATCAGAAACCTGCCCTTGTATTCATTTGACTTGATTATAACAAACAGATAGCAATTATCTTGCTACAAGGACTTCTGTATTTTTCTTTCAACGTGTCCACTTATCCAGGACTTTCAAATGTATTCATAGCGTTTTCTGTCCCTTTTCACTTTGGGAGGTGTCTTTATTAATAACAGTACTTGATAAACATATGATTAGAAAAATGTGAACATTAATGAGGAATAGTGTCCCCAATAATCAACTCTTAGTAATGTATTATTTATCTTAATTTATTTTAATTTATAAATTGTCTTAATTATTGAGGTCAGTGACTTCAGACTTAAAGGGCTTCAGCAGACAGTTTGATCTCCTAGAATGCAACCTACTGTGTTGCCTTTTTAGTATTTATGCAGATATGATCTTTACAGAAAGCAGACACCTTCTCAGTACTAAGGGGTTTTTAATTACTTTGTGTAATCATAAATTAATTGATACTCATATTACACAAATAAAACTGTTCTTATATTTCTGGCCATTTTTTATACAGCAAGTAACGTGATCGGTCAGAAAAATTAATTATTTCAAGTGAAACACAATGGCTTCAGTTGCATTCTTATTTTCAATAGTTAAGCAGGGAAAGCAAATATACAGCAAAATTAAAGGCTCTGACTATATAAATGTATATAATTTAAATGCATTAAATCTAAAATGCTTTGAAGAAATCTGGGCACCACCCATTTTTACGTGTGGAATTACTCGTGGAGTCCAGTATTCGTGTGAGTTAGGGCAGGATCTGGCAGTGAAGTTGCCTACTCAAACACTTCAAATTCGCTCAGTGCCGGAATTTGAGCTGCGTGTGAGGTTTCTGACCCCGTGAGTGTGTGCAGTTTGGAGTATACATTCAGCCTGCAGGTTCAGAGATTTTTGTCTAAGCGTCTCTGTGGAGGTGAACACATGACCTTCGTGGAGTTGATAGGAGTTTTTCTATAACCTCTAGTGGGGCAGAATTTTACCCAAGGCTATGTTATTAATCCTTGCAATATTCTTTTTATGATCAGTCACTTTTCTAGAGACAGACCAAATAGAGACATATTTGGGCTTTACATCCCCGTTTAGTACTGTGTATTGTGTGCGCTTTCATATTGCGTGGTACAGCTGCATAGATCCTATTTAAATCTGGGCTACGAGTGCCCTGTTGCTGGTTGTGGAAATGAATCTGTTGGAAATGCGCTCCGCATGGTTACTTGGTTACAGTGCTGCTTGTGAAGGCAAGCTTTTGCTATAGCTCTGCAGCCTTCACTCTGATATGTGTTGTAGCTTATGGAATGGCTTTTAGACTTAGTTTTAAGTAATATGCATCCTAAGTATTGATGCTAGGTATTCCAGCCACTTGTAGAATTTTTCCATCCCTCTTGGTAAAAAAGAAAAATCCATGAACCCCACTGAATGTGGTTAACAATAAAATAAACTAAAAAAAAAAATCCTGTGATTGCATTCATGCATGTTCTCTACAGCAGTGGAGAATAAGAGGGTGGAAGATGAATTGACATCCCAGGGTTGAGTGCTGCTGGGAACAGAAAGGTGCTTGTTTGCTGTGGATATGGGACACCATTTGTCAGATAGGTTATTTTTCAGTGAGTTAAGAGGTCAAATCTAGTCCTACTATGAGCCTGCTGGTAGATATTTCTTTCCAGTCGGGAAAACTTTTTGCAGAAGATGAGAACTGTGAGGGTACACTGTTGAGAGTGGATTCTCCAGGATTAACGTCACTAACAATGTTACTGGTTTCACGATTGTCACAAGCCAAGTTAGGTTTGTGCTGCCTTCAGAAACGGCAGTTTCCCTGTCACTTCACTATTCTTCATGCTAATGGGTACAATCAACCCGTCTACCCCACCGACAACTAATCCTTCTTCCCGTTCCCCGCAAATCAATTAATCCTTTCTTATAGTCGTCAGCCAGATCAGCAGGCTGATTCAGTTCAGTGCTCAGCCCCGCGGGCAGGGAGTGGGAGAGTCCCCTCGTCCTTTGGCTGAAGCCAGCTGTGAAGAGCACACTGAGAACTGATGGTGGTGCGTCGGAGCTGCAAGGGATGGCACCGGGCCGTGGAGCAGTGCGGCAAGCGGCTGCTGTTGGAGCAGATGGGCCAAGCCACGTGACAGCTAAGGCACATGAATCCAGGTGGCTTCGCAAATGAGAGACTGGAGTGCAGTGACTAGCGAACAAATGGAATAAGCTTTCCCATTAAAAGTAAGGCGTAAGATATATGGAGTACATTGGATTTAGTAGACTGGGTAAGATAATAGCAGAAAAACAGAAAACATTTGCAAGCAGAATGAAAGACGTGGGAGAATTTTCTTACCAAGACTTCTTCGTGTGTGTCAGATGTCTGGTCTTCAGAAACACCGAAACTCCAAACTAGAGAAAGGTAATGAGAAAAATCACTTCGGTTTTGACCTTCTGGATTAATTCCTGACCCAAAACCATCTATTCCAGTCCAATGCCACTAAACTACCCAATGAGCTCTCAGGCTATACATGAATCAAAATGAATCTGAGATCTTATTGTGTGGAAATGCCACCTCTGATACGATATCCCATTTTTCTTTTGAAATTGGCCCCTAGTGCTTTAATGTTACAAAGGCAGCTTATTGAGTGGGAGATAGGGGAAAATCTTTCCTGGTAGGATTACTAATTATCCAAACTTTAAAGGTAACCCTATTGGAACTTTATTGCTTCTATACACTTCGGGGTTTTTTTGAAGGGGGCTGTCTTCTGAAGGGATGTATTATATATTCTGCGATGTCAATTGCCATTTCTTATAAAATGAGGTGCAAGTGAAAGTTTTCCTCCACAATCATTTTCTTAAACAAATATGACTTTCTTTTTGGCATTCTCCCTTTGTGGCAGGAAATTAGCTCCGTTGTGTTCCCCTTCGGTTTTGTGGGTTTGATACTCCTCTCAGGTCCATGTGTTGGACCAGCAATTAAAGATAGGAACTCCAGCAAAGTGTTAGATATCTAGCAGAGTGATTAAACATACCCCCTCCGTCTGTCAGCTTCAGTAGTGTCTGATTATAAAGGATCTTATTATAAATTATATTAATAATAATAATATATATATACACAATTATTTTAAAGTTCTGGAGACTTTTGCCCCTGTCCATCTAAGATTCCTTCTTTCTCTGCATCACACAAAGGGTTAGTATGGTAGCGAGGTGCCAGATTAGGCTCATATTTTGTAGTGACGTAAATCCAGAATCGCTTTATCGACACTGATAAAACAGCTGGCTAAGCCCAAGCTAGACAGAACTGTAATTATATCTGCAGTGTTAGAGGTGAAGGTATGTTATTAAAACATTTCCCTCTTCTCTTTGAATAATGTGTAGGTCTTGCAGAATGTAAGCATCGTACTGACAATATCAAATGTCGCTCTAGCTTTTGGATGGGAAAAAGTATATGGTGCAAAAGGGAATATGCACAGAAGCACTATGAGAGCTCCTAATTAGCCATTATAGGATTCCATTAATCTCTTCAATCGACTAAAAGAATTACGGTCATTGAAGTCTGCTTGTCTTAAGGTGGAAAGAAGGCTTAACCAAAGCCTTGGACTGATGACAGTGAGAGGAAAAGCATATTCTGTGCATCTAGCTACAGCCATTGGTTTTGTTAGAGAAGGTCACAGCCATCCTCAGATAACGTCAGAGCAGACATCATTCAAGAGTGCTGAGTATATTAGTGCCTATTTTACTGGAGGAGGTCTGACAAGCTGCCAATGGCTAAGCATGCACGTACTCCAGCTAAAGTAATTTGTGTTCCTGGGTGGGAGTTTGGAGTTGGAGGTCACGAGTAGAAAAATACAGCCCCAAATGACTTTAACGCTTTTCCGTTCCACTGGTTAGTGTAACAGACTATATATTACGAGCGGGTGCTTTCTTGTGGCTGTCAGCAAGGTGAGGTGGGCGGGCTGCCTGTCCCCTCGGGGCTGCGCATGTCCCTCGAGGCTGGCTGCCTCTGGGCTTCTCCATAGCAGCTGCCAGGCCTTGCACGGTCAGTAGGACCACGGTATCCCAGCGGTTTGAAAGCTGGAAATCATAAGCGGTTTTTTGAGTGTCTCATCTGTGGTTGGTTTTAATCTTCCTAGTATGAAACAATCACATTTGCTCTAACATGGTTTTCCTGTGTTTATGGGCAGCTTCAGCAGCACAAGCTCCCTCTCACCCAGTGAGCTCATATGTCAACAGTATTTCCTATTTAATTTATTTGATATTTAGTTATTGCCCATGTTATCAAATAGGGTAAACAACTGCATTGGGTTAAAGCTTCTGGAGGGAATCAGAAGTGAAAATGAAGAAGAGGAAAAAGGAAGGAGAAACAGTAAAGGATGGTGAACAACAGAGAAGTGAATTAGCAGTGGCAATAAAGGTGGAGACACACTGCCACCATGCAGTGATGATCATAGAAAGAAAACTAACCATATTTTGCCGTGGATCTCTGGTGCAGACCCATCCTTGAAATTGGTGGGAATTCAATGGGCCAGAGAGCGCGTTATCTCTAATGTATTTTTTGGCTCACAGATCACAATTAAAATTAAATTCTGCCTTCTGCAAAATTAAATTGGACACACTGGTCTGCTGCGGTGAATCCTTGATCTCCGTTGGTCTCAGCTGAGCTAGACTACTCAAGAAAAAAAACCAAATGATAACTATGGAACTTTTCTTGTGAGAGTATGTGAAATTGCTATCATAGCGCAAGTTATTTTCAAGGAAATCTAGGATGTATGGGGTATTTTTCAGGAGAGGAAAGACTGTTTTACAGGCTCTTGCTATTGACTGCTGTTCCTATAGACATTCCATTCAAGTGTCTTGGCTACAAAAATATTAATACAAATGTTGTTATGAGATGATGATGTTCTCAATATTACATAGAATAAATGTTATCACTTAAATATTGTAAAGTGCCAGCATTTCTGCACGGTGCAGCTTTTTGCTAAGATGAGCATACATTTGTCAAATGTTTTGAATTCTGTATTATTTAGTAAATGAGCATGTGGTTAATTAAAGTAGCATTACTGTACTGAGAAGTGATGAGATTGCAAACATATCTTTAACAATTAGCTCTTGTGAATAAAATATAAGAGAGCTGATTGAGATCTGAAAATGTCAGTAGATGAGAAAAGCCACTTTAGAGTGTTACCTGATAAAATAAGAGTAGAGAAGTAATGACATGGTCAATATTAACTGCCATCAGCCAAAAAGAAATCAGATTGTCAGGGATCTATAAAATTCTTGCCAAAGTAGAACCTCATTTACACATACAGATCTTCATACCCTTTGCTAAGAAAAGCATATGTGACAGCTTAGAGGTTTTAGCTGCCAAAGATCTTTCACTCTGAATACAGTAAATGTCACATCTATTTATTTATCGTTAAATTTTGCTAAGTATCTGTAGAAATATTTGGATTTTTTCTATCATAATGTAGATGTTTAAAAGGAAAGGAATCCAGATTATAATGCAGCTGTAGCACCAAACCATATGGCTGCTAAATGGGAGCAAAAATACACCACTGAATTACTGGGAGTAAACATAAACTGGATGCGATCTTCAGAAGAATATTAAATGGGATATATAAATACCAGAGTATTGCCATAAAATCATGCAATCAGACAATAGTAGCCATCAGGCAATAGATTATTTCACATGCTGAAAGTAATCACAGTTGTATAGCAATTTACATTTTCTAAATGCCAGACTGAAAATATTAACTAATGAATCTTGGCAAGCACGGTGTTTTCACTAACCACAGTGGTGGTTTTAACAACATCTAGGCCTTTTTTGGGAGAGAGAAAGAGAGAGAAATAAGGCAGCCATCCTACACCCCAGCTATATTAGAATCTGTCCGGAGTCCCAGGTGCTCAAAACAGTCTTGTTTGTCTTTAATTCAATTCAAGCCTTTGACTCCTTTCTTTTAAGGAAATGTCTATGGGTTATTTATTGGTATATTGGGTGGAATTTGCACTGTGCTGAGCAAGAACAAATGGTCCAGTGGAATACATATTCAATGTTATGAATAGTGTCTGGCATGAGAGAGAACTCAAATTAGTGTGGGTGTTGTGTTGCTTGGTCTTTTCCTCAGAGACAGTTTCATGACAAGTCCATTTGGATTCTACATCATTGTGTAAAAAGGAAAAAGTTAATAAATTTCAGGAGAAAAGCCTGTGTGTCTGCTCAGTCTGGTGAAAACTTGCTCGGGGCAACTGTCAACTGTACTTTCATATTTTCGGTCTCTTCTGTTCTTTTTATACAATGTGGAAGGAGAGGAGGCCTCCTCATCCCATCCACAGCCATCTTCAAACTGCGAACACGAACTAAACGATCCTTGAACTTCAATTGGACTTTCTAAATTATCATCGTGAGAATAGACTCTCAGTATTCATAACTGCAGCACTTAGAATTAGAAATATAATATGAAGAGTTTATCTCAAAATTGGCCACATTCATCAAGATTTCTTATTATCGAATATTGAACTAGCTGTGCCCCTGGGAACTCAGATCTAAGTGATATTGAGTGAAGACTTTCTCTCCTGAAGTTTTATGTATGAGACAAATAGCAACTCTGAATGTCTCTTTCTTTCTACAGATGATATGGAAGCAATTCCAGTCAAGCAGTTCGTTAAACACATCAGTGAGCTGTATTCCAATAACCAGCATGGGTTCTCGGAAGATTTTGAGGTATGATTTAATGATCCACCAGTAGAACATTGTTTTCCTAAAGTTAATTGTGTACTAATACTTAGGGATCGTGCGACATCTGTGTGATGCTGTCATGTCAGGTAAATTCAATGCTCAAATGTATCAGAAGAAATCAGGAAATACCAATTTGGCACCAGGTATGAGTAATGTGGGACTGAAAATTTGCAGATGCTTTCTAATCACCACAGATCTGGTGCCTTTAAGGGAGGACCCTCGTAAGTTGTTATTAAATAGGAAAAGCTGTCTGCAGCCCCCCAGGAACAGCATGAAGATACAAGCGTTTGTTTTTAACTCCAGGCCTTTCTTATAATCTGCAGCCTGTTTCACTCTTGTTGGCCCAGAATTTGCTCCTCTTAGTCACACTGAATATTCACATGCCCCTTGAGTAGCCCGAAAGAAGTAAAATAGTGCTTACTATGAGTCAGAGTAATAGAATGTGGTCTTTTATGAAAACCCAAACTATGGGTCAGTTGCTGGAGTCCTTGTTGATCCTCTGTTCAGCCAGGGAAGATTGCTGTTGAGGTCATCAGTTATTTTGTTCCAGTAAAACCAAGGCAAAAGGCTTCAGGATTTAGTTGGTAGTATTTACCTAATGTGACTATTTTAAAGTTTGTATCTTGTTACCTGTTCAGGACAGATTCTGACCAATAGATCTGCTATAAATTGGAGGTAATTCCAATGAAGTGAAAGCAGTTTTCCACCTCTGGGTTACCAAACCCATATTGTGCGAGCATGGTAAATATCACACAGTATGAGGATGGGCTGCAGAGTCAGGCTCTAATCAACACAAGGTAGTATTCTCTGGCTAGTTTTTAGGTATGTCTTTCATTCAGTCTAATCACAGTCACAGCTGAGCTTTTGGAAGTACTGAGAAGCAGAAGGAGCCCCAGGAAGTTGCATGGAGCTCTTCTACTGGTGTCCCCACCAGGAAAACGACGCATGTTTGTGCGCTGCATGTGAACCGGAGAGGCAGCTCTGCTCACAAACAAGGCAGTGAAACAAAGTAGGGGCCTAATATCTACGGCTGCTTCACTTACTGCAGTAAAGACAAGACTGTATGCAGGAATTGTTTTTAATGGGATCATTTAAAACATTTATTGTTCCTGCTTGGTTACTGTCTATAAAGAGTGGCTGCTTTGTCTGATGCCCGAAAACCGTTGTGTAAGTTAGAAACGTTTTGTATTCATGAGGAAGGCAAATGTGTAAGGTGTTAAAGTGATTTAGTTCAATTGACTGCTGGCTGGATGGCTGAGCAGGAATATTGAGGCATTTAACAATGTTGATGGTATTCAGGACAAACATTTATTCTCCAGAGAGTAGAATTTGATCAGGATGATCAAATGCGACTCACTCTTCTCAATTATTTATGAATTGCGACCCCAGTGCTATTCATCACAGCTGGGTTTTACACCATTTAATTATTCAAAATAATCAGCAACACATCTGTAAACTTGGTCTGGCTTTAAGCAGGCTTTGCTTCAGCTGTCGCAAAATCACTGCTATTAACAAATGTTGGACACCTTCCGCCCATGTTTTAGCAAAGAAAAACACTGTTCTAATAGCCCTATTTTTTCCCTTCCTCCTGGAGCTCGCTGCTGCGAGTGCCACACCATGGCAGCCAGTCAGAGAGGTGGCTTTGGCCAATTAGTCCTGTTGTGGGGAGCACGGAGTCCCCTCTGAAGGGAAGTTAAACTCCGCCAACTGCACCGCACGCCGGCTTAAAATGTGTAGCATCTCTGAGGTCCGTATAGCTACTCCAGATGTATTTCTCCATAGCTGAGGTCTCGGCTTCCTAAAGAGTGAATGAAATCTCCTCCTAGAGTAAGAACAAGGAGTAGGAAGAAGACTATTACTGTCTGGGGTAAACTGTCTGGCTCCCTTTCATTGCTTACGTTCTGGCCAGCTGATGCCTCGTGGGCCTGACTTTCTTCTTCATGGTTCACAGTGATGGGACAGAAGAGCGAAACCAAGTTTTTTTTCACAGAGCCCATAGGTAAAACATTTCTCAAGTGCGTGACTCAGAGATCAGAATCCCAGTTTTGGAAGTGGCTGAGGGATAGAGGCACTTGAAGTTACATTTGTACAGCAACTGTTGGAAGTGGCTGATGGTGTGACTTCTCACACCTGGCCAGACCAACCGTGGTGTATGTGCTGGAATCATATCTGCCAGCTACCGTGAAGTCGTAGCTAACATTTCATGGAGAAACAGTAGGATTCCAGCTGAAACCGAGAACTCAGCGTCAAAGGGTTGCTAGCCTTGAGTGGAAAGCACCTCAGCCATATCATGCCTGCTTGTGTGGGGAACTCCTGAAAAGAGGTATTAGATTCTGCAGTCATATGGGTTTTTTACAAAAACATCTGCTTTTTACCTCTAAAAGGCAGAGAGAAGAGAATGACAAGGAGATGCTGGAAAAAAATATGATCAACACTATAGAATAAATTATCTTCCCAAAGATAGCCAACACATGGGATTTTTTGAAAGGAATAAAGGATCAAAAATCTTTTCAGAAATTTCTGTGGCAGGAGGTTTTATGGTGGAACTTGTGAAAGGAAAGACTAAGCTAGGCACGCACATACTCTGCCCGAGGTAGAAGGTAAACATTCTCCATTTGTTTGTTGCTAGTTTTCGGTGTAAGTCTCTTGTGGTTTTGGCAGCACGTTGTGGGGTTGTATTGAGTTGGTTTGTACCTAAAGAAGATTTCTTTGAAAGTAAATTGTGTGAATACTTCCTCCTCCTCTTAAAATGAGCTGTAATTACAGCTAAATATTTTCTGAATGTGCTTAGGAAGCGTTCCATGTGCAGAGGAAAAAAAGACTTTGCACTCACAAGTCTTTCCTTGGAAAGTACATCCAAAGTGAATCCTTATTCCCTTTGAGTAATCATAGTGCAAGTAGCCAGCTTTATTGTCTGGTGATAGCTGGGCTTTCTTGTATATACAGAATTGTTAAGATTTCCTTTGAGTCCTATGAATTTTCAATTTTTGATATAAATTAGAAATACAAGGCCCAGTTTAATACTGAACAACAAATAGCTTTTTAAAATAAAATCCACAATCCTGCATCACCAGTGCTGGTCTCTGATACAACTCTTTGTATTCCACCTTGGAATCTGTTCAACCTAATACTGAAAAAAGTTCAAGGAGGTTCTTTGGCTTGCTCTCAGGCAGCTCCAGCACCCTCTTGGCTCTGGCATACAGGGTGAGGTACAACATTTTCACAGGGCAGCACGGGGGCAGGGTTTGGTGGCAAGACTGAGCAGAGATTGAGAGGCTTCCCAAGCCAGAGATTATATCTACTCCTTGTCTAGCCAGAGATTTTCTTGGCACCGTTATGCTTAATAGTCTTTGATAGATCTTTCTTCAACAAATTTCTAATTGCCTCTTGAAGCCTTTTAGACTTCTGGTGTCCAAAGCATCCCATAGCAATGAATTCTACAATTTGTTCCACAGACTTCCTTTTGCTTTTTACTCATGCCTAATAACTTCTCTTGGTGCCTCCTAGTTTTTGCATTACAAAGTACATGCCTGTTCACTTAAACGCCTCATATGATTCTGTCTGCCTCACTTATATTCCCCCCTTAATCATCTGTTTTCAAATCTGAAGAAGTCTAAACTATTGAGTTTGTTTGTTTGAGGAAGCCATTCTAGAATCCTGATGACTTACTCTCTCTGTGCATTTTTTTTCTTCCTTTACCATACCCTTTTCGAGAGGGGAAGGCCAAAACTGCACAGTATTTAACGAGTGGGTTTACTGCAGAGTTCTGCAGGAGCACAGTGATGATTTCTTTTGGTTTTCTATTACTTTCCTTCTTCCTAGTATACTATTTGTTTTTTAACAACTACTGAGCATTCAGCTGACACCTCCAGAAAACTATCAGCTGTGACCCCAAGGTCTCATCACTGAATGGCAATAGCAAATTGGGAACCTGTCAGTGTGTATGTGTAGTAAGGGTTGTTTTTCCCAAGTACATCGCTTTGCATTTATCAACATTGAATTTCATTTGCCATTTTATCACTCAGCCACTCAGTATTGCGAGATTGTTCTGCTTCCCTTCACAAACAGTTTTTGTTCTAATTATCCTGAATAATTTTGTATCATAAACACACTTTGTCTCCTCTGCAGTCCATTTATGAATAGATTAGGGTCCCCGTAAGGTCCCACTGGTGAAATCTGAACGCTGACAATTCCTGGGCAGGTGAGTCCCACCTCTAACCTGTTAGTATACAAAGGCAGTTTTCCTTTTGCTCCAAGACAGATCAGGTTCTTAGGTAATATTTTCTGAGAGGCCTTTCTACAAACATTTTGGAAATCCAAATATGCTATTCTCTTCCAGACTGTTCTTACCTATAGAATTCTGCAGGGATCTCTCCACAGTGTGTTAAAGGTGTTCACTAGCTCTGCTATTTATTGCAGCGTCTAGCAGTTTGCCCCACAGAGAAGTCAGATTTAGTGGGCTGTAGTGCCTGAAAGCCCTTCTGGATCTCATTTTAAAAACCGATGTCATATTTGTCATCTTCTGTTCCCCTGATAGCCTGACTGTACAGGGCATGTGCCCTCCAAATTCTTGTATCAAAGAGTGTGAAGTGCCACCTCCCACAGTAAAGCTTTTTATTCCCTCCCCCTGGCCAGTTACTGGAATAACACAGTAAGTTTTTTGAGTAGGTGTGTCCTTTTGCTCTAAGAAAGGAACAGTAAGCCAAGAAATCATGCTCCGTCTCCATAGCTAACTGTGAATTTTTATAATATAATGCAGTATTTTGATTTCTGAGATCAGACAATTTTATTTCCCTCCTTCTTAATTCTGGAGTGAGTTGGTCAGTGCCGCTGCGGGAGCGATTAGAGTGGGTGAATGCAATCTCCGCAGACCTCTCCTGCCTGTGGCCGTGTGAGTGTAATGATTCATTGCCAATTTGGAGGCTGAACAGGCTCGCTGAACTTGGAGGCAGGCTGTCTAGCTCCCTCAACACATAAATTGAAAATATCTTTATACTCCAGTGGCACCTTCTTCTAAATGTCCTGAAATGTAAGAAAATAACATAAATCTATATCTTCAGCGATGTGGCAGGGATTTGCTAACGTTATTCTCATGGTTGCTGCTGCTTGGGGCAGGGGTCGCTAGCTCTTTTTAACCGGTGACCTCAGAATGTTATTCTCTAGCGAAGGGCTGCATTGAAGACAGATAACGCCGCACTTCGCACATTTCTTGAAACACTAAAAGCTCTGTGTAGTTATACTGACATCCCTTACAGATTAGACACAGCTTACACCAGACACATGCTTATAACTGCATCTACACCAAGGAATTTGGCAGTAGAAAGATGCCATTTCAAAAGCATGCTGCTAGCAGACATTACTGCACCAGGTTTTATAATCCTGGCCCAAAACTGCCATGATTAGAAGTGTTCTCAGCCTGACATTGCTGTACTGAAACCAAAGGGAAGCAGCACGGTGAGGCTGGGGGAGGAGGGATTGCTGCAGAAGAGAGAGGGTCTTCCTGGGTTCGCGATTCTTATCTCACTGCTGCACCCACCCTAAGAAACTGGCATTGTGAACTAAGAAAGCAGGTTGAAGAGAAGCAATAAAAGAAGTTCAGGTCTCTGGGCTTTCTGCTACTAACCATAGTACCACAGCCATGCCCAACATTTCTGCCTGGAAGCCCCGCTCGGAGGAGCCGTAGCCCCGCACGGGCAATGCGAGGTTTCAGTCAGACTCCGACACTCCCCTGCCTACTGAAGGATGTCGCAAGCAAACGATCCTCCACCATCCTCTCCTCTCCACTCATTTACATGAATTTTTAGCTTTTAGTTCATGATCCCTCCACTGTTACTCCTGTGTTGAGTCCTTTTGGTTTGTTTATTTTCTTCTTCTTTCTAGGCTGTCCCCAACTCACCTCTCTCTTGAGTGCTGTTGGAGAGTTTATACTAGTGTGAAATTATTGCGAAAATCTACACTATTCCTGCGGGATATCTTCAAATACTATCTGCTGTCTCTGTTGGTATGCTGTCTTCATGTTTGCTGTGATAAAACAAACAGCAAGAGCACTACCACAGAATTCTCTAATTTCGGATTAAAATAATAGATAAAAAAATATTTTAGGGGTGAATGAGCTAGCTGCTTTCATGCTGAAAAACATCACAATAATATCAAAACATAGCTATGGATCTTCTCTAATTTAGTCCTGCAGATTAGGATCCTTTCTTTGTTCATGATTCCCCCTCATTGCTATTCATAGGCTTTCACAGTTCAGCCCCTGCTAGGACATCAGGCTGAAATAATGGGAAACAACAGCAGCACTGCATAAGGCCAAATCAAGAGACCGAGTTCCTGCTCAGTCACTGTAGCAAAGATTCTTGCTCAGAACCTTATTTTGCCAGCAAGACGCTGGAGCGGTTTGATTTTACACTTAAATGGAAGTTCTTTGAAGTTTAAAAGAAACTACTTTGTAACTTGTTTCAGAAAGGCAATGAAAATGGGTCGTTAAACCTGGGTGTATCAAATTCCAATTAGCATTAGCATGGACAATATAATTAAAAGGTAAATTAGCCATAATAGCATAGACTAGAACACTTTTTACAGTAACTAATGGTCAATTGAAACCATGTACTTTGGTTTCCTGGGTTGTCAATGATAAGCTGAAAGGACAGAATAAGGGCCTGTATCCATTCGTCTTTGGACAGTAATGTGTTCTGCAAAGTTAAACATGAAGAGCGGCAGCACACTAGCCAGCTGCTCTTAAAATCCATAGAAGAGACTAAGTGGGATTAAGGAAAGCCGAAGAAAAGACTAGAGCTGTAAAGTTTGTGGATGAATTATGGATGTGGTGATATCTGACCTACTCCAAGGTGCCAGTAGCAGTTTTGTGCTAATTGGAGTGGAGTTTGGTTAGGCTGCAATGAGCAGCCTGGGACCAGACCCGACCTGGTGGCCTGCCTCCAAACTTAAGTCATAATAATAATGTAATCATGGTGATGTTTTAAATGCAAATGAAAGACTTGGTAGAGAGTAAGATTTAGAAATCCCAGGGTGTTCTACTGCATAAGCAATGCTGGGAAAGTAAATATGTGATATACATAAATGTGGTAAAATGGCACAATTAGGATGGTGACTTTTTGGAGCTTTCTCCAGGGTGATATTTATTAACACCAGGCTGTCCTCTGCTGCCAGAGGGTACATAATACTCTGAACCAGAGGCATAGATAACAGGCTGCAACTAGTCTTGTCTTCTTGCAGCATTTTGTGCATTGATGAAAGACAACCACCTTGACTTTAATAACAAAGGAATGTTCACTTATGTCTTACTGTCTGGTGGAGGAAGCTTGTGGTTTAGTAATTTGCTGTTAGAATTTGGAGAGATGAACCTGGGAGGGTGAAAGAGGGGCATAACCGCCCTCTGCTCTCAACCCCATCTGTCCATGCAACATGGCCAGACGTTGTCCGTGGCCAGCATGGAGCTGGGGGATACCCTCAGGCCCCTTCTCGCTGGACAGCCCCAGCATCCCAAAGCACTGGTTGTGTCCTGGACTTCAGGGAGAGGGGGCCAAAGTCAAAATGGCCTTTTATTTCTACATTGATTTTTAAAAATACAGAAAGAGCTGAGGTGCATTGGCAACTGGAAACTTTTCTTGAACAGTCTCCTTTTGCCATGCTTTGCAGTGTGCAGACATAGGAACCCACCATTGTAACAGCTTTCCAGAGTATTAAAAGTCATTTAGAATGTTATGTATTAAGAAAAGCCATTTTCAGATGATCAGCTCTCACAGCATCAGACCTTCTTTGCCTTTGCTGTGTTTTTCACCATCTTGGCTTAATCTTCCTCTTCTATTAACTTTATATTGGCCAGCTGGGAACATGTACAGTTGAGAAAACAGTCAGCATCAACATAAAAAGGTTAATTAAAATGATTAACCTCACCAACCAATTCCCTTATGGAAAAATCCTATAGAATTTAATAGAAAGTGATACATTTACTATGTAGTATTTAAACTGTCAGAGAAAATTCCTTAGCAGGGAGGTAATTCCCTATTAAATTCTATAACTTTTTAGAGTATTCTCCACAGAACCGTATTGGATTCATCTGTATTAAATTCTACAGCACTTGGCATAAATGTTTCAATGCTAATAACTTCTAAAAAGAATTTTGTAGTGATGTAGGGATGTAGAGTTTGATATGAGGCTTTTCAGAATCAGGGGTTTATTTTTTAGGAGGGAGCTACAATAGTACAGCAGTCATGTTATATGATTTCTATATGCAAAAAAAAAAAAAGGTAAAACAAAATTACATTAAATCAACCTAACACGTAAGTAATGCTGCTTTTCCCATTATGACTTAGGCTGAACTGATCCTGCCCGTTGTGCAATCAGAAGTCCCCTGCTTACTGGAGCTGACAGGCAGAATTAGGGGAAACGCACACTTTAATGCGTTTTTTTATTTCTGTGATAGGAATGGAACTATGAAAATTCTATTAGGGCCAGCTGAGAGTTTTGCTTGATTCCTCTTTGTCTTTGCTCAGCTCATCTCCTTGAGTGTAGTACGTTCCTCCCTATGGAGAGGGGGGGAGAGAGAGAGAGAAGCAATTGTTATTTGGGAGTGTCATGTGGGTATAAAAGCTATAAAATGTTGAAGGTTTTAGTATACTTTGCACTTCTAAAATGTAAATGCTGGGGAAGATATCAAAATTGCTATGCAAGTCCTTTGTGAAATGTCTGCATAATGCTGAACTCTGTTACATCTGCTGTTTGTATAGCATTTCTCTTGATAATTTTTCTCTGTCACTTAGCTCGTGATCTTTGTAGCAGCTGTGAGCTCCTAATGATTTTCCCTCTTAGGCAGGTTCTATACTGTTATTTTTAAAGCCTGAAGTACAAAGTAATTTGGCACTTCCCCACATATCCTTGGGGGAAATTGGTTCTGTTTGGTGTGATTTCTGGGACTTGCAAAAAACTGAATAAATATAGTTTCTTACGCGACTTTGTAAACTCCAAACATTGATATAATTTTCAAAAATGTGTTTTTAAACTAAGAATATTTATGCTAGTGATAAAAAGGGATTTAGATTTTTCAGGAAGGCTGTGGCTAAATAGATTAAAAAAATATATGTTGAAGGTGGTATCACACATGAGTTTTTGTGGCTCAGTTGGCAAGACAGTCTCTGAAGTGTGTCACTCTCTAGGACAGCCTGGCCAAGGGGAAGAGCTGTTTTTCTCTAGGGTCAGGGAAAAGACCCTCCATTGCCCCAGTTCAGTAGCCCTATATTCTGTTGTTGGACAGTGTAAGTAAGAGGTAGGTGAAGAACTAAAAAAAAATCAATGGGAGTTAGGTATCTAACCTACAGCCCCGACTAGACAGAAACCTGCATCTCTAGCTTCATGAACACCTTGACAAGCCTGGCCTCTTTCTGCTTTGTAAATGTTTACATACGTGGATACAACCTTTTATCTTTTTCATTGTGTTGTGGGCTGTTAATCAGTGTCCAAGCAGTGGTATTTAAAGCACCCGCTCTTATCTTCAGAGATCTGTTTTATTTATGTTTTATAAAAGGCATCTCTCTGCAGAGAACTAACAAAAGGTCAGTGCCAAACTTAAATGTCAGAAACCCTGTTTTGAGAGGTTATAAGCAGATAAGTTGTCCAGCGGCCAGAGGCTGCTGTTGAAGTGGGGTTTGTGCTTGGTTTTTCACGCTGCACTGACCATGGTTGCCTTTGAGGGACTTTGTCTTCCCTTCCCAAGAAGGGGACAGGGTGGGGCACCACAGGAGATGCAGTCCAGAGGATGGATGGACTGCTGGTCGGAGGAGGCGGTCGGCCCTCGGGGTGCCCCGAGTGCATCTGTCACTAAGTCTGAGAGGAGCCACACCAGCGAGCAGCTAACGCGGCTTGGTTTAAGCAGACCACGTCATACAGGACAACACTGAAGGACTTTGTGTTCAATCCAGCAATTAAGATAGCGATGTTTTAAACATGGTTTCTGTGAGCTGTTGCAAAAGGAGATAAAGCTTAAATTCTTTGGACTGACACATTTTCCGTTCAATTAATTTTTATGCCTAGGAAGTGCAGCGCTGTACGGCCGACATGAACATCACTGCAGAGCATTCCAACCACCCCGACAACAAGCACAAGAACAGATACATCAACATCCTAGCCTGTAAGTAAGCACAGTGAATCAACGTGGAAAAGCGCTCTCCTCTCGCAGTGTGTCTGTATGTGACTGGAAAAGGCAGGTGGCTTCAGATTACATTATTGCACAGTAATTAATAAACATGTGAAAGTGGGGCTGGGAGATAATTTCCCTGCTAAAGGCAGTGGATGTTGTGACTTCTCTGGGGCCAGGATTTCACTCCAGCTTTTCCTTTAAAATACTTTGCAGTTTGATGTTCCAAGTGTAGTTTTAGAAGTATCAGTTTGGTATGAAATTTTGTGGAGAAATAACTGGGATAAATTGATGATCAGAGCTCTTCTGTCCTTTAATGTCTGAAAACTGGCCTAAGGGAAGTGCATGGTGGAGCAGAGTTTTATTGATGATCCTTGGGATTCCCTTACAGTCCCAAAGGTGGTAAATCTTACAGGATGTATCTGCTGTATTTCAAACTGCTTCAGCTGTGTGTAGGGCTTGGACAAACAGTGATCTTTGTAGCACAGTGCAGACTTTGCCTGTATTCCTCTGAGAACTGCAAATCTGGATTCTGCTCTAGAATTCAAATTATTGCAGGTCTGGGATGGGAATGCAGTAGCTTTTTCTGTATCATTCTCTGATGTGGAACGAATAGCAGATGCAGCAGTCACTGTGGTTTAGGAATAAAGATGGAGAGCCACTGATAAAAAGTTCACAATGTTCATAAACATTGCAATAAATCTTGAATGTTTTTGATGGCATAGGAGGGAAATGTGTGTCTCTAACAGATTCTCAGAAGTAATCAAGGTGCCAGCTGAGGACCAATTCCCAGACCTGTAAAAGACTTGCTGTGTGGCCTTAGGCAAGGGGATTCATTGTGGTTGTCCCAGCTCTGATTGTAGACATAGATGTCTGGTACCTCTAGGCATGGAGAGAGAAGTACCACTGGAGGAGAACTGGAGCAGGCACTCCAGCCCTCCAGGTTGTCCCTGGAGGAGCCTCTCTCTCCATTGATGCTGAAGGAAAGCAACAGAAACCAGTTTCTTCACGCTTAAAGTTAGCCAACATGTCTCATCTCTGCATGTGTTGGAAGCACCATCCAGCCCAATGCTGCGGCCTAGGAGCAGAAGAACTGCAATTTTTTTCCGATTTAAGTCGGAATTCAAGCGTTAGGCTGGAACAAAAAGAGGAACTAAAGAACATGACTGAAAGTCTGTCCTCTTGGCGTGATGAGGGCGGTGAAGGAGTGAGGACATTTGCTCGGCTCCCAGAGCCAGCAGAGCTGTCTGAGCCCAGCCCCAAGGGGAGGATGAAGAGCTCAGACACGGCGCCAAGCCAAGGCATCTTTACCGCCTGCGAGAGCTGAGCCGGGGTCTCCGCATGGCGTCACACAGCCCTGTGGAGTGCCCTGGCTCTTGGAGTTGCACCGCGCTGGGTGATGGGGATGATGCAGAGATGGTGCTCCTGAGGCTCCCGTCTTCTTTCAAGAGAAGCTGTCCCAGCACCAACCACGTACTTTAAGGGATGTGAGGCCTGAGGACCTGCCGCCATGAGCAGATGACCAACAGATATTCCCACCTCTCCCTTGAGTATAAGCCAAGGCCAACTTCTTCCATGTATTAATAAGGACTACTCCAATACCTAGGAAATAGGATGTTTACCTGCAGTTCTGCACTGTGTTTCCTTAATGCTCCTCTGTTCTGTTTTTTATCCTGCAGATGATCACAGCAGGGTGAAGCTAAGGCCTTTACCAGGAAAAGATTCTAAGCACAGTGACTACATTAATGCTAATTATGTCGATGTAAGTTCTTCAAATTGTTTTTTTCTTCGCTAACTCTCAGTCCTTCCACAAGGAGGAAGTATTGCCACATGTGGTCATGTTTTCCAACTTCACCTAATACTTTTGCTACAAATTCCTCGCTATTTTAAATGAGAAAGGCACCTTTCTTTGTTACCTTTAAAATATTAATATGTCTGCCATGATACTGCTTTCATCTCACTTGGCATTTTGGTTTTCTTTGAAGGGTTACAACAAAGCAAAAGCCTACATTGCTACCCAGGGACCTTTAAAGTCTACCTTTGAAGATTTCTGGAGGATGATTTGGGAACAAAATACTGGAATCATTGTCATGATCACAAACCTTGTTGAAAAAGGAAGAGTAAGAGATTTTCTAGTTTGTTAGCAGCTGCTCCTTAACACCTCCTCAAATCACGTGGGCAGAAATTTGTTTTTAAATGGTTTGGGATGATATATATTGATGTATAATATATAACTAACATAACAGAGGGGTACATAGCTAGCTGTGATTTTACTTTTTTAAAAAGCTCTAAACACAAATATAAAGAAGCGGCTGAGACCCTTAGCCAACCCACCCAACTATGTCTTTGTTCAGAGAAAATGCGATCAGTACTGGCCGTCAGAGAACAGCGAGGAGTACGGCAACATAATTGTCACGCTGAAGAGCACAAACATTCATGCCTGCTACACTGTGCGCCGCTTCACAGTCAGGAACACAAAGATGAAAAAGGTGAGTAAAGCCTTCCCTGTTCTCATCCAGATGCCTTCTGGCTTCTGTAGGATGCAAGGCACGCGAGCAAAACTCGGCTGTTGCATAGGCAACTTGAAGTAGCAGCTGGATGGGAAATAAGTAAGCAGAGCCAGGATTACAAGGAACCTGGTAAAAGGTTTATCCTGTATTTTTTTTTTCTCAAGTTCTGCTTTGGTGTCACAGTTGTTGCTGTTAATACCTGTTCCCACATCTTCTTTTCCTTGAACTCTGTCTCCACCTAGCAGGAGGCAGAGCTGCACAAGATTTCTTCTGTTCCAGTCCAGCACTTTTTCAGCTGAGCAAGCCAGTAGAGTTGTCTTCCCATGCTTCTCTTCCCTAATCTTTCTCTTCTTTCTCTGCACACTCTGCACGCAGGGTCAGAAAGGCAACCCCAAAGGGCGGCAGAACGAGAGAACGGTTATTCAGTACCACTACACTCAGTGGCCGGACATGGGAGTGCCAGAGTACGCTCTGCCTGTGCTAACCTTCGTTAGGAGATCCTCCGCAGCCAGGACCCCGGACATGGGACCGGTGGTGGTGCACTGCAGGTACGATGGGGGTGATTGGCTACCTCATGGCAAGCATGCCTGGCACACAGCGTGTGCCCTTACACGCCAGCTAAGACAAATGCCCCGAGTTATTAACACAAGCATGCACCAGCCCCGTGGAGTGCAGGTAGACATGAGCTTGCTTTGCCTACGTCTTAAGATGGCTCCAATGCAAAAGCTTCCCAGTTGCATTAGCAAAACCCTGTGATACCGAGCTGCTGAGCGTGGTTGTGCAGTTCCTTGTTCAAAGCTTGTTTGCAGCGTGCCCGTTCAGTGCGTGGGCAGGGCAGGATTACCTCTGCTGGCAACCAGCCGTGTGACTAGACGGACACCTGGGCATGCAGTTGCCACTCAACCACACTCACATTCACCAGCACTTGCAGTCAACAGAGGATTTCCCTTAAACGAGTTAAGGGATGTGGTTTTCATCACTGTGTATGAGGGGCATGTAGAGCACCATAGCGAAGAGGAGAGGATGGTGGGGATCAGAGCTCTTTCCTGAGCAAAAACGGTGAAGCTCTGAAGAGCTCCCCTCTCCGCCCTCTCTGTTGGGCCCGGGACCGCCCTCCTCCCCTGCAAGAGTCCTGCCTCCACCGGGTTAGCCCCCTCTTACTCCATCCCATAGTGCTGATACCACTTGCATTTCCAGAGTAGGGTCACACCTCCACTGTGAAGCTTAAGCCTTACCTCAAGACTGAAGCCAACCAGGGCAGCCTCACAGCCTGGAGCAACCTTGGTGGTCCGGGATAGCAGCAGTTTGGCGTAAGGTGGATCTCTATACGGCTTCTTCTAGCCAACAGCAGTGGAGACAGGACAGCCAAGTGGCAGATCATGAAATATACACCTGATAAAATTCCCAGAAACCCAAAATACTTTGTTTAGAAACTTTCATGGTTGGGGCTAACAGGAAAATGAAAGTCTGTGAAGAGGAATATTTGCTTAGTTCTGCTCTGCTGTTGTGAACATTTACTGTGGTCCGGCTGTATTACCTGAGTTTCTCTTCTGTCTTCTGTAGTGCTGGTGTTGGCAGAACTGGTACCTACATTGTGATAGACAGTATGCTGCAACAGATAAAAGACAAAAGCACAGTTAATGTCCTGGGTTTCCTGAAACATATCAGGACACAGCGCAACTACCTCGTCCAGACAGAGGTAAAGATTGCAGTGGGGTTGAATTTAAAGCCATGTTCATTTTTATGTTGTAATCAAAGAGAAAATGGATTTTTTAGTTACATCCCTGTAAAAACTAAATATAGCACCAGGCATTTTTTGCATTGGAATGTCTCTCTTTTTCTAGACCAGAAACTTCAGATTTTGCTTTTGACTTACTCAGTTGTACGTGCTACACTTGTAAATGTTTATTCTGGATTTGGCAGTGTTTGCATGGGTGGCTTGTTTTGCACACCCTTTCCTTTAGTGTGCTCTGCCCCTCCGTTCAAGCCAGCTGTTTAGTTTATTCCAAGCGCCTGTTGTTTTTCTAGGAGCAGTACATTTTTATTCATGATGCCTTGTTGGAAGCCATCCTCGGGAAGGAAACTGAAGTATCTGCAAACCAGCTGCATAGTTATGTCAACAGCATCCTCATACCTGGCATAGGTGGCAAGACACGACTAGAAAAGCAGTTCAAGGTAAGGCTTATCACTGCCGTCCAGAGGGACTTAATTTCCCTACTCTGTCCCTGTCTTCACTGACAGTTGTCATAGATAAGGAACCAAGCCAGAACACTTGATTAGCACAGCGCAGCATCTTGAGAAGTTCTGTCCTCAACAGTCTTAGCTACACTGCTGGAAGTCAGCGCTAACGCTGTTGAAGTCAGAGGTGAGAAGAGGGACATGGGCGCTGGTTTGGAGGGTGCTGCTGGTCTCCCTATTCCCGAGTCTGTGGTTAGCTTGGCTGGAAGTCTTCCTCCAGACTGTGGCTCTCATGCACCTATGTGGAGAAAGACATGAATTGAGGTTCTTAGCACCACCTACTATTTCAGCACTGGATAAAGAATTAAAAATGTTTTCAGATCAGGAAACATAATATGCCTTTCTTACTGCTAGTAACTATGCTTGCTGCTTTTCCCTGCTACGTCGTAGCTGTTTTCATCCTGGCCAAAGTAAATTTTTTTTGCCCAGATCTCCTATTTGAAACCTAAGATTTTCGGATTGCATTTCATTTTAGTCCATTTAGAAATATTTTGTGAGACTATATATCATAAGAAGATTATGCATGACATCTGTTTTCACAGCTAAACTCACTCAGTTAACAACTACCTAAGGAACTGAAACTGTTAAATTATACTAGCTACCAAGCTATTCAAAAAATCAACAGGCTTTTCTCTGAATTCACTTGTAGAAATCTCAGTACTTCTTCATCAGTCAAGAAATTCCAGATGCTTAATTACTAAATTAGGGAAACAAGCGCAAGTGCGTGCACACGCACACAAAAGGCAGCAAGAGAAAAAGATTTCTTATTTTAAAAAGTGTTGCACTTTTAAAAACAATACTAAATTATATGTATGTGTTTTCTGATGACTCATGGCAAAGTTTCAAAAACTTAAGTGATATTTTCAGAAATTACTTTCTCTGCCAACGTTGCACAGGTATTTAGAAACCCCATAACTTCTAATGGGGCTTACGCCACTACATAGATGAGTTGAGTGCTGTCTTGTTTAGAGTGCTTTTGAAACTGGGACGTGACCAGCAGCATTTGTTAAATCTTTCTCTGATATCTGCTGCTACCACAATGCTGGCAGAAAAGAACTTGTGCTCCAGCCCTGGTACAGTAGCTTACATTCAACCGTCTCAGTGTAAAATTACGCTGAGTAATGAGTCGCTAGTGCAGGAGATGAAAAAGACACCTTTATCCTCTTTGCTCTGGTAGAGTTTTCCCATACACTGGGGGAGCATTCAAATACAAATCTGGGCCCCTGACTTTTCTCTGTGCCTCATAAGCAGCCCAGAATGGACTTGGCAGACCCAAGAATGTAACCCACAGCCTCAGGTCTCAGATGCTGGCATGGTGGGTTCCCCAAAGGCCTGGCAGAAAAAAGACATTCTGCAGGAATGTTCTGGCTTTTATTTTAGAAGAAAGCATTAAAATTTTCTTGTTGTTTTATTTTGCTAGCTTTTCTTCCTTGAGACCTGCTTCTGACTGAACATATCTGCAAGTCTTTGAAATATACTCTCAGAGATAACTAAATGTAGTGTTCTGTGAAAATACATTTTGATGGAACTTCATTTTCAGGTTGTTTCGAAGCTGAGAGCTGCAAAGATCTTTTTATTCATTAAACATGTTGTGTGAAAAGGATGGTTTCCATTGGCATCTTGAGTACTTTAAACAAGTTCAACAATGTGGTTTATTCTTCTGCTGATGCATCTTCCCAAGAGTTGGCAAAGAAACCTCCTCTTCATTTAGAGCGCTGTGAGGACTGACTTACTACTTTATTCTCTTTCAGCTGGTTACACAGTGTAATGCAAAATACGTGGAATGCTTCAGTGCTCAGAAAGACTGCAACAAAGAGAAGAACAGGAACTCATCAGTCGTGCCGTGTAAGATCACATCTTCGGTTTGATTACTGCCTAGCATAACTTTTTGTACTGAATTCTCCCGGTGTGATGCATGAAAAGGCATAGCCACTAGGAAGGAGAAATGTAATCTTTTGTTCAGACCAAGCTGTCTTGTCTTTCAGAATTACCCTGATGAAACTGAACAAAAGAAAATAGTTACAGTGTCAGCCACATATACTGTCCAAGTGAAATGTTAATTTGAAGTGCTTAAGAATTCGAATAATTAGGTAGGGGATAAATCTAGGGAATACTGACAGAATTACTTTGATACTGCTCCCAGTTCAGGTGAGATCTCCCAGTGTGATTGGCATAAGTTGTTGGTAATTCAGCTACTACACTCTATTTCTGCACATGAGCCTTCCCCAGGTTTGAGGGTATTTAGTGCCTGAGGACACAGTTTCACAGTCATTAATGTGGAATCTGTGCATGGTTGCCAAGCAGTAGGAATTTGCACCAGACCAAGCATGGGCACAACATCATTCCCATCACCCAGCGTACATACGGCACAGATAATAGCCAAGCTAGCACACAGTAATAGTGGCACAGATACGGCCCATCATGAAGTTTGTTAATAAAAAGGGAAGTCATCGGGATGTATCTTAAAAACAAATGTGAGCAGGGCAGAAATAGTCTATACGACTTTGTCTCACCTAGCTGCAGTGATTTCGGTTTGGCACTTGGGGCCTGTCAGTTGGTTTGAGGATGGAGGAGTGGAGATCTGCTGAAGAACACATGCACGCTGCTGGATGGTTACCTGTTAGGGAAGGGTTTTGGCCCTGGAGGTTCCCTCACCCTCCAGCTGGGAGGAGTGAGTGATGGTAGTGCTACGGAGTGGTAGGGAAAACAAAATAAATCAGCTGGGTTTGTGTGCTGCTGGAGACAAATGGAACACTACAGTCAAGAATTACCTGAAGTCCCCTGTTATCACTGCATATACTGTTATTTGGTAATTCAGCCTGCTGTGAAAATCTTTGCTATAGTAAAATTTGATTCCTGAAATTACTTTGTCCTTGTGGGAATATTGTGCAACATTCTCTTTTATATCCTGTGTTAGCAGGCAATGCTTTAACGCAGTTAAAGTGCTGGCCTGCTCCTGCGGGAGATGGGAGCTGCACAGTGTTTGGTTTGTTAACGTCTGAGAAATTCTTACTTTCTGCATTTGCCATGACCAGACTGATATTTTTTTTTTTCCCCCTCTCTTAATTTTTTTAATCTTATAGCTGAGCGTGCTAGAGTGGGCTTGGCACCGCTGCCTGGAATGAAGGGAACAGATTACATTAATGCCTCTTATATCATGGTGAGGAAGCCAACACCTAATTACAAAGTAAAATCAATTCTAAGGTGCTAAATACCAGATGCCTATAATTGTCTTAATTCTGTATGTAATGGCTGTGTATTAACAGATGAGATTTTAACACTTTCCCCATAATGTAAAGCTATTAACTGTGTTTTATTAAAGATTGTTGCCTAAAAAAATTAAATACAAGGCGCATTTAGATGGAATGTGTATTTCCATGAGATACAGTCAAATAAATACTGGGATTTAGAGTAAATGAAAACAACAGGGACTCTGCAGAATGGAAATGGAGTTATAAAATTATAGTCTGGGTGAAAATATTGTGGAATAAAATGAAACAGGGTCATTATGTGTCCCCAAAGATGAAATTAATGCTTTAAAAGTATTGAAGGCAATAAGTAACTGTGTGGTTTGTTTTGCTGCAAAAGGGCTACTACAGGAGTAACGAGTTCATCATAACGCAACACCCACTGCCACATACGACTAAAGATTTCTGGCGCATGATCTGGGATCACAATGCACAGATCATCGTCATGCTGCCGGACAACCAGAGCCTGGTGAGTTCAACGCGTCCGTCCCCGTGCGGTACCACAGTCACTTAGCCCAGCCGGGCACCGGCATAGGGTCACTTAGTTGCACGCTACAGCTATTTTCTGGTTGAATGCAAAGCCAGTTTTTGAGCCACCTTCTCAAACTTTGCCATAAGCTTGTTACAAAAAGACGAGTTCTGAGATGAGGGACGTGTTTCTTTGCTGTCCCCTTCTGCACCCACCCCTGGGAAAGACATCCTGAGCTGGGTGGACCACAGTGCTCGCAGGCAGCACACTGGTGAGGACGACCTCTGCGAAGGTCCTGAGGGCCGCCTGGCTGGCAGGGTGCAAGGTACTGAGGTTCCTGGGTGGCCAGGGTCACGGGTAGGGATTTTGAGAGAAGCAGAAATACAAAGCAGGGACAGTAGGATAGTTGCTTGTTTGCCCAGGGGCTTAAGGCTCAGGCCATGCAAGGTTACAAATGCTGTTTTTGACGAAAGTAAAAAGCAAACACGTGTGTTAATTTAAGTGGAAATAATCAGACGGACAGACAGAGAATAAGGAGACCACAGGTGAAGTGCTAATCACTACCTCCAGATTTACTGGCACGTCTCAAGAGGGTGCGTTGAAAAGGATTAAGAACTAAACGGCTCGGTTTTTCATGCACGCATGACTGAGGTGAACAGACGATTGTAGCTGAGAGTGGAAGAGAAACCACCTTCATTACAGCAGGAAAATAGCAGTCATGAGGGGCTACTAAAGAGGCAGCAGTCGATAGGCGTCCTGTGTGCGGCGCGATGAAAGGGATTGCAGGCACTGTGAGGCGAAGAGCGTTCAGAGAAATCCGATCGAATCAGAAAGCACTAATGAAATGAAAGTGTGTCAGGTGGAAATGAAGAGGCTGATCTTGTCTTTACAAGTACATGAAACAGCTCTGCAGAACAATAGTGATTAAAGGGTAAAGGAGGAACGCTGGACTTGGCCACATCCTTTGCAAGGATACCTGGTCCCTGCTTTCACCTTCACTGCGCCCATGGTGGAGGTTGGGCAGCATGGCAGTAGCATCCCTGCATTGACTCAGTGTTTGGTGTGAGTTCTTGGCTGGCAAGGAGGGCTGGCAGGGGACTGAGAGCGTGTCGAGGTGCTGAGCGTGTAATGCCAAAGGATGAGATGGTAATGCACACTACTGCTGCGTGAGGACCTGTCACTTGGCAGGACAGGTCACTTCCCTGGCATCCAATAATGTTACACTGCTTGCTGGCGTCTCTGCACACTGAGGGCAGAATTTTCAAAGCACTCCAAGTCCCATTTTCAGAATAAATATTTAAGGCCCAAATCTCACTGGTGTCTTGCACATCACGTGCACGTAGGCTCCAGGCCCACAGAAATAAATCTGGGTTTAGAGACGTGCTCATGGCCACAGCAGGATGAGTGGGTTTGTAGCTCTTGTTTGCTCATGAGTAAAACACAGGTTGTTCAGAGATGCAGGTGTGCAGTGCCATGCATGCTGCCAGGGTAGCCTCTGTGCATACCCTCCAGGGACAGTAGACCCCTGAAGCCAGGAGGAGGAACAAGCTTTGCACGTATGTGGTGAATTAGGAATGCACAGTTATTTTGACGGTATGTTAACTACACTCTGTCAGTTAGGCTACTTCAGCACTGAGCGGCTTCCAGCATTCACAGTCTCAATGAGATTTTACGGTGTTCCTTCAGTAGAGGAGTTTTGCTGGAGAAATTGCATTAACTTAAGGCAGTGTTTTTTTCACTGCCAAGAGCATTTGGGTTTCTTCCTTCCTCCTTACTCCTCGCCTCGCTCCTAAAAATGCAAGCCCTACATAAGTATCCATCAGTCTTCTACCTAGACCTGATCCACAGACCTTGAGTTCTGCATTAGACCACAATAAACACAAATTAAAAATAATAAGCAATTAATTTTTAAAGGTCAGTGAGTTTTTCTAAACAGATATCTGACTTTCATGCAAAACTGTGTAGGCAGGAGGTGATAAAGCCTGTGACACAATACAAAGGTTAACTATGAGTGAGCTAAGATAACCATTTCCCTATGAAACCAATTAAAAAGCAGACGTTACCTGTTGGACACATGAAGGAAGGATCTGGCAAGCTTAGTGCCTACTGTAATAATAAATTTGTTTTAGACAGGAATGGTTTTTAAAGGTCAGCTCCTGATCATCTCTATTTATCAAACCAATTTTTTGATCCACTGGATTTTTCTGTCACACACAAGGTGTCTCAAAGGCTGCAGTAGTGTGTTGTTCATTCCTCCAGGCAGAAGATGAATTTGTGTACTGGCCAAGTCGCGAGGAATCCATGAACTGTGAGGCCTTTACTGTGACCCTTATCAGCAAAGACAGACTGTGCCTCTCTAACGAAGAGCAAATTATCATCCATGACTTTATCCTTGAAGCTACCCAGGTAAAATAAACCCCCAAATGAGGGTCTTGGCTTTTCACCAAAATGCTATTGATGTCATTTAAATACAGAAGAAGAGTTCAGGAACAGTTTTTAAAAGAATTTACTTGTAATTCGTGTGCATGCATGTTGCTCACAGGGGAAAGGTATTCTCGTTGGCTCCTTCTCCCTCTCCTATCTGCTACTTCCAGGTAGATTCCTTTAGCTAGAGAGATCGTAGCACTGTTTGTCTTACTTGAAAGTGAAGACATTGGTTTTTCATTTTGAAGTCACACAAGTAGATTGAATTACTCTTTGTGAAGTACGCCGAGGTTCATTGTCCTATTTCTGCTTAGAAAATTCAGCATTTGTAGTTTAGTTGTGTGGGGGTCTTAATTAAGGGGTTTTACTTCAGCACATTTCTTTTGAGCTATAAACCTGCCTCTAGCTTGCTTTCGGGACTGCAGCTGGATTTTGCTGCAAACCATTAGTTTGCAAGCCCTTTTGAAGTTGAAATTCTTTGGTTGCTCTTCTCGTGTTTGACTTCTGAGCTGTAAGGGCTCTGAGAGAAGGCTTCTATGGATGTAAGCCCTGAACTCAAATACAAATCTTTTATTAATTAAACATTTTGTTACAGTTGCATTGTTTTAGGGTGTTCACTGTTCCAGAGATGCTAGAGCTGTGTGTCTGTCTTCTTCTTTCTGTACAAACTGTTTGGAAGAAGAAGGTGTCTCTTTGGCTTGTAGTGAGGCTCTTCCCCCTCTCTACCTGGAGTGGACAAATGTGAAACTGAAGTAGCTAATGCCGAGGCTGGTTTTTCATTGCAGGATGACTACGTTCTGGAAGTCCGCCACTTTCAGTGTCCTAAATGGCCAAACCCAGATGCTCCCATAAGCAGTACCTTTGAACTGATCAACGTAATCAAGGAAGAGGCCTTAACCAGGGATGGCCCCACCATAGTTCATGATGAGTATGTCATCTCTTTTCTCCCATTTATGTGCAGGTTGTACAAGGAGTTACTCAGCTACAGGACACTTGTTAGGACTGATGTCCATTCTTGCATGAAGTGGATGGGGTTTAGTGGTGTAGGGAATAGAATCAGAATATTTAAACTTACAGAGATGAGTTTTCAGTTGGCATCTGAGACCAAATACTTTTTGCTTAGTGTAGTTTTTATGCTGGTCTTAATGTTAGGTGGACTCAGAATGTAAGGCTGTGTTTGTTTTGTAAGCATTTTGGGTTCTTTGGCACCTGGAAGTATCCCAGACAAATCCTACAACCTGTTTCAGAATCCAGGAGAGCCCTGGTTTAGGTAAGACTCTAAGCAGCCCAGTGTTGGCTTACGGAAACCAGTTTCGAAACAGCCCTGAGCTCCTGTCTAACAGCTCCGGTTTAATGTGCTGTGTAAGACAGAACAAGCTCAGCTCAGCTGTGTCTCAGGATGAGCAGCAGAAGTATCCTGTGACACAGGACGCAGGTTTCTGAGAGCAAATTTAATTTTCCTCCTTCTGTTTCCCCAAAACCACCCCAAGGGGCCCATATGGTGCCAAGTGGGAGGGAGGGAGCTTGCTAACACAGGGCCGGCATGCCCCAACGTTTGTCTCTTTTGTAGTGCCGTGGTGAGCATTGTCTTGTCAGCTATGCTTGAATGCCCAGTTATAAAGGGTGCTAAATACTGCATTGCATATTATTACTTTGCACACACCATGGAGCTGCAAAATACCATTAGTGCGTGGGTCTAACAGGATCTGTTCAGACGGACTGTTTCCTGGTGGGCAGAGCGCTTCCCGGAGTCATTCTGCTCTTAAAATCCCAAGAAAGCCCAATTTCTGACACTGCTCAAGTTATCCCTAGAGCAAACACCAAGCCAGCATGAACGACTGCTATACCTGCACATCCCACCCTGGAGTCCATTAGACCTCTTGTCATTGCTACAAAACAGAATTAGTGGGAAAGTCTTGAAAATTTTCACCTTTTGTGCAAAAGCGTTACCGTACTCTGGTATTTCAGTGGTCAGATCAACCGGTGTGCTGACGTGCGATCGCATGCTGGTGTCTGCCATTGCTGCGAGAGCTTTCACTTCACACCGGTGTGCTGCTGCTGCGACAGGTTTTTCCCAACAGACTCCTGGGAATGGCGCCTTGGGCTGCAGCAGGTAGATTTTCTCCCACCGTCTCCTGCCTTGCTAATGCACAGTGTAAGCTCTGTTGCCTTTTGCCAGCACTGATTAATTCCAGGCTAGTTTTAATATTCATGCTTTGGGTAGTCTGAAGTGAGGTTTTGCTACTCTTGCAGTATTTAAGATTATGTTTTACAAAATTAGAACCATTATTGATTTGGGCATTTCATGCTAGACCAGAAAAAAAAAAAAGGAAATCAAAATCGCATTCCTAACAGTGCTGAGTCATTCCTTCTGTAAATTGCTTTTTTGGTTTATTTGTCATATTCAATGATTTTACTTTTATGCCTAATACATAATGTGGATTCTGCTTTTCATTGGAGCCTAAGTAAATGTAGCTGAAAATGAAAATTTCCCTTTACTACATGCAACAACTATATCACATAATCCACTAATAATTACAACTGAAGATTAATTCCAAATATATGAATCTGCAGATACTAAATGCATGTGGTATTTAGGAAGTACACGGTGGGATGAACTTGATAACAACATTTCAAAGAAGTTCAGAAATTCCAACTTGAGGTAGTTGTCAAGATTTTTAAATATAACTGCCCATATACAGGCAAGTAGATAAAGATTTGCTGCATAATTTTCCGCGATAAAAGCCTTCAGATTGTTGGGAGCTGGAGGTTCTCCGCCCAAATAGAAATGAGGCTGTTAGACTCTCAGAGGCATTTAGTTGTGTCCCATCAGGCATAAGCGTTGCCCACTTTGTCCGCTGTCCCTGTAGATGATCAGTCCCAGCCATCTGTATAGTTCTGCAGAAGCTCTGCTTCTTCTACAGACTTTTCATCAAATATAGCAGATCTATTGTGATCCGATTTCTGTTTCCTGTTTCTAGGCAAATTGAGTTTGCAAAAATCATGTGAAATGAAGTCAGCACGTCTTGATTTCCACAGGAATGTTGGAGGAATGATAGTGGTAATCTTAAGATACCAGATGGCATTGCAGTGCTTGCTGATTATTGAGGTTTTCATGTACAGCTCTCCAGCTGGTTCACAGAGCAAGTCAGCACCAATGTCCCCTTTTACCGGCGGGGACCTTTAGACGCAGACTTTCTCAAAGTCGCAGAGCCTAGCCAGGACAGAACTTCAGTCTCCTGAGTCCTGGGAGGGCAGAGGACAGCTGAGGCTCCTCAGAAGCAGTTACAAGCCCGTGGTGCTTAGGATCCTTTCTCCCATGCCCTGCAACTGCACACATGATCCAAGAGCGCCCACAGATTTAGCAGCATTAACATTTCTACCTGACCAGTTATCTCAAGGCCACACGGAGTCATGCTCCTGACGAATAACCGTTGCTCGGGTTCTTATTAAATGACAGCACAGCTCAACTCTTCAGAATCCATAATGTCTCTTGGGTGCCCAGCTCGGGGATGTTGCATTCCGCCTATGAATCAGACCTGAGGAAGACTCTGAGATGTGCCCCATTTACTTGCGAGCACCTCGTGTCCGTGTTAGTTTTATATAATTGTCAGATGTGGAGGAAGAGGCAAAGTCTCATTTCTTTCTAATCGTTTATGTTTTGCTTGAGCTCCCACTAATGAATTTAAAATACGCCTAGCTATAATGCAGATGCTTTCAGTACACGTGGCGGGTGAGGACTGATTTCAGTATCACAGTCTCCAGGCTGGGGATTTTTAAATGGCTCACGTTCTGCTGCTGATACGGTTCTTTGTGTTGAATACTGCAGATATCCTGAGATGACTGGTGGGCCATCAAATTTCTTCTATCAATTAAAATGGCTGAAAATTAGCCAGTGTAAAACAAGCATTTAATAGGTACAAAGATGAACTACAGTCATCAGAAAAAGACTGTATCAACATTTTCATGTCTCTGTGTCGTTGCCCAGGTATGCTTCTGAGTAACTTATGATTTTGGTGTGGTTTTTCAGGTATGGAGCTGTGTCAGCGGGAACGCTATGTGCCCTTACCACTCTGTCCCAGCAGCTGGAGAATGAAAATGCTGTCGATGTTTTCCAGGTGGCAAAGATGATAAATCTTATGCGGCCTGGAGTATTCACAGACATTGTAAGTCTTTAAATGGAATCTAAATGGATAGTTTACAAGGTTTTCATCTGAGACCAAAAGCAGGAACTAAAACACACATTGTGTATGTTATCAAGCCCCACTGCATCTGCTGCTACCAAGCAGAATTTGCATTTGGGCTTTTTTTGTATAGTTGTCATTTTTTCTAAACCTCAAACCCACACCGTAAGTCTCTGATTTGTGGTTAAGCTTATTTCTGATACAGTTAGGGGGCCAGAGAAGGACCTTTCAGCTTGCCGTCACCCCCCTGCCCGCCCTGTAAGCTAAGCTCTGCGATGTAAACTGGCACACCGTGATCTGAAGGGGTGCAGCAGGGCAGGGAGAGCTGCGGGGAGATAAGGCTTCAGCAGAGCAGCTCTTGGCTCGGTGAGCAGCAAGATCCACACCCTCGCCTCAGCGTGCGTGGTCTGCCAGGACGAGGGATCAACCTGGGGCTGAGCTGTGGGCTCCGGTATTCTCCCGCCCTCCTTAGTGTTTAATAATATATCAGGAATCATATAGTTACCCAGAACTGGAATTGGGGTTGACAGGGTTAAACTAGATTAACAGAGGTAATTGCTCTCTAGGTCTTTTTCTTTGCCATACAGATGCTTCTAGTAATGGATATCCATCACCTTCCCTGGAAATGCCAAATGAAAGTGCCACTTGCATATGTACGCTGAAAGGATTGCAATAACTTGTCTTGTCTTTTCCAGGAACAGTACCAGTTTCTGTATAAGGCAATGCTAAGCTTGGTCAGCACTAAGGAAAATGGAAACGGTCCCATGACACTGGACAAAAATGGTGCTGTGATGGCCAGTGACGAATCTGATCCCGCGGAAAGCATGGAGTCTCTTGTCTAATTGGAAACCTGAAAAGGCACTTAATTTGTAGAACTTCTGAAGACTGAGTGAACTTTTTTGAGGCCTTTTTTGCCAGACTCTAGGTTATACAATAACCCAATTACTTTTTTACACTGATAAAAGTTTTGATATTTATTTTTTGCCATTTTATGTCTTAATGGTATCCTACTGAGCATTTGCACCTCTGTTTATTTCACACAGTGAAACGCAATTTTATCTAGTTTGCACTATATGATCAGTGTTACTGCCTATAATATTCTAATACAAGACAAGCCCTGATGTGACATTCCATGACAACAAACATACGCTTTTTCTGTTTTGTTTAAATGCAGTGAAGTTTTGCTAACTACAGTGACCCTCAAATCTTAAATCCTGAATGCTAGGCCAGATGGATTCTTTCTAGGACAGATACTGTACCCCTTCATACCATGTTTATTATTTTAATGATCATGTCACGGTTTTGGTAACGGTATTCTGCATTCCAGTGGAGTGGATGAGCAGTGTTCATCCTTTCTTGACAAAATGTGGCAGGTGATTATTAGCTACAGTGAAGGTGTAATGGCCTTGTGGAGCTGAAACAATTATTTCTGTATTGTTTCAAATTGCTGTTTTGTACACTTACAGGCCTAAGACTTGCTTCACATGGAATATATAAATTACACACAATACAATTACAAATTAGATGCAATTCACATGTGGGACGCAGTGATAGTTTTGCATTTACAGTTTCAAAGTTGCCTCATGTATTCAGCAAAATGTCGATTTTCGGTTTTAACCAGCCCTATGATGGGAAAGTATTTTGGTTTTATTCTCGTCAGAGCCAATACAGTGAGAAATCTACTACAGCCCCAAGTCAGACCTGTTTTCAGATATATTGAAGGTAGCAATATTTTACATTACTAAGCTATTCAATATTTTACATACATTAATTTCCTTACTATTTCTTGAATATGACCTCACACCTAATGGTATGTTACATGATGACAGGCGTTTCTTAATTTCATAACTGTTAGATGCCATTTTTACAGGTGTGTAATTTTCATACTTTAGAGCTAAACCATAAAGTACTGATCCATATTTACTGGTGAAGCAAACTAATAAAAAAAACTACCTATAAAGTTATATTCTCCCTCTTTTTTTTGCCATACTAATTCTTTAGCACAAACCTAGCTTCTTGTGTTTTCCCTCCCACACCACTAAAATGGTTTCCCCCAGATTATATAAATAATTGAATTACTGTTTGGAGCATTTAAGTTTACATCCTCACTGGCTCCCTCTTCCTTTGTATTTGGTCGCAACTCAACAAGGTCCATCCCTATTTAACAAAAGAAGTAAGCACGTACTTAATTCTCCTGAAAATTAAAGCTTATCGTGTCCTTCATAGCTTGGCTGAGTAGGGAGGGGTTATTGAACATACCCTGAAAAGGAAATACGACATTTCAACCATCCTGATGTTTGGTATACAGTTAAAGGCACTGTCCCTTATAGATGGCATTAATTTCTTTACTGAGTTTCAACTGCGCAAAACACGCATTGGAATTTTTCAGGACTTGTCAAAATGTCACAGCATATTTTTTCATTCATAGGTAAACCTATTGATTTCTGCCAGTCCAGTCACGCTGAAACACAGACGTTTGGCAAGGTTCTGTGCATTTTCACACGCAAGGAAGCTGAAAGTAAACTGCTTAAAGTTACGTTGAGAGTAGGTATTTTGGTTCAGAACCTCGCGAGGTACAGACACGGCCTCGCTGAGAGCAGAGGAGCCATGCAAACTGGTGTGTGCTAGCATCGGGCCTTTTGTTTTTAATAAGGGAAAGATTTCCTAGTATGGATACACTTGATTAATTCAACAGCAAAGTATTCAAGAATTCATTGGCAACCTTTTACACAGTCACCTTTTATTCCTCAGTTTGTTGAATCCCTCCGTACAAGTGATCCAAGTAACTGCCAACACTGAACAGTGTAACACATCGGTGGTTTCAGCAAGGGAATCCCGTGGCCAGCACCGGCTAGTCCGAATAAAGAACGCGCAAAACATTTCAAAAGATGGCTTTGTAGTTTGCATCCCCTTTGCACGGGGACAGCCCGGCACTGAGGAGGGAGTCAGTTCGTGTCTGGTAGGAGTTCAGACTGGCTCTGCAGTCGCTGCGGCCCAGCAAGGAGAGCTGGTGCGGTGAATTCCCAGGTGCTGCTGCCTGCAGGGCTGGAGGTTTGGCCGAGCGCTCTGCTGGCTGGCGTGCGTCCGTGTTAGAGGCTGGGGAGCCCCCGCGTGCACCCCCGGTCGTGATCCTGGCCCCAGGCAATTCCAGCTGGTAGCACAAAGGTACTCTGATGAGTTAAATCGGTTCAATCTGAAGTATTTAAGTTCCTGGGGAGGTGTAGGGAGAATTTAAGAATTCAAACCCTGACAAGAGCTAAGTGACACAAAGATTACTGCAGGCATCAAGAGGGTTGGATTTGTTCAGTGCTTTCAGCTGATTACCTTTCATTTCAGTGGCATTATGGAAGATAACTGTGGTTCGTGACACGCTGCCTGAACATCCCTGGTTTAATCTCTTACCTTCTCACAAGTTTTAAAATTCAATGAAAGAAGGCTGTCGGGGTTGAACTTTGGTAGATGCTTCGGAAATCCATGCATTTGCGTTGGCGTTTTCCCACACCTGAAATACTTGCTTGGGGTTTAATCCTTGGGGAAATAATTTACACTGATGTTCTCCGAGTTCTCCATGAATTTTTTCTTAAGGGGGCTCAAGCAGTGTGTTCAGTGCTGTGCTGACAGTCAGATAGCCAGTGGGTGGTAGCGATGCCTTAGGCTGGAAGCGGATGAAGCCAGGAATTGCTTGTGAAGGTCAGGATTAAGAGCACGGAAGAGCCAAATCTGTCCTGCTGTAAGCAGCTGCAGTTCTGCTCTCTGCCGTGGCTTCGCGCCTCTGTCCCTGGGGCTGAGCGAGGCTGGCAGGAGCGAGCGTGTGTTCAGAGACCGGCACTCGCAGAGCTCCCTGGAGATGCTCTCACCAGTGTCTGGCCAAAGTCCCGCTCAGTGCATCGCAGCCTTGCTTTTGCCATACCAACCCCCCGACTGTAACCGCTTGTTGGCACTCGGTCGGGATGTCTGCCAAGCACCCCAAGTTCCCAGACAGTGTGCAGGCCTGCAAATTAAAGGAACCCGAGTATAGCCCATCACTATAAAATGCGGTCCTCAGCACCAGCCCTGAGAAAGAAGGAAGGGAAGGACCGAAGTACATGTGCAGGTGTGTGTCTGCATTTAGAAAATCCTATTTCTCCATGTCTTGCACGTTTACTGCGCCCGCAGACCATGTGAAAGACGTAAAAGGCTTCTGAGCGTTGAGCCCGTAGGAGCAGCCAAGCTTGCCAAGAGGGGCTGCTTGGGAAGCTGCCGTGCCGCCTTGACCTCTGCTGTGGGTGACAGTCCCAGCCGAGTGCCCCGTCCTGCACCCACCCCTGTGCGTGGCCGTGGCATCCGCAGGCAGGTGGGCGGCAGCCAGCCGGGTTGCTCAGGCGGGCGGGCTGAGCACCCGTTCTCCCGCAGGACCCAGGCCTGAAGAGCAGCCCTTTTAAACAGCATTTCTCCTTAGTGTTTCGCAGTGTCTGTTTCCAAATACGAATTTAGGAGCAGGGGGGGTAAAAAAAAAATCATCCCAAACTCTTAAACTGCTTCTTGTGTGTGACTGTTTCTGTGCTGCGGGTCTGTTCGAGGTTAGTGGAATGATTACGGGATCTGCAAAATTTCAGTTGGCTTTCCAGTTTCTGACTGCTTGAATTGCTTGGACCCAGAGTGATACGTTGGAACATTAGGAGAAGAATCTTTATGACACAGCACAACTGCCTTCTTAATAATCTTTTTTTAAGCTGATATATTTTATTTAAAAGCTAAAAAATGTAGATATCGATTCTACCAAAGATACATACTACTAATTCTCAGCAAAACAAGAACAACTTAATTTAAAAAAAAAAAATTACAATGTAGTTGTCTTAAAGATTTAGCAGTCTTTCTCAAATTCATGTCCTTTGACATCAGATCTTGTGTTCTGACGCTTATGTTCAAATGGTGCCAGTGAATTTTTATATGAAGGGAAAATGTCTATTTGTTAATCCACTGCATTGCTTTTCTTCTTTTTCCTTTTTTTTTTTTTACAGACGTAATTTAGCTCTTACTGTTACCCCTTTGCTCTTTTTCTCTTTGTTGCCATTCTAACAATGTGAACCACTTTGGCTTTACTTATCAAAGCAGAAGGAATACAAAAATAAAGAAAGAGAAGGAACTGTAATGAAGAGATTTGGCCTCTACTTTGTCTTAGCTGTTAAACTGTTTTTAGTGTTTTTGTTAACTATTTGCAAAGGGAAGCATTTTCTACAGAGGATAATTAATTTCAAAGAAAAATGTCTTGAGTTTTAAGAATAAACATGTCTCCAAAAGAGGAGATAGTCAATTTTATACAATGTCACAACTCTCCAACATTTGGGGTAGTGACTCTTTTTGTTTTGTTAGAACATTTGAAACTAGCAAGCAGCCATTGTTTCTAAAGACCGAAGCGTTCATGTGTACTCCTGTTTTCTTTTCCTTCATTTTTAAAATAGCAAAGTCATTAAAACTGTAAATATTTTGTTGCTTGGATAAGCATCTTCTGGGAACTTTGTATCTATGGTATATAATCATAGAATTTTATATTTTCATATAAAGCTAATTTTTTTCTAGTTTCACCTCCTTCCTAGTTCTGTGGTGGCTATGTGAATACATACCTTCTGTGTACCGAGGTAGTGAGACACCATCATCGCACTCCCAAAAAGATTTCCACACATGTCATTTCTTTGGGGCAGTGATTGTGAAAGTTGGGGGTTTTTTTTGGATTCCATTGTCAGTGTGTGCAATAGGAATTAGACTTAGCCAGTCACTGGATACGTTTGTCTCATTGATCCATTCAGAAAAAAAAAAAAAAAAAGCAACGTGGTGTTTGGTTTGGGGAGAGGGTGGGAGGGAGTATTTTGAGGGAGACTTTTTGTTCGTTTTGGTTTGGTTTTTGTTTGGGGTTTTTTTGTAACTTGAAGAATCTTCTTTTTGTTATGTTAAAACTATATCAAATCATTCTATTATAGTGTTATTTAATATGTAAATTGTATTGCTATACATAAAATAAAGTATGGTTTTTGATGTATTTACAGACTTCTTCCTTATTTGCATCAAACACGCATACAGAACAGATGCACCAGTCAGTGTTTCATTGTCCCAGGCGTGCAGGAAGAGTGATGAGATCCAAGGCCTGCTTTAATTAGATCGCAAATTTCCAAGCAGTACTCAGCTGGGAGCTGTCTCTCCGTCGCTTGACAGCAGAGATCGCCGTGCCTTTCTTCCCTGTCTCCGACTGCTGGGGAGCTGCCGGCGGCCCCCTACCCCCTCCACCACTGGTCCTCCCCAGACCGCTGTGACCCATCCACATCCCTTCTGGACAGGGGATTGTCCCCTTTCAGAACGGGACCTCGGAGCCCAAACTTTATTCCCAGGTCCTCTGGGTGTGCCCTTCCTCAGGTCTGGCTCTGGTCCATCAGATGTCTGCCTGGAGGAACCAGGGCTTCCACCAAGCCACCATCACCTGGTTTGGTGCAATAACCTGCAGCTACCCACCGCTCAGCTAACCCCGGAGCTGCGGTAGAAAAAGCAAACGGACTCCCAGGCAGACTGGGAGGGAGGGACAGATGTTCCAAATCCTAAAGCTAAAGCAGCAAATACTCCCCACGGAGCACATTAGTAGTGACACCTCCCGGCTGCACCTGAGCCAAGAGCTGTCACTGCGACGGGCACGCGTTACGCCACTGGTGCTCGGTGTTCTGCAACAAAACCTCGACAGCTCTGCACACACCCCCCCCGCGCTGGTTCTGCACTGAGTGCGGGTGTTGCTTTTCTTCTTGTTCTTGTGGGAAAAGCACCTGGGTCTGTGGCTGCGTCCTGGCCCAGCTCGGCTGGCGGCAGCGAGCGGCGGAGGCACGGCAGCTGCCTGGGCTGACGCAGCCCCCAGCGCCGGATCTGCACGCGGGCGAACAACAGCGATGCCTGGATTGGCTTGCTGACCTCAGATTGCTGGCTAAAATCCATACGCTGTGCATCTGCCTTCTGTTGTGTTGCTGCATTCTCACCTGTAAGGTTGACTGGGAGAAAGAGGGGTCCTGGGACACTAGATGCGGACCGGTCTGACACCGCAGTTCTAGCATGCTTCCTCCAGCCCCTGCTCTGGGGCACTGCCTCGTGCTGCATCCCCGTACCGGTTCTGCACTGGCTGGCAGGCAGCCTCCACCTGCCTCACTGACTGGGGAGCCACGCTGGGAGGGCAGGGAGCTGCTTCCCTGCCTGCCCTGGGGATGCTACGGCAGCAAGAAGGGCCCAGGGCCCTCTGCACGGCGTCAGGCCAGCAGCAGGCTCCTCTGCCCAGCTTGGCTGCCTGGGGCAGTGGTGGAGTCACCATCCCTGGAGGTGTTCAACAGACATGTAGATGTGGCACTTCAGGACATGGTTTAGCAGGCATGGTCGTGATAGGTTGACGATTGGACTTGATGATTTTAGAGGTCTTTTCCAACCTTAAGGATCCTGTGATTCTATGATCTCCGTGCGAAGATGGCAGCCCCTGCGCACACAGGTAGCTCGGTGCACGTAACAACGGTATGAGAAAGCTGCTCACATACCACTGCTCTGGGAAGTGCCGGAAAGACGGAGCTGACAGCAAGATGAACATGAGTCAACATCACCTGCTGCAAGGGAAAGATGAACGCAGGGCTGGTGGGTCTAACCTGGGAGCAGGTAAGGAAACCCTTGCAGCCCACTCACAGCAGGTTCAAAACCGTCCCTGCTAGGGAGGCAGAACCACACAGGAAGCAAATGTAACCCCACTAGAGAGAGGCAAAAGGAGAGCAGCAGGAACGGTCAGTGATCTGGAAATCCGCTAAGCAAAGACAGGATGAACTGCGATGCTGCCTAGCGAAACACTGGAGAGGGATGGTCCGGGAGATGCAGGGGTGGAGGAGAGATGGTGGGGCTTGTCGCCTCGTATTTAAAACACCGTTTCTGAAGGAAGGGTGTAATCTTCTCCCTACATCTTTGGTAGATATGACAAGAAACAGAGCTTGAACAGCCACAAGGAAGGTAGGGTTGGGTAGCGGGAACATCTCCTAGGACAGTGACGCAAGAAAAAAAGATTTGCCTGTGGCAGTTACAGAAACCAGGACAACCCAAGGCAGCCCCTTAAATATTAAGACCGTCCCCATCTAGATTTTCATCAGACAGCAGCAGCTCTGAGGGGGACGCCCACCCTGCTGCTAGCCAGACTGTCACGTGCGCGCACATACAGCCCACGGGCAGAGCTCGCTGCGGGACGCAGGGCGGCTGTCCCCTACATCCCCCTCGCCTGGAGCGGAGCTCAGCAGCAGCCCCCTGCGCTGCAAACCTGGCTGCTGCTCCGAACTGGTCCTCCCAAGCCGTTCTGGTGAGCAACAAAGGCGGGAGTGGAGGACAGGAGAAAAGGGAAAGCCTTGGAGAACATACTTGGATTCTGCGCTTGTGCTGGGCAAGAGGCCTGGCTGAGACCTATATCCAGTGGAAACATACAGTAAGTAGTTCATTAATACTTTGGCAACAAAGATATGATTTACCAGCACTTTACTAACCGCATGTCTGAATTAATTGGTGGTATCAGGAGAACCCAACTTCTTCTGTAATAAATAGCTAATGAGTTTAGCCTTTAAGGCTTCCAGAGGCTGCTAGCAGTCATGCTAAGCAGACACAAATAATAGCAACATTTTTATTAAATGGATTCAAATGCCAAAAGGTGTACTTTCAAGACCTTTCGCAACATAAAAATAATTTTGATCAATGATTTTGTCCCAGTCCTATTACTTAGCCACTGCAAGCTCCACGAAGCGCTCCACGCCCTGGCGTGTCACCCCCACCTGCTGGCAGCTGCCTTATTGATCACTTGTGGTTTCTGTTTCCCCTTTGCTGCCAATCAATGTTTTTGATGTCTTTCTGACTTTGTAACGCTTTAAGAAGCAACACTTCACAAAGCAATCTTTCCTGACATTGTGTTCAATTAATCTGACAGTGACTGGGCTCGCTTTTCTTTTCTAAAGTTGTTATCTTCCTTATGTCTTGAAATCCTTGTTTAGGAGTTGATGCCTGCTTTGCTAGTGTTTTATGTTATGTTTCTGAATTTTGAAAAGATTCTGCATTCCAGTTCCATGTCTCTTTGGGAGCGGTTTCCAATATTTCATATTTCACTCTCTTTGTGTCCGTGAGCCATGCTTTCTGTATGGCTCATAATTTCTGTCACTCCCAAATTGAAGCTGTGTTGGTCTTATGTCCCATATCACACAATACTCTTGCACAATACCTAATCATAAATACTTTGTTCCTTTATCTAAGGAGCTGCTGAAAGGGAGAGTTTCTGAGTCAACATCAGAAGAAAGCCAGAAGGTATGTGTGTTTTGTCTTGGAAGGATAGCGTTATTGGCTGGAAGCCTGAGGCTTGATAGAAGGGAACATGGCACAACCCTCCACCAGCTGTTTTGCTGGATTTTTTATGTTCTAAAATGATGCCCCATGTGAAAGATGAGGGCCAACAGGCTCTGATTGCACAGGCTCCTATGTAATGTAGATGCTTTTCTGCACCGTTTAGGCTCTAGGAGTCCCAGCTTTCTCTGGGTCCATCAGGGCATGATTCCTGCAGCCAGGAATGAGCAGAGCACTAAAGCTTTTCCTATGCATGAATCTGCCCCAGGATGGGTTTGAGACAGTTGATGGCTACTTTTGGAACTGCTCCACAAAAGGCATTGCTGCTTTGCTCGTAGGTACCATATGTGTACAGAAGGCAAAGTGCAGTCTCTTTAGTTGGTGTCACACTAGCCCTCACAAGCTAGACCTGGGCAAATGAGACACTAAGGCAACAGAGGGACCCTCCAAATAAAACCCAGACACTGTAAGAAATCTAGTACGGACTCTTGAAAAGTATTTCCACACGCTCATAGAGAAACTGTAGCTTCTCAGCCATGCATCGCACGGACCCACAGTCCCTCCCTGCAGCAGCCATTGCCCAACTGCCTGATCAATCCCCATGTGCTGTTATGGAGCTCCAGCAACTACTTGGGTGGAAACAGTGGTAAGATCTGACCAGCCCATTTTCTATTGACTTACACTAACTTCACACAGAGCAATCAGTAGGCTCTGTGTGGGACATAGATGAAGACTTGATTGTCTGCTAGAGCAAGAAATCAGTGTGCCCCAGTCACTTCTGGTGGTCAGCGTGTTCTCCTCTGTTGGTTCAGGTGCTTCCTTCACACTGACCTTTAGTGAGGCAGGAAATACGGGTGACAATGACAACCGCCATGAATTTTGTAGAATAAGACATAAGGGAGGGAGAAGTCTATTCCAAATAATATTCATTTTCACATGGCACAGCGTGTTCAGCACCAGGGCTCCGAGATGCTGCATGCCCCTTCCTTCTGCGAGAGTGGAAGACTGCAATCCTCTCCAGTTCCTTGCTGAGAAGGAAAAGCAAGGGGAGAGATGATGAGCTTGATTGCAGGGTAAAATGAGATCTTTAGCATTCTCTCAGCCAATGCATGGGAGGAAAATTATGATATCTTAAAGAAAGCCTTGCTGTTTTCTCTCTGCAAAGAGGTTCCTATGTGGTGCACAGGAGGGATGGAATGGGAGTGTCCTGCATGTACTAGATAAATGAGCAATTTTCTGTAACAAGGTGCTCATCAGGTTTCATCAGCAGACGATCAAGAACAGGAAACCATAGAAAAAATAATAAATTGAGGCCTTCATTACATGCAGCCTGATGGGACCATCAGCACCACCCAGCTACACCCTCCAGGAATTTTTCCTAACAACAGGCTCAAATCATTAACAGTATTGGCTCAGTGTCAGAACTGTTCCACAAACTCTGAGTCTGAACATCAGATGAACATTCTGATTCTAAGCTGCGGTTTTAATCTAACATATCAGTTCATGTCATTTAAATTATCTATGATTTCATTCATGACATTGTGAATTGACATGTGTAGAGAACATCAGGTTGCAGGATGTCCGGCATGTTCAAATTCTATGGGTGTGACTGGGACCAAAACAAGCTGTTGGCTATTGTGGCTGTAATATAGCAAGCTGTATAAAAATAGGTGACTAAAAGGGTTAAACTATTTGACACTTTATTTAGCTGCGTATAGAAAGGTTATCATACTTTGCAACTAGCAAAGTCCTTAGTTTTGCTTAATAGTAGACTTCAAGATGCAAAGCATCATTAGTGGGGGAAAAACCCCATAAAAACTCTTTAAAGTTCAGTAAGTTAGGCTATGAAAGGCTCTGCCTTCTGAATTTTAGTGCTTTAAATAAGCTTCCTTATTACTTAAATCCAATTTTCTAGATAGCCTCCTACTTTGAGCCTGTTAGACTATGTTATGCCTTTGCCTGAAAGTCTCCTAGTGACCTGTAAATTGACTGCAGCCTGTGAAATTGGCCATAAGTAAATCTTTGCAGGTTTTTTTCTATTTTCTTTTTCTGAAATAAAAAGGATGCAGGTGGCTTGTCTGCTGTCGGGTTATAGATCCTCTGTGCACTTCAGAAATGCTATTGACCTCCTACTGATGATGTAGGTCCTGAAATCTGTTGCAATAGGATCGCATATTATGAAGCGAAGAAGACTGCGTTCATTGATAATGCTACTATGTATCAAAAATCTTAAATTCTTCTAAAGCTTTGTTCTTCTTCATCACAAGCACATTTGCAATAGGGAGGGTTTATTCATCTGACAGGTTTACATATCTTGTTGTAGTCTACCGTGTAATGTATTTGAAAAGAACGAGGCGCACCACAAACATACCTAACTGGTTTCATGCAGGATATCAGTATAAAGAGTTTTACTGCGTTGATTGATCTCATTATTCGTGTTTGCAGTTTACATGTGTTAAAACATGTCCTGCGTCTTTCTTGCAGAGTAACAGCTCCACAGCAGCAGAGCGCCATAGCCGGCTCTCGTGCCATTGTATCTTCCTACCATTCAGCCGGTGGCCTGGGAGAACATTTTACGACTGTGTAGGAAGAATCACTGACTCAAGCTAACCTGGTCAGATAAGCTGAGCCGTGTCACAGCACAGTTTTCTGTGTCTACCAAAATTCTTCCAGTTCCCCAGGTTGAGTCACGGGCACCTGATCAGCCGGGGCTCGGCACCTTCCAGTCCCCAGCAAGGAGCAGTGACTGGTCTCTGATTCATCAGCTTTGACAGTTTCCGAAACACACTGTTCTGCTGGTATCCACAGGAATCAGGAAGATTAAGTATGTAACTGCCAAAAAAACACATTAAGCTGGAGTTTGTCACATATAAGGTATGACAAAAAGAAAAAGAATAAGCTCCAAAATGACAAGTGAAAAGAGCACGGTGATTTAACATATATGGCATAAAGTTGTGCAAATTACACCAAAGTTCTCAAATAACGGATATTAGTAGTCTCCTCCCACCCCCACTTTTTACACCCTTATTTCTTTCAGATGATCCCTGTTTTTATGCTCCTGCCACTGCACATAACTGGCAGGAAGACCATGTTCCACAACATGATAAAGCTAATTTTGCAAATGAGCACAAAGTCACAGACACATGTTGACCCAGTCCAATGCCCTCCTGGTGGTTTCCAGTTTGTTCAAAAAATTGTTTTGGGGAAGCTGTAACCCCACAGACTTTACACCAGATGAGGAAAGTCTGTTCTCATAACTGGCATAAACCCCACCACTTTGGGTGCTTTGACCAGATATTTGTTATTAATAGGCACTTAATTACAGCCTCAGCAATGAACAGCCCTGAGCAGGGCTGATGTCTTCCTGAGCATGCACCACCCCTGCCCAAATGTTCTGCCTGAATCATCTCTCACCTTCTTTTCTTCCTCAGATTAGACAGTGGTCCCCTTCCAAAACTGAGAGCAAAGTCCCATTATGTTATTTCCTTCTTAGTAAGTCCAAAAAGGATGTCCCAAAAAGGTAACATCAACTTTGGCAATTGGGTTCCTTGCCTTTGGAGCTCTTATTCCACATTCCGCCTGCACTTACAGAGACTTCAATCTTTATTGATTTTCCTGTGCCACCTCTCAGCATCCTTCCTAGGCAGCATGATGCATTAACTTTCCATATAATGAATATTCCTGTGTGGCTCTGTACTCTGAAATACACCCATCTCTGAATGAGATTTCAACACTCCGCACTGCTGATTTTCAGCTCCGTGCCACAGCCCTTGTTTTTCCACAGGCTGGGGACACCAAAAGAGCCCTCTAAACCCAGAGGTCTTGCTTTTAACACATTCACTGTTGTACTGGGGGGGAGGAGAGCCTTTATATTTTTCAGACTAGTTCCAACAATAAAGTTATTAAAGCTATTTTCCACCTTGCAAGAAAGCTACCTGATGATGATATTGTTCCTGCCTTTTAAACTAATTTTATTTCAATATGGTACATTTGCAGTCATCATAATCCTATTGTTGCGTGTTATTCCCAGTATAATGACTGAAAATGTTATTGCTTGGGGGAAGGGGCTTATTCTGGTTTTTTTGTGGGTTCAGGTTTTTTTCTGTTTAATTTTATCTACTGCTATAATATCAGAAGATAAGCCAATTTAGTCACTAAAATCCTTCTTATCTATTCCTTTGTTGATGTTGGTTTCCAGCGAGGGATACCAGGTACTTTTGCAAAGCAATATGAAGCCAGATCTACAGTTCTTCTGCTCAAGGTAGGCTGCACCCACACTGCTGTTTGTCCCAGCCATAGCGCAGAGCAGGCAGCATCCTTGCAGTTTAGCTTCTCATAGTAGATGAGAATATATATGTAGCTGTAAAGCTATGTAGTCAGCTCCTCCATGCTGGGTTTGGAAAACAGTGGCACTAAATCCATAGCTTCTCTAGGGTGGCACCTCCACAGCACTGGGGACACCCGCAGTCTTCCTGAGATGAATGGCAGAAGACCTCCAGATAAAAGAAATCCAGATATTTTATTTTCACTCTTAACCTCTTGCTGGATTTTAAAAATTCATTTGCAACTTGTGCAAAAGGGATGATGAGTGGTTTCACACCATGTCATTACAGCTATTATAGCTTACGTCCTGCTTTCCCCAAAACATTATTTTGAGTCTCAGACTGGAGGCAATTTAGAAGGTGGTTAGCTTCAGGAGAGTGAAATGGTAGCCTTCCTGCAGTTATGATTTTTGTGTTAAGCACACAAACCCCAAAGTCTGTCTCAGATATCTACGTGAACCTGAGCTCCAAGGTGGGCATGAGGTACTCGGTGACCAGCTTGACACAGGAGGCCACTGCCCCATTCAGATACCCAGCTCTCCAGCTCTAGTTAGGCGACATGGTTTGATTGATCTGGAACAGCTGTTGCAGGCGGGTGACTTCCAGAGGACGCCATTTCATGTAACCCAACTCAACCGCACAGCTGTTTCATGCACTGCTGTAAAAAAAAGGGTTTTTTTCATGAAACCGTTATTGCCTCTGCCCAGCTCAAAATCTGAGCTTCCTAACAATGCAACAGTAGAAGAAAAATAAATTTCTCTCTTTCCTCGCACCTGAGTTCTAGCTGACACATTTCCCATTTACAGAAGGATCTTGTCAAGCATAACCAAGTGCTGAAAGACAAAACAGTATTAAAAAAAATGATCTCATATTATAGGTCCATTACTGCCATGTTTTGTATTAAAATTCTGTTTATAATAGTAAGAATTAATACATATTTTCACAAATAGATCTCCATTGTTATAGGTGATTACAGAGTTCAGGAGGTTGATTATTACTGCAACAGAGCATTATCTGCTGATGAGCTCATAACCCCTGTTATTCTTATTTGTTAGGTGCTCATATTATCTATTAATAATTTATAAACTAACCTTATTATAAGGTTGTAGTATGGACTGTGACAGATTACAGCACAAACAGACAGTATTCAAGCACTAAGAAGTTTCTGTGTGCAGCTAATCCCAGCTTCATTATGCGTTTCTCGTAGATTTTAGCACATGCTGTTGGTATTCTGGAGGGCTCCACTTCTTCCTAGGACATGGTTATCAATAATCCGTGTACTGTGTTTCCCCACATGGCAACTAATGCCTGCAGCAGAAGCTTAGCTCTTGCCATTGTATCGGCGTAGACCGATTCGGGAACAAGACCGAGACGTTGCCAACAGCCTCCAGAGTCAGCAGAGCTCTCCGCAGGTTTGTGGGTCACAGCGCAGAGGTGAGGCCACAGCAACCGTCATCTCTGCCCTCATCCTCATCTTTGAGCCGGTACCATCAATCCTCCTGTCACAGGAGTTCTGTCTAGTGTCTGAAGATACAGCTTCACCAGTACACTAAACCGTGTTTCCCATCCATGTCAGTCATGCTCTTGGTAGATTTATTTCACCAAAATGGCCGCAACATAAAGTACTAAACCTACAGTCAGAAGCACTTGCTGTAAAATGGCCGGAGAAATTGCCAAAGAAGGGCTGGTAGTGGTTCTTCTCTTGATTCGTATGTACAGAAGACGGAAAGCTTGGGAAAAAATAATGGTTTATGTCCAAGTCTTTCATTTCTCACCACATTCACTTTCCAGTGCTATCTAAATAGCAAGCCAACAGTGTTTTACAAAATCCTCTGTCCTTGAATGTTTTTTGCCAGCTCTCGCTCACAAGGTGGAAACACTGACAACTGTGAACGCTCAGCTGCAGTATCTGACTTTGTGAAAATTAATAGCAAAGCTGGAAGGAGTAGGTTGTCCACAAACAGAGTGGCATAGCCACTCACGGTGCACACATGCTTGTTAAATCCCGTTCTTCGGCATTCACGACAGCTCACCTTTCCTTGGAGCCCCTCAGGCAGGAGACACTCTCAGCACATCCAGGAAGAGCAGCTGGTCTGGGCAGATTCTCAAGGCAAAGATCTGGGCTTTACTGAAGCCACTGGCAAAGTTCATTTTGACTTTAGTGGAGCCAAGATTTTACTGTCACCTTATCACTAAATCTCTTGGCTTTCAGCATTACTGCATATTTTCCAGAGCAATTTTAGGCATATCTATTTCAGTCTTCTGACAAAGATATTTACGATGACTAGTAATTATTCTGTGGTAATAGCATCCTGGGACCTTAGCCGTGGACCCATGTGCATCATCTGTAGCAGTGTGTGGATGCATAATAAAGAGACAGCTTTGCTCTTTATTTATGTATGGTGCTCTTAACCTTATCCTCAGACATTTACGCAAAGGAGTTTAAACTGGGGAGTAAACAACAAGATGTGGATACAATCTCTGGTTTAGGATATGCCCAGTCCACAGACTGTCAGAGCCTGAGGGGAATTAATGTGCGTTGCGCTTCATCACTTTCCCTGGACATCCTCTATTGTCCCTCCTTAGAAACAGGATACGGTATGAATATTCCTACACTCTCAATAATGCAGACTTTACTTTGTTGTGTTGGGAAGATCCATCTGGAACTTGAGTGCTGCCATGGCAAAACAGACTTGAATCCTGCAGCCTGACTGCAAATGGATGGTTCTGTCTCAAGCACTTCTATGATGTGTGCCTTAAATTTTCATAACTAGAAATGGGGCTTTGTAGAACATTTTGAGTTTAGTGTTTCCACTGAGATTAATCTGGTTTTCAGACACGTATTTTGGCCTAGAAAGTAGCCAGTAATCTAACTGCCTCTTAAAAATTTTACACAAAATAAACAAATAATTTTCCAAAGCCACATTTGTTGTAAATCTCAATCTTGCAGCTGTGAGATCCTTCATTGTCTTCTTCCTCACCCCCATATCATGCCGAGGCATTCTCTAAAACTAATCCAATTGTTTTTCTATAAGCAAGTGGATGAAATCTAAACACAGACTACATAAGGAAGATGATGAGAAGGCAGGCATACGTTATCTTAACTTCCCAGCCTTCCAAGGGTTGTATTTCCTCATAGTCTTGCATGCATTTCCAATGAGAATGAACATACAAACAAAAATATCAACAAACTACAGGGGAAAAGAATACTTCCCTTTTTCTCAGAACTTGTGTGGGCTTTGCAACCACGCAGTTTGTTAGAAGATAATTCCTTATACAGGGTTACTTCTCCGGCTGAGACAGAAGCACTCAGGTTCTGTGATAAAAGCACCTCATCTCAGAAGAACAGAGCAGGGGTTCTAAACAAGGTGGAGAGCACATCCTCAGATGGATATTTCCTTTCTACCCTGTTCTAAACACTAGCAATCGATGCTCTCTTGGCTGAGAGGAGCAAGTTCTGCAGTAGTTGCTGGTTCCAGTGCATGCAGAGCTGCTCCTGAGGCTGCCATGCAGCCTGGGGTCACACGCTCAGCTCTGCAGGCTTCCCCGGAGGAACTGGGATCACCCAGCCAGAGGCTGCTCAAGCTGTGGTCCCAGCTACATCTTGCTGTACACTGTGCTGGTGGCTGTTAGCTTTTGAGGTTTCCCTCAGTTTGGGTATTATGCAGAGCACAAAAAAGGATGAAGATCAAGAGAAATACGTTGCTTTTATCACACATGCAGACACCAGTGGGAGATGGTGGGGAATGTCACAGTGGATCAATCACCACCTGCAGCTTCTGGTCAGCATGGGTGGGTCCTGGCGTGGGTATCTGGTTTGGCGTGCCTGCTCTTCTCCACTCCTACCACCCCACTGGCTAAGATTGAAGACACGTGGGAAAGAGCCAAAAGCAATGGAGCACAGCTCCTCTAAAGTCCTCTAAAATTTGTCTTTACTGAGTCACTTTGGTTCTCTCTCACAGTGCAGCTCTAGAAAGACCCAGTGACTGAATAGTTCCTGACTTGCACAATTCCAGCTTTACCATCCCTCATTAGCTGACTATTTTTTTTAAAACCACTCAGTTCCCTTTCAGATGAAATCCTATACAGTTCATTTTCTTCATCTGGTCTCTGGTTTGACATGAATATTACTCCTAATTCTATGGTATAACTACAGTGAGAGATGTGCCCCAGAAATGACTCCTCTAGTGTCCAGAAGTGCTTGATAAATATTACTCAGGTTACACTAAAAAGAAAAAGATATTTTACTGCCAGGATTACACTTCAAATTACATTTTTAACCAGATCACTTTACTAAAAAAAAAAAAAAAAAGATTACATAAACAAGAAGATCACATTAAGGATTACACTTTTGTAAGTTACCTTCAGCACCTTGTTGCAATGCACCTTGCTACCTTCAGCATGCTATGTGGGATTCAGGCCACGAATCCCAACGATGCTGCCATGATAGTTCCTACAAGTAACACCCACAGTCTCTCATACACAAACAGAGACTAATAACCATTGCTTTACTTGTTTGTGCATCCTCCAGCGCAGAGACAACAGTCCCTTCTCAGAGTGTCTAACAGTCTAAGCAAATTCAATGTATGTAAGTTATGAGCCACATTTATAAAATAGAACTGGGGAAGCATAATTTTAATCAGCCATGTTTGATTATTCCAGTTGGTACAACGTGTAAAAAGGTATCACAAATTATTTTGAGAGATCAGCCAATTACAGAGAGCCATTTCCAGAGCGGAAATTTAGGGCATCTCACTAACGGCTTGATTTATACAGCAGTCCATATTTTAGCAACCGATCACTTGATTGCTTATATAAACTGGTTTAATTTCAACTGCTTTAAATATGGAAAAATTCTAAGTAGATAAGCAGCTCTATGAACAACAGAACCAAGGAGCCTGGTTTCCTATGGAGTTCACTTTGTAGGGAAAAATCCTACGGATTCCTATGGAATTCACTTTGTAGGGAAATGGACCCTCTGACATCTAGTAAGTGGTAAGCTCTCCTTATAGCTTTTCTTCTTCTCTGAATAGCCATCTGTTCTCACAAAACTTTTAGAACTGCAATGTCTTTGAGGCTAGCAACCTTGGTGTTGAATTTGACCGCAACTGGTCAACTTCAAAAATTACTGAAAAAAGAAATGTACAAGATGGATGCATGCATTCCTGCACAGGATGTACACACACACAGGGCATGACTGCATAAGCCTCATTTAATTAGAAAAACGTGTTTTTAAAAAAATGATATAAACTGCTGTAACACTACAGCCAGTCATCCGCATTTTCAGAAACTGAAAATCTAACCATCAACTGGTATCATTCTGTGGTACGGTTTAATGAAGAAAATAAATGATACTCCTTAAGGAAAGTCATTTTCTCGTTCCTTGGAATGTATTTCTTTTCTCATATTTCTTACTGAACTTACTGCTTCATCTTTCCAAAGAAAACCTCCTTTACTACATTATTGCTAAGCTGAAATATGAATGACAGAAAAGCAAGCGTTGACCCTTTTTCATGTCAATGGCAGTACTGACATTTTCACCCAGTTATTTCAAAGCCTGGACTCTGTAGTGTTGTTCGTAACTGATCACAAATAGAGTCCTGCTCAGTAAACTCAAAGACAGTCAATTGGGCAGCAAAATCTGAGAATGTTGTTAGAACTTGCTGTTATTTTAGTATTTTAAACTGACAGCATTTGAAAACCAACTTGAAAGCTAAAATTTAAATTCACCTGCCTTTCTGTGCCTTAGGCTGTGAAATAGGTTCAGACAAACAGCCAACTACAAATAATGTCACGCGGGACTGTGTAACATAAAGCTCATAGTGAGATCACAGCAAATAGAAGTTCACATTAGGAAGCCTACACTGCCAGAAAGATCTTCACAACACGAAGATACTCTGTTAAAAACATTCTCATTTCAATGCCTGAATGGTGTAGCAATACTCTACACACCTACACAGCACTGGCGTAACCTGCAAGCAGGCTGGCTCGGCCGGCAAAGCCAAGCAGGCTGCAGAAGTCCCACAGTAGACGGTTTATTGCTGATTTTCCCTCTGCAATACTGTTCGTAGCCAGAGGCATGGAGCAGCAGGTGACTTGGAGCTTTAATTTCCAAGTTTTCTCTCAAAGACGACTAGCAGCTGATTACAGTATTGACAATGATGATGTGATCCTGGAATCTCGCCAGTGCTGCTCAGCAGAACGTGGCTTGCCGTTGGAAAGGCTCTGCCAGCCAGGCTTCCCTCTGAAGGTCCTGCAGAAAGCCAATGCCTCTGACTCCCGGTCACAAACTGATGAAGGTCTGTGTTAAAACAAATGTGTTTCCTTGCTCTCCCTCCCTCTCTACTCTTTCTGGGAAGCTGTCCTAGAAATTCACTTGCCTGATTGCTTAAGCACTTTCCTCAAATTTCTCTGTTCAAGAGAAGGTTTACTCATTACATTCATTTGTCCTTCTGCTAGATCTATCTTTTTGCTTAAAAAGCTTTTTTTCTCTGAAGTTAACACTACTCACGTATTAGTAGAAAAAAATTAGATACTCCTCCTGCTTTTGTTTTGATAAATAAGCCAAACACATTAATCTCTTCTCACAAAACAAGCTCACTCCACTATCTTGATCATGCTAAAAGCTTTATCTCTTCATTTTTCTTGAACTCAGGTGACCAGAAACACACCACACCCACCACAGCTGGTCAGACAAGTAGGGTGGCCGGTAACGGGCTTGCAAGCAGCTTGGCTGAACAATTCTCTCAAAAGGAAAGAGGGGTGAGGTTCTCCATCTTTTCCTCCATTTGCTGATTACAGGTAAACCTGAGAAGTGGGGTTAAATTGAAGACTCAAGTATGTGCTGTAATTTGGGATTATTTCAGATTTTTTGTATCCCTTGGAAGTATTCATTAAGCTTTTATACTACTTGGGTAACCCTTGCCCCTCTCTGCTTCCCGTTCATCCATGCAAAGCGAATATGATGCTTTGCTATTTGTTCTTTACACAGCATTAGAGAGCAAAGTTGATTAATTTTATGACACAGCACTTGAGATATTTAGATTCTGTTTGCTTTTCTTAGATTTATGTGACTGTGCTGCTTGCTTCTCTGCTTTTAATATGGTTATTAATGTTCTAAAGGTTTTTGTTACATTCTGTTTACATTCGTTCATTCAAATGTTAAAACATGTCCTGAAGAGAATTACTTATCAAAACAGTATTTTGGATTTCTGAAAAAATGTAACTTCTCTCCTAAAAAAATCCAACCCAAAACCAACAATCCACTTTCATAGAAGCAAAATTAAGGAAAGACATTAGTCGAAAAAAAGTGTATTTGCATATCTTTTAGAATCCGCTATAAAAGCTACTTTTGAGGGTCTTCATTTCCGGTTACCTAACAAGATGCCATTAGACTTTTTTTTTTTTTAGCACTGCTAAGGGTACTGCTTAAAATGATTTTAAATTGCAGTTCTGAGCACTCCGCCACTCTGAAGCTCAGGCCCTGTGTGGGTCAAGTCGGCCATCTCCTCTGAATGGCCACTCCGGAAGGCACTGGCTTTAAGCGAGCTGGTTCAGAGTGCGAACCCACCCTGGCAGAGGTGGGAACGGAACGCGGGGTTTCTGACGGACTGATTAAATGCCTCAGCTGTGCTATCACCAAGAAAGAGAGTTTAAAGAATGACTCTGAAAGGTTATTTTCACTGAATTGCTGAGTACATAAAATGTGTTGAAAGAAAGAGTAAAACTTCTTGAAAGGGTTTAGAAATGGTTATATTTATAATCTGTTGTGGTAGGATTTTCAAGTCCAGTGTTCAGTGAAGCTAGACTGACAAATTTATTATAGTTATAAAGCTGAGAAACCTATTAGAAGAAATATAATAGAAAGTACATTTTTGTGAAGCTTTAATAGGAACTGAAACAATTCAACAAAAGACTAAATTTGGTAAAGGGGGAAAAGTCATTTATTAAATCTTTCTAAGAAGATTGACTGACCTTTCTTTAAAAAGAGTGGGTTTTTTGTAAAAAATGAAAAGCTCTACCTTCATAACAACAACCTAGTAAAAGGGTGTATTAGAAACTGGCTTCTTGTGCAAGTTCAGTTATTTTGATTGTCAGTAAATGTTGGTGTTCTGCAATAAGAGAAGCATTGTTGCCTCTCTAATTTCTCTCGGGGATTGAAGAGACCCATAATAAAAGCATTCAAAATATAAACTGAAATAAAAAATATAACACTCCTGCTCAGGTTTGTATGGCAAAAACCAGAGACAGAAACTATGGGCTGAGCTTTCAGCTCATAAGGAACTCTGCCAGAACTGTGAAGGTGGTGTTATTTCTTCTACCTCTGCTTACAGTAAAAGTCAAGCTATTAATATCAGGCATCTTGACAGTCACATAAATGCATATATTAAAATTCAAAGTACTTTTTGCTTCTGTAGATGTATCATCTTTATGGAATAAGACAATTTTAATGTAAGACCAGATGGCAATAATGTTACTTGCTCACACTGGATGAAAGTTCTAAGCTGACTTGTATATCCAGCGCAAACAGACCAAAACTGAAGACAGCCGCATCCCAGAGCAAGAGCGGACACAAAGTTCAGTAGCCCAGTCTGTCCAAAGGGGCGTGGGAAAGCAGCTGGAAGGCTGTTTAACCAACCAGTGCCTGCATGTGACTGGATTCACATGAACATTAGCAGGCACTGACTTGCTCCTTGGTAAACTCACTGTGGTTTCAAATAAGAACCTCAAACCAGGCCGAACCTGACAGGCTTTCTGTCCATGTGGCAGGGAAGATTGGTCTGGAGGAAGCCCACTGAACCTCCACAACAGCATGACAGACGTAAGCTGTGGTTGGTTTTGAAGCAGATGATGAGATACTGATCAGGTACCTAACTCCAGGCGCCAACCTGAGGAAGCCAGTTTCTCAAAGCTCCCTACACAGCCTGTATGGAAAGACACCTCTGGTCCTTCAGAGCAACTCCAACTGCTCAGCCTGATGCCCTGCGTCGCTGTCAAGAAGAGCTTGTCTCTCTGCACCGATCAGGGAGGGAGCCTAGGAAAATCACCCTTCTCATGTACAAACGTGACTCGCTCGCTTAAGCTTCTGTCCCCCTTGTTCATGCACATCTTCTCGCTGCTCTCGGGAGGAGCAGGTCCTTGGTGCACAAGGGAAGCAAGGTGCAGCCTACACGGGCAGGCTACGGTTCTGCCTGCCCGATCACAGCCAAGCATCCCCCTCCACGTGCTTCACTCGGGAGCTGAGAATGGTGGCTCTCCAAGTGTTTGTTTTTGCTGGGTTTCCTGTGTTCAGTTTAGGAAAAACAGACAACAGGAGCTGTTTGAAATAAAGATGTAATTTACTATCCTAACATGCTGAGAAGCAATTAGATTCAAGCTAATTACCACAAATAGTTTTTATAATTACTTGTTAAACATTCTACTACCTGTACATCTGTTAAAGTCAGTTGAGGCCTGTAGAATTTTTTTTTTTTTTTGAAGAGAAGGCTTAATGTTATTACTCAAGGGCCAAACTCTTTTCTTGAAATCTTTGAAAGGAAGTAGCTATGCCATAGAAACTACTGATGGAAAGCACCTCTTAGGGCACGTATGCCCTTGACAATACTGAGTGGGTGTATCAGTAAACTGTCTCAAGAATTGTCTAGGCTAGTTTAAGTTCTGGAACAGTCCTTCTAGTTGGTAGTAGATGTAGCTGTGAAATATAGAGGGAACTTTCTCAAAAGAAAAAAATTAAAAATAATTTGTAGCTGAATACTGATTTTCTTAGCTTTGTCCTATTTATCAGGTTTTTATCTCTACTTGAAGCGTAAAGAAAATATTCTCTTCCTTATGTCCCTCTACCACCACCATTACTTTTTTCTTTGACATTGGACAGAGTTTGGCCTGGCCTGATCCACAGTTTTACACCGCACTTTCACAGGCACACAAACCAGTTGGAGCTCCACCACCTCTGTGCCCTCACACTCACAGCTGTTGGTTCTTCCCTGGGCTATAGGTTTTCCAACTCTTGTTCTGAATTTGACTCAGCTGTCTCTACTTTGGACAACGATTTTTGCACCAGCTGACGGGTGCTCTGCCCATCCTGGTTTGTTTTTTGGGTCCTGGTTCACCTGAAACGGGTCTCCTGGTGTCTGGGGGCAATTCGAACAAGCACACACAGGTTGTTCACATTAGTTTTTCGAGGCATACAGTAACACATTGGAAATTTTCTTTCAACAAAGTGTGACTTCCACACGTGTAACTCTCTGTCCCACACCAAACACACATCTTCAGCTGCCAAATAACAAAATGCAAAGACAGGAACTGTGGTTGGGTTGTCCCACCATTTATGAGCTTTATCTCAGCTCTAATCTTACTACCACAGAGAAGACATCCATTTGTAACCCTGAACAGAGAACAGTATGGGACCTGCCAACAGTAAGGCTGAGAAACTCCCTGAATACTGGAACGTGAGAGGAAAGAGGAATGAGAAATCAGTTCTTGTACTTTCTAGGTTTGATGCTTTATTAGCTTGCTCCTGCACTGGGAGGACATTTCCTTGCACGCCTTTGCCTTTTTAGCTTGTTGTAACTTAAAGCAGCTTTGCACAGGGCTTGTGCAGTTGACTGAAACTCTGCCGACCTTCTGCAGCTGATAGGAAGAACTGCCCGAAGCCGAGGTGATGGCCACAAAATGCTCTGATGGGATTTTATGGCTCTTAGACTGTCCTGTAGGCCTGGTATATTTTAGCAATGGTATCACTTCAGAAATATTTATGAACAGATAGACTTTGTACCTCCAAGTGGATATTAAGCTACTATAGCAATAGAGGTGTACCTCCAAAAGGTAAGTAAAGCAAAGCAATTAGAAAAACACATAAAATATATACATTTTTTAAAAAAAGTTTTGAAGTGGTTTCATATGAAAAACTCCTTACTGTTTTTCCTTTGAAATACTCCCGGTTTAAAATCCCATTACATAAAAACATTCCATTTTTTAGAAACTGACATATGGCAAAAACTGGTACCAGTAAATAAAAGCACATAAAGCTAAACCGCGCCATTCTACATGTTAGTAAAAATGACAAAATAAAATACTAGCTATATAAACTACGCACAGGTGTGTAGCATATTACAAGCAAAAAACATATCTTGCAATTATAAGCCTACAGTATTTATTTCACTTGTCTGTAATTACATTTTATACATGTTTGTTTAGTAATATCAATCCAAGACATCATTTTGAGGATATAATTAACTGCATGTTAGAACAGAATGTGTGTGACTGGTTTTGTGTGTTGCAAGATTTAAGTGCCTCTGTTAGCTGTGTTTAAGTGCCACCTAGTGTTCCAATTCACCAATTTCGCCCAAAAAACCCTTTTCTCCTAAATTTTCACAGTAAAACCAAATTATAGGGTTAAGAAAACGCTAGGGTCACAATGTCCCCATTTCAGTGCTAGCAGTAAGTCCTTAATCTGCATTTAGTCACTCACAGAGTACATGATCTCACGCGTAACACTTCTACTGCAGACTGCGACCAAGCAACAGAGAGACTACTCCGGCGTCAAACTGTACGCTCGGTGATATTAGCGCAAATGGGCAGTAAACACAGTTCTTTGAATATTTATATCAGTGATCCAATAGTAAATTAACACAAAGATAGAAGTATTTAATGAAGACACAGACATATAAAAACTTAAAAATGTTTTTGTCTGTAAGATGCACAGCACAACCGGCAACCAGAGGGGGGGATGGGATGACGGACAATGTAACAGTCTACAGAGCATGCTGCAATTAGATGCCAGCGCATGAAGATACGCAAGAGAGAGCCCTTCCCGTGTAACTGACTCCTGGCTACAAAGCCCCGTTTCTGCAGGGACCCCCCCCTGACTGCACTGCGGGCGCTTCGCAGACACAACGATTCCGCTACTCAAAACACCCTGATGTTGGGCATTTCTGGCTATCGCGAGTGGTATTCCTTTTTTAAAAAATAAGTTTAAAGCTTATCTTCTTGACAAGTTGGGAACTGATCTAGGTTAGGTTGCTCTTCTAGTGAAAAAAAGAACATTAGTACTGAAAAACTACATGCAGAGTTTATAGCTCATTAGCTATGAACTTACAGAGTGTTCCATCCACTGTCACATAAAGCAGTCATTAAGAAATTATGGTTTCCATCCTGTCTGTTTCTGCAACACTGAACAACTGATAGTATCTGTAGCTTAACTAAAACGGTCCTTGCATTCTCTCCACAAATGGCATACATAACAGTTTATGTAAACCAAACTTCAATTTGTCTCTATTCTTTCCGAAATTCATTAAATGCTACAAGAAAGAAAGATCACCCCCATTACAGAGAACTGGTGTAGCTCAAAGTAGAATATAGAAAACACTTAGGCTTTCCATTAAATTTAGTGAGACCGTAACCATTAGCTTTTCACACCATTAGAAATGAGGAGACTCCTATTTCTCCGTATCATTTATTGGAAAGTCTTGCCTTTAAATCACAACAGTAAAAAAATTAAGATTTTTTAGTACTATTCATCCTGACTGCTGTAATAAGCAGTGGGAAGTTGATGAGTACATTAAAGAATTTCTATTTAATTATATGTCATAAAGGGAATTAATGAGTTTGTTGCAGAAAATCAGAGAATGGAAAAAACAGAAAAGACAAAGAGCTGAAGAATCACAAGAAAAAACTTCTGACCACAGTAAGAAAGGCTTGTGATGAGGCGTCTTAAAACATTGTGATCGAAGAGTGTTTAGAAGTGAAGACAAGCTCTTTCAGAGCAGCTTTTAGAGATCACCTGCAGATGTGCATAAAGCTACCGGGCAACAAGGAAGAAAAATGAACTTTCAGCTGTGTTTGGCTTAGAATTGTTTGGTTTCTGTTTTCTGCAAAGGACAGAACATTCACAAGAAGAGGATGAGTTGTACTTGTCTTAGAAGTACGTTCCGATGGATGTTTGCCCGCGAAGGAGCAGAGGGAGGTTCGGTAGCCCTCCAGCTTTGAGGCCTGGAAGAACCTCCAGGCCAGAGGCACCACCGCACCGTGGGGCCCGCGAAGGCCTCTGCAGCACCCGGCCGCCATCCGCACCCCGTGCCGACACCGTAAGGCTGGGCCTCCGGTAGGAAAGCCGACAGCCGGCATCGGAAATAACTCAGCCTCGCCAGAGAACATGACGGCGCTGATCTGGCGCTGGGCCGAGCGGCCTCGGCAAGGGGCGAGCGCGGGCAACGCCAGCCCGCAGCGGGTTCACCCCTCCTCGGCGTATCGGGGCTGCGGAGCCCAGAAAGTTTGCCCGAACTACTGCGTGCGGGCGCGCAGGGGAGGGCGGCGGCTCAAGCGGCCGATCTCACCGCGGCCGCTGCCTGGATCGCCGCCGCCCGCCTAAGAGCTCCCTCCCGCCATCGCCTCCCTCAGCCGCCCTCAGGCGTAACGGACACCGCACGAGACCGCCCTCCAGCCGCGGGCCGCCCGCCGGCAATGACTGGGCCCTGCGTCCTCTCCCTCCTCCAATCCCAGTGGCGAAAGCCGCTCCCGACCTCGCCTGATCCCGCCTACCGAGATGCGACGGGGCCAATCGGCACCTACGGCTAGGCTCCACCTTTCCGGCCGTCTCCATGGCAGCGGGGGGGGGGGCGTTAAGGTGTTGTGGGAATCATGGTGGGTGGTTGCTTTGCTTTTCGAAACCGGCGAAGCTGAAGGTAAACTAGGTCTGCCTATTTATTTATTTTACTTTCCTGCATTCCCCTCCCTCAATCCTATAGAATGGTACATTCCGGCGGGCTCGTAGATCCTGCACCCCTCCCACTTCCCAGTGGTAGGGCTAAGGGCGGTTCCCGCCTGCCCCTCGGCTCGCTCCATGCGGCCCCCTGCTCCTGAGGGGGAGCGCGCGTCCCCGCCGCCCGCGGCTCGGAGAGTGCTGAGGGGCGCAGCCCCGCTCGCCTCGCCTCGCCTCGCCTCACGCCGGGGCAGCCGTGTGTGAAGCGTTCGCCCCGCGGTGCTGCGGGCGCTCACGCTGGGTACCCGCTCGCTGTCTGTAAGTCAGGCTCCCGAAAGAGAGGTGCGTGCGGCTGCGCTCCCCCCGCGCCAGGTTCTCGCGGGGCCTGAGGAGCGGGGAGCTCAACGGAGAGGAGGCTTTCCCTAATGCCCCCATATCTTGATGAGACCCTCTCATGCCCCCGCCCTTCAACGCTGTGAACGTCGGATAGGTTCTTTTATTTTCTTGGATTTTGCTTAACAACTGCGCCGTCGCCTCTGAGGTGAAAAAAGTATTAGCCTGTAAACCACTCTCAGCCTTCTGAAAAGCACTGTAGGATTTTGGTCTGCATGTGGTGGGCAGTTGGTTTCCTGCATATCTCCAAAAAAACCCCAATCACTAAACAGTTTTAAGCTGTGTATTACGTCATGTGCTGTGTTACAGTACTGAAGAGCTGAGTTCAAGAAGTTTTCCACTTAATTTTTCAAGCACTCAGAAATTTAAACTGGTTTAGTAGCTTATTTGGTTTTGTTAAGTTATTTATTAAGTTTATGAAGTTATTATTTAGTACGTGCCTGTACTTATATACAGGTTCCTGTGAACAGGGTGCTGTAGCTGTGAGGTGTAGTTATAAATGATATTTACAAGTATAACTTTGCATCCGGCGTAACATGACAGAAGCCAGACATCACTAACGTAAAGAGTAACACATAAATTATGCAAGCACGTAGTTTGCGTGTGTGGTTGTAAGCATCTGAGACTTTGGGAAAACTTAATGTGAAATCTGAAACTCGAAAGTCAAATTTTAGTGCTTTCATAAATGATTAGAATTCAGTAAGCTTTTCCCAAAACATATTGTGAACATTAGTACTGTGCATGTATTCAAAGCATAGTGTAACAATGTCTTTTGGTGAATATTGAAATTTATAAGCAGGGTTTGTGTAGATAGCTGATACATAAATATCATGCTGGCAACTTTTTAACACAGACTTGTTTAATACTGGAAAATATGTGTTGATGTATGTCTTTGGAATTTTAATTTCACTTGGTTTTCCTTTAATAGAGTGACAAAACTGGGGCAGGCAACTGAGAATGTCATCCTATTTGGCTCAGGAGGTTCACCTTGCTAGAAGACATGAAGAGATGTAAGTAACTGTTCCAGTGCTGCGGCCTGCCTCACAGCAGTTTGTGTTGTGGTCTTGGAGACGTCCCTCTCTGCCCATGACCCGCCCGTGAGCGCTGAGTGCCAGCTCTGTACAGAGCACAGTGGTGTTACAACGCGGGGTTGGTGTTCCAGGAGGTGGCACTCTTCCTTCATGAACTATTGGAATTAGCATCACTGGTTGCCGTGTAGGGTATTTAGGTTGATGAGGTTTTCGACTTCCAATGGTGGTAGTGGTTTAAGATCTCCATTGTTAACCTCCTGTCACCGTTAAATTCCTGTTTGGGGAAGGTAATTGGATTCTCTCACTCTACGCCTTAATTATAGAATTGCTTCTTTGTTACCCTGTAAACTCAGACTGTGAAGCAAATACAGTAATGATTCAGAAAAATCTGCTTTTCTTATAACAACTAGTACTTGCCAGTGAGCAAGAGTAGTACTGATCAAGTCACCCCAACCCACCCTGTCTTTCCTGTTCTGGGAGGCTCAGTGCTTCCAAGCACCTTGGCATATGAGGGCTGCTGATTGCAGCATTATAGCTTCGTACGAGCGCAGCAGGTGGTGTCTGCCTGTACCTTTTCCCTCCCCCAGCACACCCACCCTACAGCCGGCTTAATTAGCCCCATAGTTTTGAGAAAACTGGGTAAGGTAAAAAGGTTATTTTCTATCTCCTGAGCAAAATGTTCTACCCACTTAGCAAAATGTTTTCCTTTGTAGACTGTCTCGGAGATCAGAGCTGCTACAGCAGATGGAGACTTATCTAGGAGACAAAAAGACTAAAAAGACATGGCAAACGCAAGCAGCTGATGCAGCTCGTAAAAGGAATGCAACACTTTTAAATGTAAGTTTCTGCAACTACCAGGGACCGCATTGAAATGTCATGGTGGCATAGCTTAAAGAATTAGGAAAAAAAAGTGTTTGCTCTATAGTTATCATTTGAGTTCTCCTATATACAGTTTGCTCTTCTGGAACTTGATCAAAAGTATTAAATGGAAAGTCTTTATTATCTGATGGCATTGCTACCTTTTTCCCATGCCCTTCTTATGTGAGCCTCGTGGTGGCAGCTGCTACTGTCTTTTTTCTTTTTTTTTTGAAGTACATGTAGAGGTGCAACGCAGACTATTACGTGTCTTCTTAAGAGTCTGGCAAGACTCACAGCACCTTTACACTTTGATTCAAGATACGGAGGTATGTTTGCGAAGAGGGGCTGACCAGCCTCTAATGCTTTTACTCCAGGGTAGGAACTGTTCTCCCACTGTGGTTGTGTGAAGTTGTGGAAGAAGTTCTCAGCTTAGTGTTTTGCTTCAAAGAGGTGTACAGTGACTTCAAGAATCTTACTTGCAAGTCTGTAAAAGCAGTGTTTGATGTTTCTGGCTCTTCCTGGTGGTGATACCATTAATAATTTTAATAGCTGTTCTACATAATTGTTGTCACATTTAGGTAAGATTTGTGTTTCCAAGGTAAATTCACCAGGCGTTCAAGAATGGGCAATTAAAAAGATCTAGGTTTGATGGCAGGGACTGGAATGCCAAAACCTCTTCTGGACCCCTTAGCCTAGGCATCTACGTTTGAAGAGATTGCACTTGACCACTAATATGAGCATGCCGTTGAATAATGTTTGCCTGTTTTTTGGGAAACAGCAGAAGAACATACCTCTTGTGCATTTTCTTTAAACTCTTAATCATAAAGGGTCCATATTGCATGTATTATGTTTGTTGAAACAGTAAGTTTTACTCTAGAAAATGACAAGATTAATTTGTGTCACAAAGTTTTTTGTTTCTTCATGCAGAGCCTGGTTAAGATTTAAAATGTTCACATTTCAGGTAGGTATAATTCTGTTGCAGGCCCTCTTTGTATTTAAATAGGAGTTATGTTTAGGGAGTGGCAGAGAAGGCAGAACAGGGATGCCTTCTTTACTATTCTGTGACAGGGAAGAGTTTTCAGCTTGGACTCTGGTAAACGTGCATTCTGGGCTGGGGCAATCAAGCCCCTCTGTAGCAGGTATAGACAAGTGTAGATGCTTCGGTGGGAGGCTGGGGAGAAGTGGATGGCTTGTTTATTTTTTCCATAGTTCGTGCTCCATTGATTTAGTAATTTCAGCCATTATGACTCCCATTTTCCATACGTGTTTTATAATAGATTTTTATTTCATAAATACATTTTTTATAAATCATTTGTGTTTTATAAATACATTCTCAGTTAACATAAACAGGCATTCCTAATAAATGCAGGATATATTTCTGCATGCTGAAAGCTTGTTGTATTGGAAATGTTAACAATAGCTCAGACATATACAGAGTGTAAATATTTTTGCAGTTAAACAGATATTTGCCATCTTCTGTCACATCCTCAAAATTGTTCCTTTCAAGTGTCAAAAATGTTGGTGTTTGTATGGAAAAAAAGCAAAAACATACGTATCAAAACAAATTCTGTTGCAGGATAAAGTAGCATAAATCAGTTTAAATCTATTAATTTTGTACTAGTTTTAACAGGCATGCACTCCTGCAGATGCTTTCTGATAACAGAAGACAACAGGAGAAAAAAAATCTATGCAGAATAATATATGAGAAGCTTGAAAACAAGACTGATTAATGTGCCAGCTTCAGAATATTGTTCCTGATACCAGGCACTGTACATTTCACAGTTACCATGTGGAAAGTTGTTGATTTGGCCTACTCAAAAATACATGGACATGATGAAGTGTTATTTTTTTATTTGCATTTCTGGTTTTCTGCATGTAAGCAAAATCAGTTGTTTTCAGTATGCGATCATAGCAAAAGACATTTTTCTTTCTCTTGCTGGTTGATATTTATGCACAGGAAAGCATCTCAAAATTAATTTCTTTTCTAATCAGTAGGAAGCAAGGAACTAAACGTATTTTTAATTGAAATTTCAGTATTATAAGCACTGGTTCAGCGTTTTAACATAATTGCCGGAGCATTTTCCTTGATGTCTTTAGAAGGACACTGCATATTAAGAAAATCTGTGTCTTTTGGTACTTACATGATGTTGTTGTAATACAAGCGGAAATTAGACTAGTATTTATAATCTAATTTGTGACATTTGTCAGCAATATTTCTTGTGTTTAGAAGAAAGTATTACTGTGCAACAGCTTATAACATGAAATAGAAAATAAAGAATGTGCTACATAGTAGTTAGTATTGGGAAGGTAATTTAGACCAAATTTAATTTCCTTCACAGGCATGTAATTTTAGAATTATTTAAGTGGGATTCTGTCAGGCCGATATCAATATAAGTGACAGCTGAATTTGGTCCCCTAAAAGTGATGCATGTGTCATGCATTCCATTTTACCTCTGGGGAAGGGTCTTGAATTGTTTTTGTTCCAGTCCTTGTGGTTTTAGGGGAAGCGTTGTAAGATGCTCTCTTTTTTTCAGTACTGTGACATATTAGATTTGCTGGTTTTTCCCCAGAAGTTTACGCTGCTGACGTATTTATATGTATATTGATGACGGGGCTTTCTTTTTCATATAAAGCTTACCAGTGGTATACACACACAATAAGTGCCATCTAATCTTTCAGTAGTTCCAGTTATTTTCTGAAGCATGGTACACCTTCCAGCAAAAATTTCTTTCACTGTCTGTCATTAAATCAGTATTCTGAATGACAATAGACTGCACAACATACAAACTAGAGCAAGCAACAAAAAGACACATCCAATATCTAGGCTATGCCAAAGTGACCTTCTCTACTAAACATATCTGCACAACTGCTGTCTCCTTTCTTGCCTGAAAGACACTCATTTCCCATCACCGTAAACGTTCTGATGACTTAGCTGAGTGTATAAAGAAATAATGATCTTTTGATATCCTTCCTTCCTGTGACAATTCCTACAGGAATTAGGAAGAAGGAATCAGAAAGGAGGAAAATACTGTGGAAGAATATGAAGTGAATGTTACTGATTGATCCTTCTTTTCAGTATGGTGATAACTTCTCCAGACTTGATCTGAGTCAAACTGATATGAGTTTCATTTGGTGCTATTTGTGATGTGTCTGTTCTAGGTACATGCAACAGAGAAATTCCATGCTTAGGTTAGTTAAGTCTGTGCCGTCCTCTGTTATTTTGACATTGTGAATTCGAGTGGCTTCTATCTTTGCCCGTATTCATTCCCTGTCAGTCTTTTCTCACCTGAAAAGGGGAAGCCACTTGCTACTTCCAAGGACTTTGGTAAATCTGAGACTTAGTTTGCTCTTTCTCAGACATCCTTTAGCTTCCTGCAAGGGTATGCATGTTGCTGTAGAAAAGGGAGAACAGCTTTGCTTGGATTTTGTTTGTACTTACATACGAGAGGATACAGTCATGCTCTAAAAGGAATTAACGGAATAGAATAAGATGAACACTGTGAACTGAATGAACCAACTGTATCTGTATCACTAATTTGACCTTCAGCTAACAGTAAGGCTGTTTTTTGCTTTTGTTAATCATATTCTACTGAATTTGAGTCATATTTTTCAAACTAAACTGGAGTCGAGCACTGTTTACGTATTGGTGTATTCATATTGGCTATTATTCAACACGAGTAATCATGTTTGGTCTCTCTTGTGGATATGCTCCTCCAGAATCTCACTCTTCTTTTCAGCGGCAGTGGTGGTGAATATTTGGGAAGTCCCTTTGGGGAATTTCCTCTCTCATTTAGTTTTTCTGTTGTACTCTTCACACCCGCTCTCTGCTCCCAACTCTGCCATCTGCTATGCTTTCTTTCCCCCTCCACTCTGTTCAGCTTTGGCTTCTTCACACCCCACTCCCACGTCCCTTTCTGTCTCTCTTCATCTGCCCACCATTCAATCTCTTCAGTGTTTGGGTATGGAACTAAGCCCACAAGAACGGGTCAGAACTTTAAAGGGGGAGGGCGGTTAGTTTGGGGGGGGATGTTTTGATTTGTTTGTTGATGTTGTTTTTCGGTTGTTTCTTTTTTAAAAAATTTATTTAGTCCTTTGTGGATCCAGCACACGTCCACTGGACAAGCAGAAACCCAAATACTGATTTTTTGCAAAAAAGCTGTGTGAGGTGCATTGTCATCCAAGTTTGTCTGGTGAACAGCTTGCTGCAGCTCTACATTTTTGTGCACATGTTATGCATGCATATTAGCAAGTCATCTTTGTCTTGGGGAGTAAAGATCTTGCACATAATTTGCCTAGTTACTTTACAGTAGCTAGAATACATACTTCAGTCTTCACGCAGCACAGAGAAAACCGTTCTGTTCCCCTCTGTCACCTTAAGTTTTATAGAACAGAATTTAACTGTAATTTACCCTAGTGTCCAGAGAGAATAATGGTGTTTTACAGCAACAGTCTTATGTGGTCATGAAATCTTGTATCAAAAAGGTACAGCAAACATATTTAGAAACTGTAGGATGTTAGTCTTACTAGTACAAGCTGGATTTCAGAATGACTAAACAGAAAGGTTTGAACTTCAGTGTTGTGATTTGAATGCTGGTTAGCTGTAATGGGTTTATGTGGTTAATTTAAATGTCTTTGAGTGTGCATTTTCCTTTAATATTCACAGTATTTGCTTTTAAAATGTACTTTTACCTGTGTTTTAGGATATAGAAGCAGCAGAAAAAAAGCTGCAGGAAAGAATGTATTTACTTCCACATCCCGATACTGTTAAGTTAGAAGTAAGTCCCAGAACTCTGTCTTTTCATTTGCTGTTTACCAAATATTTTGCTTTTTTTCCCCCCTGAAGCATGTTCTTAAAGTGAAAATAATTGATTTTAAAATCCAGTGACTGGTATAGCCAAAGGCCTGTGTACTGTGTAGCAAGCTGAACCTTAATTCTGGGGCAAGGTCTCTAGATTCTGGAGCATTCTGGTGGAAATATTTAGCAGCTTTCAGATCTATACAAACTTCTATTGAAAAATGAAGTCAAATATAAAAATCAATACTGTGAATATCAGAAGATTACTGTGTTTATTATGTTAGAGCTATTTAGTTTTGTTTATATGGTCGTCCAGTTTTCAGTTTGCCACAGACTGTGATCTTTACATTTCAGGGTCAACAGTTTATCAGCATGAACAGAGAAGTTTTCACTGCTCAGAGTTATTTTACGGTTGTATGGGAGCTTACGAAAAGTACTGCTACAGCAGGAACACTTGATTTTTCCTTCTCAACCTATAGTCCCTAGAGCATTATTTAAAGATAAAGATGCTGAACAGCAAGTTACTCTGAGAACTAAATATTATCCTGATACAACATAACAAGTTTCGTTCCCTGGTCTCAAAACTATTTCATCAGTCTTACGCAGTGATGAGGGAATGATGAGGACAGAAAGGTTCCATTCCCTGGTATCAAAACTATTTCATCGGTCTTACGCAGTGATGAGGGAATGATGAGGATAGAAAGGGTCCTGGGAACAGGAACAGGAGCACAGCTCTTCCCGATGCGAAGTGATATCTTAACCACAAGGCCACGGAGTCAGATTCCCACTTGTGTTTCTTGCACCTGTGTTTTGTGGGTTCTTCATTGTATGGTGGTTTATTTTCCACAGGCATAGTAGCACAGAGTGTCCCACACTAGTTTATGTGCTAGAGCACTGTCAAAGGAGGGGAAAGGTATAGATTTTACCGCTGTCAGCCCGGGAAGATAGGTGTATCGTACATTGGCTTCACACCTGCTGTGCAAGTGTTGTGATACTTAGGCTATTACTGAAATGAGAGGCATCACTTCTTGTTGTGGTTACTGCAACAGGTTTTTGTCTGTTGTTGTGTTTTGTACATAGGCTACTCCTATCACTGTGACAGGATGCACGCCGAGTATGCCATTCAGTGATTTAAAAAAAATTTTTTTTAGATATTTTAGGCAAAAGGGTGCATTTTTTCCTAGACACCTGCATATCTTGAATGATGCTAAGAAAGATGCCAAGCTACTAATATTGCCCCTATTTGGACTGTGTTCAGAAGTAGTTTTAGACTCCTCAAGGACTTTCAAAGCACCTCTAGAGTTGTTTGGTTCAGTTTTGTACTGCTTCTCCCTCTGTCCTGTGTTAAGATGCTTGCAATGTGCAGACCAAAGTCCACACAAACTGGAGAATGCAAAGCAATTACTTGTGGCTGCAGAGATGTCTACGCTCTGTAGCAGCGGTTGAATTTAAGAGAGAACAGAGTTACTGTTTGAAGGAGAAGATCCTGTTTCTGCCTTTTTTATACTTCTAGAGAAGAGTGCTATAAATAGGGGAAAAAGAAAACTTTCTTTCATGGTACAAAATTCTTGTGCGTGCTTTGTTCCAAAACGCTTCTGAGCATATTTCTCTCAGCCATATATGTGTCTGTATTAATATACTTTGAAAGTTATGGCTATAATGGATCTCCAGCTTGCTAAGTCGGAGTAGTTTTGTGTGACAGCACATATGCTTGTCAAAAAAGATTCTTTGAGTAAATCTGTTGAAGAAAATATTTTTGTAAATCTGCAAGAGCCATAGTTATATCTGAGTTACATGTAAGGATCAAAATGATTAGCCAGGAATCTCATACTCTGCAGGGAGATGTTCAGTTTTGTGGTACGCTTCTTCTACGTTATATGCTTAAACAAGTAAAGAAAAAAAGCTTGGTACAGAAGTACCTTAAGTGTTTGCTACTACAAAATTACTTTTTTTCTGAGTGGACTTCAGTATCTAAAAAAGCTTACACTGATGGATGGATTGAAGTCTTGGCTTAATACAGTTCTTTGATCACAGTATTTTGTGGAAAAAAAATGATACGTGGCACTTAAAATTTTCTTCAGAGTCCTGCAAACAACAAAGTTATCCTTAGGATACCAGCACAAAAATGATGAATGGTATGTCTGTTCTACAGAGAAAACAGACCTTAAATTTATTACTCAGAGGCACAGGGTGGTGCAGAGGAAGGGTAAGATAATCAACAGTGATTTTCCTAAACCGCAGGATAAGAATACAGCTTTTTCTTTTTTCTTTTTCTTTTTTTTTTTTTTATTTGTGATACAAATACTGGAGCTGGTTACTTCGAATTTATCACAAGTAAAATTTTACTCAAATATTTTGAACTACATTACTGCAAACTTTTTTAGGGTAACCGATTTATGTAGCACTTTTCCTTTATAACATTCAACAAATTTTTTCTACTTCAAAATTAAATTCCACTAACATATGTGCTCAAGTATAAAAGCTGCTTTTTGAAAAGCTTTTCATCACGAAAAATGCTTTATTAAAGGTACTGTGAGGGTCTCAAGTAATTTGTTGCTTACCACAAGAGGGCACATTCAGTCACTTCGCAGTTCTTGCTGTAGAATGAAATCTTTCCAGGCTGGTATTTAGTATCATAAAGAAAGTTGAAATTTCATGTATAAGTACGTTGTTCTTTTCTGAATTGCTTCACTCATAAGGCAAGATTGAATAATGCATTGCATATCTGTATTGTTTTTAAACGGGCTGACACGGATTTTGAAATTAAGTGTATTTTTCTTATGTCTTTCTCAGACTCTCTATTGGGCATCAATAAAAGAATCTCTTCCCAAGTGGGAACAGTTTCTTTTAGGAAGAGCAGAAATTCCTATTGGTTTTAAGAAAATGAAAACTGCAAAACAGAACACAAGCTACCCAGAAGAAGATTCACAAAAATAAACACTCTAGTTTCATTTTGTTTTGTAATTTATGGCTTTAGCAGACAAGATCATCCAGATCAGGCAACAGAATATCGTGCCATTATATTGTCACCTAAATCATTTAAATGAAGATTAACTATATTGGATAATTTGCTTCCGCTATTGCATTGTGTACAATTCTTTATTTTTGTTCGGTAGCAAAGAAGCAATCCTCAAAGGGGCTTTTAGGATCAAAAGTGAGAAACACTGGTATGTAGAAACCCAAGGCAATTGTGTTTTCAGTATGAGAAGAGTTTTAGGTTATTTTTAATCCTCTGCTTCTGCATATAAGAGGGATAAGTAAAGACAGATTCATGCATTATCTTTCTTCCCTGCAGTCATCTGTGCTGATGTCTCTTTGTGGGTGAGGGAGAAAGGAGGAATTTACCGTTAACAGGAAAGGCAGGCTGTTTGCATCAGACAGCCTGGCCTTGGTTTAGCACCAGGAATCTGTGTGAAAACCTTCACGAGAGCAGTTGTAGAAGGAACACCTTGAATTTCCGCATCTTGCTTTCCCTGATTTTTGTCAATGCCACTTTCATTGCTTTAGCAGCTAACTCCAGTAACCACTGCTGCTTTTCCTGACCTGCTGCTGCCTACTTTGTATTGCCTGCCTGGTGGGTGGGTGAAGACAAGAAAAACTAATGATTTGGAGATCCAAAAATATTAAAGCTTCTTTGTTATAGTTTCATGTTTCTTATGATCCCTTCTATCACTAGCCAAATCTCTAAGGGGGGTTGCTACTTCTAGGCTGCTCTTAATGCTATTTTCTTTATGTTGACATAATCTACAAGCGAGAACTTTTGCTTAGGCATTAAAAGCTTGAAAGAATCAAACTGTGAAGGGTGACAGGCAGTGCCTGTCCAAGAACCAAGTATATAGAGAAGCCGAGGAGATAATATTTTCATTTTCAGCCAGTGAACAGCTCCTTAGCTTCCTCCTACAGAGGTGCAGTGTCAGTGAATTTTGATTGTACAGTGGGCTAACTTGGTATGAAAGTTTCACTGCTCTAGTGCAGTGCTTTTTAAGGTATCAGTTTAGTGGAAGATCCTTCCAGGTGTGTGACTTGGCCTGCAGAAATTTTATCTTTCCTAAGCAAAGGAAGCCAAGGAAAAAAAAAAATTATGAAATTAAGAGCCTGGACTTGAGTCCATGTATTCTTAAAATTTTATCTCATATGGAACAACATACTTCTTCTTCCAACCTGGAAGTAGGAGAAAACAATTTACCTCTGCCAGTGTTTGAGGATATAAAATGTAATTATTACAAATTTTGTTAGGCTGCTAGTGAACAGATCTATGCATCTCCATGCTACATAGAGATATAATTTTTTTTTTTTTAACAGTAGGGATGTTTTAGTGACTTTTATTGAAACCAAGGTACACTTTAACATCTCTCATAAATGTCCTGACTGCCTTGTATCTGTCCACTAAAAGTTTGTGTTCGTTTAGCTAATTAAAGACAGTTAAGTTATTCGCTGATTAGCTGTTGGTGGGGAGTTTATGGTCCAGTCAGAACTAGAGAACTACCTTCTAGCTAAAAACTGGAGGAAGTCTGTATAGTCTTTACGGACCAACATCTGCAGATGCTGTTCTCTGTGAAATTAGGTACTCAGTTTTGTCTGAATTTAAATTAACTGAAGAATCACTGACATAATAAAATCAAAACTTCAGCTGTGGTATAAAATTGTTGTATGTTTTCAACGGGAATATTAAGAGTTCATTTAAAACTTTTTCTATTAAAGTGTCCATTAAACTGATAAGTTTTTACAGAAACTGCCATCTTAGAAATATCCTGTTGAGTGGGTGTTGGTGTTTGTAACAATAACGTTGTTTTCATAATATGTGATGGCAGATTAGCACGCTTCTCTGCAGTGTTGTTAACAGTTGTAATTAAGGAATAAACAGTAAAGGGTGTCAGTCCGATGACAATTTCATCTATAGTGTCACAATACAAAATGTCACAAAATATTAGAACTGTTATATAACTACAAAAATATCAAATTAGGCTTTCATCTTACAAGCAGAGAGCTTAAAAAAAACCTGGCATGGAGACCATTGCAATTTTATACCTACTCAGTCTTCTGTCACAAAGACAACTTGGTAATATTTTCTTCTGTAAGATCACAATGTGGTTCTCAACCTGATTTAGCGGGAATTTGTATGGATCTTAGAATTGTAGAGCTCACGTTTAAAAAGCAAATAATTGGAATCGGTTGATCGGACAAGAAGGAAAAAGCTATTACACATGATGCCCAAAATGAAGGGATGGGTGAGCAGTTAGTTGCTAACAAAGACTAGTATTCGTACTGGCCTTTGCATCCAAAGGGAAATCACTTTAATATCTGAGCCCTTAAGTACTTCATAGGTGTGAATAATCTGGGTCTTTATCTCGTTGAACTCTGCCTAAGCAGCAGGATGCAGATGCTGACTGTCTCCTTGCCCCTTCTGATTTCCCGTGGAAGGAGAGCGAGGTGTGTGGATGATGAGGGCTGGCGACTGGCTGGCTGAGGGTCTGGGAGCGTGATCTGAGGGGCACCTGCGAGCAGTGATGGTTTCTGTGCCGCAGTTCACAGCTCAGATATTATGTTTCTGATTATTTTGTTGTTGTTATTGGGAAAAGAGATTAAGATTAAAATTAAATTATCGTCTTTTCAAAGAAGGAAATTACTTTTTTTTATTTCCTGCAGCGTAGCTTTAGAAGCAATAGGGGAGTTAGTGCGTGGAAAATTGTATAGGAACATGTCCAGAAAAGGAAAAAATGAAGAGAAATATTTAAAGCAGGAATGTGTATAGGCAACTGCTTTCAGAGACAAGAGCCTTCAAGTTGGCCGGTGGTCTGATCTAAATAAATGCAATTGCATACGCCCGTGAAGCAGCGCAGCAGTAGGGGCAGGGAGACAGACAGCAGGGCCGCTGAGGTGCGGGAGCCAGTGCTGCCTCCTCTGGCACAGGCCTCGGGGCAAGCAGTGCCCAGAGCATCGTCATGTGCTGTCTCCTGTTGGAGTTGTCGAGTGCACAGTTTTTACTATGGCTGAGCTCGCTGCCCACTTGCCTTTCTTTAGACACAGATTTGAGAAAGCAAATGTTAGTTAAACTGAAGTGAGTTTAAAAAAATTTTTCTTTTAAATCCCCTAAACTGATTGATACCAATTGGGTTTAGTATCGCCTTTAAATGAGGTCTTGAATGGGTATTCTTCACCAAGTCACAGCTGTTGCTTCAAACATACTGATTCTATGTAGTTATCCCCTATCTCACCCCAAGCTTTCATATATATATATTTAATATATATATCACATCTATGTCTTATATATCTCTTATGTAACTTCCTACCCATCTTGAGTAAATATTTTTTCCCCCCCAGAACATCACCTGCTACTCTGCATTCTTGACGTGCTGCTCGCCCTTTTGTGCTAAAATGTATGTGTACGTAAGCTGCAATGGTCCTAAGAGCCTGTTGCTTTTTGTGCTTTTCTGGTGGGTGGGGGAAAGCAGTGGAGAGAAGAGCAGTAAGAAAAACCAAAGGTTTTGCCTGTTTCTAAGTTAATCTTTTAGTGTCTTACAAGAAGAAATAATTAATCGTCCTTTTTTAGGCTTATGCACAGATGAGTAACCACAGTACTAACCCAGGAGCACAACCTGTTCACCCATCTTGTCACCTCTGCCATCACATTCTGGAGCTTTTTACTTTCTCAGTTATTCTGGCTGTGGGGGCAGTAGCAGAAGGCATGTTAGTTTTCCCTAGGATAAGAAATTTCTTACTCTGCAGAATCTTTCTCAAGCCTATTAATTTCCTTTGAGAGTACATATGTAATAATAAGAGGGTTTAGAGATGTGATATTTGATACTGACTGTGGTATTCTCTTGATTGTATTTATTCAGGGTCATGTTTTCATAGAAGTTGGGAGCTAGATTTTAGGCTGAGCTTACAGTTCTTCATTTCTGTCTTTTTCATTCACACAGAGCAGGTCAGGGATGTAGATGCTCAGTTTGAGCTTGTTGGTACTTAAAAATAGGAAAACCAAATTTGAAATGGAATGTACTTTTAGGGTTTACATCTGAAAGAAAACATTATTTGCTCCATAATGGTAATTTTCATAATATTTTAATAGCTGTGTTCAGATACAACTTGACCTTAAATATCACCCCAAATGCAAGCTGTTTTAACATATTTGTAATGCTAAGGTCTTCATTACTGTAATATTCAGTTTGCTTGAGGATTATAATCCACGGATATAATGTGTTCCAGCTGAAATAAAGCTTTGATCCTGTAGTCACTGCCTCCTGGATTTTAGTGTTATATTGCCTGTACAAGTTGGATGGAAACTGGTGCCTGCTGCATCCAGGTGTGTGGACAGTGAGTACGCCAGTGATGAATACTTTACTTAGGTATGGTGTTCGTTTTCCTCAGTTTTCCTCTGACACTGATCTTAAATATGAATCTGCTGAGTGAAATTAGAATCTCAGAATTTTAGTGCTGAAAAATCCAAACGGACTGAATCCCAGATCGATTATTTGCACTCTTCCTATTGTTTCATGGTAATTATGTGCTAAATTACTTCGGATATGGAATTACTAGCAAGATATGGATAGAGGTACTTAAACCCTTGCAAAGGAAACGGTAAAAAAACCCAGTTCTTTAATGCATCCTCCTGCTGTGTGAAGCCCTTTGTCTTTGCCGTAAATAGGGTGATTTAATTTGGGAATTTTGTTACTCCTTTTAAACACATCTGGAAAATGCCCCAAACTGTACCTGCCGTGTACCTGGTCTGCCAGTTTTATCTTCTGCGTTCGAGTTGCCCCGCATACGTTTGCTGTGAACGCATACGGAGGGGATGCGTGCTCGCTTCGTCCCCGAAGTTTTATCGCTGGCGGCGATAATCTTAAAAAGAAACGTGTGGTGTTCGTTCTCCTTACTCGCAGTCGTATCACCTACCCGAAAGCCCTAATAGGCAACAAAACCGTGTGAGACGGTGTTTACATCACACTTTTGAAACGGATTCAAGCAGAGCCAGCTGCCGTAAAATTATTTGACAAATATATCGCGGATTAATAAAAGGAGAATTTTGCCGTCCTTTAAGTAAAGTACAGTCTCCTTGGCTAATTACATAGCGTGAAGCCGCGGTAAATTAGTACCTGCCTCACAGCGGGGCTGGGAAACGTTGTTTTGCTTTCCGGGCTTGCGTTTCTTTACCCTCTTAGTTTGCGTGCGTTGCCGCGCTCGGTGCGGGCGGCCGGCCGGAGGATCCTCTCCCCGCCGCACCGCACGCCCGCGGCTCCCCGCAGCGCCGTCTGACCCGGGCGCGTCCCCGCCCGCTCGCCTCCGCGCCCGGCGGTGCGGGGCCTGCCCCGGGGCCGGGCTGCGGGGAGCCCGAGCGACCGGCTGGGGGAGAGGGAGACGGGGGAGGAAAAAGGGGAAAAAGCGCGTTGCTCTGTGGTTGCCCGGTGTGGAAGGAGCCGGCTCCGGGCGGGGGCCGCGCATCGTCGGGAGGTGCGGGAGAAGCGTGGTGTGTGCGTGTGCGCTCTCTCCCGTCACGGCGGCGAGATTCCCGGGGAAGCTCTGGGCAGTGGTCTGACTGCTGGGAAACGCTGGTAACCGTGACGGTGGAAATGGCACCGGTAAACCCTCAGGGGAAGGGTTCGCGTGCGGGAGCCGAGCGGCCGCGTCCCCCCGTCCCCTGCGAGCTCTGCCGAGAGCGAGCTGAAACCACCGCAGCCGCTGCGCACCGTTTCTCGGACGTTTCTGTTTGTCAAGTTCCCGGGTACGCCTGGCTTTTTCCTCTGTAATCAGCTTTCTTTTGCTGGATTCATTCAGTGATGCGCTAATCCAATGTTGGTAATATCTCAATTCATTAACATAATGAATCAGAAGGAAGAGGCTGATTATAAATCAGAAAGCTTCTATTTATGTGAAATATCTTGGCAACTGGCAGCAGTGAGGAAGACGGTAGAAGGAGCATCAGACGGTTCGCGGGGCTTGGGGAACGCCGTTGCGGGAGCCCCCAGGTGCTCTCCGTGCGGGGTGCAGCGCCCACGCCCGGCGGAGGACGATCGTGCCCGCTCTGGCGGCGCGGGTCGGGGGAAACGCCCGGCTCCTGCGGCCCGCTCTGTTTCCGGGCCCGATCGCTTTTAGAGCGGCTCATCAGCCTGGAGACGGCAAAGATTTGTAGGAAAGGTCAAGTTTAGTGTCGTTTCGGGTTTAGAAGCTCTGGGACCAGCCCCTTTTTCTGCGTTCCGTGCCCCCGTCCCTGCTGGGGACAAGGCTGTTCCGTGACTAAACACGCTCTTACCGGAGTCACTTTAAAGCAGATTTTTTAGGAGCACCGGTGACTTTCAGCACCCGCACTGAAGGGCTGGTCGTGGTCCCGCAGCCGAGGGGTGGGAGGGAGCAGAGGGGAGCCCCAGGTCCCGGAGCCACGGGGGGTCCCTGCGGCCCACCTGACGGGGATAGGTAGCCCGCCCCGAAACGGCGAGCACAGAAGTCCAAATGTCACCACTCTTTTTTTTTTTTTTTAATTGAGGGCACGTGTTGGGCTCACCTTTCCGTGGTTCAATCAAATCAGCAATTGCAAGCGATAAAGGAGATCAATACAAATAACGTGAGCCTGTGGTTTTGGCTGAGGCAGGGTTAGTGGCGAGAGTGGGGTTAGACGTGGGGAAGGGTCTCCTGGTGAGTCGGAAGCACGGTAGAAGTGACCTGGGAAGAGCTTTTTCCCCGTCCTTAGGTGTTTTAAGCAAAGCTCCCGCGGTGGTGGTGCCAGGCCCTGCTCCGCACGGTGCTGTGCCTACGGGAGGGCAGAGCAGGACCCGCAGCGGCGGGGCTGGCGGCTCCCAGAAGGTGGGGGGGCTGGCAGCGAGCGGGGGGCGGAAGGCGAAAGGTTGGGAGCAAAGCTGGCCGCGGTGTGAGGTCCCCTCGCAGCAGCCCGGCGATGCCCACGCCGGGACCCGCCTCCGGCCCCTTCCCCTCTCCGCGGAGCCCGGGGGGTATGCGGGGTCCCCATCTGCAGGGGGCCCGAGGAGAGAGGCGGGGAGGCCTGCGGGAGCGGGCAGGGACCGCGCCGTCGGGGCTGGGGAAGGGCCGCAGGGGCTGGGCGGCGAAAGGGGCGAGAGCCCCGAGGGCAGCGGTGCCCCGACCCTGGGAGGGGACGGGACCTGCAAAGCCTCTCCGGGGGGGACGACACGACACCCTCGTGGATGACACGCGTGGGCCGGCTGACAAATAGTCCAGTAAACCGGCCCACGGCACCTGCGCGTCCGCGGGGACCCGGCGGGTCGGGAAAGGCATGTGTCAGTTTAACCGCGGTGTTGACTTAAGCGAAAGTGCTAAGCCATTCCTAAACCTAAGTCAATACAGACTTAAGCCAAAATTGTTATTAACGAGCTCTAATCTGATTTAAGAGCCTCCGAGCGAGCCGCGTCTACGCGGGGGGGGTGGGGGGTGGGGGGTGCGTCTCTTTGCACTGGGCCCCGCGGTGCCCGGTCCCCGGGGGGCAGCGGGATGGCTCGGCCCCGGTGGGCGAGCGCAGCCCCGGGGAGGAGCACGGGTGTCGGGGTGGCTCTGCCTCCCGGGGAGTGATTTGGGCTGGCCGGGGGTCTACCTCTGCGGGATAGCCTCTGGAAACGGCAGGCGGCTCGGCCGGCGTGGGGTGCCCCATTCCCGGGGGGAGCTGCAGGGGGGCTGCCGGGCCCCCCCGACCCTGCCCTGCCCGGGGGTGATGCCGAGGTCCGGCAGCTCCGCTCGCTCGGGAGAGGGGACATACCAGTGCATTTTTTTTTTTTTCCCCCGTCCCAATGGGGCAGTTGAGCCCTCCACTCCACCCCCCGGTGGGGGCCTTTCTTTTCTTCCCCACCAGCTTTGAGCAGCCCTGTTTCAGATTGGCCTTTTTATGTTTGATATAAAGAATAGTTGTTGGCCAATTCCATCTTTTCATCGCTGCTCTCCAGGCCCGGGTCCAAGCGGCTTGTCAGATGCTCATTAACTCCCCCTTTGGCTCTTTCCAGTGTGTCTCCTAAGCTCATTGTGCCAAGAACTAGCGCTTCTTTCTCTCTACACGGCTCCCTTTCTCTGCTCCATCAGGGAGACAAATTACTTTCCAAAAGGGATCGCCAGGGACGGTTTAATGAGAATTTCTCTAGGGCTGGCCGTGGAAATCAATGTAGTTAACATTCGGTGCACTTAATTGGACTTTTCTCTTCTGCCTCCTTCAAAAAAACTCTGAAGCTATCCTGTTAATCTCTCATTTGTAATCAATTGTGTTGACTAAACAAAAGTCTAGGTCGTCCTTTCTTCCTGTCCCAGACAATCCTTTGTTGCCTCTAAATGCCTCATTCTTGAGTGCTCCTGGTCGTGTAGATGGGTCCGATTGTTGACAGTTCATTATTGCGCTTTTGTCCATTTAATCTCCCTCGCTGTGTTTTGCATGTGCATGCCTTAATGAGCTCCGTTGGCAATTAACATGTTTCTAGCAGCAAACCGGTTGCTCAGACGTTCGGGGAGCGGAGTGCAGGGAAAAGGGCAACGCGGCTGCCCGCGGGCGGTTCGCTTCGCGGGGCCCGGCGGTACGCACCTGGGTGCGGGTCCGGGGCCCCGGGGGGAGCCCGGCGGGGCTGGCACCTCGCTCCCCGCGCCGGGGCACCGCTAACCCTCCCTTCCCCAGGCACCGGCACCGCTCAATCTGTTGTGTGCGCGGCTGCCTCGCCGGGAGAGGGTTGTGGGGGGTTTTTTTGTGTGTGTGGTGAGGGTTTTGTGTTATTATTGAGGCTTGCTGGCAAGAGTGCCGAAGTGTGAGCAGTCGTGGACAGCAGAAACATCTTGTGAGGGAGAAGATAATTGGAGTCTCTGGCGTGTGTGTGTCTGACAGAGCCGCCCCTCCCCCGCGGTCTGTGTGCCGGGATCCGGGTGAGATCCCGGGGGGGGGGGGCGGGCCGGCCGGCGGCGAGCGCGCTGCCGTGGCCCCTTCCCGCTGCCGGGGGGGCCGGAGCGGCACCGGGCTCGGGGAGGGCCGCCCGCCGCCCCCCGGGAGGGGCGAGGTGACCGAACCCCTTCGGGGTGCGCCGAGGATGCAGCTCCCACTCTCAGACGGCTCTGCGAGCAGCGTCGCTTTTTATAAAAAAATAAACAAAAAAACCCCACAAAAACGCGAAAAGACGGCGCTGCCGTAGTTCCCTCGGCGGGAGCGGGTCGGGAGGGCCGGGAAGCGGCCGGGACCGAGACCGGCGCTCGCCTCCTCCGGGACCTCGTCCCGCACAGCGCCCGCACCGAGAGGGGTCCCTTCCCGCGGCCGCCGCGCTCTCCCGCCCCGTCTGTGGCAGGGGAGGGCCGGGCTCGGCCGGCGGTTCGCGGCTCCGCTTCGGGGGCGTTTTTTCCCCCGCTGAGGGTTCCCAGAGCGGTGGCTTACGGCGACGGGGGTTGCATTCTTTTCTTTTTCTTTTTCTTTTTTTTTTTTTTTTGTTTTTTAAATTTCCTTTTAATCTGAACATCTCTCAAAATCTTCAACACTAAAACTCTGGCACGATCTTTCCCCGCCGCCGGCATCCCTGGGCGTCCTTTCCCGCTCCTCTCCCGACCCAAACCATCCAAACGACAATTCCGGCGCTTAAAAACGCAAACCCCGAGCAACCCGGCGGTCGGCCCCGCCGGCCCCGGCCGGCTCCCCGGGGAGCTCCGCGGCCGAACGGCGGGTCCGGCAAGTCGGAGCGGGGGGGCTCGCCTCGCCTCCCGCCCTTTCACCGCGCAATTAGGCGGGGAAGGGGGAGCTCCCCGGGACGCCGTCCCCAGGCATTTCGGCCCCTTCCCCGCTTCATTGGCGAGCCCGGCCGGAGCAGCACGCACAGGCACGGCCGGCTCACCCCGCCGGCATAATGCTGCTCCTAACGACGTGGCCGGAATAGACACTTGCACATTAAAAAGTGAGGGGGGGGGGGAGATGAGAAGGGAATAGTTAGTGTAATCCAAGCGCTTGATTATCCATATTCTGATCAAAAAGAGTTTCTGAGGCCTGCTGGGAGTGATTAGATTAATGTAATGCGGTTTGAAGGGTCTGTGTTTTCTCTCTTAATTTGGGTCATTACTCGGAAAGCAAGCGTGAGATCATTTCATCTGCATGCAGGGGAAGAGAGTCATTCAGGAGCGGCTGAAACACGCCGAAACGACCCGGCCCCGGCGAGCGGCGCTGGGAAACCGGGAGCCGCCGGCCGGGGGTCCCGCACCGGCGCGGCAGGGTCCGGGTACGGGGCGGGGGGAAGGCGGCCGCCCGGTTCCCTCCCGCCCTCGCTCGGTTTCCTCCAGGGCCCGCGGCGCTCCCGCAAGCCGCGTTTACAGCGGGGTTACACGTCGCCGTTCAGCCCGGTCCCCGCTCGGGCCGGGGACGAGGTGGGAAACGAGACGCCTGCGAAGGGCCGGTTTATTGTCCCGTGATAGATAGATATAGATATATATATATTCCTCACTTATTCGAGCGTACATTTAAAATGGAGATTTACAGACACGTATAAAGAGCGCTGTCCTGGCGGGGGGGCGGCCAGCCCGGCCCCTCCTGGCCCGCTCCCGCAGCGCGCCGTTAAATAAGATTCCTCTTATATACAACTGCGGCTCGGGGTCGCTTGCTACCGGCGGCTGAGCTCGCTGGGGAAGAGACAGAGAAGCGAAGGCCGGTTCGGACGGGTGGAGCGGGGCGGTGCGGCGGGCCCTTAGCTCTGCCCGCCGCGCCCGGGGTCCCGCGGCGGCGGGGGAGCGCTGGAGACGCTGTCGTGCAACTTTCGGACGTGCTTCTTTAAATCAAAGTTTCTGCAAAATCCTTTCCCGCAAGTGACGCACGTAAAGGGCTTCTTGTCGTTGTGGGTGTGCATGTGGAAAGTCAAGTTATAGATCTGGTGGAAGGCTTTGTTGCAGATGGTGCACTTGTACTGCTTCTCTCCGCTGTGGGTCAGCTTGTGGTTCTTGTAGTTGCCTGCGGGAGAGGAAGAAGGTGGAAGGAGGGGGTTACCCGAGGGTGCCCGGGCCGCACAGGTAAGGCAGGGCGGGACGGGGGGGATGCGTTAGGAAGTGTGTGTGTGCGTGTGTCCCGCACCCCCGTCCGAGTTGTCAAACCCGGTCCGCGTCAGCGCGGAGCAGCGCGCAACTGGCACGGCACAAATGAGCGGCGGGGTCAGCCCGGTGACCCGCGGCAAACGGAGGGCTCTGGATTAGGACGGGGCCCCGGCACCTCTCATTTAAAAAGCATTTAGGGAGAACCGTCAGCAGTCCCCGGCGGTGCGGCCCGGCTTGGAGGGAAAGTAATTGGGAGCAGCGGCGGCGGCTCTGCCCGCGCCCCTTCTCTTCCCCCAGCCGGGCAAGGCTCGCCGCGTTTAATCCCCGCTAATGGTGGGCGAGGGCCCCCGGCCCGGCCCGGCTCACCTTTCTGGTGGAAGCCCTTGCCGCAGAACTCGCAGACGAAGGGCTTGTAGCCGGCGTGGATGCGGATGTGGGTGTTGAGCGTGGAGCTCCTGTTGAACGCCTTCCCGCACTGGTTGCACTTGTGCGGTTTCTCCTGCACCGGATGGGGGGGGCGAGAGGCCCGTCAGAGGGGGTGTGCGGGGGGGGGGTGTACCTCCCCCCGCATCCCGACCGCCCCCCACCTACCTGGGTGTGGATGATTTTGTGCCGGCACAGGGTGCTGGCCTGGCGGAAGCCCTTCCCGCAGACCTTGCAGACGAACGGCCGGGCCCCGGTGTGCACCGGCATGTGGCGGGTGAGGTTGTAGTGCGCGTTGAACACCTGCGGGAAGCCGAGGTCAGGCACGGCCCCGCCGCCCCCGGACCCCCCGCCCCTCGCCCCCCCCCCCCCCCCCCCCCCCGCCTCCCCTTACCTTGCCGCACACCTCGCAGGTGAAGTTTTTGGGCTTGCCCTCCGCCGCCCCGCCGCCGCCCCCCAGCTTGGCGTGGCCCTTGGGGGGGCCGCCGCGCTCCGCCGCCTCCTTCATCACCTGGTCCAGGTGCCCCGGCAGCCGCTCCTTGTGCGCGAAGGGCGGCGGCGGCGGCGGCGGCAGCTTCTCGGCCGCCAGCCCCGCCAGCTTGGCGTTCTCCAGCAGGAAAAGCTTCTGGTGGGCCGAGAGCCCCCCCGGCGGCGGGGCGCCCAGCAGGCCGGCCGGGAAGAGCTGTCCGTGCAGGAGGTCGGCCGGGTGGTACGCCGCGTCCAGGTAGTTGAAGTAGTAGAGGGAACGGGGGGCGGCGGGCACGGCCCCGGCTTGGTGGATGACCTGCGGCTTGACGAGCCGGGCGCCGGGCTGGCCCAGGGCGAGCTCTGCCTTGCAGCAGACGCCGCAGTTGGCTTTGCAGAGCCCCGCGCCGCCCCGCAGGCTGCTCTTCCACAGCTCCGAGTAGTTGAGGAGAGTCTTGGAGGGCAGCTCGTAGCCCAGCGGCGGGATGGGGATCACGCAGGGCAGGGGCGAGCACAGGCTCAGCGGCTTCTTGCCCGGCTCCGGCTCCGGCCCGCCGTGCCTCTGCTCGAAGGCGGGCTTGGGCTCCGAGGTCTTGGCCATGATCCGCTCGATGGAGAAGGCCAGGGTCTTGGAGGGGTTAGCGGCGGCGGCCCTGCCGTCGTGCCGGGGGCAGGAGGAAGGCATGACCGTCTCCAGCGACCCCGAGCTCGCCATGTCGCTCCGCCGTGCGGGAACTTGGTGTGAGCAGCCACTCGCTCCCGCTCTCGGCTCTGCGTCCCAGAAAATCCAGGAGACAAATCAATTTAATAAGCACCTTGTTCTCCCCCCACCGCCACCCCCCCCCCCCCCGCTCGCCACCGGCACCCCCTCCCTATTTACATTCAAATGAACATATCCAAGAACAATGGCACGTAGGGTACCAGATTACTGCTCATTAAGCGGAACACGCTAAAGTAACATGCAAGCTAGACCTTGTTAGTCTTTAAAAAAAAAAAAAAAAAGAAAAGAAAAGGAAGAAAAAGCCAAACCTCCCCCAGCCCAATGCCACCCAGCCCCACCGCTGGTCGCGGACCGGGACCTGCGGGGGCAGGGGCGGGGGGGCTCGCCCTGGGACCCCTTACCTCTGCCCAGCGCCGGCGAGCCGCATCCAAGCAGCGCGGTGCGGCCACAGTCACATTTTGATAGCAAACATCTTCCCGAGCGTCAGATCACGGTCTCGTACATTTAAAGCTGACATCACATGAAGTCACTCCGAGCAGAATGACATGGGGATGCCACCATGGAGCTTCCCCGAGCCGAGGCGCCGGGCTGGAGCGCGGTGGGCTGGGGCAGAGAGAGGAAGAGGAGCCCCCCCCTCCCCTCCACGCACAATTTCCTTCCAGTTTAAGACGCACAAATCGCTCGTGTGCGAGCTGGGTTTTTTTCGTCTCTCTCTCCCTTCTCAAAACGCAACTTGCAAAGCAGAGGAATCGTTTTGCATGTGGCAAATTAGAAGGCAAGTGCGATTCACAAGTTGGGTGGAAAAGAGTGCTCCAGTTCTTGCTGGGGTTAGAAGAGCCACTCCGAGTGAGCGTGAGGATTTTTTTTTTCCTTCCTTTTTCTTTTTTTTTTAAAGAAGGGGGAGAATGATTTTTTTTTTTTTTTTTCCTAAAGCAACTACCACGCAACCATGCTCTAGTTATTTTGGCAACCCATCTGCAATCAGCTCCGTTGCAACCGAGCTGGAAGATAATTAATAAATTGTCACTTATCTGCGAGCCTCCCCAGCATGTATAAATTAATAGCCAACCCATTAATTAGGACAGTGTATTAATGTTAATTAAACTAAGTTTAATTCCACCCCCCCTCCCCTCTCAGGGTAGCTGGTGATTAGCCTTAAATAAACGCGGAGGGAGCCGAGCCCAGGGCTGGGTTTTCGCTGTTAAAAAAAAAAAAAAAAAAAAGGACCCGTGCGCTGCGAACGGGAGTTTTGCGAATTGTCACATTGTCACCCCGAAAGGTGCCCGCTTCCCCGGGGGCAGCCGGGGGGCTCTCCCTTTCCCTTCTAGCCCTGGTCCCAGCCCCCTTCTCCCCCCCCCCCCAAAAAAAAAAACCAAACCAGGCGACGCTACGTTATAGCGGCTGAATGCTGGGGTTTCTTCCCTTCCTCTCTCTAATTAAAACGACTTGACGCGGGAGGGGAGGATTTGCAGAAACCTCAGAGGCGAGGACGCGGTAGCTGAGGGGGTCCCGCGTCCACCTGTCTCGGGGGGCCCGGCGGCAGCACCTCCCGCGGCCCCTCGCGCCCGCCCCGTCCCTCGCCGCGGCCATTCAGCCCGGCCGGGTCTCGCCCGGCGATGCAGGGCGCTCCGCTCCCTTTCACTCGGAGCCACTAAAGCGCTGCGTGGAACCTGGTTTTGTGCGTTTCTAAAATAAAGGGGAGGCTTATCCGGGGGAGGGGGGGAGCGAAGGGTTTAGATTGAGCCTGGCCAGAGGTAAAGCAAGCAATGAAAAGGCCCCTATATATATATATTATTATTTTTTTCTTTCCGCCTGCCTCGCACGCCTGAACAAAGTTTGGAGGAATTCGGGGTTTTTGTGCGGCGCTGCCCGAGCCGCGGGTCCCCTCCCCGCCGGCTGTTTGCAGACAGGCTCTTTCACCTGCGAACGACAACACGCTCCAGAAACAAACTTTGAAAGCGGCGGGTGGAGAGGAGCTGCCCTGCCCCGGGGGCTGGGGGGGGGGCACCCCGCCTCGGGGATGGGGATGGAGATGGGGGGGGTCCAGCCTGGAGCATCAGGTGCCGGCGTCCGCCCCGCCTGGGTCTGGTAGGGTCGGCGTGCGAGGGAGGGGGGAACCCGCCCCGCTTTTCTGGGGGGGGAAGGGATAGGGTGGGACGGGACTGCGGAGAGCCGCACGCAGCGGGACAAGGCTGCGGGAGAGCCCGGCTGAGCGCCGGGGAGCCGAGCCGCGCCGAGCCGAGTCTCCGCCGGGCAGCGGGCAGGCAGCGGCTGGGCTCCGCTCGCTCCCGGGGCTCGCCGGCTTTAGCAAAGTATTTAATTAGCCTCCACAAACTTTTTTTCCTCGCCTGCAGATTATACTGAGTGGAGGGTTGGGAACTATTTTACACCTTGCCACTCACATGTTAATTAATCTCTATCTAACCCTAATTGCAGTTTATTCAAGCACCGCTCAACAGCTCACCCACACAATAAACACTGGGGCTGCTTTTATCCATATTACTCCCCGCTCACACGTTGAGTAATTAACTCCAGTACCAACTAATAGTGCAAACAAATATTTTCTGTAAACGAGATGATTTCGGGCGGGATAAAAGAGGGCTGCGAAGCCAGGGCCGGGAGCTCGCTGCCAGCTTCCCCGCGCCGCCCTCGCCCTCTCCGGGCTGTTTGCAGGGCTGGGTCTCTCCCTCCTGCCCTCCCCAGCCCCGGGGCCGCCTCCTTCCCTGGGAGCGGAGCCCGAGGCCCGGTGCGGGGTGCCGGCTCCTGGGTCGGGCCGCGCGAGGAGCCGGGGCACCGCACGCCTTGCGCATCAGCGCTGCGGGATCCCGGCTCAGACCCGGGCACCGGAGCTCAGCATTTTAATTGAAACCGCAGGTTTAGGCACAGCTGGAGGCTGTCTCTATCGATTCGACTTCTGTCGTTCCGGCAAGCGTGTTACGACCGACCGACTCCGAGCCCGCGGCCCCGGCCCCGCCACCCGGCCCTCGGCCCCTCTCCGGCCGGTCCCGAGCCCGCCCCGGCCGCCGGCATCGAAAACCGGCGGGAGTTTCCTTTCCGCCCCCCGACAACCGGACCCGCTCGGCGGGGGGGTCCCGGGGATCCATCCAGGGTGGGTGCCATCCGGGCGGGGGGTGCGGGGTCCCGCGGGCCCGGCAGGGGCAGCGGGCGCTGAGCGTTTATGGTCCGCTGGAAGATGACTTGGGATCCTCCTGGTTATTGGACTTGGCAGCTGCTTAAACTCCACAGTGGAAGCTGCCGAAAGTTATTAGCGTTATGCTTCGATCTCTCTGAAATGGTGGCTTTGATTTCTATGCTGCTTTGCTTATTATATGTTTTTGTTGTTGTTGTTTTGGGTTTTTTTGTTGTTTTTTTAATAGCGAAAGGTGATGGACAACCGGGCGAGCCACCAGCCCAGGCAATTAGGATGGGGCTGCCGGGGGAGGCAGCTTCTGATGTGAATTTGTAGCTTTGTGGCCGGTGCAAGGTGCGGCGGAGGGGCCTGGGGTCGGGCTGGGAGGGCAGCAGGGCTGGGTGCTGCCCGGGCCCCACCGTGCTGGGTTTGGGTCTGGCTCAGCGCAGGGCAGCAATTCTGCCCTCAGAGCACTGCTCAGGGATGGCCCCGAGGAGTTCGGGTGGAGTTCGGTTTGCAGTGGTCAGAGACAGACGCTTTTTGGACAAATTAGCAAGCAATGAATGGGGAAATGAGGAGAGCAGAGTTTGGGGCTGGGGTGGGGTTGTTACCCGTTTGAATACTTCCCGTTCCCCCTTCGAAACTATGGTACCTCGCATACCGGGAGCAGTACCAATGCCGCAGCCCCCACGAGCAGCCCCCCTGCTCCTGCCGGGCACTTCGGGCCGGTGGGGTGACCCTGCTGCCGTGTCACCCGGCGGGGACCACCACTGTGCTTGGGGCAGGGGCAGCGCATGGCGAGGCCACCTGGGCTGTGGCAAAGGCGCCGAGTCCCTCCAGACTATTTTTTCAGCCCATTCACAGAGTTATGCACACATTACTGCGTATACATAGGCAGATAATTCTGATTTATTTTATTTGGGGTTTTTGGTGGGTTTTTTGGCATAATGAAACACTGCTGGGGAGCTAGGTTTTGGAGCACTGCATGGGTCCCAGAGCAAATGTGGTTAGTGGGATTTTGGAAGCACACTGGCCCAGAGTCCTCGCATGGCTGTGCTGGTTGACTTTGTCAGTGACGGCAGGGGTAGCGTTGGCATTTTTAACCTGAATCTGATTTTAAGAGCTGGTATCTGACCTGCTCCTAAAGCTGTTTTTGAAATCTAGCCCCGCTGCAGAGCAACCGGCAGGGCACCGTGGCAGGAGCTGCACAGAGTGCCTCAATGGCAATCAAACTGGCTTATGTAATTCTAAAAATGGCAACTCCTTACTTGCCACATCTCTTTCTGTCTATGCAGAGAGTCCTGCAGAGCTGCCAAACAGAAGCAATTGAATGAACTCTTTTCTCGGCTCATTCCTCCTTCCGCAGCTCGGAGAAAGTGAGCCAGAGCCTATTCTAGTTTGCCTGTCAACAGGAATGGTAGCTAACGGCTCGATCCCAGCCGGGCTTTGTGCCCCAAAAACACTGCCTGCCTGTGAGGAGTGGAGAGAGACATCATGGGTGAAGCCTAGTTCCTGGCGTGAGACCGGTCTGGCCCAGGAGGCAGTCGAGGAGCTGGCGGAGTCCACGTCGTGTCTGAAGTCAGCCCGGCCAGTAAGGCAAGCAAGAAACTGTTGAAGGGGTGAGCTGCTGTTCTCCACCCTTGTTGTCGGAAATAGTAATTCTTCACGTTGCAGTAACGGAGCAATGCTGCATTTCATTTCTGAATGCTGAAACTGAAAGATGTCCCTTCCTAATGTTTTGAGGTGTTGCACTTTTTCGTTTCGAAAGAGTGGGAGCTTTTAAATTTTTCTGTTTTTGAGGTTTTTTTTCCCCTTATTTTCTATTTAGGAGAAAAGGTGGGAGGAAGGAGAGAAGGAGAATATAATGGGGGGATGGCCTTGTTCTCACTTTCCTACTGAAAACATTTGAGAAAAAGGAGCAAAAAGCAGTGAAAACGGGTAGAAGCCCAATTCAGTTTTGTGTTTCCATTCCTTCCCTTTTTTGCTTGAAAGAAGGATGGCCAAAAAGATAAGTGGGACAAACCCCACGTGTTTTGAATTATTTTCCCCTTAATGAGATAGAAAACCATCTCATTTTCAGAATTACTTGCTTTTTCAATGGAAAAAACAAATAGAGTAAGGAGCTTTCCACTGTCTGTGTTTGCAACTCACCCCCCACGCGGTGTTGTCCAGTCTTTCAAGCTGTGCCGCATGTTACGTTGTTCGAGGTTTGTATTTGCCCTCGTTCGACCTGTTGTCCCCATCTGCTGCAGAGCAGGACTCCGTGGGCTGTGAGGTACCAAGGTGACGGCGGATGGCAGCACGTTACCTCCTTCCTCCAGGCCACGCGAGACCGGCTGGGCTGCAGCATCCTTGTCCCTGGTCGTGGTGGCTAAGTTGGAGAAAGCCTGGCAGGACTCCCAGGTTGACTGGTGAAACTACTGCCATGCCATCTCAGCACAAGAAAAGTGCCAATTTCACCCCGGAAGACATGATCTAGAAGAACCACTAAAAATCACCCCAACAATCAGAGCCCAAACTAAAAATCCAGACCTTGTTATTGCAGGAGAAATCTTCAATGCACGACCCAAGTATTCCCTTAATGTTCAAGAACACCCACAAATTTTGTAAAAATAGCTGATAATTTATTTATTTGATTTAATTATGAGCCTAGCTTGTGAATTTGGGGTGGGGGCGGGGGTGGGGCTGGAGTTGGTGATGCTGAAGAACCGATTTAAAAAAAAGCCCAGGCGAGTCATCAGCTCTGGGGAGCAGGGGAGCTGCTTAGGCGCTTCCTCATGAAACTCAGAGCATTGCAGAATCCACCAAGGGCTCTGAGGTTTCTCGGGTGAGGAGGTCCCTACCAGGGTGACCATTTCTCCCCAAGGGAGCTGTGGGCCTTTGGCTCCACAGTCCATGGATGAGGCTGGTGTCCCGTGGCCTTGGCCAGTTTGTGTTGGAGGGACTGGCTCCTCTCTTCCTGCGTACCCACCTGGGTTGACAAGGGTAGGTCTGTCATGGTGAGCATTAGCTGTGCCTCAGCAGGTTGTCCTTCCTGTCCCCACTGGGCTGTGCTTCTGGGTGACCTCCAGCCCTGGTGAATACGTGGCTATGGGACGCGTCCCTGTCCCTTAGGTGAGGGTCCAGATGGGCTTGGAGGCTGCCATGTGCTCTGCTTCTGATGTACATCACAAAACCAAACCTGCAGTCTTTGCTGTTTTAGCTGACAGAACAAAACCCTTCCCTGTAACCAGTGTTCACCACCACGTTCACTTCAAGCCTTCAAGCTATTCCTGTCCTCCTTCCTCCCCGCCGGTGCGTGCCTCTCCTCTCCAGCTGACAGCCTGGGACAGCCCCCTGCGATCAGCTGCTTGTGCAGTCCTAAACGGTGTGGCCTTTGTTCCCCCCAGCTGTCGTATCCTCCGGGATCCGCAACAAGTCCTCCTCTTACAGACCCTGTCTTGTCAGTCCCCAATCTGATCTGACCACCTGGTTTGTTTTTGAATCGAGCACTTAAGTCATAACATTTCTGTTTATTTCAACAACTGTATTCCTTGCATAGGAAATGAGCCAAGATGGTCTAAGGCGGGGAGAGCGAAGCATGTCGTGGTTGTAATTGCTTTTGCTCTCCCAATATCAAATTTTACAGTATAATCAAAATCTTATTTTTTTACTACTGGACTCTGTTATTGACTTAATCTTCTTAAGTGCTCCTATTATTCCAGTGATTTCATCGTTGCATGTTGATTTTAATCTTTTGATCTCCATATTAGCTACTGCCTGCAACTAATTTGTTGCTCAGTGTTTTTCTTTGTTTTGACCTGTGAGGCATTTTCCTCATGGCACACAACTCTGCTGGCAGATTGCATATAATCTCTGCACTTTTTTTTTTCCCATATTTTGCATAGTTACAACAAATGCAGATTTACAACTTGAAATGGAATCTGCATCTTTTAGGAAGGCTGAGGAAAATATCACTTCAGGTTTAGCTGAAGAGCCTAAACGTGCTTGAATAAAGGAAACACGGCTGAATACAGCTCACCGGAGAGAGGTGTCGCGCAGGCTTTTCAGTCCAGCAAGTTCCGAACAGGTGGCAACTGCAGTAATTGTAACTTATATTACATGCAGTCAGGGATCAAAGAGTTCCTGAAAGCGTTGCTAGACCGAAGACGAAGAGGGCTGGGTTTTGTGAATGGTTGAAGGGCCCCTCCTAGCTGGACTCCACCTGGCGCGGCGGTGGCTCTGTTGAATCTCAACACCGCAGGGCAGGTTTTTGAACAAACATCGGTGACAGTGGTGGTGGTGCGGAGTTGTGAACTTCACAAAGTGCAGAGGTTGAAATATGGCTCGGCTGCGTTTTGGCTGGCCATTAGATGAGTGATTTTTCCCTTGGTAGTTGATGGTTTAACCTGTGCTGGTTTATCGGGCGCTTTGTTTGCTTTAGCTTTTTCTTTTAAAGCTTAGAGAAGTAATTTTTGCCTTGGGTTTGCTGTGACTTTTTTAAAAAGAACACAGCCTGAACATTGACAAAATCATCTTTGCTTTGCTGCATGCCTGTTTATGCTTCTGAACACAAATTGTCTTGTAATATTTTTGACGTTTTGGTCACTAGAGAGGCAGAAAAGCAATTTCTAAGATGCCTATGGGCCAGGAGACATGCATTACAGCAGAGGGGAAAGAATCTGTTAGTTGCTGAAATATAAAACAAATTGGATGAACAGCTGCTGACACTTGTCAGTCAAATAGTTGATAGCATTTTCAGTCTCCATGCCACATGCTTTAAGTAAGTCTGTCAAAAAAAGGATATTTTCGCTGGACTTCCCTGTAAATATGAGAGAAGTTTTGGCCTGATCTATCATTTAAAATTTTGCTGGCAGAGGAATGAAATTTTCCTCTTTCCCCAAAACTGATTGACATAACTGTACTGGCAGATTCTTCATCTAGGTGCAGTTGTACTGGCAGGAAGTCCTTTGACTGTTGGAGCTCATTCCGTCGCAGCAATGGGTTGAAGCGAAACCGGCAGCAGACCTTTGCGTCCCTTGGCTGGGTTTGCCAGAGCGCTCCTGTCCACCAGCCAGCCCTTCAGATGCTGCCTGAGGTGCAGCTTTGCTCTGCGGAAGCCCAACTCCTGTCCGAAGCATAGTCTGTGGCCAGGAAGGCTTTAAACATGAATTTATGCTTTTCAGGCAAAACCAAACCGTTTTGGATTGAACATTTCAGCAGGATTAACCCAAGCTGGCACTTCTCGCTCCTGGTGCCGTGGCGCAGCACCCATATAGGACAGGGTCGGGCTGGCAGCACCCACGTAACCATTTCCAGGGTTAAAGGCAGGAGGGATCAGGGTACAATGTGCTCCTTTTCTCAACCGTGGGCTGCGGGCTCAGGAGCGGGACGTTAAATCCTGCTTTGCAGGTACATGAGTTCTTCTTCCTGCTCACACTAAAGAGTGTAACTTGAAGCTCATCATTTGGGTCCGAACTCCATAAAAGAAGGAAGGTGGCTAATGCTTCCTTATTTGGAACATGTGGTCAAGCCTGACATATCCTCAGGGTTGTTACGGACTCTCTGAGGTGCTTTATTGGGGTTTGAGGACGCGTGAAAAAGCTGTCACAGGCTACAGGGTCATTGCTAATGACAGAGAAACTCAGACAAGGGTGTCCATCACTGCTGTTTCAGGGAGGCACCTATGTGCGTTAGTGATGCACAGCCAAGGATCATCTCCTGAATGCTGCGCCCACACTCTTTCATTCAAAAAACTGAGCAGGGCTCACTGTTTTGAAAGGTGACAGGTGGAAGTGGGCTGTGTTTTTACCCAATAAATATTTCATGTCAAAAAAAAAAAAAAAAAAAAAAGGGACCCAGTTCCAGAGCAGAATCAAGCTGTTTCTCCAGCTCTGCTCTGCCTGACTGGGAGCAGAGCTGCAAATTTGGGTGTCTCCCACTGCTCTTTGCTACCAGCCTGGTGACCACCCCAGGCAAGGCTTTCCCAGCGCCTCCTCTTGGAGCTGTTGCCATTCTTATAAATATTTGGGACAGCTGAGGGAGAGGATGAAGAGGGCATGAGCGCACATATGCATCAATATGTGTATGGGTCTCAAGTTTCTCTCAACCACCTAGAAAGAAGGGACCGGGTGGTGCTTGTGGTTTGTTTGATGCTTTGTGTCTTGTGACACTTGTTTTGTCAGGCAAATCTTGTGAGGGCTTCAGGGTGTGATTGAAGGCTGCAGTCATAAGGGTGCCAGGCTATAGAAGGGTTTTGTATGTGCAGAGGCACCTAAACTGGTTTTGGTGGACTCAGCATGACTTAAACACTCTGCTGCTACTTCAGTACCTCTGGGGATTTAGGACCAAGTATTTTCACAACTGGAGGGTGGCTAAGAAAGGGAGGTGAGACCACAAGGCCATGTTCCCGCATAAGTCCTCAGAGACGGCTTTTCCTGGCCATGCTTTTTTCTACCAGCATTGCCGAGCAAGATGAAAACCAAGTGGTCTGCTGGGCTACAGTCAGGATTCAAAACTTGTCAATGCTAATACATCAAGTGGCTTATCAACACGTATGTGGTGCTCAGTGTGCATGCCTACCACCCACTCCTGTAGTAAAGACCCTGCTAATGTCCCTGTTCCAAGGGGGGTGGTGTACCCAGGTCACCATGGGTGTTGAATGTGTAGGTTATGGCCATCCAGATGGGGCTGCAGAGCACCTCCAGAGCCAGGTGCTAAACTCTGCTGCAGAGGGAAGGGACCCAAACATCCAGCATTGCAGGTGAATGTGCTGCAGACTCTGTAACTATCCCACCCCCATCTGGGACTCAACACCCCCTTCACACGCTGTTCCCAGAGGTCTCCTCCTCTTCTCCTGTGTCCAGGGAGTGGCTCATGGGAATTGGAAGATCGTTTAGTTTAACGGTTCATTACATCAGGCAGGTTCATCCAGGCAGGACATTTTGCCAACATTTGCCCATCTTTTATTTGTGGGTAGTGAACGTTTGTCCTTGTTCCCCAGAGTGGCGACAGGATGCTGTGCTTGGAGGGTGAAGGACATCAGCTCTTCTGCCTCTCTCTCAAACGACTGAAACCCAGCATAGCAGGAGTCACTTCTGGTTTGAATGGCTGCTGGGAAGGAGTGACTGCAAAACCTCTCAGAAAACTTCCAACCTAACATGCTTTCCATCAAACCAGCCTGCTTTTTAATTTCAGCGAGGTGTCTGCCCCATGCCGTGTGTGTGAGTGCCCGGCAGGCTGCTGCAACTGGCCGCCTTGGGAGATGTTACAACACAAACTGAGGCCTCTTGGTGGGATGCAAGACTTGGGCAAGGCCGGTGACCGTGTAACAACAGGGGCTGTACTAGAGCAGACCATCGGTTACATGTCCAGAGACAGATCATAGGCTGTAGAGCACAGATAGCTGTGGAAAAAACTGCAGAGGTGACAGCAGAAATGCCCTTGTACCTGGGGAACAGTCTGGTCCCACCCTGACCTTTGGGAGCAGATCAGGAAATCATCCTCTTAATTAATAAACTGTAAAAACACCCATGAGAAAAGAAAATGCCTTTATTCTGAGAGGTGGGGGCTCTTACATCTCAGCTTGTAATTTATTTTTTTCTAAGGCAGACATAAAAAGACTCCATAATTTATTCTTAGGACATCTGAATAGTTATTTATTGAGAAGCCACAGTTCTCACACTTTTACAACTGTCGGCTTGTATAAGGCAAAAAAAGCAAGATGGACCACTATTTTACACAGAAAGTAAAAGCTTTGGAGGGGGAACTGATGGACATGCAGTTACCGGTCAAAATGCAATGTACATGACATATATAAAAACCATTGTGAAACAGAGGAATTGTAGATTATGGTTACAATCTACTGAAATAAATATTCAATATATTATTATAAACACATTTGTATAGTCTAAGATTGTAATTAAAGTTGTCTTTGTACATACACGGTTATTTGAAATTCAAACAAAAATGTAACATTTAGAGGAGCAAACGTCAACATAAAACAACTGCTTTGGACTTGTAATGTGGCATGAGATATCCATAATGATAGGATTAATCTGGTGTGGCAATTAGAATGACTAATCCTTTGGGATGTAGCCTCTCTGGAGTTAACTGCATATTGAAGGGAAGAGCCTGGTACATTAACAAGGATGCAGAATGATTCAAACGGCTGTCTGGGTTTGTTTGTTTTCTGGTTTTTAAATGAACAGAAAGAACAAAAAAATCATTTGTAATTGCCTCGTTCTTCTTTTAAAAACAAAGCTGTTTTTTTTTTTATTAATTTTAAGCAGTTGGCATCCACAGAAGAGAAACAAAGAAATGAAAGGACTCGATTCACTCATCTTCACAACAATTTACCATCAATGTATATACAGTACATTAATGAAGCATTGTTTAAACTTTAATTATAACAGGGACACACCTAGCATGTTTTCTATGTACTTTTTCCATTAACAGTATTAAACAATGGTGCTCCATATTGCTTATGAACATATAGATATGAAATATAGGAAACCGACGAATCAAAGAGAGGTGCTAATCTTATTACCACACAGCTAACATGGCATTTGTATTGGTAAACTTCTCATGGGCATTTAGAGCTGACATAAAAATTCCTAATGTGGCTAACTGAGTTACAGATGAGGTACATGCACGGATACCAGGCCACCCCCAGCTGGTCCTCCGGGCCAGCATCCCTAGTCATCCTCTTCGTCTTCCTCATCGCTGTCCTTCATGGTGATCCCCTGGAGCCCTCCGCCTTCGCTGACCGACGCCGTGGCCTCCTCTACTGTCAGCCGGTTCCGGATGGTCTCGTAGGTTTTGCTGTTTAAGGTGGAGTCCAGCACACCTTGCAATCGGAAATCCCGGTACGTTTTCTGGAGCGGGGAGAGGCACGGAGGGAGGAGGAGACAGCACAGAGGTCAGGGCCGACACCGGCTCCCCTGCTTCACCGCAGTGGTCAGCCCATGCCCCCGTGCCCAGGGTTTGGGGCCGCTAATGGAAAATCCCAGCCCCGGGAACGTTTTACATCACCCCGGGCAGCACAGGGGCTGCAGGAGGGGTTCTGTGCTGGCCCCCGCTCGCCGTGGCAGAGGTTGGTCCCTTTAGGGTGCCCTGAGCAACAAATGTGGGCTCTGCGACTCCGGCCCTGCCGTGGCAGGGTCTGCAGGGCGGCTGCGCCCCAGCTTCGGAGCAGGGAGGTGCTGGGGGAGCTTTGCAGGTCGGGGTCTGGAAACACCTCGAAGCAGCAGGTAAGGGCTCTGCTCCAGCGAACTCTCCTTGCTTCTGGATGCACTCAGCCTGCCTGTAACGTCAGTTATCTTTCCTCACGCAGCAGAGCGCTTATCGCCCGTAACCACAGACGTGATTACACGTTCCTGGAATGCTCTGTATTAAATAATCCTGCCTACAGTACTGGGATTAAATAAGCTAAGTCCAGGATACCGTGGAAAATTGTTGATTTATAAACATAAGCACATGGCATGTGTCTCCTAAATCTCCCTTTCTTCACCTAATTCTGAAAGTGGGGTTGTAACTATAGCTTCCTTAGTTGGCTATATTTCCCCTGTTATTATGATTACTATCTCTCATTTGACTTTATGTTTAAAAACTTCTCGACCCTGTGAGATAAAACTCTGGCCTCGTAGTTCATTTAATTCTGCTCTGTGCTCTGCATGGAAACTATTTACTGTTCTGCTATTTCAGAAAGTCCCTGGATTTGTTGTAGCTGCTTCTGAATGTAATATTGGTATAAATAAAGCACAAGGAAGAAAGCTTTCCTCAGCTAGCTGACAAGTAGAAATAATTTGTCTGTGCCTGTTGTTTTCAGTTATGAAAAGCGCATTTAATACATTTCAGTTTTAATTTATTCATGCCTTCAATGTGTTCACTGCACACAAGACCATAAACATTATAAATTACTAGACCAAAAAGCATCAGATAGAACCTAAAATGATCAAAAATATATTTACCCCCTTCTGTGATCTTATTATTTCATGTAAACCACTGCGATTTCACACTGAAATAATTATCATTAGTCCAAGGCACGCACACACACACATATACACATACACGTGCACTCAAGGAAAAAAATGTTACTTTCAGGGTATGTTATCTCACCTTTGTGCTCTCTTAGAGTTGATTATATACACCCATTGTAAAAGAAACAACTTCAATTAACTATGAGAACAATCCTCATTTGCATTCTGCTGATAATCACAAGCCATAGCTGGGCTTAAATGTTTCTCTGTATAACAGTGTTAAAAACTTTTGGTTTGATTTAACCCATTTTAACACTGGAGGTTATTGGTGTGATCAACCTGTTTGTCCACAAAAAGGCTAATTCTGGTGTGCTTATTGTACAGGTAGGGTCGAATAGCAACAGAGTTTTCCTTTTTTCATGCAAGCTGTTACTTTGTTCTTACTTGCACACCTGTATTTTGCATCTATATGCATTTCAGGTTCCTGTTTATCCTTTGCTACATGCCATACACGCAAGTATCTTAATTTTCAAGAATTTTAATGAATGGCTTAATTTATTTGTCAGCGACAGTTTGCCTGGGAGAACACGCTGCACACACGCAGGCACACACACAGCATCCGACAGCAGGATGGTACCAAAACACATCGGCCGATTACCTTTACTATCCTAATGAGAGTTTTCAGTTGGTAAATGTGAAGCTGGAGGTCCATGCGGTCTGTCAGCCAGGTGCAGACAACGTTCATCGAGCTGGTGTACCATTGCTGCAAGAGAGACAGGACTTCTCCAGCGACCACGCTGGGGCTGCGTGCTGTGCCCTGGCTGTCAGGGGCTGCACCCAGCGCACGGTCAGCACCAACCCTTCCCGCTAGCCAGCCTGTTCGCGGGCGACGACAGACTTGGAGGGGGAGGCAGGCACCCTCTTTTACACAGAATTTCCATGCATGGGCTTTTAAATTTTAATGATAACAACGACAAACTGATTTGGAGGGGTAACGGCCACCAGCAACACCGCGAGGTTTCTGTAATCTGATTTTGCCATTGACGGGACTTCCCAGCAGTGGTGTGCACTTGGCCCGATCCATTTTGTACCCTGTTCCTCCTCCAGTGAGAGCACTGGCCTGCCTGAGGTGTGTCAGACCCACACTCCAGCTACTTACCGTCTTGAAATTCAACCATAACCAGCCACGGGGCGAGTCTGGTTCCCTGACGGCGAGCGGAGGGGAGGCTCGTGCGGGGCAAGGCCTGGCTGCGGGTGAGGATGCTGGCGCAAGCACCTACAGACGCCTGCCCGGGCTGCGCGGGAAATGCTTTCGTTTCACCCTCGCAATAATGGAAGATGGAAAAGCAGCAAACAAACGAGCTCGTTTCAAGCTGCTAAACTCACAGGGCCCCTCCAGGGGCTGAAATTTTGCTGCTTGCCTGTGAGCAAGGATTGCAGCTGCGTGGCAGCAGGCTGCCAGCCCTGCGGGGCAGGAAGGCTCCGGTGGGCTGCGGATCCGCGCCCCGCTCACGCAGGGCTGGCACTGCGCATCTGATGGCACGCAGACGGGCAGCGAGCCCTCGAGAGAAGAGAAAGCAGGGGCTGTGGCGGTGCGGGAATCACAAAAAACACCTCCCCACGGTGCTCAGCACAAGGGCTGATTACAAAGCGGTCTGCAGACACAAACCCGTCACGCATCTGTATGCACAGTCAACCCGTCTCCCGCAATCTCTCACACACATACTCAGATCAAACCCTATGCTGCAGACCAGCTGCAATTAATCTAGAACCAGTTAAAAATAAAAAAATAACCAAAACACCAGACCAGCTCATGGCCTCTTTCCTCCAGCTGCTGCAGCTGCCAGCGCAGCAAGTGACCAGAGACAACTGAATATTCTGCAATTGCAAAACTGAGGCCGGTGGGCTGTTGCCCTCCACCCCCATGACCGGCTGAGAGGCGGGCACCTGCCTGCGACGGTGCGGACGGTGCTGCTGGACCTGCAGCTCCAGCACGGAGAGTTGTCACCGGGTACGGCTTAGCTGGCAGCACCAGGGCCTGCGGGCACCGCTGTCCTGGAGCCCCCACAAGCTGGCACAAGGTCCACCAAAGCAAACAGATGAGTCCAAGCTAAACCAGCCCAGCATCATGAAAATGCGGGCTCAACACACCTTACTGACCCATCAGGTGATGCACCCGGAGTTGCCACCCTCCCCCAGGAGCAGACAGTGGAGGCTGGTCACGCTGCATGCAACGGGGTTTCCCCCTGCTCCACTGAAGATGTTCCTGTACTATTTCCACACTACTTCTCAATAAAACGGAGGAAATAAAGGGCTGCAAGAGTCACCAAAGAAATGGCACGTGGTGCGCTCTTGCTCAACGCTTACACCTGGTACAACTTGTGGCAGCGATTCCTGCTGGCCCTTCATCTCCAGGACAGAGACCTGGGAAGAGCTAAGAGCGCAAATGAAACTAATTGAGACAGGCAAGCAGGAGCTTTCTCCACAACTGCCTAATCGAAGTCAAGCTCAGATACTGTTAGCTGTCACTTGAGCTCCTGAGGTCAGGCTGGGGTTGCATTGTGAGTGAACCACCCCGGTTAGCTGTATAGGCCTGACCAGCACAGCAGAGATGAAGGTCTGGTGGGTCTTCCTACCTTCCAACCCCTCAGACTAGTCCGAGAGGTCAGAGCATCCCTGCACATCCCCAGAGAGCCCCGGGTGCCTGTAGGTGCTGGGACAATGGCCCAGGGCAGCCAGCAGCCAGCTGTGGGGTGGCACAGAGCTGCTGTCGCTGGGGGATCTGCCTTGGTTCCCTCGTAACGCCGGGGGCCCATGCGGGCAAAACAGAGAGGAATTGTTAATGTTCATAATGTTACTTCTCCGCAATCAGCATGCTTAGATGAGTCCTGCTCTCGGGTGACATCAGCCGCCACCCAGGGCTGTGCTGGCACACAGATGTCCAGGTCACCCAAACACCTCCTTCTACCACATCTTCAAAGCAAAGCCCGCAGAGGAACGAAGCGACCGTATGCTATATACGCATGCCCTCTCCCTTCCACTGCCGCCTCTCGTCTTCCACAAAATGACCTGCTGGGTGTTCTGTCACCGCTAAATGAGACCAGAAGGCCTCGGTGGGGCCAGGTCCTGCCACTTCTGTTCGTCCCGTGCCACGCACACCTACCCGGCTGCATCGATCCAAAACAGGAATGATAACCTCTGCCTGGAGGTTATCCACAAGGTGACATTGCTGCCATGAGACCTCCAGATTAGCTAAATTAAACATTTTGCTGTTTCTGGTAGGCGCTCCAGCACGCCGGGTTCTGGGGAGATGCACTCTCCTCTGAGCCGAATCGGAATCGTTCCCCCCTCCTCGCGAGCACCGGCTGACAGGGGCTCAGCCAGGTGCGTTGCTCGGCTGCATGAAAGGAGCTCCCTTTCTCAAAGCTAAGTTACTCCAAAGACTTTCTGCTTTATGAGAAAAAGACAAAGTCTAATTCATTGATCTTGATACACAAAACCGTCACGTCACTTCATAGAGCACACACCAACTGCTGAATTTAAGCCCTGCATATTCATAAAAATAAGTTAGCCCATAAATTAAATGCTCCCTTTAGCTATCACTAGTGTTGATGTGCTATAAGACGCACAAGCCCTCTGATTCATGACTAACCTACCAAAGAAGATAACATTTGCATATGATTATATTATTAAAAAAACAACAACAAAGCCAAATGCTCCGAAACAGAAACGTGATCATTTCAGACAAAAGAGCGCAGCGTGGTCCTGCCGGGACACCAGCCGCCCCGCTGTCCCCAGGCGGCTCTACCATTCCCTGCAGGGCAGTGGGCTGCAGGCTGGGGACATGGGGTTCCTCGGGGCTCCGGCTCCAGCCCTGCAGCTTGTCCCCATACACAAGGTGCAAAGGGCACAGCCCACATACTGACCTCTGGGGCCGTGCCGTGGGGCTGCCACACATCTCAGGCACACTTCTGGAGCTACGCTGCGGCATGGGCACGCCGAAACAACTAGTACAAATACATTTTCTGAAAACTCCTCACACCTGGTTGTAAAGAACGAGTAGACCATATCGATGCTCCACGGACCTCAACGCCACATATAACTCGCTGCTGCACACGCACATCGCTGACGCTAACTGCAGTCCCTGTCTGTCACTCAGAGGACAATTTCCACTGAGTCTGGGGGGCAGGGGGGCGAGGAGCGGCTGGGGAGGGTGCACCCCAGGGGACGCGTGGTGGATGCCACTCATCCACGGGGACATTGGTGGGGAAGGGAGCAGGGATCCCATGGAGGCACGCCGCAGCCCCCACTGCCTGCTGTGCGGTGTGACCCGGCTAACGGCAGAGGAAATGCAAACAGACGCTCTCCGGTGCTACCAGAGCCCAGCAGACACCGTATTTGCACGGCCAGGAATTTAATCCCTCTTGCGGGTTAGTGTTCCTGTTCCCCTTCTGTCTTTTGCAGCCACCCCCATTGCTGGGTCCTAGCCTGGGGGGACGAGGTGGGCCGCGGGCTGGCTGGCGTGCCCCTGGGCAGGCATCAGGGGAGCTGGAGCACGCCAAGGGGTGGGCTTCCACGGCTGCCCAGCCAACACCCCAACCAGCTCCAGCAAGAAGCTTCCTCGACCCTCCCCCCCCCCCCCGGCCTTCTTTTTTTTGTTTTGAATGCAAAAGTATGATCAATAAGTTGCTGAAATAGCAAGTTTGTCTCTGAATACATAAATTGCAAAAATTGATATGAATAAATCTGCAAGTAACACACTGAGTGTGGCACATTTTCTCAAAAAGAAGCCCTGCGCTGGGTTCCTGTGCTTTCCGGGAGGTGGTGTCATTACACATAGCCAGGAACATCTGCAAACCCCCGTCTTCTTTGGTGTGAGCTGAATGGAAGCATGACCTCCTGTTCCTTGCCATGAACCTTGAGTTCACACTCATATTTTACATGTTACAGGAAGCCACAGCTCACCCCAGGGGTGCTGCAAACAGAATCTCGTAAGCCAGATGCAACACTGCTTCTTAAGGCACCTGAAGGAGCTGTATTCTTCATTCAAAAGCTTACATACTAGTAGCTTAAGGTCACTTCAGCTTTTGTAAAGAGCGGGACAAAACCAGGAATGCTTACAGGGCTGGGTTGTCAGCAGGGTAGCAGAGGGATTACAAGGAACCTGTGACTCTGCCTCTTTCTGCCTTTACTGGTAGTTTTTTTGTGTGTGAACAAGTGCCATACAACAGATTGAGGCTGGTATAAAGGCCTGGGACTGTGCAAGAGCACCCCGCTGAGCCTCAGCTGTGCTTGCAATTAGCAATAGGCATGAAATGATTATTGTTGTGGTGGCTGATGGCAATCTGAAGTGACAAGTTTTATGGGGGAAGTTGTAGTAGGGATGTTCAGCAAGTTTCTGCAAACCATTAATCGAAGGCTGCAGCACAGTTTAGTCAAAGCTATTTTATGTCATTCCAAAGGTCTCACAAGGATGCTGAAAGAATATTTTTCTGCTCTCAGTGCCTTGGAATGGAGTTTTTCTAGGTCAGGGATTCTTTACTGCCCTATTTAGTGTCAAAAATACCCATTTGCCTCAAATTAGCAGAAAGCTTGTAGTTAAGGGCTAGAGATTAGGCATACAAAATTACTCAGCAGGTGACTGCTGGGTGGATTTGGGGGTTGAGAAGTCTTTAAAACTGACTACAAGACATTATATACTTCTGACAAAAGAACATAGTAATCCTACCTGCTTGCTTTAACCACTGTTGTTTGTCTATTATTATGTGCTTTAATGCTCATAAGAGCAAAACTACTGGTGATACTACTCAATTACCATAGTAACTCTCCCCTATGACCTCTCATTTCAGTACTCGCTTGCCAACCAGAACCAATCCAAGCAGGGCAAATCTATTTAAAACGGTGACACACACTGCACAAGGAGGCTCCGAACGCCGGCTGGCTCCCTCTCTTTGTCCGGGATGCGGACTTGTTTTGAAATGCTGAAAGGCAGCTTTGAAATGAACCCTTGAATTCAAGGTGTCTCAAAGGTGAGGGACTGGATGCCGGGCGGCTGCCTCTGCAGCATCCCCGCGCCAGCCAGCACGGAGCGAAGGGACCGCAGAGGTGGGGAGGAAGAGAGGAACGTGCTGACCGTAAGTCTTATTTCCCAGAGGAAAACTGAACCTGCTCTCAGGCAACAGCCCTCTCTCAAAGAGACTCGATCAGCCAGGAAAAAAAAAAAAAAGAATTAAAAAATTACTGACTCTTTGCATCTGGTGTTTGCCTCCCCGTCCAAGGGCCCAGAAGCTCAGCTGGTGGAAAGCACAGTGGGGCTGTGCTGATTTACAACTGCTGACAGTACGTGACAGCCGACAGGGCCACGTCCATCCCCATCCCGAGTGTCTCCGAGATCAAATTCGGTATTCGGCGTTGTCACACGCACCCATGGCAGCCACCTCCCCACGGCAGGTGCCATCTCCGCAGGGAAGGCAGGGATGCAGCCACCGCAGCTCGGCACCGCGCTTTCCGGGGACCAGCTCTGCGCACGCAGCTGCCAGCGTTGCGGCGAGGCTTCCTCGGCGGACGGGAGCAGGAGCTCTCCTGGTGCAGTCTGCCCGCCCGAGGGACCGTGCTCCTGCCTCTGCTCGCGGCGCGCCCTGCACGCAGCCGCAGCCGGGTCTGCACGCGTGGTGCTGGCTGCAGGCCTGCAACCCAAAGCCCAGGCTGCTCAGCGGCAGTCACGCAAGGACTGCTTTTGTCCTTCTGGTCTTCTGTGGCCACCAAGGTGTTCCTCTTCAGCTTCTCTCAGTGCTTCTTGTGCTGTTGATCCCAGGCAGTCATTGCAATTATGAAAACTTGATAAAGACAGTAAGCATGAAGAATAGAGCCTCATGGCCAATGCAGTTTCCTACTCTTTTCTTTAAAAAAAAAAAAAAAAGGAAAAAAAAAAAAGAGACATTCCCAGCAAGCCCGAACGTACCCGGCAGTGTACACAGTCCCAGTTTGAGAGCCTCCTCCGAAGGCCAGCTCAGCTGGGATGCTGAATGTGGATGGGAGCGGTGGGGGGACGAAGTGTGTCTCCTGCCCTGCTTCCAGCCTGTGCTAGTGAGGGTCTTGGCCAGGCTGCCAGAGTTGAGCCCCGTCTGTTTCTCAGGCCGTGTTTCGGAAACCCGGGCTTTGTTTGCTGCAGGAGATGACGTGCCATTCCCCAGGCTGACCCACAACCAGGAGAGTGGGGAAAGAGCGGGAACAGGGCCTTGGTGACACAAGTCTGTCTGAAACTCTTGAGCTAAGCGAGGAGGTGGTGGCCCTGGAGGAGGACGTGGCACAGCTGAGGTAGGTGAAGAGCCGTGGTTCCTCAAGCACAAATGTAGTTCTGGTCCCTGGTGTCGCCGAGCAGACAGGGATAGACCTTCTGCCGCACAGTGAAGAAGGAAGAGGCACATCTCTGCCTTGCAAGCATACGTTTCCTCGATGGCAAGTGGAGACCTGCCCACGCAGCCATCCCCATCCCACGTGTTCATCAACTCTTCTTCCCACTACTCAACAAAAGCCATCCTCTGTGCCGGGTATCACTCCACGGCACCAGAAGAGCCATCCTGAGGGCCAGCCCAAGGGCCATCCGAAGGGCCATCCTGAGGCAGCTCCGCATTTTGAGCTACAAAACCTCCTCCAGAGCAGAGGGCCAAACCTGCAGCGGGGTCAAGGGCTTGGCCCCACAGGCAAAGAGCATCTGGCTCGGTTGTGTCCCAGCCATGGCCACGGTTCACATCAGTAATGACCCCACGACTCTCTCAATTTACACCTGAGGAGGATTTGGCCCGTTCCTCCCAGCCTGGCAGGGGCCAAGGCTCAGGGGACCGAGTACTGCATCTCTGTGAGGGCCTGGCTTTTCCACAAGCAGAGGGATCGGTGTGACATTGCCCACGTTACAGAAATGAAGTTTAGCGGCTGAGGATCTAGGAGCGCACAGCTAACCAGAAAATAAGCAATGAGTTAATATCACAGGCATTGATCAGCTAGTCTTACAATTAATGCTTCCAATAAAAAAAAAAGCTCCCCTTTTTTATTCAACAGAATAAGAAATTAAACACTTGTGGGCTCATTCTAAAGAATGAATGAAATTGAATAAGCTACCTAGCACTTGAGATTCCCAGCGAGTGCTTGAATAGAGCAAACCTCCTGAGTTGAATGGATTGCCTTTTGGGACCAATTTGTCTCTTTTCACTCTTTATTCCTCCTTTTTTGCTGACAGATGTACAAAGGCGGAACTGCGCTGTGCAGCTTAGCTACATGCACCCACAGCAGCTGTCACTTTTGTCGAGCAAGTTAATCAAGCAAATGCCACCATATCCCACTTTCTATAAGGAACAACATGTTATAGACAGTAGTCTTGGGAGACAGGGAGGGAGGGAGAGAGACTTTATTTTAACTTTGAGTAGCTGGTATTTTTTTTCCCCTCTGTGTGTAAAAAAAAAAAAGGGGGGGAAAAAAAAAAGCAGCTAAACCTGGTAGCACAAGCTGACACTTTTGTTTTCCCATAGAACAAATATTTAATATGATTTCAACTTTAATTTGTACTAGAGCGAGAGCTGTCCAGTTTTAATTAAATTTAAGGGACTTCAGGGACACAGTTAAAAAAGAAATGGAAGCTTTTTGTTTGCGTTAACGCTTGTTGATAATAATATATTGATTGTCAATTGCTAAGCCCCAAAGATTAGTGTAGTAAATACTATTATCTGAATGCCACAAGTGAAGTGCTAGCTTCCCGTCCCCGCTTTTTCCTTTGTGAGGCAGTTTGAATCACTGGTTGTTATTTATACATTTTCTTTGATAAAACCAACTTGTGTGGCTGATTTTTTTTTAAACCCTGCCTCATTAAGTGCATAATAGCATTTACGTGTGGGGCTTTCTGCTTTTTAGCCTTTCAAGCTTAAGCTTATATTCCTCTCTCACAACCATGTTTCAAAACTTGGGATGTTCACAAACAATTGGATACACACCAATATTGTATATATCAGATGCTCTCTTGCTACTGCCAAAGACTGGAAAATAACAGAACATTATCCGCAAAGAGTAAATAAATAGTTATCGTCCTGCTACGCTGCCACACACCAGATAATAACACTGTCTGCTCATTAGGTAGCTTTTCTAGTGCACGTCATTCTTTAAGTGCATATACTCGCGTTAGGTATGCAAAAGCCGACATCAAAAGCAGGTCTTTTGGTGTAGCTCCATGGAGCACACACCAGCGAAGCGCCGAGAGGGCTCCGGGCAGCCCTCAGTTTGCTGTTAGAAAGGTAATTTCCCCCCGAAATTCACACCATTTTGAAAGTATTTTCTCTTTCAGAAAATAAATCTAAGTTTTGGTAACAGATTGCGGTGTGCTAATTTAACTTCTCCACGGGGTCTTCGGCTCGGTGTGTTCAGAAACTGAGCGCACACATGGGAAGCGTCTGGGACACGGGAACCCTTCGCCAGACTCCGGACGCTGCGCTTGCACCTCGCCCGCACCAGCAAATCCCCCACCAGCCGTGCTTGGCAGGGCTCTGCCGACGCCTGGGCAAGCCGTGCGCACAAGAGGCAACCTGACCCTCGTTTGCTGAATTAAGCCTTTCTATTAAACTCTACAGTAAATGTTGGAGGTCCAGTAAAGTGCTAACAATTTAATAAAAACCCTCTAAAACACAAGGGTCTTTTTTCTCCAAATAAAATTTATGACTTTATTTTACCATAGCCCTGTGAATCTGTCTGGTCTCCCAGGTCACACTCGCACTGAGCTATTACTGAAATAAACGGCTGCAGTATTTTTTCCTGGGATTTTCTGCATCACTATAATGCTATCACTGCAAGTACACACAGTGTATTCTTCAACATCTACCCCAGTGCTGTGATTTCTGGATGCTTTTTACTCTGTTTTATATTCCTTAACTATGAAATTTCATTCACATTGACAATGTAGCTACACAAGGAAGTTACAAAGTCAAAGGGGCTTGATATTAAAATAATTTGTATTATTATTTAATAAAGTCACGGTCCCAGCGTTGCCTAATAGGGTTAAGCTGCTAGCCAGAGCGACTCATCATCTGTCTAGGATGCAAATGGCATCACCGAATTACATTATCTTCCCCCCCTCCCTTCCCTTCTCAAAAATAAACCACAAAAAAAACTTTGAATCGCATAAGAGCTATGCCTTCAAACAGGGAAGAGGATTCAGAACGAACGCTGAAACGCAGACCCAGGCACACCGAAGTGCCGCACGCTTTTTGCAGTACATATGGTACCTGAGATCACCCACTGTTCGGGGATCTGGGTAATGGGGTGCGCCCAGGCTGGCGCTTCACCCTTAATTGGCTTGGAGCTGGACCCGAGGGGGCTCGGCAGGTCCGTGCCGCGGGTGTTAATGGAAGGCAGGCGCGGGACTCCTTCCCAGCCGGTGCGGGTGGGATCGCACACATTCCCCGCTCGCCAAAAGGGCACAGCTCGCCCTGCACGCTCCTCGCTGCACATTTCTCCCCGCTCTTGATGTTATTCATAGGAGGATCGACATCGCTCATGCCAGTGGGGCCGAGGTCCCCAGCAAATAAAGATGCCCAAGAAGATCTCTAACACTCCGTGCTTTCAGTGCTGCGCAAAGTCAGTGAACACCTACACGTGTTTTGTGCAGCTGCAACTCCACACGCTGCGGTGGGTGCCGGTTTGTTTACTCTGCCCGTCGGTGGCTTTGCGGACAGTCCCTGCGCTCTTCTCACACAAGCAAAGGTTTCCCTCGGCAGGTACACAGCCAGACGGTGACAGAAAGGGACCTGCAGATGATACGGCACCTTCACCGGACGAGGAACAACTCTGCTGCTGGGGATGCAACGGCTTGTACTTACTCAGGCATTTCCAAGCTGTATGTCAGGGTGATCTACCTCGCTAGCCAGATGCCAAAACCTCTGCCTAGGCAAAAAGCCACACACTGACATCCCTGGCAGAGGTGAGGGCAGGGCAGCCCTGGGGACAAGCCACAGGCAGGACGCGCCGATGTCTCCCTGCGCCTTCTCTCCTGGGAAGCAGATCTCACTAAAAGAGCTACTGCAACACTGGCTCATCCTCTCCCACACCAGGGATGCCCCGGCCCCAGCGTGCCAGGGTTTGCTGTGAGCAAACACCTACGCCAGCCCGCGCGCCGGCCATCGCCGCATACAGCCCAGCCACGTGCTCTGAGGGGGGCAAAGCCCTTGAGCCATGTGCTGGTCAGGGCTGGGCGGAGGGCAGCGGGCAGCGGGAACGGTGGGAGGGAGACCTGCACGGAAGCAGCTATTTATCTACGGCAGGGTGCAGGGGGGACGCAGTGGCCAATGCTCACAGTGATCTGGAAAGGAAGCCCACTAATGCTGGTCCGGGCAGCACGTCTAACTTCTCTCTCATCCACAACATCCTAAACTGGGGACACCCTGTCCAGGTTTGCAGGCTGAGAGCCTCAGTGGGTGCCTCTTTTCCCCTGAGACAGGACGGCCTCAATCCTCAGGCACCGCATTATACAGCCGCAAAAAACCCTGCCTTTCGGGTAACCTCTCCGGGCTACGCGCAGCCCTGAGCTGGCAGACCCTGCCCTTCCAGGGTGTGCTGGTTCACAGCATCCCACGTGCCCGCACGCAGAGCACTGAGCTCGTCCTGGGGCCCTGGGGACAAAGTCTGGTTGGCTCTGGGTGCTGGGCCCTCTCTGCCTTGGCTGTAGACACAGCTCAGCCAAGCGCACAGCGCTTGCTGGGAATTGTCAAATAAAACCTCCAAAAACCTGCTGCTTTGCAGGATTTTGCAGACCTCGGTTTTCCTATACGAAAGAGCTTCTGCATAAAAAAGAAATAAAGGCGCATGTGCACACACACACACACAACCACTTCTGTATGGATGCTTGTTCTCAAATACTTTTTTTAACTTTCAAAACATTCTCTGCTTATTTCCATGTTTCAAAAAAAGAAATAAAGATGACATGTCAAAATCTGAGCTGCTATGTAAAGCAGCTGAGTAAAAACAACATCCACACCGCATGTTGCTTTTTTCCATCCCGATTCCAGCGCCCTGCGAGTGCAAGGCAGTGAGGGCGGAACTGGGTGCAGAGTTGCTCAGTAAGATGCAATACAGTAATGCACACTATGGAATACTTTAACTATAGTTGTTATCAGCCTGAATCAAAAGCTGCCACAAAGTGGGACTTGGTAGAGTTTAGCTGGCTCTTTTATAGCCTGCAAATTACAAAAAAAGGTAGCTAGAGGCTGCCTGGGTATCTCGGTCCTGAGCACGAGAGGGAGCATCTCCCCTGGTGTCATTCCTGGGGCTACACACCGGAGAAAATGCTCTCCCTGCCTGAGCCCTGCCAAGCATTTTTGAGCGCTGATATCACACATCTAGGGCGAGGTTTAAAGGAGCACCGGGAAAGGATAGAGCCGCAGATGAAGAGAACCGAAGTGACCTGCGACGGCTAATCTCGCACGCACCGCTGGCTGGCAGGGCAGCGGCAGCGATTGTGTGGGGCTGGGTCGCAGGGGGAGGAAAGGGAAAGGATTGCAGGCGCTGCTGGAAATCCGACAATTCATCATTGTCCGTGCAGCTCAAGTTTCTTTGGGCACAGGCCCTCCGCGTAGCCCCGAGGGAGGGAGCGAAGCGGCCGGCAGTGGGGGGCTTGGCCCCATGGCAGCCGTGCCCCGGGGCGGGCTGGGGGTCAGCCCCCCACACCTGCGTGCGCCAGGACGTCCTGGCCCTTCCCATGCTCCTCGCACCCCCAGACTCAGCTGGCACCCACCTGGGCTGGGGCTCACGGGCAACGCCAGCACCGTCGGGCTCTGCTTCATGACAGCCCACAAGATTGGAGCCGCAATTAGCTAAGGCGTCTTAAACGAAGCGGGAAGGCAGCTTCAGCTCAGAGCGTACTATGCAACGCGTACGCAGTTACACGCGTGCACAGGCAACTCCCGCTGCGGGAGTGGAGGGGCTGCTCCGAGAAAGGCTCTCTCTGGGCCGAGGATGCCTTGCTGCCTGCCGTACAGCACGGCGGCACCTCTGCCCCGAAACCCGCCGTGGCTACCCACGTCTGCCGGGAAATAACGCATCCTTCGCTTGGTGCCAGCCCTAAAACCAACATCTCCGACGCTCAGAAGCACTGTGCGGGTGATGTTCGCAAGCCTGCGCTGACCTTAACGTAACGGAGCAATCAGTCTGCCTTCTTACAATGATTAATGGCAAATCTCCTCTGGAAAAGAAATCAAATTAACTGTCTTCAACCAAATGTCTACTGGAACATGAAAAGCTGTTCCGATAAAGACATTTAGGAGGGAAAAAAAAACCCCTTACGAGCATGTAAAATCCAGTGATAGATCTAGGACTTATTTTATTAAGACTCTCCCTAAGATAAATTAAACGGAGCCTACTTAAAACAAGCACTTCAGGAAAGAAACCTTGCTGGGCGGCACGCAGGAGAGGCGGGAGGCCAACGCAAGTGCATGCTTGCTGCCACGTGAAGCTCTCCTATGGGAGTTAAAAAGGACGAGGGCTGGCTCCGAGGAGCCATGTCCGTGCTAAGCTCCGAGCAGGCGCGTGGGAAGAGAAAGCGGCTGCGGAACGACGGCGCGCGCTGTGGCCCCTCAGGACAGGGAGAATTTGTCCCTTCCTAGAAGATACACGGGTAATCGCCATCACGATTTTCCTTTTTTTTTTCCCCAGCAAAGGTCCCTGCAGTGGGACCGACCCCAGATCAGGGTCCAAGCCCTGCTGAGCCCGCCAAGGGCTGCGGCAGCCTCTGCAGCAGAAGCCGCGCTGCTCCGGCTCTTCCAAAGATGCGCAGGGAGGAAAAAAGGAAAAAAAAGCAAGCTGCACTTCCTGGAGATCAATCTGCCTAATTGTCTTCATTTCACAACTCACTCGGGGAGGGGGGGAGAAAAAAAAAGCAAAACCCAAGGCAGAAGAAATAGCTCGGTGGAGGCCATATCAGGATGGGAGTGGGAGAGAGTTGGTGCCCTAATGAGCAGTCTAGCTGCGTAGGAGGGAAACAGGTTGTTGTCTGTCTCTGAGAAAGCGGTGAGCACGGCTGCGAGCAGATATTAGATGGGAGCCCGGCGCGCAGCCTGATATCCGTTCTTCCCCTGATCCTGCAACCCGTCCTCCTGTGAGTAATTCTAACTCACAGTGAGTAGCTCCACTGACTCACGACCAGGCTTTTGGGTTCGAGGAGGGGAAGGAGAAGGGAGGGTGAGAAGGGCTCTCTTGTGACATTTGCTTGTGCCGTGCAAGGCTTACACTCTAGCGAGAAATGCCGTGATCCCGCAAGCACGCCTTGAAGGAGCTGCCAAAATTCAAGTGGGTAACCCCGCTGGAGGCAAAAGCTTGGATTTTCAGAATAAGCTAATGCCTAGGCGTCTTGCTGGATTAACTGATCTAGCTGTCAGTCTGTGTTTTGTAATTTTTCCTGCATGCTCAGGTGTGATATCAAGCTCGAAACCAACAGGTACAGAAAGGTACGCTATGGACCCTCCAGTAAACCTGTGAGCAGTGCTCAGTCAGGTTCCTGAAAATTTGTACAAGGATTTTGTTGAAGTCTGAGACTTGTACAGTGCCCTGCATCCTTATTAGTCAAGATTTCCAACATTCAGGAGTCAGCTACCAGCAAGGGCAGCCACCTTTGGAAATACTGCTGGGCTCTGGGCTGGGGGAAGGCTGCAACATCAGCCTTGGGGTATCACTGGGACTCCCAAAAAACCCAGCGGAGCTGAGCGTGAGGGACGGGACCTGGCACCAGAGCCCCAGCCAAGGGCTTGTGGCTGCCCGAGGGCGGTGGGAGATGCTGGCTCCTCTAACAACTGAGCCATGGCTTCTCCGTCACTGCCAAGAGAGGACCTGGGGCGACTGTCTCTCTGCTCCGAGGATGGCACCGGGCAGAGCAAAGCCCCAGTCTCCCCCACCACCCTCCCCGCTACGCCCGCCCGGACCCCACCGATCCCACCCCGCCGTGAAGACAAAGCGACCCGCCTCCGTCTCGCAGAAACGCAGGGGCTCGCTTTCTCGTTTCAGGAGCAAACACTCCGTCCGGTGCCCCGGCTGTGACACAGCCCTTCGAGGAAGCCGAACGCGCACACGGAGTGACGGTGAAGTGGTAAAACTGCCTTCTGCAAAAGGCCCGGTGGCCACCGCCACCCCAGCGGGCTGTATCGCTGCCTGATTAAGTTCTTACCAGGCTTTTTGGGCAAGGCAACCTTCCTGATCTGATAACTGCCAAGGACAAGCCAAATGCGCAGGGTCAATCTCTGCACATTTAATCCCCAGAAGGCAGATTAAGTGTATAATTGACCCATATAATCCATGTATCATCTCCAGCGAAATGTTTTCTATGTCCGGTTTAGGCAGACATGAGGCCCATAAGCAAGCGATCACAGACACAGCATTACCATTGCAGGGGATTTCATCAAAGTTAGAGATGGCTTTTTAATCACTGATCTCAGAGACTGCTAGATTTAAGCAGATGAACTAGCACTAAGCACATCTGTTTTAATCCTTATCTTCTACTCAGGCTGGTGTCTTCAAGAAGTACAAGGAGGAAAAAAATAAATTAATTTTTTTTTTTTTAGCTCCTTGCAATCTTAGGAGCTTCTCTTGGTGTTTTGATCTCTCATATCAAAAGCATGTTTTTGTTTTTTTCGGTAAGATATTGAATTAATCATCAGAGAGAAAAATGCCATCTGCGCTATTTAAGGACTGCATCAGGATGCTGGAATTCACAGGATCTTGGGGAGCTCACTCGACGTTCAGTAGCCTTTTGTGTACGTGCTACTCGCCTGTGGCTGGGGAGGAAATATCCTCGCTATGTTTCACATGAGTGTTTACCAATTTACGAGGAAGAAAGGTTGGCATTCACACTATCTACTAGTCAATCACAGGCTTTCTGGATCACATATGTTCTTACGGGTTGAAACCTATGCTGTGAGTATCTAAGGGTGTGTGTAAAGATATACACACGTACATATAACTTCCACCAAAGGGCACAAGCCTTACAAGTAAAACTCGCGCTGCCTTCAGACAAAATTATGCATGTGTAAACTCTGATCCTACAAAACTCTGAGTGTCCCGAGCCAAAGGAGACCCAAATTTTGCAGGATCAGTCTGAAGACGCGAGACCACTCTGAAGGTATTTTCCCATGTTTAATATCCACCTGCCTGCCTCTGCCTCCTCATTCCTACAAACAGTCACGTTCCGCATGCCAACTCTGCCCCCTTTCTGGGGAAAAAGTGATAAAATTCTGCTTTCTCTCAGGCCGTACACAGGGTTTGTGACCCTTCTGCACTGTGTGCAAAGTATCACAGTGGTTTAAATCCCAAAACCCCCAGCCACGCACGGGAACGCCGGCAGCGGATGCTACGATGCTATTCTCAAACTCTTCTGTTACCACTGCTCCCCACCAACGGGCCTTATTACTGTGTTTTAGCTTTAAATGTTATCAAATTAGTGAGCCAGGCCAAGTAAATAAGTCATGTTACTCTGCAGTAAACAGCACTGCCAAAAAGCTAGTTAGGTTTTGATTACCAGCAGAACTCCACGATCAATCTGTTCGTTCAATGATCCCAAGAATACAGATTTTTAAAATTAAGATGACTCTATTTCAGGGGGGTAAAAAAAAAACCCTGACTAATTCGCAGAATTAAGAGGATTAAAACACAGACCACACAGAAATATTACAATAATCTTTTGCAAACACCAGTATCTCCCATACAGCATAGCCCTGTTCTGCAGGTGCGAGCAGGGCACGCGATGCAGGGAGAGAGAGATGGTTCATGAGCTAAGAAATCATGGCAAATACCAAAAAAAGACACGTTAGCCCAGGTTCTGTTCGGAGACAAGCTAACGTGCTCCGCAGCCTCTGCTCCTGGGCAGAAACAAAGAGGGCAAATGACTGGAAACGCTGGGCAGGGCTGCGGAGAAATGCAGGGATTAGGAACATCCCGGGAGCTGCAGACCCCACCGAAGGCGCGATACGCAGCCTTGCACCGTGCACCTCTGCTCTGGCACCGCTCACGACGGCACAGCAAGGGGACCGAGCCCTACACTGCGAGTGTCTGAGAGCAGAGGAACTGCCTGCAGGCAGATTTAAGCTGTTTACCTGCCACAGCCGCGCGTATTACCATCTAACATCCTAAAACTGGACTAAGCTTCTGGCTGGGGTAAGCCAGCATCGCTGCGCTAAGCCAGCGGAGGAGCTGGCCTCGCAAGCGTTAATGATCTCATTGCCTGGAGAAACTCTGCAGCCAAGAGGACTGCTCCTCTGCCACGCTGGGGGAAGCACAAGTCGAAGTCAGCGTCATAAACACCATTTTTGATTATTCCTCCTCCCTTTCTCATTAAAAAGGTAGCTAGAACCTAAAATGTGCTTGGAAAATACGACCGTTGGTGCAGAGACCAAAGGAGTTTAAAGACCCCGTGGCCACGCCGCTTCTCTGCATCCGGCAAGGGGGGCAAAGGGCTGCAGCGCTGTGGCTGAGGTCAAGCTCCGGACAGCGGAGTTCAGCGTTTGCTCCCGTGCTTACCGAAACGCCGGTGAAGGCAGCACCCATTTACTGGAGGTCTGGGCGCAGGTGACCCCCGCGTACCCACACACCCTGCTGCTGCTGACCTGCCAGCAGCACCTCGGCCGTGCCGAGACCGGACCTCGGGAGCGACCAGCTGCTTCAGCCGCAACGTGGCAAAGACGTGACACGACCGCTTGAAACGTCATCGCGATTTTTGGGTGGCTAGGGCTCGGCACATCCCCCTCCCTCCCTGCGAACCGAGGGCCCCGCAGCTCACCCTGCTCGCGGGCGCACACTCACGTACGCCAGATGCTTGCCAAGAGGCTGGCGGCATCGGATCCCAACGCCGCCCTGCCGGCACGGGGAACGGGAACGGGAACGGGAATGGGAACAGCTCCCGCACGCTGCGGCTCCCGCCTGCAGCCAGCCTGGGTCCAAACAGGCAGAGCAATGGAAAAACCCTACTCTCGATTATTTCAACCCACACAGACCAGGGAGGCTCAATGAAAGCAGGGAGGGAAAGAAAGGTTGTGCACTTTTTGCTTTCCACCAAGGTAGCTGCTCTTTTTTTTTTTTTAATATGTCAACTGTTAATTTGTTTAAAATATGGCTTGGTAAAACTAAGTATGAGCAGATCAAACTGAAATCAATATTTGTGCTAATTACAGCCTTTTGAAAATTGGAAATATAATGGCCCAAAGGGTACAAACACACCAACTGTGAATCATAGGGAAAGGCTGAGGGAAGAGGCAGTGTGGGCATTGAAAAGAACAGTCCAGATGAGCTCTGGAAATTTAACTGCTCATGGAATAAATTTCAACACAAACGAGCAATGCACTCGCAGGCCTGCTGCAGATGGAAGCGCCAGTCTTTTGTTTTATGTTTTGTTTTTTCTCCCCATGCCTGCTTGATGGGTGATTTGCGTCTGGTGCTCCGCGCTGCAGACTCTGCCCGGAGCGAGCATGCGCGGCGCCCGGCGGAGGCCCTGCTGCGCTCCGTGCATGAATGAGGCATTCTCAGTGGATATGGGTCATGCTAGTAGATGTACACAGTAAGATTATTTGACTCTAATTCATGCCACTTGATATAATGTGATAAAACATTTGACATGAGAGATAAGTTCCATTTTAATCCGATAAGGTGCGGGGGAAAGAAAGAGTGGGAATTGTAAAAGGAGGAAGAGGTTTCTAAGGGACAGGTAATGCGCAGAAAGAGAGGTGTCGAGTGAAGGAGGAGGTTGGCTGGGAAAAAAAGCAGCTTTCCCTGCACACTGAGGAAGCAAACGAGCGAGTGAAGAAAGCGAGGAAGGTTGTTCCAGGGCCGGGAGACTGAGAAATGGCACTGCTGAGAGATGAGAGGAAGGAAAGGAGGAACAGAAGCTGCTTCAAACAGAAATCAATATATGGACAAATACCCTAAAGGAGACTGAAACACTAATGCTACAGGCTGGCCATCAACAGAAAACCTTCGCTATAGAACAGCTATGAGGACAGAAAGGTTATAACGCAACAAGAGCAACAGAAACAGAGATATCGGTTAACATGCATCCAAATCCAAAACAAACGGGCATCGCAGGTCACTGTTCTCTTACGGTCCAATGAATTTATCTTGTGCAACAGAAAAATAGCTTTGAACATCTGTGTCAGTTCCTACCATGCCATCTTCATCAAGCAGACCATGTCTCAGCTTTACCTTTGGTGTCTGACACCACAAGATGGTCCTCCTGAAATACCAAAGTCCATTCCTAACCAGCTCTGTTTTGGTTAGCTTTTAAAATTAAAATTTAGTACCATTAATTTTCTGTCAGTTTTGGACTGCTTGTCAATGAAACACACTGCAAAATGCGCAGAAGAAATGGCCCTTAGCAAATGCTTCTGCCAAAAACCCAGCTCAAATTGTAACAGTGAGAACAATGACCAAGATGTTCTGTTACAGAGAGATTTTCCACAAGCTTAAACATAGTAAAGGGCTCTCTGAGAAGATGCTGTTCCCTTAAAATCCACGCACAGACAGACCAAGACACAGTAGACTAGAGTAGAGGTTTAAAGCAGGCAGAGAGCAGATACGAGCCTTAGTCAGAAAGAAAGGAAAGATTTATTTATTTTTTTAAGCTATAACCAATAAATTTTCTCAAAATGTGACTTATCCTCCTGTCTTATTTTGTCACATTTTGGGTCTCTCCTGCTTGGTGTCCAAGGAGGAGAAGGCATTTACTTACATCAAATAACCTTTCTATATACATCTCCTCATTGACCTTATCACGCAGGACATCCTGAGAGTGGCGGACAAATGTCACATAGGCATCAGCAACATCCATCCCCGGCTTCTGCAGGGGGGAGAGAAGAAGAGAGAGAGAGAGAGAGAAACATGAATAGCGGCGCAGGGAGCAGCTCCTCTGTGTAGCCTCATCGCTGCTTTTCTGTCTCCTCCATCTCTTGCTGTCCTCCTGCAGTTCGCCCTTTCCTTACCTGACGGACACCGAGTCCCGCTGCTCTGCGCCCCGCGCCCAGCAAAATACTGCGTGCAGCACACGATCGTGCCAAGACACTTGCTCTTTCTCTTCTTTTGCCTAGAGCGAAGCTGGTGGAGGAAAAAAGCTCCTCCTCGACATACCGATGCCGGGAAGTTCTCTTGCCACCTTTGGTGCCGTTGACCTAACGAGCGAACCAGCGAGCTGGGCTGGGGATGCGTTGTTTTCTTGGGTCGTCTTCTCTATGCAAGCCCTCTGGTTTCCGAGGGCAGAAAGCCAACAGCCAGAGCCGGGCGCTTGGTTCTTCTTCTGTGGTGCAAGGATGTGCGTAGCAGGCAGCTGGCGTTGCAGGAGGCATGCCAAAATCGCCTGCCCTTTTTGTGTTTAGACCCCTGACTTCAGGTCCCTTTTACTGCTGCTCTTAAGAATAAACTGGCTAAATGGTAAGTCAGGGAACTTATGTCTATACCAATGTTTAAGCTGCTGCTAAACGGCAAGAAGCCTCCCTGTGCTGTCACATCTCTCTCTGCAGAATTTAACTGATTTTAAACAGCAACCTACAAGCGTGCAAGATTTTGGGACAACAGCATTTCTTTAAAGAAAATGGCAACTGAAGCAGGTGGAGGGGAAGATACTTAAAAAAAAAAATCCTATTTGAGTTCACATTGCTTGATATATTGGAATCAAACTTACCTCAAAGGAAACCCATTAAAATACTGTAACATGAGTCATTACGAGAGCTGCCACAAAAATCTTAAATTTCCATGGCACATTGTAAGTTTGTTAATAACTAGTGTCATTAGTTTCCATTACTGTGATTTACCTCAGATCACAGAGTATCATTTCTCTGCAAGATACGATTGTCAGCCGCTGTAAATTGAAGTTAGTTAACACATCTGTGTAATTTCCAGGGTGAAAATGAGGACAGTTTGGAAAGCAGTAGGAAGGGAGTTTTTCAATACAAAGCAAACAATTATCAAGCAAAGGGCCAGTGCTTGGCCCTTGGGAAGCCAGAAACATTTCTTAACACCTACTGCAACAATGACAAGGTATTAATTTGAAAAACAATGAGGACAACACAAATGTGGCAGTAGTCAAGTGTTACACTTTCAAGCAATTTTCAGCACGCCGATCGTGCCCATTTCAAGGTGGCATTAAACGGATTGGTTTGCATGCAGACAACTGCAACGGCATCTGCGGGATTAGCTTTAACCGATGGTTTTCTGTTCAACACCAGCATTTCCCCTCTGTCCTCTAGTCAAACAGGTTTTTCTTCCCCCCTCCCCTGGAAAGGCAGTGGCTCAAGGACCATGGGGTGGCCGCCCGCAAAGGTCTGGAGCTGCTCGGGGCGGGTGGTTGACTTCATTAAATATGCTGAGGCTGTCAAGGAGGCCACTGTAACGTGGCTTGGTTTCTAGGGGAAGGTGGGGAAACAACTGAAAAATAACCCAGATGAATGATTTCTGTTCTATTTTACACAAAGAACCGGAGTGTCTGTCTGGCTCCAAGGATGGGAGCAGACCCTGCTCCTCCCGCTGCGGACCTGCCGAGGGTGTCCCAGGTACAATGCTTTTGGAAAAGCTGGAAAGGGTTATGTAGCATTTTGCTGAGACCACTTCCCTGGAGACGGTTTACATTCCAGGAACGCAGAGGCCTCAGAGAAGGTCACGCTTTGTCCTAAAAGGTACTTAAAATAACTGTTCTGTGCTCAAATTCCTGATGAATAAATATTTAGCATGCACTTGAACGACTAGGAGTTTCAACTGAAGGATCTCCACATTTTCTAGGGCTAAAAATAAATTCTAAATCTCTCTTTCTAATGCTCTCACTATCTTGTTTCTATTACTCCAAGACAACAGGATGCCAACCTTTGCATTGGGATATTTTAAACCAAGCAAGATCTCTCACTGTTCAAGAGTTTGTCTTCCTTGTGATGGGCTAAAGATACGGCAAATTAGTAGGAAAGGTTTCTTTTGGGCTAAAGGGATGGAAGCTCTGAACGCAGATGATGTGGTCCAAGATGTCTGATAAATTTATGACGCTGTCACGTGAGAGCATGCAGACCAATCACATCCACATTAAATGTACTTATATACATTATACATAGAGGTCATCAAACTCAACTGAGCTATTCTCGATTACACTGCCCAGTACAATGGATGCAGGAAGTACTTAGTGCGGTGTATTAAGATCTACTCTTTTTTCATTTGTAATTGCCCAGGATCTTTCTGCCCGTAAATGTTACAGTAACCCCTTATTCCAGTCAACATTCATATATTGCACTTCCACTCAATTTAAATGCAAATTTCTGGCAAGTTAAGCGCTGTCTAAGAACGTTAAGGGCTCTTTTCCTTATGAATCAAGGTCTAATTAGAGAAGACGATGTACAGTTTTCCTATACCAATTACAGAAAAATGGAAAAAATTATTTTCATTAACAATTTCCCAAACACATGTTGCTAGCTCATCACCATTTCCCCAAAGTAATAAAAAAGTCATTTTGCAAAAGAGTAAAATAAACCAACAATTAGAAGAACAAAAATAAAATAGATTAGCTAATGTGTTAGATGTGTGTTGGCTCAGTTCTAACATGTCTGGACCTTTTTGTTTGGAAATTATACTGTATTTGTACAAGTCCAAATGAAGAATTAACAGAATGCACTGCTCCCTTTTTTTTTTTTTTTTTAATGTGATTCAAGCCAATTGGATAAATATGGTACCTTTTTGACACCATCTGCAAATTATTGCCTAAACAGCCTTGTAGGTCTCCATAAGAGGGCAACTGCTCATTATTAACGTCATGGAGATTTTCTTTCCAGTTCAAATGTTAGAAGTGTGAAGGCCCATGGTTCAATCTTGGCTGTTAATGCATAACATGGGTTGCTACACATGCCATAAACCGAAGCACGACGCAAATTACTCTGACAGAAGTTGTTTAAATTGTGCTTACGGGTACATCCACGTATTTGGAAGCAGCCTTCACCTGTAAAAGGAACAAGAAGAGAGTTTACACCATAAGCACGTTTTCAGGTCTTTGTTTTTTTCTTTGAACATCTGTAAGAGCTTCTCCAGCCAAGACTTGGGACAACACAATGCTGAGTGGGGGAAAAAAGGTGACAAAAACTACATTTCCTGACTAAAAGAATAGGCAAGGGCAGTATTTTTGTTGTTGTTGTTTTGGAGAGGTAACTTTACTGCTGCTAAAGCTCTAATAGCAACAGATGATAGTGTGGGAGTTGTGCTTCTCCCTCTTCTACTTCAGCAAGCGGGGGAAGACGAGGTTCATAAGTAGACGTCGTTATTTTCTTTGGAGGCCTTGTTCTCCGCCCGATGCCACGTGTCTCCGAAGGCAGCGCGTGTCTCTCCCATTGGGAGCCACATCCTGGGGACTGCGGGAGCTCACCTGGCAGCGGGGGCACGATGGCATGGCGAGGCTGGCAGGGACCTGCACAAGGGTGGCCACAAGAGAGCACCCAAAGGACCCTAACTTTGTCCCCTGCCCATAGTCCCAGCCGCAGCGTGCTTCCCCCAGCTCTGCAGGCTGCAGCCCGGGACATTATTTTCCCCCTTTTTGCCAGCCCTGACGCTGGCAGGAGCTCGCAGACCGTGTTGGGGCAGCGTGCTCACGCCACGCCGCAGAGAAGCGCCCCAAAGCTCTTCTGCTTCCCAGACTCTGAACAGCTACCTTAGCTTCCTACGATTTCCCCCCCTCTTTCAGAAGATGTTCTTTGAGGGAGGGTATCAGAGGGTGGACACTGCACTCCGCGGTGTCCCCACAAGCTGGCAGGACCTGCAAGACTCCAAATTTGCTTTGTAAATTTGCCCTGCAGCCGGGTGCAGGTTGCCTGGCATGGGAGGCAGGGTGGCCACCGACGTCAGGGCCAACTTTTTCAACTGAGCAGTGCCCAGCTGGCCAGAGAGACCTTTTTCCCACTGCAGCATAAGGCACCATGTCTAGAAAGAGTACGGCAGGGATTTTCCACAACGCTTCTGCTTTTAATTAGGGTAAGCGTTGCCGGCCATCTTTGTTTGGGTGTAAAAGCTCACCTGCTTTTAAATATTTCTAAAGCTACCATTAAAACAGCCTAAATATAACACGCACACAGTTGCATCTTGGGATGAATAAATTATGTGTCCCGAATGAGAGAATGAATGTATGTGTGAGACAGAATGTGAGAGTGGGTGGAAGCACTCATATGGTGTGTGTGGGGGGTGCATAATTAAGCACAATGAGGCGATACAAAAGACCAGACTGGTGGTAATTGCCGAGGTGAACGCTGCAAGCACTGGCAGCACCCGGGCTGCCGAGCCGGGGGGCAAGAACAGAGGGGAGGGCAAGAGGAGGACGTCGAGCGCCTGCCGCCAGGGTCTGGCTTTCTGAGGGGATGCTGGGGGACGGGGCACGTCCCAGCGTGCGAGTTCACAAAGGATGAAGCAAAATCAGCACCAAGCCCTCGCTCCCAGAGAACAGCGAACCTCCCGGCACCCCCGTTCCCAGCCGGCCGTCTGGACAACTCGCCCTTTCGCTGCATTTATCCTCACAACTTTCTCGGGAGGGAGCGAAGCGCGATCCCTCGCTCCTGCAGAACGGGAGCGGAGGAGCCCCAGCCTCCGAGCGTGGAGGCGGCTGGAGCCCAACCAAGGGTGGCAGCTCTGGAGGAGCAGGCAGTCACGGCACACCCACGCCGGCACGGAGCAGCCGCAGGCAGGGCTGCCCAAGCTCGCTCCAAACGAGCTCTTTTTCCGAGCAGCAAAGCTAAACAACCGGGAGGAAAGCTTGGGAAACGATGCGGCTCAACAGCCCGCAGAATTCGAGCCGGGGGCCGCGCTCAGGGCTGCACCGTGCCATGCACCCGCACCGTCAAATATCACACAGGGCATGAAGTAACGCGGGGCACGCCGGGAAACCTGCCATCTGAGCACGGATTTAGCACTCTGAGGGCCAGCTTAGCACCACTGTCTCAAACTGCCTTCTTCTCCAAAGCCAAGAGGCGACAAGAATAACTCAGTCGGCTTCCTGCGATCTCCCCTCTCCACCCACAAAAAAACTGAGCTGCTTCTCCTGCCCACTCCCCTTTAATCAGAATAATTACTTGTTTTTCTTTAAACTCAGATTTGGCTACATTTAGTAAAATTTCCAAACTGCCGGATGTTGTGTGATTTTTGCTAGGCTGCCGTTTTTCACAAAGTATGTGACTTTGCCATGAAACGTCTCAGTTTACCATACAAATTTTGCACAGAACAAAAATAAGATCTTTTACTTCTGTCTCCCTTGGGTAACATGCAGTCTTTGGTTTTAATTACTGTAGGTGTAACTCTCCACCTACAGAGGCCATCCAGATTAAAGGGAGTTTTAGCAGCTGTCATTCGTGCGACTCAGTGGATCTGCCCATGAAGACACCCAGCCAGGGCCTGGGCTGCTGCCGCCGAGATCCACTTAAATGTAGCAACAAACTGAAAAAAAGAGAAAGTCTGGCCAAATTTAGAAGGGTATTTTCCTCTCAAAGTGCTCTGCAAGGAGAAGTGGCTAGTGAGAATTTATTAGGACAACAGATGCATTAATTTTATCTTGAATTTCGAGGCAAGAATTGGAAATGAGGATATCCTACTAGGTGATAAAACTGTCTGTCACAAGACCCCCGATTACATGTCACTTGCAGAGCGCCTGGAAAACACGCGATGAAAGAAGTCGGTGGAAGGGGGTGGGAGACTAATGCTTTCTAGAGCTCGGCGGCTTGGACCATCACACTTTGTTGTATTTGTTCAGACAGGGAAAACGTGGGAGGTGGTGCAAGCATGCTGTAACAGGAGAGAGCTTCTCTATTTATCATTGCAAAGACTAAACACAGCAAAGCACATTACTACTGCAGGGAAGGGAGACTTTCTAAGCCCAGTGCCAAAGGGGTCGGGGCTGCTCCTCCGCCTCCTCTGGCGGCTGGTGCTGCCCAGCGGCTCCCAGCAAACAAGCAGGCCAAAGCGAGAGACGTCCCCTGCCCACAGAGGAGCAATCCTGCTCGTCCACGCACAGTAACTGTTTGGATGCACACCCCTTCCTGGCTAGAAACCCAGGAAACTGAAGCTGTGGAGCTGGGCTCACAGGCTGCAGGGCCGTCGGAGCGGGACAGGCCGTTTTGCTGCTGCTGGGGCAGGTAACTGTTGGTCAGCAGCCGAGGAGCAGCAGAGAGGATGCCTGACCGCCACGCACCTACGTGCTGCCTCCTCACCCAGAGCCCGAGCGCGGCTGGGGGCTTCGCTCCGCAATCGAAGGCAGCAGCACTCGGCAGCGTAAGCAGCAGGGCGTGCTGGGAGCAGCGCAGCATCAACCCAGGAACAGCTCGGATGCACGGAGAAGGCAGGGCTGCACGTTACACTGTCTGCCCGGGCTGATGCTGGTGCTTCCGACGCCTGGAAAGCTGCCACCTGCACATCCTCTGCTGCTGGCGCGCCAGCGTCTCCCAGTCCTTGGCAGCACTGGAGTGAGGGCAGGTGTCCCCCCGAAGCCATCCCCTGCATCCCCCCGAGCAGGATGAGCTGTAACCCCCCCGGGGTTACGCTGGGAGCAGAGCTGCACCGCGGGGCAGTGAGCGGGACACCCGCCTGCAGCACACCTGCAGGGTCCGGTCCGGGCGCTCAGTCTGAGCCCCGTAGCGGTTCAGCTAAGCTGCCAGATTCTGTGTGCCCACGGCTCCTGTGAGCAGTGTCTCTGGCCTCAGCTGGTCAGCCTTCCTACAACCACCCCCATTTCCACACGGAGCCTACAAAACCACCTCAAACTCAGCAAAGAGGGCTCAGGAGCAGCAAACAACAGACAATATGAGTAGCTAAGACAGCTCCTGAATGAGATTTTGGAAAGCCTTTCCAGTCTGCAGGGCAGTGCCTTCTGCCTCCTGCCCAGTCTCCGTGAACAAGTGAGCACAGGACCGGCTGTGTGCATGGGCAGTGGGCACAGCAGGTGACAACGTTACTGCAACCTCCCAAGCAAGCCCAGACACACGCATTTGGGTGCACAACTGTCTGTGAGCCGAGCTGAGAGAAGTCGGGCTTGCCAAAATACGCTCTTGAAAACTTTCTGGCACGGACTTTCAGAAGACCTTTGGAAATCATCTGCCATATGTTTGGCCTGAGAAGCTGTCACAACACTTCTCTGGAATACAGCTCAGGTGATTGCTAAACCCTTGCAGAGACTGTGGCCAACCACAGACACGGTTCTTGTCCTGCACCTTTCTTGGAAATACGGAATGTGACGAGCTGTGGATTGGTTCTGCAACGTCAGGGAGAAAGGCGGCATGAGAGGCACCTTGTGCTGCACAACCTCATGGCACTTCCCCCACCCTGTTCTCATTTAGAAACACAAAGGCACTCCCTAGAGCTCCCTTACTTTGTTTTTTACTACTTACGATGGTCACTGTTATGGCCAGAAGAATGAAGGGGACACACCTGTGTCCTGGTTTTGGTTAAAACAGAGAGCATCTATCACTCTGCTTCTTGCTGCCCTGCTCTAAACAGTGACAGCCTGTCATGCAAGGTGGCAATGAAGCAACTTCTTTAGTTAGGGAAATTGCGTGTACAACGCAACAGTTTTTTTACAGCTTCACATGTATCCTCAACAGAATAAACTCCACCAACCTGAACGGCGACTGGAGATGGCTTTACTCTGTGCTACAGTACGATGGCCTGTGCATCCTGGGTGTGTAAGTGTTGTATATCTGTGTACAGGTTGTTTGTCTGTTCATGTGGGGGTTACAGTGTTCAAACATCACAGAATGGAGGCATTATTATGCAGCTGGTCTAGTTCTGGGAGAGCAGGAGATTACAGCTCGGGGAAAAAAAAAAAGAAGAAAGGCAAATATTGTCTGTACTTACAGTAAATGACAGGAAAGAAGAAAACAAAGTTCCTTCATCGTATCTAGACAGTTTGGCCAAGACTCCTTCCAAAATGGTGACAAACTACAAAGACAAAAAATACTGCAATTATTTTTAATAACTGAACAAAGGTGCAAAAATCACCATCAGCTTCAAGGAAGCCAGTGGAGCTCTCAGCATTGCCAGCGGAACGGACAGCCTGTACGGAGGACAGCAGGCCGGGGCGTGGGGAGAAAGGAGCATTGCTGTTCGGGTGCTGCATGGCCCACCTCTCGCTGGGTGGGAATCACCCCTCGGGGCCACGGGTGATGCTGGGGGCAGGAGGAGGGTGCAGCACGTGGGGAAGCCAGCACAGCCTCTCCGGACCGGGAAGCTGGTGGTTCTTGCTCCCGGTACGCAGTGTCACGCACGCAGCTAGCTGGGTATTCGTGCAGAAGAATCGAACTGGCATACGTTGGCGGATTATGTTTAAAGGTCTCCACTGTATAATAGGGATGACTTGTTCTCAGAAAATTTGAAACTGGAGGAAAACACACCCCACCATCTTTCTCCCTACGTACCAGTTCCCCTCTGCGTTAGCGCAGCACACCAGACCTACACAACAACCCATGGGAAATGCTGGTAGCTGAGCTAGAGGAGCCAATTCTGATGAAAAACAACTTCCAAAGAATAAACCCTGACATTTTGGAATGTATTTCCCACTACTGTCACCTCCACATTAATTTCTTAGAAGAGCATATGGCGATCTTGCACAAGCCGAGTTATTTTGTCCACACAACCTCATGCGTAGGAGCGGTGACCACCCCTGCGCGCCACCCCAACGTCTACGCAGGGGCATTCGGCAGTGCCACACCCTGACTGCAGCTGCCCTCAGTGCCAGGGGGTGATGCTGACCATGGGGTGTTACCCCCCCAACATAACACCCGCTCCTTAGAGCCACTCCTGGCCCAGGACGGCAATCCTGCTAGCAGCGCATTACACCTCACGCAGTTCCTAATCATCAAAGAGTCACCATGAAAGGACTGGGAGATGTATGATCTTGCCTGTGAGAAACAAGAAGCCAATTCAACATCTTAATGTGTCACATTTTAATGGAAACGCACGTATTAAAAACGCAATGTTAACAGTGAATCACTTCACCTGAAGCCGAAGGTTACCTTTGCCACTAGGAGTGTTATCATTTCTTTGACGGTTTCCTCAATTAGTTCATCTATTTTTGAATGGTACTGGTGCTAAAGAAAAACAAAAGGAGAGGGGGAAGAAAATATTAGCATTGATCACAGGCAAGAGCTCTACAGTTGTCAGTCTCTTCCCTTGGTGAACCACAATACGCAGCATTAAACCAAAGCATTATGCAGCTTACTACCCCGTGCTCCACTACAGTGGCCAGGGATTGCTTACACCCGCAGGAGGGAATTCAGGAGACTCTTACATCAGCTTGTGAAGCACGGGCAAACCCGGCCCTCTTCCATGTGCCCACAGCTCGGCGAGCTACACGCATGTGCCGGAGGGGAGGCTTTGCCATCCCTGTCAGCCCCAGCACCTAGCGCTCCTAGGGACCCTGACGTCCTTCTGCTTCAGCTCTCCGGGCGTTACCCTGCTCATTCTGCAGGGATCACACCTGACAATGAGAGATGCCCGCTGTCAGAGGGAAACGGGCAGACCCTGCCCAGGGCACCGCAAACCCCCCTGTCCTCGGATGGGGAGCAGGCAGGATTTGCTGCACCAGGGGAGTTCGCAGGGCGTTGAACCCCTGGGGAGGGTGCTGCACCCTTCCCATCCACTGCAGCAAAGCACGTGAAGACACGTTACGCACCGGGCTCAGCAGGCACACAGCTCAAACCAGGCACTCTAAACACTTTGCTCAGTGACTATAAAATAGATTTTAAAAACCCCAACAAATCCAGATGAGCCTTTTTGTCCCATGTGAAAGCCAGCAGGCAGGGCAGCCCTGAGCCCTGGGCGTCAGCAGGTCCGGCGGCAGGAGCTCCGACCTGGCTGACCACCGCCAGCGCCTGCAGCATCAGCGTTTCTGAGTCTTCAACCCAATTGCTGCACACGCCAAACCTCGCTTAGCTTGGGAGCTCTGATGCAATCAGCTGCAATATGGCTAGAATAGGTACTAAAATACAGTCTTCTACTAATTTAGAAAAGACCTGTTTCCAATACAAGATTTAATTAGTGAAAACATACAGTATATTCTTATTTTCAATGGACTGAGAAAATACTGATTATGACTGCTTTCCAACACAAAACATTTGATTTTTCAGTCAAACATTTCAAGCACTGGTGCTAGTCACTATATTCATTACCACTTGGCATTAATATTGTTTTAAAATGTTAACATCAAATCACATTGAAAGAGACAAATCTGCTTTAAATACTAATCAGACTTTGGGAAGGAAGACTGTGAGGGCTTTACGAATGCTAGATGTTGGTCTCAGTGTCTGATCGGTAGTCTCTGAACCGCTCTATAGTTTGGGGATTTTTTCCATGACAGTAACGTAATACATTAACATAGGAATTTGGAAAAAAAGAAAACAAAAGTAGGACACACTTACCCACTCTTTAGCAAACTTTTCAGATGATTGGGGACAGAAATAAAGAGGAAAGTGCAAAAGACAGGAAAAAGAACATATGAAGATAAACAATAAATAAAGCAAAATCTTTAAAAAGAGGGACATATGAGAACAGCAGCATCACGCACAGAAACCATAAGCAATGGAAAATGAAACGTGACCGAAACCGCCTTTCACTGAAATCTCAGCAATTGCTACCTGTAGTATCTGCAGGCAGTGAAACGGGGCGAAGGGACGGTGTTGTACCTGACTGCTGACAGTCCCTTACGGTTTTATTTCCCTCTGAAGAGGAAGGCGACCGGCTGTCGGGCGGCAGGGCTCAGCGTCGGGGCAGCTGCACCCCCTTCACCAGTGCTGCATGCCGCGGCCGAAGGCCTGGCCGGGGGGCTCAGAGGGAAGAACATACACGAACAAGCAAGCGATACTTGCATTTGCAGTTCCCTTTTCCATGTCCTGCTTCGCAGGTCAAGACATATAGGAGCCCCTTATAGGGAACATAGTTATGACTGATCTCCTATCAGCTCCCAGGACTGATCCGGCCGTTGCCAGCACAGCTGTAGCTGCGGGGTGACAGGGACCTGTAGCAGCTGGAGCTTCTGAAGTCCTTGGCACACACGGCCAGGACCTCCTCAGGGACATGAAGAATGGGTTGTGCGTATATCGGGGGTGTCTTCCCCGTGATTTTTTCCTCCTGCTGCTGCATTTTCTGTGTGCATGGAAGACCTTGCAATCAAGCATTTAGCTAACTGCTTTCACCGGGTAAATCATGAGTTTTAACTCAAAAATGGCTAGCTATCTGCAAAACAATGCACTGTGGAATGCACTGACTGATGCATTTTTTATTAAAAGCTTGTTTTAAAGGCATATAAGAGCCTTGATAGAGTAAAACTGCATCTCTGAGAGCAGGAGAGGACCCTGTGCATGCACCAAGGCAGCATCGGGAGGACTCCGACGGCTCATTCCCGTCACAGCCGCAGTCCCTGGGGCAGGCACAGACCCGGTGGCCAGTGACCGTGCAGAACCAGGCCCGTGAGGCTGCGGGTCCTGCCCCGGGCAGCGCAGCGATGTGCACCCCGTGCTGCCAGTGCTGTGGCCCCAGCTCCGCCGCGGGACGGAGTCCTGGCCGGGATGGGGTGGGGAAGGCGGACATTTGGAAAATGACTGCCTGGTGCCGCTTTCCCAGACGCCTGGCTCGTAAACCAGCGTTTCCAACAGCTCCTTCTACAGTTCTCACGAAAATGCCCGAGGTTAAAGATCACATAGCTGGTTTGCTTCACCCAGCGTAGCCCCCGCTTTCGATCGAGTCCATCGCAGCTTTCTATTAGCTCAATTATTACAATCCATAATCAGTGCACTACAATGATTCAACTTGACTTTATGTGATGAGTATCTTGCCTTGTCATGTAACAGATTGTGTGTACGTTGTATTTCTCTAAGGACCATCTGACCTTAGATATTAAATAGAAACATACTAGACCAACTGAGAAACATTTAATACATACATTTATCCCCTTAGATGTATTAAAAATTCAGAGGAAAAATAAATATTTAAGATGGTAAAGTATGTTTACCAAATGTTTTAACAGCTGCCTTTAGAGACAAGGAAATGGAAATGAAATGATGGGTGTTTGTTTCACAGGGTAATGCTCGCAAAATGCATTCAAGTATCTGTTAAAGTGTAACTGAAGGTGGTCTTCAAGGGAAGGCCTCTGGGGTGGGAGGGAAACCACAGGAGCGAGGTCAAAAAAATCCGTTGAGACGAGTCTCTGCCCACATACAGCTTGGACCATCAGAAAAATCAGGGGTTTGTTTCTAACCAAAACGTCTGCTCCAGCTAGGCCTGGGCAAACGCCCCTGCCTGAACACTGCGGTGGGCAACGTGAGCCCTTTTTGCTGTTTTTGAACTGTCTGCAAAGGGACCACCTATTTTACGAGCCACATGGCAGCTGTGGCACTGAGGGAGGGTGCTGTCAGCTAGGCGTCTGTCCCTCCCTCCCTGTCCATCCGTCCCCAGCGGGGCTGCAGGTGGGACATGGGGACAGGGGACTCAACGATGCACAGACCCAGCTCCCCGAAATACAGAGGAAGACACAGGCTCGAAACCCAGTTTCTCCTCTCTCTGCTGTCTATCTGACTGTCTTCTCATTCCACCAGGGACTGGAAAAGGTGGGGTGGCATTTTGTCCTCCCCTCGCGGGCAGTAACAACAGATCTATGTCCTAACTTTTACCCCCCCCCAGCACAACCATCTCAGCACAACTGTTTAGACAGCTTCAAGAAGAGGAGATGGAGGTAGCTGAAATACAGAGTGGCACGAGCGAATGGAGGAGGAGGTAGGAACACTCATTAAAAGGAAGAAAAGAAAAAGGGAGGGTGTATAAAATTCTGCAGCCCTAAATGGTAACTTATGCACTGATAATTTACATCTGCTTTACAGGTCTGTTAGTTCAGCTATCTGTTAAAAACCTCATGCCCCAGAAACTGCGGCTTGCCACGAGAGTTAGGCTGTCTCCGAGCTGCCGTACCAAACACCTTCTTGAAGCGGCACCAGCAGATTTGCAGAGCTAATCCCCGCTGCAGCTGAGAACAGCGGAGAAACAGCCGCGCCGCTGCCCGCTCCCCTCTCACTTGTGATTTGACTCAGGCTGAACATGCAACGTGACTGATGCTCAAAACTTGGAGGAGACTGTGGCAAGCACAGAGCACTGCACGTTAGCATGGGAAGATGCAGCGAGTGCCTGGTCACACTATAACCAGACGTAGCTGATGTTACCAGTCTCGTGCCATCTGAATACTTAACCGGACAATTTGATGAATGCAATGAGCTTGCTCTGTCATGACACCAGTGTCTACTTGATCTCCAAAGTGTCCTTGTCCCCAGGGACTGTGCTAGTATGATGCTCAAGGGTTTGATCCTGCTTTGCAGTGGGGAGCACCGCAGCTGTGGCCCTTCCTGGCTGACGGGGCACTGCCAGGGCAGATGTTGCAGCAGATGAGGGCTGAGGGATGTGGGGAGATAAATGGGTATGAACATGGAACAGAAAATGGTAGAGAAGTTCATGTCCAGGCTCAGACAACAAAAGCCCACCCAAGAGATGCCTCAGCTAACCTGGAGGATGAAGGAAGAACCTGATGATGAGCAGTTTGAAATTCTCTTGCAAAGTGACTGCCACAAACAAAATGTCATAACTGAAACACATATAAGAAAAAAAAAAAAAGAACAGCTGGGTCTGATCCAAACATCACTGGCATCAGGGCAAGGATCCCTGCTGTATCCAGTGGCCTTTGGAGCACGTCCTCTCAGAGGAACAGGGTGAGGGAAACAACTAAGAAAAAAAAAATCAACAACTTCCAATGACTCTCTGCAAAATCTGACCATGGAAAGTTGTAGCAAAAGGTCTTATCTAGGAAATTCTGACAAGCAGCAAAATAGGACAGCCAAACAGTATTTGTGAATTTATTCTAGACCGGTATAGGAATATTTAATTTGGCTTGAAGCCACTGTAGCAAAATGATCATTATGATATATTTAATCTAGTCCAATTTACCGTGTCTAATTCATAGATGAATTCACAGAAACTTCAACCTGCAACTGTGGCTTCAGAAGAAAAAATATATTAGCAATTAATTAAAACAGGCTTGTTGTTTATAAACTTGAGTCATTAAGAACCTGGAAATCCAGAATCGTCAAGCTTGCTAATTATAGCTAATACTCAAGGAAGTCACAGCAGCTGGAATTTCAGTCTACTTTTGGAAGTTATCTATTTTGGTGGGTTTTTTTTTGTTTGTTTGTTTTTCTTTTTTTCTTTACAAGCATCACAGCAACAACCTGGCACTTCTGTTTTCCTTATGTTTGTCTGCAGAAAATTGTCATATACAGAAAGCGTGTTGCTGACACACACAATATATATGGTCATCATGCACCAAGCAAGCTTAAGAGATACCTTATGCACACCATGGTCCTTGCAAAAAGTCACTCCTAAGTAACACGGATTCGAATGTTTATATTAATTAGATTTACTTGAGAGCAACCCCCTGCCTATTGATCTGCACACTCCATATGGAAGGCTAAATCCACAACGGATACAATGCTTCTGAAGCTAGTGCAACAGGAGACTGGAAAAATTCATGGCATTGCCTTTAAAAGCTGTGAAGGGAAGAACCTGCATTTTTACCTCTTGGCCCATTTCCATACTGCAAAGCTTTGTTGACTGAGCTTTGGCATCCACCATGACATTAAACATGGTGCATATTGATTGAGGGACTCGGAAATCTGTTGATCGGCTGGTTTTCTGCAGCTTTACTTCAAATGCAATCCTGGTTCTATTAGGGAAAAGAGAAAAAGATGTTTCGGTTGCTTTTTAACATACTGAAGCTAATAATAATGTGAAACAATACTGAGAAGAGCTCGACAAACTAGAAAGCTGAATGCTGCTGGGAGCGTTATAGTGCCATTGTTACAAAAGTGCTTTTACTAAAAATGATTTCCAGTCTAAAAAGAAATCCACTTTCCAGAAAACACACTATCTATAAAGTGTGCAATGGTTTCAGCGAAATTCTGACTCTCTCATGCTTGATAAACAGTGTGATGATACGACAAACAGCAGTGTCAATGTACACCTAGAATTTGGTTGCATTAGCTGATTTATAACCACAGATGCATAGCAAGCCTGACTCATTAAAGGAAGCTCCTGTTGCTCCACAAGATCAACTACAGAAGCTTGACTTAGAGGACATTGCTAGATCATTGCATTTTTAGGTCTACGTGAACTCTCACTGAGCTCCAATTTTCCACCCCTGGCAGTTACAAACCCTGTCACACCAAGAGCTTTTTTGGGCCAAAGACTGGAGGATTTGACCCCACGTCATATTTTAAAATGCCAAGGCATGTGTGGCTGTAACATGGGGAATACTCTGCAGTACGGTGGGCCTTGCCTTGCCTTTCTCTGGAGCCCCTCTGCAGAATCCTGAGGTACTTCACTAATCTAACCTAACACAGAACAATTATCACATCCGACAGAATCTGCCAACAAATTAACATAGGAGCTTCAATTTAGAAATAACAAATAATATCAGCTGCAGCTCAGGAATAACTCTGATCTTGAATGATCCCCCAAGGGTTATGCAAATGAAAACTCATTTACAAATGTGAAACTCTCGTTCTTGGGATCAGATCTGAGCTGGTACAGAGGTCCTCCTGCCCAGATTTATTAGTGAAACAGGCCTTCCTTGCAAGGGCTGCTTTCCTGACAGCACCGAAATACAACCAAGTGCGGAAGGCGGGGTGGCTGCTCCATGGTATTCAACAGTTCAGAGACAGACGTGAAGAAAAATGTTGTGTCAAACTGAAATTGCTAAAGAAACCTTAGCCAGGCCCTGTTTGCAGGTGATATAAATAGGGAAGGCAGCATATTGGTTTACATCAGCAGTGGCATTTGAACTGATTTAATTACCAGTGCCAGATTTAGCCTGGACTCGGGGACTAGAATCTTGATAATTACTGAGAGGACCCAAAGTGACTGGGATTTTCCATCTCCTCGCAGAGATGAGCCTGTTCCTACTTACTTCTGCTCAGAACCATTATATATAGTCATACCATTACAAGCTGGGCCAGGTTTTTACAGAGGGGCAACATATTTGTAGAAAGGTTGAAGCAGCTGGGAAAAAAAACCCCAGCTTTCAGGCACACAAGCCCTTCTTCAGATGTACCTGGTAACTTCTTTATTTTTCCCAGTTATCTCAGCTGACCTAACCTGGTCTAATTTCTATAGATGATCACAGCTATAACTGCACTGCAGGTGCAGCAAAGGTGCCTTGGTTCCAAATAAATGTTTTGCTGGTGGTGCTGAGGGAGAGCAGAGAGCAGAGCTCCACAACTGGCTTTGCTCCTAAAGAGTGGTCTGATAACTGGAGGCCAACTGAAGCTCAGTGTTTGTGCCAGCCAAAGGACCAAAGATGAGCTGCTGCAATAAAGGGGGACTTGCTCAATGCCGAAGACATCATGACCATTTCACAACACATAAAATGTACTGGGTTTTATTCCAGAACAAGCCTTGAGCTGCCTGCCTTCCAGCGGGTGAGCCTCCTGCCCACGAATCAGGGACCGAATGTGCCTTCTCCTACGTGACGTTGCACATCCAGACGGTGAGCAACGTGCGAACAATAAACGCCACGCTCACGCTTGCAGAGTGGCCAGGCAATTGTGGTACAGAACCGCCACATCACACATTGCAGCTAATATTAGCATGTACCAGCTGCATTTGGCACCCGTGTTTCCTTTGGTTCATCTCTTTGTCTACTAATTTCTGCACAACGGAATGCAAAGCTCATTTCTTCCTCCTGCTTAATCACCTTTGATGCCAAATGGACATAAATGACTGTGGAAAGGTTGGAAACTTAGCCTGAACATTTTGCTTTCAAAATAATAGCTGCCTGTACATTTAAAAGTTTTATAAGGAAACCTCTCTGTTTTGGAAGATTTGCAGGTGAGTATCCTATAATGTGGCTGATGATACAACAGCTTTTCTTAATCGACAGCAGACATAAAGCCTGTGTGCCAGGCTACACACTATCCCCTTCCTGGGATCACTTTTTTGCTTGTTTCTTCACAGATATGTGTTTCTTAGGTGGGTGCTGGGATCTTACTTAGGGTTATGACTCCAGAACTCAACTCTGCTGACATCAGACTGCACTTACAAAGACTTGACCTCATGTGAGGCACAGAAAATAAGTAACTGCTTACAAAGCTTGAAAGAATGAGTGACTTATTGCCTTATTTTGAATATGCACTCTCCAGAGTCTCAGCAGAGGAGTGCTTGCTTGAGAAAGTCCACAATTCACAGTAACTGGGTGGCTTTCCACCATGTCTGTGGTGGGCACAGTGAGCTGTGGTTGCTAATAAATGGTGGCTGAAGTGAAGCTTCATTGATAGTAAGACAGAAAAAAAGGTTGCATCCTGTGAACTCCTGTGAGAAACACGACTAGTTCTCTCATGGGCACATACCTCTTCACGCAGGACTCAATCATGTCACTCGCCATGAGCTTCAAGCGTTGCTCTAAGTGTTTTCCAAACTCCTCCTCAGGCCAGTGCAAGTCCCGAATGAAGGTCTGCAGGGCGTCAAGTTTCCAGAACAGATCTTCCGAGGTGCCTGATCCATTGCTGGCAGGGCAAAATGAGAACAAAAGTCATAAGTGGCATCAGGTTTTTTGTAACCTGATGTGGAGACCATTCCTGAAACAAGTGTAGAGCAGACAGTAGTTTCATACACAGGACAACGCTGGCAATCTCCACCATCAGGATTTTGAGTTTTACCATACAGTTGCCTAATCTACCTTGCTGTCATCACCCACAAAACTTTCCAGACCAGATGAGTAAGACAACATTATGAGTTACACATATTAACAGGAAGAATGTGCGTATGGTAAAAATCAGCCTTAGTTAATAACCACATTAACATATGTGATTATTAAGAATTAAGGCCAGAAGTTGTGGTAGAAAATTCTCAATCAATAATAACTGCCATACCAGACTGTATGCAGTTATTAATTTTTAGGGCTTCATGCAATTCTCCCCTCCCCTCCAAATTATACCTTGAGTTTCCCTTGTCCCCCCCCAAGGTGAGGCCCCCGTTTTCAGGTAAGGGACAGTGCTAACAAGTGGTGAGCGAGGACATGCTTTATCTCTTGAACAGCTGAAAAAAAATCAGGGTAAGTCAATTCAGCTAAGGGCACTAGACATCTCATATCCAGGAGTTTTAGCAGGATTGACCGCTGCACCTTTTCACAGATCTGCCTCTTGCAAAGGCATGTATAGGACAACAAATTTCCATTTTTTTTAAATTTATTTTGCAACATCTTTGGTCTGTCACAAAACTCTGAATTTTCTCCGAGTGTATATTCTTGTACCCACACCCCTGCCCAGATGGAAGTCTTTGGTTCTGCAGTGTGTATAGCTACACCGGCTCTTTTCACAGTATAATTATATCTCAAACCTCCACTTACAGAATAAAAATACAGAACTGGATTGGGCTCTGTTTGTGCAGAGAAATTTATGCATCCATAACCCTTTTCTCTCCCTCTCTCCTCCTCCCTCACTTTTTTTCTGGAACAATTACCAAGGGAGCTTCAAGAGTATCAACCCCCTCCTCGCATACCACTAATGCTAACACGGTAATTTAGAAGATATTTAACACACCATGCATTACCACTCGTGCTGACATCATCTATAGAAACGGATGAGGGAGGGTGTTTCTATTGTGACAGATGCCAGCTGCATTGAGTTAATGCTAGAGGAGATCGGAGCTAACGCACACACAGCTACTGCAAGGTGAGAACCGTGGTCCCAACATGCTAGAGGGCTCCTGCGGGGTCCTGGGCTAGCAGAGTTAACGAGATAAAGGACGAATCGTCTCCCTTGTAAGAGAAACGTGTCTGACACTAGGCAACAGGTAACACGTCCTTGATGGAGAGGAAGGGTGAGTAAAAGGAAACCAGGGAGATGAAAAGATAAAGAATCAGGTATTTCTTTTAACCAGGGGACCAGTTTGTACAACAATCTGAAGGGTTCATCTGCCATCAGTTTTCAGTTGTGCCTGGTTCAAACCTGTGCTTGGGTATAAATAAGCTTTAACAGTCTAAACCCAGTTTTGGAACTCCATGAATTTATGTTTTAAATAATTCAATGTGTACGAATACAATAATTGTTATTTACTACATCCATTTGTCTTCAAAATGTATAAAGTATCATTCTTGGTCTTTTTCTCACTTTTGATTAGGGCTCCATGCAAGTAAACAATATAGTATATTCGTTTCCAAGATGCACTGTTAATATTTTGCTTGTGAGCACCACAAGTACTCTACTCATACAGGTAGCTTGCAACATACCATTGATGCTCAAGCATTTTCAGAGGGATTATCCAATTTTCTGTCATGACATGATTCTTATCTTTTCAAGGGCAATGCCACAAAGCATGCACAGAGAAAGATTAAAACTTTCAAGTACTCTTTACAGACAACTGCCTAAGCTAGCCTTTAATATAGCTATCTTAGCATGAATATGACTTGTATAGCTTTGAACCATGAACAACCATGCTAATATTGAAAAAGTTTTAAAAATCTATTAAAAAATCAAACATCAGTGTTTGCTTTACTTTGGGTCGTTACTACAGCTCTGCAATGCAGCCTGCGCGAGGCTGACGGCAGAGGCACTTTGGTGGACGCCAGGTGTAGATGTAATCTTAATGTTACTGTTTCAGTAACAGTGATGGGGGTAGTTTTGGGGGACTTCTTCAGTTTTATCTCTTAAGTGAGAAGGTAGGGAAAAAGCAACGCATCTGTGTAGTGCTGGCTGAGCTCACCCCGTGCCAACCCTAAATAACCCTTGAGGAATCTGGATGGAGAACTGGCAAGATCTCGGTTTCTGCACTAGGACGTCTTGGGAGATGAACTACCTCCAATGCCAAGACTCGGGTTGAGCCCACTGTGCACCCCCCTCCACACTGCTTGGCAGCCAGGACTTCTAAGGGAAATCTGCTATAAAAACAGAAGTTGCCTAATCTGTGCTCAGCCAAGGATCCGCGGTACGTCCCTCCTGAGCTCCACCCGCGCACCCTGCGATGCTTGGACAGGGAGCTGGGAGCACAAGGCTCCTGCAGATCGACTGCTTTGACACCGTGCCCTATTTCCCAGGCCATAAGCTAAAGCTCACATCGAAAATACCTTTCTTTAGTTGGCCATGGCATTATCAAGGCTGTAACGATAGCTATGGAGCTTTAACTGCTCTCTGAGGCCTCCCCCAGCATGAATAAAAACTGTTGCAGGCTGTTCCTCTTTGCTAAACTTTTTCATCAAAATCGAGACAAACGATTATCTGGGAAATGCGGAGCTTGCATTGAATAAAATTAACTTTTAGATCTACATCTGGTCCACAGAAATTGGTTGACTGGCATTGAAATTGGGTCATCTTCTCTTTTGGACAAAACTCTCTGCTGAGACACATAATGTCGCATTATCAGTGGTTCGTATGTTGTTCAGACCACGTCCCATTGTCGACAGCTATGTTGTAAAGCAAGATACTTGCTCAAACTCTCAGTGGGAGTAAGACAAATTTTCAAGATTTATACAAAAAAACCCTCAAAATACACATGCCAGAAATTCACTCGTGTCTCATTCAGAAAATGTCTAATTAACTGCATCACTCTTTAAAGTTTTATATAATGCACAGAAACAAACAATACATATCCATGCCAAGATGACTTTAAATTTAAATGAGATCTAATTTGAACTGAATACACACTCAGAATCATAAATAGCAGCCATCCATGACGGTGCAGAAAAGCTAGGCATTTGTGGGATGCCTAGTGGGATGTTAACTGGTAGATTTGGTACTTTAGGGAGATTCACATTTGGTAGATTCACATTGGGCAGATTACTTGTTAAACTCCTGTGGAAGAAACAGACAGAAAGAAAAAAATACCATAACAGTGACAATGCAGATGTAGCAGAAGCACGTGACACTCATAAACAAATCTGCAAAGTTCACAGCACGACGACAGTTAAAAAACTAAAGAAAACATTTCAGAAAGAAGCATGAGTATGGAAGCTTAAGTGTACTGGGTTTGCAGTCTGCAATAAAAAGCAAGTTACTTAAAAAAAAAAACCAAACAACAGAATGAAAAGAAGAAGCACAAAGTAGCAAATCAACAGACTACTCCATCACCCACAGAAAATAACTCCACCTTCAAGTCCTGATACCATTTCAAAGTGCACAGAGCAGCCCTTCCTCAGAAAAATCTCTCTTACAAGGAAGTGAACCTCAGCTCTTACCTACTGAGTTAGGCTGGAGGAACGAGCTAAACTAGAGAACTGGGATTCAAAATAACAAACGGAGAGTGTGACATTCCAGCCCTGCAGAAGTCTGCAAGACTTCTTCCTGCCACCAAATCCAGGAGTCAGGATTTCACTCCAAAACCTCTCTACTTTGTTTTCAAAAATGTGCTAATCTGGAGCAACGAAATGGTGAACCACAAGGTTCTTCCTCAGTGAAGACTCGTGCCCTGATCCTGCCCTTGCATTCCTGGGTGCAGAGAAAACGGGTCCCGCAGGTTGCCCAGCTCTACATGTGCACTGGGAATGAATGGCACCCGATAAATCCAGGACCGGTATGTGACTGCTTCTTGGCTGGAAATGGGCCACGGGGTGATTAAGACGTCCAAAGGTTAATTTATCAAGCATGTGTACTTGGGCATCATGCCTTCAATAAATATTTTTAGACATGCAACTGTTATGCAAATAGAGATATCTTTTAAAAGTGGGCCAGTGTATTAATTTAACGTAACGTACTCTGCTGAAATAACGTGCAGTGTAACGGCACCACATGCCCAAAGTTTGCAAAACACCCTGACGTATTTCAGTGTGCTAGGTCTCCAGATGTTATAATTAGTCTAATCTGTTTTAATGAGTATCTCATCACAGTTAAATTTTCAATGATATAAATTTTAAACAATAGAAATGTCATGGGATTTGGGAATCAGAAGCCAGTTTCAGAAGCGTATCTTGTTTCTGCGTTAATCCACAGATGGTTCTACAGTCCCATTTGAGGAACAAAACCAGATTCTTTGACACCATTTTCACCGGGTCATTATTTGGGCTCAGTGAAAATGGAATCAGGACTTCGGCATTTCAGCTTCACCCTGCACTGCTGAAGCTCCTGGAATCTGTTCTACTGATGTGCATGGGCACAGCTTCAGAGTTCCAACTTCCCTGCCCTCCGTGACCGCACCAGGACATGTCACCTCAGGAGGTCTCCCCCTTTCCCCTCTATCAAATCAGTTACTGTACCGGCAGTGTCATCTGGACTCTTGGAAAACTATCAAATTATACATTATGTCTTTCAAGGAATATTAAAATCTTAGCAACTTCTTTGAGTCCTGTTTTGAACTCCCTTTCTTACTGCAAGTTTTATATATCAAAAAGCAAAGTAATGGAATTGAGCTGGCTGCACTGACTAGACGTTTCCTAATGCAACAGAAGATTTGAACCACTTCTCTGCAAGAGCTTAGCTTGTTACTGCTCCCAAGTCTTAGGGAATAGACTTTCTCCTCATTCTTCCTTTGTGAATAAAATTGCTTCTTGGGGAAGAAAACCACAACCCAAAGTGTTTTTCTAGTGAAAAGAAAGCATCTTCTTGTTTTCTTTTGTTCCTATGATTCTTAGTGGATTTGACTTCATGCTATCTGCTTGTTCTCTTTGTTAGGCAGTAAGCAGACATGGGAAATTACTAACATAGCAAAGCTGTCCATTGTTTCCATTCATACTGTATCTGCCTATTGAGATGATATGATTATTGAATGAGACATAGACTCCATCGTGATTGAGAGAGTGTTAGATCTTCAGAAATGGCAGTGCATGTGGTTAGATACTGATATGGAATAAATAAAGAAACAGCAAGAGGTGGACAACATATAAATGTATAAGGAAAAGCAACTTAAATAACTTAGCCAGATGGTAAATACATAAATCAGAGGACCTTTGGTTTTAATATTAAAATTCAAGAAGTGACAGTGTTATATTAATAAAAACACTGTATTAATAAAATATGACTTCTAGAGTAAACAGTATACTATATTCACACGGAAACATATTTCTTTTATACAACACATTATTTTGCTGATGCAAGGATGTGTTGCAAGAATAAGTTACTACTCTTAAAACAAAACAAAACAGCAAAATAATGGAGTATATTATGTTAACATATAGTAACTAATTTTAAAAATATTCTCCTGAATTGACATGCACAGTTTTGCAGGTTCAACCGATCTAATTATCTGACTAACAGTTACAGTGAGACCTGTAAAAAATGATTAATATTACCAACAAATGTTCCAGCCTGCAGTTGCTCAGACCATAAAACTACAGGTCCAAAATGAGAAACTGCTTCTAGAAGCCAGCCATGCCTATTTAATATAGATGGCTAAATATAACCTCAGCCATCAGGCAGCGAATGTGGGCATTTGCATCAACAAGATGAGGGCTGTCTGATTTAAGACGACTCAGCTTCACGACTGGATCCTGATATGTCTGATAAAAGACGCACACTCCGGAGCTGTATTGCTTGTGGTTTCTCGGCTGCTTCTGATCCACCCCCGTTTGTGTCTGGTAGCTGTGTAAATGGCTTTCACCTGGACTGTCTGCTGGGAAATTCTCCGTGCAGACAGGCTGGCATCGTACCCCTGGACAACATCCCAACGCTCACACTGCACTGTAGCACTGATCACAGAAAACAAGTCCAATTGCATAGCGGCTGCTCCAGTAGAGCTGCCCTAGTACTAACAGGAGGGCAGAAAAATCACGGTATTTTTACTGAGTTGTCTCCTGGCTTCAGAACAGACCTAAGCAAGAGCCTCGTCCATGCTTAAACACTCAGTTCCTACGGGATGCCTGAAATGCTTTAGTGATGGAAGATGCAAACGCCTGTCTCTTCCATCCCTATAAATGCTTACAACCTCACTGCCTAGGCTGAGCAAATGCTCAAGAGCAAATCTTTTCACAAAAGCCTTGATGTGTAGCAAAGCGCTCGATAGTGAAGTAACAGTCAAATCTGTGCTCTTCCTCTGACTGACACCCAGAATAGCAACAAAAATACTCATTTTCACTACAGTGGTACTTCTTTTAAGGGGAAACATTTTTCACTAGCCTTTTTTAGTAGTACAACCTCATCGAATTATTTGTATAATCATACTGTTTAAGTTCTTCCATTTATATTAATGATACATTTATAAATAGTTTGCAGAGGGTTAGTGAGCAATTAATAGATGCTAAAGCCAGGACTACAGTGCGGTGGAGACAGCCATAGGTCATTGAGTAACGTCCTAGTCAAGCGATCGAAATTGGTTGTCATTGCACCGGCTTGAGCATTTGCTCAGAAAGATCTTTCACACAGACACACACACACAGAGACGCACACACACACGTATGTGTCTGCCGGCTGCAAGATAAATCAGCGTTCTCCGAGAAGCTAGCATGAAAAAAAACCCCATTGCAAACCCTACTTTTCCAAGACCTCTCAACTCACCAGAGAACAGACCTACTCTGCATCCTCCGTATTTGGATGACTGTGCGAAGGACAAGCGTTCCACATTTCTCTGCGTGGATTCACACAAGCACACCAGCTGCTCTAGCTATAGGGCACGGACCCCCTGCAAATTCAGCAGCTCTGCAGAGGCAGATTACACAGCCCTCATGAGCACATTACATCGATGCTTTTTCCCCCCATGTTTTCAATACTTAACAGTATCTCCCTCACTGTTTGTGATTTCTATACCTAACTCCTCGTAGCATAAGGTGCAGAGTATTCGGCAATGAAAATAGAAGAAATATATGCTTGCAAACTGCCATCTGGTCAGGTTACGGAGGGTTACATATTTCAGCCTTGATTGCAAGCATGAGCATAGAGAAACCCTTTCAAAAGACTCTGTGTTGTGGAATAATTCCTCAGTTAACAGGAGATAATGAGATTTCCTTCTCACAATTCACTGTAGAGAGCCAAAGCAGGACAACGGTAAGCTTGGTGGAACGGACAGCCATGATGATCTACCTTTTCTGGCCAACCTGAAGGGCTTTCTTCAAAGCAGAGGAAAGCCATGGAAAAATATACTCCAGCATTCCCAGTTCCCAAAAAGCTCTGCTGGAGAGGCATCAATGGAAGGCCTTGACTTGGATGGGAACTGGCTGGTCCAAATTACTCGAGAATCAACGGCCAAAAATTCAACTGTGCTGCAGTCTGGATGTGTGAGGACAGAAGGGAGGTAGATACAGGGGGGGCATATAAAACAAAATGAGTCTCTGACCTGAGTTCTTCTGCAAGTTCACTGTCGATCAAAGAGGAGCAGGTGGTCTGCCCAGGAGGCAAAAGATGAAGATGCCTTAACATTTAATTCTGAACAGCACATCCAAACTGTCATGAGATCCTAGGAACGACACCTCCTTTTCCCTTACACAGTATGTGCCACCCTCTGTGCATTCGCTGGTACCTTCTTTTGCCGGGTCACATCATGTTAAGCCAGCATTTGCAACTCGAGACACAAGAACAAAATACCAACTAGTGAAAAAAAAACCACCCAGAATGCGTCTTTTCACCAGATGGACACAAACTTCTTGTGAAAAGCACCCACTTTCCTGCTGGAAGGAATCTTTTAAATACCCAAGGTTGTAAGACAGATAGTCCATCCTGGGCTTTCGCTTGAAACTGCAATGCTCCAAGCACTCTGGAACTAAAACTACAGAACGGAATAACCATTACAAGAGAACTCAGAAAATATCTTTTATAGTTATCAAAGATAACTTGAAAATGATAGACAATGGCACACCCGGGGACAAAGCATTTTGACAGGCAAGTACCACACCCAAGTACTTATGGACGTCTGTAGTTAAGCCACTAAAGTCATTAAAAGCCAAAATGATGTCAGCTTCTGACAAAAGCAAAAAGCAGAACAAATTGCTGGCTGACTGAGGGAGACAGGTACACAGCGTTAACTGCCCCTGTTTCACAACAGACAAGGAACCACAAACGTATTCATTACTAAAGCAGAGCTCTGAAACTAAAGCTCATGCTAACTTCGAAGTGCAATTCTGCTTGAAGGAGTGGCTGTAAAAATGGCATTCTCCTACTCGAAAGATCTATTTCTTGTATGTTTTCTGGGTCACATCTGCTTATTTGAAACAAGATTTTTTAGGATTTTTAATCCTGTTAGCCTGCAGACCAAAGACAGCAAATGGAAAGTGAGAGAGACTCCTGAATGCCAGCCACTTAACCCCACTCAAAACAGAGGGGATGATCAGGTGTCGAGAAAAGGCCTGAGATTTGGCAGGCAGAATCCTTACGGATGCTGAGGATGCACAAGAAAGAAAGGAAAAAACCTGGGTACTCAGATTCCAGGTTGCATATGGGAGGCTGGCTGCTGAACAAAATCTCTTTTCCTTGTAAACGGAACATATTTGGTGTGAAAAGCCCTGAAAGACCACACGTTCTTTTATACAGCAACCTCTGAGAGCACAGTGCTGCTTCCCTTCACCTAGAGAACCACAAAAAAAGCAGGGAAAATAGTCTCTCTGGAGGTCACCTGGTCCCAGTCCCCTGTCTGACCACCATCAGACTCATGCTGTTTGCAAAGGGTCGATCCTTCTCTTTTAGTACCTTTATTAGAAAGAAAAGTGAGTTCTTTTCCTTCGTAGGAATCTGACTTGGCTTTTTTAGAGCAAGCATGACAGGGTTCAGCAATGCTTCAAAACCTGTGAAATAACAACAGCAATCTAAAGCATGTGCCATGTTTTTATCATTTACTAGCTCTTGAGTTCAATTTGGGTTTCTTTCAGGCTACTCATTTCTCGCTGGTAAATTCCTTGTTCTCCAAATTTAATAACTAATTCTGCTTGAATCACCTTGCTTGTGTTTCACTACAGTTTCTGCACTGCCTAATCCTACAGGCAAGGGAGCTGGGACCGGGCAGAGCTGCCCTGGGACATGGGGACAGGCGTGGGGCTGATGCGAGAAGCACGGCGCTGCACTATCCCTCCACGGGATGGGTGAAAAAAATGAGGACAGGGAAGAATAAATACAGCAATGACTCGCACAGGTTATAGGGCTGGCCTGAACACAGTGAAGCAAGTTTCTTTTTTGGTTCTGAAAAAGAGCTATTTGAGTTCTAAAGCAGCATTGGAAAAGGCCTTTTAGAACAGGATCCAAAACGCCATGCCAGCTAAGGTTTTCACATTTTCATGCTTCCATGTCCAAAGGCACACAGTTCAAACTGAGGCAGCAACGCATTTCAAAAAGCAAACATCATTTCCCTCATTAACTTGAAAACCCTGAAGAGATCAGGCCTTCTATTTTTAACAGTAAACTAGAAAATCAAACGCACTTTCTGCATGTCCAGCCTAATGTTTGCTAGTTCATCTCTGCATGTATCTCCATCCATTTGCACCCAAATTCCGATTGTATCAAAGGAGGTTTCCTTACTTTACTGGCTCCCATGACTCCCGCTCAAAGCCCCTGTGAATTGACTGTGCAATTGAGGACTCCATCAGATCGACATATCTAACAACAAGTGGAGCAAACAGGTCTTGGAGGTGTTTGTGGAATTTTCCATTGCACATATTATCTAGAATAGATAAATAAAAGTATAGTAAGACACTACCGTTACTAAAAGCTCAGTAACAAACCACAGCGTGGCACTTCATTACACAACAAATTTGCCAGCCAACAGGAAGAAACTTCAAGAACATAACAGGAGCTGGCATCAGGGACCAAAGTTCACGACAAAGACAGCAGGAATGGCTTCTTACTCCAAACAAATAAACAGACAACAAATCTTCTTTTCTATTCATGTCAAACTTACAAATACATGACTACTTCCTGTGAATAAAATAAGGGTAAGAATACAGCATGGCAATCATTATGGCTTTTTCAGGTAGGAGAATCATTTCTTCTTCGGTTACTCACGACCATGATCTGGAAATTGCTCTCTGAGGATGAGTCCCTGGCTTTTTCATGCAGTGGCAGAAATCGAATGGGGACCCTGGTCTGGGGCATAGCTGAAGGCAAGGCCAGTTTTGCTGCCAGCCCCCCGGGCAGCAGGACCACCTGGGAGAGTGCCAAATCCCCAGGGGCTCTGAAGGCACGGGCTCACGTGCTTTGGAGAAGAGCCTTATTTCACAAAGCACTGTTCTTTTGAACTACTCCAGCTTCCATTTACTTTAATATTTTCCTCCCTTCAATAAAATCTTTTGAAGCATTTTACTCCATGTTAAATAAATGCAGTACATACATATAAAACGATACACACACATTTAATGACAGTGAGATAAGAGTACCTAATTCCCTGCTTATCAGGCAGCCATTACCAAGAGACGTGAGAAGATGAAGAAAAATAGAAGTTCAACTTCTCACCTTTGACTGAGGCATTTAAGGGGTGTCTGTGTGTTTTTTTCTAGTGGAACAAAATCAAGCTGATGCTAAGAGAGTATGTACTGTAAATCTCTACCCATCTCAGTTCTCTGTAGTACGGAGAGGCCAAAAGTATTATCAGTAACCTGAACTGCCCACTGCAAAAGAAATGATCAAAACACAATACATACAGTCACTACGGAGGGAATCGTTTAGAAGCTGAAAGAGCGGAAAGCTGTCCCAGGTGTCTGGGGGTTGCACCTCTAACGCAGCATCCATGTCCACCGCAAACAGTGACAGGAAGGTCTCCGCATGCTCAACCATTAAGTCTGACCACCAAGCAAAGGCCTTCAGAGTTGGTAGAAAAAGATAATAAAGAAGTATATTAGTTTTAACAAAGCACAGGAAAAGATGTTAGGCCACATATCTCAAAAAACCCCTGTGGATCCCATGAAAACTACCTTTATTGTAAAGAGAACAGTGCTTTAAAGTGCTAGCCTGCACAGATAGTGCTAATCACAGGAATTAGGCACCGCTATTTTAATACAAAGGTTTCTTGGACAGGATCTGTTCAGAGCTCCACCATGAAGGCACACAGCTGTAACATGGCAGAGAAGGTTTCGTCTGTTCAATTTACAATAAATGACTTCATTCATCTTTAATTATGCTAATCATGAGAAAAATAATCTAATTCTTATTCTGAAGTACAGAAATTTGGGAGCTTCTTCACTGTGCTTGTGGGTTTCCTGCTGTACTTTTCAACAGTTTAAATTTTATTTGGATTCACTACTTCTATTTGTCTTGAAAAACTAGAAGCCTAAGACACTAAATCTGTCCTGAACCACTCACACTCTTCTTTAGAAATATTTCAAGCATCACCAGTAAAAGTTATTACAGCACTGTTCATTTTACATGGTTAGCTACACACATCCATAGAAACACACTACCGCCTTCATAATGCTACTGATTAGGAAACAGATTACAAAGCTCTATTATCAACATGCCAAGATTAAAAAAAAGAAATCTACGGGAAGCCTATATTTTCACAGAGGCAGGAAAAAAATATATCTAAACTTGAAAATCAAAAAATATCAGTGAAGTAACTCATTCTCATGCATGTGGGTCCTTAAAATTCACTGTACGGGCTCTCTGAGGTGACATTCACATCATACATGGCTCAGATGTGAATGCTGCAAACGCATGCATGCGTGTTTAGTAATCACTTCTGGCTGGGAACATGCAATATGAGAAGTGCTGTCGTTAGGACCATGTGCTGTCATTCTGAAGCGATAGGAAATTACTCAGTGACTTAAAGGATCTAAGAAACGTCTTTTCGGCACTTTGCATGGAAAAGAAATCTCTAGCATCGGTACAAGACTGGAGATGAAACAGAGAAGACTGGGAACAGATGAATCAGTTCAAAGACGAATTGCCTGTCAGGGAGAGGTATTTCTTGCAGATTTTAGCAGACACAAATAAGCAGAATGGACTTTCACTTTCTCAGGGTTCAGTTTTGATTCACTGATGAGGAATTGCACTGATGTGCAGAGCACAACTCCAGCTGCTGGTTCACTTGGCCACGGAGAGGGAGCCGAGCCCCAAAACCAGGTTACTGCCATGGACCCCTTTAATTCTTCCTATTTCAGCCTGACTTCTCAGCTGCCAGTGATACTGGCAGGGGTTCTTTGGGACTACTTCTACTCCTTCATTCCCCCAAAACATAAAGCAGACTGACATTGCCCTGCTATTAGTCCATGGGTTGATATAAAACTGGTGTGAAGACACCAGTGCATAGGATGGATGTGGCATTGGGCATTACTGAGCACATCCAAGATGTAAAATAACCAAAATAAACAAATAACCCCCAAACTAATCATAGAATCTGAAGATACAGAATCATAGAATCATAGGTTGGAAAATACCTCTAAGATCATGAAGTCCAACCATCTGCCCAACACCACCATGCCTACTAAACCATATCCCAAAGTGCCACATCTACAGGTTTTTTAAACACCTCCAGGGATGGTGGCTTAGGCCTGCCCTGCCATGGGGGTGAAGACGTGCATGAGGAGGGCTGTGCCGTGAAGGCACGGCTTTGGTGTGCCCAGAGTCAGGCTGGGCAAATGCCATGCCCAGAGCAGCAACACCAGCAGGTCATGGTGTCCCTGTGGTCACGGCATGGGGACAAGGCAGCTACACCTGGCTCCTTCGCCTGCAAATCGCCCCCAGCCCCACGCACACGGAGGGTGCCCTGGCACCCTGCCCTGGGGTGCCTGGGAAGCTCAGGGACACGGTGATGGGGGCCGTGGGTGTTTGCAGAGCCGTTATTCTGGTAAAGTGGAGACTGAGGTGAGGGAGCCCGGAGGGCTGAGCACGTGTGGCAATGCTGTTCAGCTCTCCCTCCCACTTTTGGTGCTGGTGTACAACCCAGCGTGCGGCCAGGCGCCTGGCAGTGCCGCATCGGGAGGCATTGAACCACCGCGAAACCACGCAGGAACCGAAAACATGAAGACCCTGGTCTGCTCCCGATGCCTGCTCAGACCTTCTCCCCAACGCGTGGGTGGGAAACGAGCGGATGCTGCGCCACGGGGCTGCTGAGGGTCCTCTCAAAATTAGCAGTGCTTGTCTGCGGTTTTCAAGGAGGATGCCGGGGCTGTCCTCGCACTGACGTGGTTTCTCTGCCTGTGCCTCTGCCTGCCAAGAGCCTGCCATGCTGTCTCCCCATCACATCCTGCCCACGGGTCTGCGGGCAAAGAGCCATTGCTACGAAGGACCAACAGCAATCGGCATTTTGGGGAGAGGGAAAAGAGGGGAGGCCAAAGAGTATCTTCCGCAACAAACCCCGACACAAACACTTCAGAGTCCTGCAATAAAAACCTGCTTCCATGAAAAAGGAAAAAAGCGCTATTTTTAAGAGAAATTATGAAGAAAAGCATGTGATCATTTGCAGAAAAAAAAAAAATGCCCAAACCAGTCACAGTTTGCCTTTTGCTAGAAAAGCCAAATTTTAGCTCTGTAAGTCTCTAACTTATGGCAGGATCCTCAGCCTCCTCCTCCCTAGTCTCGGTGAGCAGGACCTTCCTGCGGTGGGAGCGGTAACACCATCCCTTGAAAATCTCCTTCAGGATGGTAACACTTCATTTATTTACCATCTACTTACCTGCATTGCTCAAAACACAATGTAGAGGGGGAAAAAAAAAAAGTGTGCTTTCCAGCCAAACACACCTATTACTGTATATTTTACACATGGATACACATGTATATATGTATGACCTCAAGGAGTTAAAATACATATATACATATACACATACGTATACATAGAGAGAGAAAACACAAGTTTAAAAATAGGTGAGTGGCATCGTCTCTGGCATTTGTCATCAGTCATCCAGAGGAAGGGGAAGGGAGGCGGGAGACATCTGATGGGAGAGATGACACAATGACAGAGACCTCCCGCTCTCACAGGTCACAGACGCAGGCACACGGTTTCGGCTGCATTTCTGCCTGTGTTGGTTTGCTTCTCTCTTATGGGAAAGACAAACCCAACTGACTGGACACGTACTTCTGTTGGAATGTTTTTCAAACATTTTCCATGCTCTCGGTATTATTTTTTGAGTTCTCATCAGCGAGTCTGCCTGGATGTCCATGTGGGGAAAAAAGGGGCATGTCTGAATTGCAAAACCTGTTGGATTTCAGTAAATTAAGGCATTACTTCAGTAAGCGGTGCAGTTTAATTTTCTGCTGAACATCCAAAGTAGACTGAAGAGTCACACCCTGCAGATCAAACCTTCTCCAGGTGAATGGATAACGTGTCAAAAAAAAAAAATCACCTGGAATAATTTGAAAAAAAAAAAAGTACAACACCTCAGCAATGCTCATTGCTTAGTGAGAGCATAATGTGGCTACAATGCATAATAAAACCCAGTGATAAAGCACCCAGCCTCTTGTCTCTCTTCCTTTGGGTTCAATTCCAAGCATGCAGAGAGCTGGCCAACTGCCTGTACCCTGCTGAAATGCCACAGCCACCCTCAGGACAGGGATCTGATAAGGCACCGACAGCATGCCGGGCTTCTGGAGAGAGATGGATTTCACCCTTCCAGGTCACTGTTCAGAACAAGGGACCGGGATGCCTCCTATCCATGTTGGCATTAACCTTCTGTCTCTAATCAAAACCTCGTGACACAGAAGATGCTGGAGAACAGTTCTGAGTCTTCCTCCTGGTGAGGATCTTGGCAGCGTGGCTGGCTGAGCACCACCGGCCCTGTAACCGCTTTCTTCAGCAGTCTATGATTTTCAAAATAACCTGCACTTCAGAAACAGCTCCTTCCTGGCTGGTGGTACACCCAGCCTGTGCTGGTGATGAGTATAATAAAACACTCATTGTCCTTGGACAGGTTATTGCATTCTGCGTGCAAGTGCAGCGCTCTCGAGCACCCCCTCGCTTTTGTAAAAATGCAGTTTATTTCACTCCTTACCCCGTATATTCTCTCTCTACATATAAATACTGTATATCCAGCACGAGGCACATACAGACAAAACCAGAGGAAGACCACTACCATTCTAGGCACTCGTGTAGTGCTTGGTCCATCTCCACCACAGTGTACTAGAGGTCAGGTGAATGCAAACGACAGAGGTAACAACAGGCTGAGGAGAGAGTCCAGGCAGGTAGGGTTGTGTTGGGATGTAACTGCAGCGCTTGTAAAATATACCCATTGCTACATGCATGGACCGGACTACTATGCCACATTTACCCTCCTGTGTCAGGCCACCAGCTCCGCAAGCAGCCGACTCGAAGTTGCTGTTACATTCCTCGGTCAAAGTTACGGAAGCGAGGGCAACCCGGGTAAAATCCCAGTAGGAAACATGGCACTGAGAGGGCATGCACGAAATATGACAGGAGTGACTCGTTTCATTCGGTTTTAGTCACATACCTCTTTCCCCTGCCAGGATCATCCAAGATTGAATGAACAGTAGAAAAACAGGGAGGAAATTTAAATATGCAATCAGGCATTAGTTGGGTGTTGTGGATTGCTGTGTATTAGCAATAAGTTAAATTATACTGCAAATTTAATATACACTGGAATGATTTTTAGGTGATTGTGAAATTATTTATCAAATGGTCTTAATGCAAAATATAGTGAGTATATATATATATATATATATATATCAATGGGAAGGAAAAGAGAAAATAGTGAATGAGTGTTACATTACCTACAGTCATAAACAATAAATGTTCACTCTGAATTTTAAAACGATTAACTTGCCAACACGCATTCGAGAGCACCAGATCTACAGAGATCTCAGGGCTCAATCCTGCAAACCCTTACACAGGTACGCAACGTCACTTGCTCGGGCAGAAACGTCCCGACGCGCTGCGAGCGGGACTACAGCCAGCAATGGCAGCTGCCTGGGGGGTCAAGGGTTTCCAGGATCAAGCCTCACGATTTTCTGGTCTATATTTGACTATGACATGGTTTCAGTGGTTTTAAAACATGAAACTTTTTGTTAAAGAGCTTCGAAGAGTTAAGAGCAGTTGTGTTAGGCCTTAGATAACCCAAATAACGAGTAACAGTGAGTAATTCACCCTAACCTCTGTGACTAGTAATTAAGGTATTCCCAATGAGCCAAGGCAGAAGAGCCCAACAGGAAACCAGGTGAGTTAATCACGTACCGCAGGGGCCCAGGGAAACCCCTGGAAACAACCTGAATGCTCAGAAAGCGACAAAAAAAAAAAAGACTTGTTTCATTTTGTGGTGGTTTTCCTTGCTCCAGCTCTGGCCGGCCGGAGCGGTGAGCTGCTGCAGGGACCCCGCTCATGCTGTCTGGAGGCACAAATACAAGACATTTTTTGGAAAGACGACCTTTCTGAAAAGCGGACAGGTTTGCTCTTGTAGTCAGTGGCGAATACTTTTGGCCAGATTCGGCTCCGGCTGGCGCTGTATGGAAGGCTGCAGACTGACGCAGAGGAGAGCAGGACTTCATTAATTCCCTCTTTAGCCCTCCCTCCCCTCCGCAAAAGCAATCCTCCTGAGCTCTACTTCACCTTCATCGCACTCGAGCACCATCATTTATGACTATTGGCTTTTAAAGCAGATAACCCAGCACCAGTCGGGAAGACACCGCACAGAGACCCAAAGCCCCCAGCAAGCCCCCAGAGCCTGCTGAAGAGCCGGGGGGACGCGACCTCGCCGGGCGCCGCTGCTCACCTCCGCATGGTGTTCTTCGTTTTGCTGTAGGACTTCAATTACCAGTTCTGCCAGACGTATAGTATCTTCTAACTTTTTAGCTGGTGTGACTAACCGGCCTACATTTTCTGTAGTACAAGAACTCGAGTTAAAAGGGAGGCAGGATGAAAAGCTCGACGTACAGTAAGTTCTTTTAGAGGTTTAAAAAGAAAAAATCCCATAATATTCTACAGCTTTAAAGATCTTTTCATGCATATGTTAAATGCTTATATAATTAGTACCGAGCAAACCAGAAAGCCACACTCGTTATTATACTATGAGAATACAGTGCTCCAGCTCCAAATCTCGCAACGCTGTCAGAGCTGTTTTGCTTTACGGTGAGATGGTGGCACTTTATTAGCTCAAATGAGAACATCGCATTCCCTAAAGACAGCATCTGGCCACTAATATATGAACAATATGTATCCGTCAATGTAGATGATGCTATTATAGAAATCACGTCTATACCATTTTAAAACTCTTTTAAGCAGATCTATTCAAACAAATCTGTCTGTACTTTTAATAAATTGTCAGACTTGAGTAATTTAAATGTCACCTGCTACTGAAAGCAAGAATTGCAGGTCTGCCTTGCTCCAGGATTTAACTCCACAAGGGTCAAGGAGTTACGCATGCTGGAGGGAGTGGAAAGTGGTAAAGCCCACGCAGGTGATCGTAGGTGAGACTTATATGGGAAGAGAGATGCAACTTTACAGCAAAAATCCCGCAAACAAACCAAAGAGTTTAAATCCTGGAGCTTGGTGTTCAGCCGTATTGAGCTATTTTGCAGCATTTTCTGAAGACTTTTAAAAATAATTAAATAATATTCTTCTATGTAATTCATATTAGTAACATATTAAACATACAAGGTGGTAAGAATCTGGAACATTTCGAGCATTTAACTGGAAATAATATAGAAATAATATAGAGAAAAAGAAGCTCATCACACTTCCATCGCAGGACAGAGCTGGCTGCGCGCAGCCGAGGGGGTTTCTCCGAGCTGCCAGCGCGGCTCGCTCCCCTGAGGTGTGCGCAATCTCCCCGCAATGGTCGCTCTGCGGAGACGCGGAGCAGGAGACCCGCTCCCCGGGGACCCACCGACCCTGCGGCGCGTCACCGCGCTAACCACGGACGCGTCACTGTGTCACTCCGGGTGCCAACCCCGGCCTCCGGTGCGGCTATGGCAAAGAACGGGATCACACTTTGGCAGCTACACCAGCCAAGGCATACCTCTGCACCGCCGTCCTCTCCATGATACCAAAGCTGGAGACTTTGTCAATGGGTGAAGTACCAAAAAACCCAAAACCAAACAGCCGCACTGACCTGCTGTAATTTGCAGCGTACAACAGACTACGTGTCCCCTGCACAGCTAAATGCTGGCAGTACAGGCACTGAAGCGCCGTTACTAATTTTCCCCGAATACCTGTTTACAGGTAACAAGTTTCCCACAAAAAGGAAAGCCAGAACGGTCCCATTTGGGTGGTGGGGCGAGGGGTGCACGGGTCGGTTTGCAGAGGGGCTCAGCAACCCGCTGAGCTGAGGTCTGGCGTTGCAGGCGCTCAGCTCGGCTGAGAGATGCAACCCGGTAAAACACCATGCAAACCAACTCTGCATTTTTGCTGATTTATGCCACAGATAGGGGCCTTGGGTGTTTCTTACCCAGTTTTCCTTTAGTTTCTTGTATCACTGGAAACAAAAAAAACCTCAGGCTCCCCTTACTACAATTTACTGGGCAAATACTGAAATTGGAGAACTGCTGGTGAACTCCTCATTCTTTCTCCTATTCAATCCAGCCCCTCACTGGCTACAAGCAGTAGAAACCTCTTCCTTTTGCAAAAGGAGTCCAAAGACACGTCCCTTAGTAAGCTCTGGTTGGTTCTGCACCTCCGAAGCCAAGGGGAAGCGTTTCCATTGATCAGAGCAGCATCAGGCCCATTCTCATTTGCAACACTGATCTGCTCTCAAATACAACTAAAAGACAAAAGTGTTAATAAGAACAACTGCTCAGAGATGCTGTCTTTAAAGAAAATATTGATGCTTATACAACTTTGGCAGCCAGCAGATGTCAATCTTAATTTTTTTTCTTCTTATTTTAAATATTTCCCTGGTTAAGTTACTATACATCAGAATATTCTGCTAAGATAGCTGGAGCACTGACAGTTACATGAAACGTATACGATATACTTATCAAACATTTCATCCAACATCATGTAAAGCTCATACATATTTATAGTTTTCATGCAAAATGTTATGCAACAACAATGTTATTTTGTGCTGACGTTGATATTTGAAAATGTTGCATATGTCAGACATTGCTAGACAAAAAAATGTGGACATTTTGAAATAAATGCTACCTCTAAATCTCTAAAACCTACCACATCGCGCTAGGTATTTTGGATAAAGCTGCAGATGAGGACTAGCTTTTTACTACTACACAAGCAACTGCTAGACTAGAAAACCACCGAATAAAAGGAAGGAAGACTATTACAGTACTTGGCGGCTGTTTGGCCATGCCTTTGAGCACATGATTTATCATGTTAGTCTGCGTTTGAGGAGACGATGGTGGCCCAGCCGGTGGCTTAGGCTTGGACGGACGGGCTGCTTGCGCGTGACGGAGAGAGACGTCAAAAGTAAAGAGACAAATGACTTCATAAACAGTGACAAAAAGATGGAAACTTCGAAAGGAACATAAGCAGAAATGATCAAATACAAATGGGATAAGCTGCTGGGTTTTTGCTTATCGGTACTCGAAGTACTACACGGTAATGACACCACTTGACAACACATTTGAGAAGTCAGCAGATTCGAACATCCCATGGTACTGTGCAATCAGAAAGCCAAAAATGCGATGCAAGGATGAGACTGCACTTCATGCAGCCCCAGGAGGAAACTGAATTAGGGGAATTCATTTTAAACTTTGGAATTTAGAAAAGGTGAACTTGAAAAGATCGCTTTAAGTCAGTGCCCTGGTACTTAGGTACATTTAGCAATAGAATAACGAGCCACAGGAATTAATTGCTTTGCAAATATCAATTACACATTTTAGAATTAAACGTCACTGTTGGTTAAAGGGAGCTATAAAATATTCTTGTGCAATTTAAACATGTAAAAAAATCTGTCACTTAAAAATGTGTGGTTCCTGATCGTTTCCAGCTCATTTAATTATTTTCAACTTGGAATTCTAGTGGCTTTTATATTCTGGGTTGAATCATATATAAAAACTTGCCAGCTCTATCAAATATGTTACTTGCTATTCCAAATGTTAGAATACTGCAATCAGGACTTGACCCATCTGTCATATAGTTTACAATATCAGCATAGGAAAAATTCAAAGAAAATAGCCTTTCCTTTTACATACACTCAGAGAATAAATTACATACTGTGAATATATTAACACAATAGTTTCTATTCCATTTTATAACAGTTTTTAGCAGCATTGTGACTATTTTTAATAATGCCATTTGCAAGGAATCTGGCATATTTATCTGGACATTCTATTGCCAAAAGTCCTTGCCATTTTGCTTGCATCTTCCAGTGGGGGAAAAAAAAAAATCGGTTGGCTTGTGCAAAGTAGATTTCTGATTGCTTTTAATTCTCACAGAATTATAACACTTATCAAAGTACAATAAAGAATATTCGAGTAAACTGTTAGTTAAAGAGTACGAGCTCGGTTGGTTCCCTTCTCCATACATAGAGATAGATACACACACATACACACATACACTAACACACATACAATGCACACGTGCACGCGTGCACACACACACACATATTTTTAGTCTTTTAAGCTGTGTAATGATTTAATTCAGACTTTTAGATTCAAGCTACTGGATTCTGGCTTTTTTGTTGTTGTTTTCTGATAACAGGAAAAGCAAATCTATCCGCTCATCTCTGGAGTCATCCTGATCCTTGTTCAATGTTTACCAAGGGTGGCTTTGTCCCCAGAAACAAACCTCTGAGAGCCTCAAGTGACAAAAACAACTGCTTTTTGGGCATTGGCCTAATGACTTTCAGTCTAATTTAAAACATAAGCAAAAATTCGATTTGGCTAATCGCTGATTGCTCCTGAGCTCAACACATAGGAAGAATATGCTACTGCCCATCCCTATGGAGAGCAGCTTGTGCCAGGGTCCCTGGGTGGGAAGGGATGGTAGGGAGCAGGGATGGTGGGGAGCGGGGACCGTACATCTCCTCCCACCACCTCTGGCAGCCGGCAGCGGGAGCCCCTCGCCACCCAGGAGTGTCCGTCAGGCTCCAAAGCTGGGAGGCTCAAAGAGAGAGAGCTCCTCCAAAGAGCCTCAAAGCCAGGGGGAAATCACACCCCAGAACTGCATCCCACTGCACCTCTCCATGCTGCGACCCTGAAGCACCCCTAAAGGTGAGCCCAGCCCCTGCGTCCCCAACTGCTACCCATCGAAAAATAGATTTCAGACCTCACGGGCATCCAGATCCCACAGTGTCGAACAGGCCTGACTTGTGCAAGTGTTTTCTGTCCTAGAGAAAACTCCTTAGCAGAGAAGGAAGAGGAGGAAGAGGCAAGAGATGCAGTAGCACCAGCACTTCACGGATCGCTAGTGCAGCACGTACGAAACAGCCTGGAGGAGGCTCCGCCATGCAGCTGTCAGCACAGTGCCCTGGGGTGGCTCTCGCTTCTCTGGGGGCCCCACGAGAGATTCCCCCCCAGTGCTTCGCTCCTGCTCCCGGCATCTCCCCACCGCCACTGGCTCTTGGGAACAAGCTTCCACAAGGGATTACAGCAGGTTAAGCAACAAATTCCTGATGTAATTCTGTTCTGGCCCAGTCTGCACAAATATTCAGCTCTTTTGTTCATTTAAATTTTTCAGACCCAAATCCAGGGCTCTTGCACCATGGCTGCAAAACCACCTGGAGCCAAAGGAGAGGAGGGGAAGAGCTCTCTCCCTTCCTCGGGGCACTGAACACCTCATGAGCCCCGACCCGCGCTTCTCTTTGTTGCCTCTTTATTGCAAGAAAATTCCAAATATTAAGGTCTGGCTAAACAAACTGACTAATTTCATCTGCGTATTTCAATAAAATGGGGCTGTGACTGCAATGCCTCACAAGGCACTGGAGTTTACACACTTCTCTGGGCCCAGGTCTCGGAGATGATATGCGAGATCCCTCTCACGGGGTGCCTCGGCTCCCGCTCGGAGCGAGGGAGATGCGGCAGGCTGAACGGGTTTTACGGCACTTGCCAGCAATCAGCTGCAGCGTGTGTGGCAGGTTTTGTTTCACTTTGGCTTTTCTTTCTTTCCTGTCCTTTTGCTCTGTAATCCCTTGCCACAGCCAGTTTAGCATCAGAAATGCACTTGCATTTGTTGCTCGCAGGTGTCAGGTGGATAAGATTTAAACACCTCCATCACTGAAATCAGAGGCAGGAGCAGCTTCTTCCTTACCAACAACCTGACAAAGTGCTTTCCTGACAAACTTCTGCCAAAGGTTTTTATGCATCTGCATGATACTTGTAAACAAAATACTTGCAGAAACTGGAATTATTGAGCCAAATCTGGGATTGTGCTTGATAAGCTTCAGCTTGCAATGAGCATAACAGGTATATTAAAAATCCTGTGCTACTTTGGGCACATACATCGTATACAGTTCATTGTGTGCGACTCTTTACGGACTGGAAGATTTTCAAACTACCTATTTCTCACTCAGCATCATGTTTTCTGCTAGCTGGGCTACTAACACATCAGCAACAGTGAGAATTACGCTTGCAATGGGAGAAGAGTATTACTGACTTTTCACATTTTTTAAAAGCATAGCCACCAACTCAATGATTTCCTTGTAATAATTAAAAATATACGACCCCTGCCAAAGCCTTTGGCATGCAAGTGTTTTGTGTGCATTCATTTGCAAGCCAATCATGAAAATGGTAAAAAAAAAGCTGCTGTTTTCAAGATAACTATAAAGAATAATGGGCTTAGCCTGAGGATGAGGCAAGGCAGCCTTTTATTATATTTGTGAAATGAATTTACGCATATCTGAAAGGGACATCAGTGATGATATATTTTTTTCATTCCAAATAAGATGTGATATCTTAAAAGTAAGAAAAAATCATAGAAACGTTCCTTTTTCAATGCAGAAAGAGTCTCTAATTCGGCTCTCAAAACTCAACATACTGACAAGAGAACTGATCTCCTGACTTTCTGATGATTATTCAGCCTAGCGAGGAATTTTTGCATATCTGAATTGTATCTCATGCCTCAGGCAGCAAGTTGCTCCACAGTTGGTAAGAGACTTGCAGAAAGATAACGGCACACTGCAGATCTTTATGATTTCTGAAGCTCTTATAATAACTTTGCTACGGCTTTAAACACTGCCTTTGAAAGGGCGAGAAGAAATCTTGAAAGCTGCATTACGATTCCTCATTAAACACAGCCGAACGCCACTTCCAGGAACGCAGCAAATTAAGCAGCAGTTCGGCAGCACACAGATACAGGTTGCAGCCATGCCTGAGTTAAAGTGCCTGATTTATTACTGACTTCAGTCTCCACTCCCGCACACAAAACCCGATGCTTTCATACATCCTGCATCCATATTTATTTGGGGAATGCAATTGTTTTTTTTTCCCAAGCTTTGTGGTTTACTACAAATGCCAGGAGTGATTGCCGAGTGGCGGATGGGCTGACACGTCACACAGGACCTCTCCTCGTCTCGGACCAGGCTAACCAACAGGCAGCTCAGCCCCTAGCACTCCAGCACACTCGCTGAGAGCTACGGATACGTGCACAGAGCTTCCCAGGCTGAGATCCAGAAACGGGGAAGGCGAGTGACGTAAAGTGAGCATGGGGACTGTGGCAAGGGCCAGTATGAATGCCTTGAAAAATACCACTGCTTCTTCACAACCTGCTTGTGTTGCTCTAGTCAAAACCCAACCTCTTCTGCACCCACTTCCTCGGCTGAGGACGCTTCCCATGCCTGCTGGGGCGAGCACTACGTGCAAGATGCTCCACGGCCGGTGCCAGCTGAGGCGGATGCAGCCAAAGCTGCCGCGCTCGGTCCCTCTCCCGTGGGTGCACCCGGGTCCCCAGCCTGCGGCAGGCACCGCAGAGATGTCTGCCCATGCATGGGCATCGTGGCTGGCCCTCGCCGTGCCACGGGCGGCACTGATCCCCGCGCTGACCGGCTTTCAGCTCTGCACCCACCCCAGCACCACCACCGGGTGCATTTCTGAGAGAAGTCTGGCTTCCCTGCCAGCCCAGACGGGAGGGAGAGATCTGGAGAGGACGAGAGATCTGGGGAGGATGGTGCACGCCGGCGATGCAGTGTGGAAGGACGCTGTGCCTCCGGAGCCTGGCTTCCCCGGGCAGGGGCTGGGGAGGTTGCTGGACAAGCAAAAACCTGGCATTTTGGGATAGCCCAAGAGCAGCTGATTTCCCTTGGTGACAGAGCAATAGGACTTCAGTGGGTCCATCTGCTCTGCAGTCACTTTCTGCTCGCAGAAGCAGGTGGCTGGTGGTCTGTGCTCCATTGCCCTGCCGCCCCGGCACCCGCAGCAAGGCGAGAGCTGCCTCCACTTCTCATCTCCGTGCATCAGCTCAGCAGCACCACGAGCAGCCTCTCTTTACAGAGACCAAAGCCAAATTACAAAATGAGAAATACTTGGTCTGAAAACTGAAAAAAAATATTCTTCTACTAAACACAATCAATTGCCAAACTGCCAACCATCGCCTTGGCTGGCACCAGCTGCAAAGCTGCCTGCACCCAACGCCAGCACTGCAAAGTGGCATTTGTGTCCATGGGACCGCTCAGTGCCACAGCGCAGCACATTTCAGAAATCCTGCACTTAAGGGATGGAGAAGTTTTACTTTTCTAAAGCAACGATGGACTCCCAACTTACATAAATGAGCAGACGAACACTTGCTAAAAGTTTGCACTTGTTAATCTGAGTGTTAGTAGTTTTGTCTGATTAATAATTAAAACAAGCCATTCATCTTTAATTATTTTAGAGTAATGTTCTGTTTAATGTTCTCCATCAAATCAATATTATTAAAGCAAGAGAAGAGACTAAGTGCTTTTCAGGAGAAAGGACATCAAAGGGTGACATTTGTGTGTTTAAGAGGAAGTTGTTTTCAGTATCTTATTTTTATTCTTGCTTTTGGCAAAATAAATAAAAAATCAGGCCAAAACCCAGTCACTTTTGACTCCACTTAAGCTGAGGAATTGGTTTCAAGTTAAGTCCTGCTGACCTTGCCTGAAAATTATTCATTTAAGATAATGGGAGATTTGTCAGCAACAAAGCAGCGAAGTCGCAACTCCCTGCATCCTTTCACTTGCTCCAAGCACTGAGAAGCAGCAGTTTTATTTTTAAACAAGCTGGGCCATAGGAACATCCTTCTGGACTCCTGCATGCAACCACTCTAGATCCTGGGCCAAATTTGAGCTGCAAAGGCCCAACCTCTTGCACTGCTTTTTAAAAGCAATTTCCCTTTGCCAACAGAGCTGAAATCAACCTGATTAATTTTTTTTTTTTCTCCTCACAAAACAGAACAATCTACTCACAAAAAGAAATGAACAGTTCAGGTTTCAAGGACTTTTGAACTAGGACTCTGGGATACAACAGAAACGAGAACAGGGGCTGCAGAGCTCCACCAGCCCTTCTGAAGAGACGAGCTGAGCCTGTGCCTTGTTACATGTCACCACAGGTTATAAACGAGAGACAAACACGACTTCTGTCTCACCAGATCGTTTGTTACACAGTCACAAAAAAATAGAAAATAAAAAAAAAATTTAAAAACCCAGTCCTCCCATCAGGGCATAAAACAGAAGTTATGAAAACCAAAAATGAACATTAGTTTAGTTATAAATATGCTTTTTAGGTGTGTTAAATTAATGGCCAAATCACCAACGTTTTTTTCACCAAAAATGAGCTGCAGTTCTTTCGGAAAACAAGAAACTTTCTCTTTACAAAGGCTAGATTCTCCTCTAAAACTGTCGCCTAAAACGACGCTATATTTCTGTAAGGTATTTCTAATCTACACTCTCTTCTAAGGAAGGAGGAAAAGGAGATTATGTAGACAGCACAAATTAACTCCTTAAGTATCAATGCATCTCCATTTTCAGCCTGAAGGAGTACATATCTTAAGGAGCTATGAAAAAAGAAAACAAAATAAATATAACTCAACAGTCCTAGCAATTTATAATGCATATACAATTGTTCACCTGCGTCCTTTTGATTCTCTATATGAAAGAGAGAAAGCAACAAGGAGAGAAAAGAGAGAAACAAGAACAGATATGCAGGATTAATGAGCAAGTGGACCGCACAGCCCCCCAGTTATGCGTGATATATGACATTTGAAAAGAAGAAAAGTCGCCCCGTCTCGCCCCCCACCCCCCCGAAGCATGGGGTTACCAAAAGAAGCTCCTTTCACAGAGGTGAAAGAAAACGCTGCACAAATAGAAAACCAGAGAGGGCGAGCTCTGAGGACACAGGGGGGATCTCCAAGCGGCAGCGGGGATGGGGGGTCCCCGCCAGAGCTCCGTGCCAGGGAGTCAGTGAAAAAATCGAGGAAGAGAGCGAGTGAAGTGCATCCTTCCGCTCGAGAGCTAACAGACAGGAGACATGTAAGATCTGATGCACAGAGAAAGGACAGCCTTACACGATCTTGTACACAGGACTGGGTAAAGATCTTATACGCAGGCAAAGGGATGGCTTTTTCCAAGTGTCCTTTATCTGACCTCTAGCTCACTGCTCCCCGACGTAGCTGCTACCTTTTCATTGTGTACCAGTGACAAGCACTTTACAAATTGGGGTTACACAGAAGCAAAGTAAAAATGCATTCAGGTCACGGACATAAAGAAGAACTGAAAAAACTTACAGACGATCTGAGTTTATCACAAACAGATGGGTTAATTGCCTAACCTGGTTCAGGCTGATAAAAAGTGACTGGACTTCTCACACTGGGTTTCACAGACAGAAGCAACAGACAAGCCAATGCTAAAAGACTTGAAGCAAGGAGAGTGAGTTGGTTTGGATCTGGACTTTCTTGAGGTTATGAAAACAGAGAGAGTGAGGACAGCATGGAGAGGAGGGTGGTAGGTACTCACGAATGGTTAAATCCATCACTTGAGAGGCCAAGCAGAAGACAGGATGCTCATACATTTCTCTCTTTTTCCCTATAAAAGAGGATTTGGGCATGCAAGAGGCTTAGGTCAGAGGTAAAGAGGTTATAGGCTATAGGTCAGAGGAAAACTTTATATTAGGTTAAAAGGAAAGTAGCCGTAGAGTATTTTGGGATACACACAGGATAAAAAGGAAGGAAAAAAAAAAGAAAAAAAAGGCGGGTTAAAACTGGAGATCTACTGGATTAACCATTCAGCATGCCCATGAGTCACAGGAGAGCTGTGACCATGACTCTGGAGGTTTGCTCTGAACTGTTGCAAGAATATAATGATCAAAAGGTCATGAATAGAGGGAAATAGAATTCCATTGGTTTAAGGCTCCAAGATACTAAGGATTTCAGCCTTCAGTATCTAAGGCTTCCACAGGTATTTCTTCATAAGCATAGCCTCCAGCACCGCTGCCACTGAGTTGGTTTTGCATCTCGGACAAAACTCTTCTGAACGCACCGCTATTCAAACGTCAGCTTTTAAAAAGCAAGATTTCAAAGCCGTGTACAGCACGCAGGAACGCATCCGACTGAGGTAAATTTGTTATTTGCTCTTCTAAGGAAGTCTTTGAACATGTAGTGGACTATGCTCATGAGAGAAAACCTGATGCATGCAGCTGGCGGATGTTGGGTTGTTCAAATTAACAATCCCAGCATGCTTGGAAATTGGTGTTACAACCACTTTTGTAGAGATAGTATCAAAAAGTGGCTGTAGCCAATCACGGATAAAGGAGGAGAAAAGCAGAAGAGAGCAGGTAGTGTGGAATGAACTATTTCTCTGAAAAGGTAGCTGGAAAAAAATAAAAGGTTTGTTGCTTCAAAGTATTCCCAGACCTAAAAGTCACAGTGCAAAAAAGAGGGCAGATAATTAACACAACCAAGAAGAATTGAGGCACAAAAGGAAAAGTACACACTAACTGTTCTACTTTGGAAATGAATGCATTTTTACTTACAGATCATAAAGTTTGTTTTTGCATAGATTTATCTGAAAGAAGAGAGCAAATCTTACCAACGAGTTAGTGATATTTATACAGAGAACCTAAGGGAGCCAGCCCTGGGTAGAAGCATCCATCAACAGAAAAGCTGCTTTTGATTCTCAGTCCTTCTCCATCCTCGTCAAGTATATTTAAACATTGCATTTTACAGAATACACCAATTAAAATATCCTGTGAAGTTGAGTACTTCGATAAATTGCCTGATAATACAGTGCTTATGAAACCTTCGTTCCTTCTCTATTTTTGTCACTCATTACCAAGTCAAGAGTTGATAAACATCCTTTTAGTGCCCAATTCTTAAGTGTTTCTCACTGGATGCATAACAATGAATTCATTACCACTGGTACACAATTTGCATCGTTAGACAGAAAAAAAATGGAAAAAGAGAGGACATGTCATGTACAGAACCTGGACAATTTGTCATATAATAACGCAATTTTTCATGTAAACAAGAACTAAACAAATCAGAGGGAGTTTGGGGTTTTTTCTTTCTCCTCTCAATATTGTCCTAGAGGCATACAACGATAATCTCATGTGGGAAAGCTTCACATCACACATGACAGAAACCCAAAGTCTAGAGCAGAACATACCATTCATCTGAAACACACAGGTTTGAGCAACTGGGAACTCGGATCAAGCTGGGCAGCAGTTTCAAATTAAGAATAGCAGCCAACAAGGTACCAACGTAAACGGATTAACATGTAAAGAACGACTCGATCGTAGAGCTTCAGCTAACACATATCCTCTAGCAAGCTTTAAAATGTCTTTTTGATGGCTACATGTGTCTCTGGTCACTGGTTATTATTCTCCCATAACTTAAAAGGTCAATAATATCAGCTATGCTGGATTTAGAGTGACAAGAAAGAAATCTGATGCGAGTATGGGATCACTGATCAATGACTGCTATGCAAACTGCAAAGACAACGAAACACTCCCAGAAAAAAGACATTTTAAATTGGCTACAAATGATTAAGCACAGATTAAACAGTTTTTCAGCTTCTTATTTTTTGTTTGTTTCCTGAACTCCACTGTCACAAGCAATTAGCTGCACTATACCTTCAGCTGCAAAGATGACATCCCAAGTATTTCTCAATTTGTTTTCTAAAACCACAACGTGAGTCTGAATACTACACCACTGGCCAAATGCACTAACGATCAGGAAAAAAAAAGCTACAGTTCCTTTTAACTGTTTCCTCTCTCTTTTCCAGAAAAAGAAACACTTTGCATAGCTTCCACTCTTAACTGTTTTCAAAGCCAACACCACAAAAATGATTCAGAATCACATCACTTTTATTGACAAGCGAATAAATAGCAAATGAGCTTCTTTTAAATAGCTCCCAGCCACAGTTGCCACCTAGAAATATAACAAAATTTTAATTTCACAAAGAAAGAGCCTTACCTTCAATTTTGGCATACTCTGATAGCCGAGTATAATTGACTAGAGCTGCTTGCTCCAAGCATTTACGGATGACTGTTTTTACCTCCTCTTGAGGGACCGGAGTAACTATGTCTTTCATCAGAACCTTGACACAAGAAAATCTGATTTGTTGTGGCATCGGGCACACAGAACTGCTTTTCTCCAAGCCCAGCACATCCATCCATTCCTACACTAGCACTGTGTGGCTCTCGGGGTATGCGTACAATATGCAGGATCTGCTACAAGGTCACCTTGGCCAGCTTGAGACGTGGGACCTACCCCTGCTGTATTCTTCCCCTTCTGTATCTACACCCTATGGCATGCCCTGAAATCTGTGCTTCTGATTTTTTAGGGAAAGGCATTAAGATCTGTCACATCTTCTCCAGTGCCAGGCAATGTTATGCCCTTCCTGGGCTCTGCCGATTGACTTGGGTTTACATCTGGGCTTGGTCATACTGCAGGTTAGCTGAGCTGAGAAGGACGTTGGAGCAGCAGGAAGGCAGAAATAGGGACGGGGAGGATGATTCTGAGCAGGTTTCCTATGCCTGAGGGGAACGAGTGTGCCTTGAGACGGGAATTTCACCGGACAGCAGCCAGGCATCGCTTACAAGGGTCTGCAGTGTAGATGCTTGCCAGCGAGATCCTCCACTATCAACACAGACGCAGGCTGTGCTGCCTTTAGTGGCCAGGCTACACACTGGCCTCCGAGCTGAAGCAGGAGAGATAACAACCCCACCCAATACACCACATTTCAATATTAACTATGATTTATTACACGTTCTATGCAAAAACAACAGTTCCTCAATACGGGTAATTTTAACTGCTCCCCGTTATTCTTATGCTTACCCTTTCCAGCAGTGATAGAGTAGCTTTTAGTGCACCTTCTGGACGGCCAAATGGAAAGCAGTACCTAGAAAAACCACATCATGTTAACATCAGACCAGGTGCATGCGAACAAGCCTTTCCAGCGCCATAGAGGTGCTTTCCTAAATACGCCCAAGCCATTCTCCAGTCCCTCTGCCTGGAATGAGGGGTCTTTCTACAAGGTAATTTCCCGAAAGGGTTTGATGGTGTGGATACCAGGGCAGCAAAACAGAGTATCGGATAGTAATAAGCTGATAGTTTTAGCAGCTTACTAAATCTGGGTGTCACCTGGAGAGTTTTTAGATCTCATAGAAGAGGGTTAAATATCGTCTTGTAAAAATGGAAAAAAAAGGCCCTCTGGAAAGGACATTTGCTTCCAGCCGGAGACCTGGCGATGCACCAGGCTGCAGGTGACCGGCCACACCAGCCACCGTCCCTGGTGAGCGGCAGCTCCAAGGGGCTCCCGCGGGGACTCTGCATGCGAATGCACATCACCCCTCTGCCTGCCGACGCGCACCACCCGCCCCGGACCCAGCTGGCGCGCGGGGGGCAACCCGTCCCTCTTTGTGGGGCTAATATCCATCCTTCCCATGCGGTGACATCCCTGCAGAAAGCCCTGCCATTCCGAATACTAGGGAGAAGGGAAAATAAATGGGTAATAACTGAGCAGAGGGGAACAGAGAAATGAGAGGACAAGCGATTTTTTTGTTGTGGTTAAACTTTAGAAAAAATCCACAGCATTACCATGCCTACAGGAGCAAGATGGTTTGAAATATCCTTTAAAGGTTATATATTTAAAAATCGCTCTCCAGCTACAAACATGCTACAGTGCAAGCTTCACTGCCCTGCGTAGGTCTGTGCCGCTTATGCAAAACTCCCGTATGCATTCAAAACCTGCCTTTTGGCTTTGCTGCTTATAGGAGGGAGCTGGGAGGAAATCAGCCCTCTCGCATTCAGCCTGGGCTCTCTGCCTTTACCTAAAATGCGTGATCTGATTCTCCAGAAGCAAACGAAGCCGCTCCTTGATCTCTTCGAAACGCTCCTTCTCGTCTACGGTCACAGTTCCTATCCCGTCAGGCCTGGAGGAGAAATGCCAGGGATGACTCAGACTGCACCTCGCCACCCTGGTACCTCGTCCCCATGGCACACAGCACGCGGCCCTTCTGGAAAGGGACGTCACCCGCTGTGAGACCCGGGGATGTGCCACGCCGAGACACGGGCGGTCACAGCAGTACGACTGCCAAGGTATCAAAAATAAATAAAGAGAAAAATATCCTCTCTCAGAGTGATAACCTAGATGTGGACACCCTCTCTCCTCCCCCTTATTTTTCCTGTTGGAAAAAGCAGAATCCCCTTTTAAATACAGCTATGTGACAGGGAGTGCAACGCCAGCTCTCACTGCAGGATCGGGCCCATTGCTGGCAAAACAGGGACTCGATTTCTGCAGGAAAAATCAGCTGCTAGTTTAAAACAATTCACAACATAAAGGGATATCAATAACAGGCATATATACAAACAGAATATAAAATTCTTCACTCCTTTATGACTGCTGAATCACCCCATCACAGTGATTTCTTGAAGCAAACCAGCTTCAATGCATTTTGCCAAAATGTGCCTAGAGAAAGACATGCATCTTGTGTTTAAAAATGCAATGCCCTTTCAGTCATTTAATATTAATTTATAGCAATTTACACATTGATACAATTTATCAAAGATTTTCTCGGACTATGTACCACACTCTCGCATTTCAGGGGCGCGCAGGAGTGCGTTGAGAGACGCCCCGGTGCTGCTGCCTTGGGGTGCTGCTCATCTTTCACAGAGCACAGTGTGCAGGCGAGCCCTGCTGAAGCTCTCCCGGGGCTGGATGATGCGGTGGTCCCTGTGCTCTTCCACCCCGTACCTCTGCCGACGCCAACCCATCCGAGAGCCGAAAGCAGGAATCCCCTCCTTCTCCCCCACACCCACACGGCAAAACACGCCGCGCAGCAGAATCCCGGGCGAGAGGAGCGAGCGAGTCTAATCCATCCACCAAAGGAATCGGCCAGGCAGACAATCAGCGGCACCGCTTCCCACTGCCGGCGAGCAAACTCTGCGGATTTGGGTACTCCTGGGCAACTCTGCTGGCACAGGCACTCTTTAGGTAATGTAAGACGTCTTAAAATTGAACAAATGTTCTTACTTAAAGGCCTCCTCCAGTGTTCAGCTTAAGCTGCATAAATCCGCAGTACTAGACTGGTTTGGCTATACAAAAGACTTGGCAAGGGATTACAAAGCTTCTAATGAACCTCCTGTCAGGGGTTAATTGGTCGGCTTTATTTTCCTCTTAAAGAATCAAAGGCCCTAAACTTAAAAAAAAAAAAAAAAGCTATAAAAAATTAAAAGCTATAAAATCTGCACAATCACTTCTCCTGACCCTGCATTCAGTAAGCTCTTCATATCATAAATACAAACTCTGATATTCCAACACAGGTGAATAAACCATTAAAACATTTTGGAAGAGGAACTAGCAAAACTTACACGATATTTACTGCAAAATTCTAAAGCTAAATATACATTAAATAAAACCTGCAACATGGGCACAGAAAAAGACTCGAATACCAGGGGATGTATTTAAATTTAAACAGCATTTAATCAGAAATCTTTACTTGATTATTTGCCAAATTCAGTTGTGTATTAAGGGGGGAAAAAGAAGGAAAAAAAGATTTAGGCTGAAACTTGGATAAAATGTCTCAGCTGGGGAACACATTTCATAAACAGTTTTGGAAGTATGGATCTGGTCTCATTAGTACCTAATTAGGACTAGTTATTTTGAAGAAATGAGCAAGCCACAAAAAAACCAAATTAGATATCAAGCAAAAATTAATGTCTGAACATGCTTAATATATTTTCATTCCAAAGTTCCATAAAATATTTAATGTTCAGAGATGATCACGCCTTTTGTGATGCTGTGCACCTCACAGTGCCTGGTTTGCTCCCAAGCAGAAGAGCAGATAATTCAAGGCAGACCGCAATAAACGCTGTACATTAAGGGGCAGGGTTGAAGCCCTCATTTGACTTTTGGCATTCAGTTCTCCCTCTGTACCCACAACAGCTCACAGAGTGTCACTAGGTTAATTGTATCAGCACTGACAAACGAGGTAGGAAAAGCCGCCTGCCCTGGCAGTGATTTGCTGATGGACTGGAAATGGTCTGAAAGTTATGTTACCCTTTGCTGGGTCAATAACCTCAGCCGGCGAGATTTAACGGCAGGATCTGACAGCTCGAGTTGGGTCTCAGCCCTTTCACACAAATCGCAGTTTCTCACTGTATTCCAAGGGATTCGGTTTTGCCAGAATCGGTTATTTAGCGCTCACCACGTAACTAGTGTTGGACACCCGAAACAGGCTGACGTGACAGCATCTCGGCTGGGCAGTGGCAGCTCGGGAACCATTGCTTCGAAAACACTGACCCGCATGAAGAAGAAGGGTGGGCTCTACAGATGGAACCTCTGGCCAGCGCGGCTCCCGCCCAAGTCACAGCGCCCAAGGGATGCCAACCCAACCATTGAGGCGCACGTAGATCATGCAGGCTTAAGCCCCTGGTCTTTGCCTTTCTCGGGGTCTTTGTGACCCAGGAGCACATCGCAGCCCGTGGTGCCGGCCGCCACTCCCTCCATGTAGGGCCCGTCGCACAGTGTAAACGCACGCCACTCTCGTGTACCATGTACTGCAAACTTGAGACAATCTACAGGTCAGCTGTAGCCATTTCTGGAGCGGCGTGGATGTCTGGAAGGGCCTGCCAACCGAGAGCCATCACCACGGCAAGGACTCCCTTTCTCACCCAGCTGTGGACTATATTGCATCTGACATGATGAGCATCTCTTGAATCTACCTTTCAAATTTTCGGCAAACCATTTTCTCACTGTCCTTCACAAAGTTGACATTTTCGGCAGCATGATAGGAAAGATGTCATGTCGGCTGCTTTTCAAGTTGTTGTCACAGTGGTTAGCACCAGTTCTGTCATCTTTGCTTTCCTCACAATCCCCCATCTTGAGCCATGTCACAAATAATAATACTTCCAATGTTTTTGTCAAATTTCAAATACTATAACCCAGCTGCACATCTTCAGATTTACTAGTTATGTTAATCTTTGTTGCTCATCTTCCCAGAAGCTGAAGCATTAGGAACTAATTAATTAGTGACAAATGCAGGATATACATAGAACTGGAAAAACACTACCCAAAGCCTTGCACTTAATTTATTAGCTAGATAATTTTGAAACCTAATTAAATATTCAAGTCAAATATACTTTGGAAATGTAATCTTTTTGAGGGAACATATTTATTTTCCCTTTTGCAAGAACACAAAGGCTATATAGCTTAGCATCGCTATAATTTAAGATTCACTTCTGTGCTCTAGACAATTCCAGTACATGGCTGATGGGGCTGAAAAAAAATCCTCAGGAGAAGCTCAAGTCGCACCAGCTCGTTCCGATGCTTATTGGCAATTCTGTTTTCAGCAAAGGTCTCCAGCTCAACTTTGATATTTGCTATTTGATCTCATGGACAGAGCACCGACTCCTCCAGCGAGCAGCCTTTCTGCAGCAAGGCTGGCTAAAACGCAGCTGGAGCAAATGGGCGTTCTCACACGCGATCGTTGTTACACCAAAGCAGCGATGGGGAACAAGAGGAGAGCAAAAGGGTGAAAAAAAGTTCTGTAGGTACACAGTCTATACGGATGCATGAGGGTCAAGATGGGTTTGGGTCTATGCATTTGGGTCAACAAACAACACAAACGTCTCCATCTACGTGGAGATGCAATTTCTTCTGATTCTCTGTTGCTCCTGCTCACGGACGCTTGAGGTGTATGGCAGAAGTTGTGGGCAGAGAGGGAAGCAGAGGGGCAAAAAAGGCAAGAAAAATAAATACGGAGATTTTTAATTACAAGTAAACAAGTTGCAGATCACTCCTCCTGCTGCAGATCCACTATGTTGGCTCTAAACTAGTAAATTCCCACTGTAAATATTTCATATGAAAAGTTTTAAATGCTGCTTTCCTAATTCCCCCTTGTTTCTAAGTTGTAAGCCATGAAAACAACAACATCAACAAAGCAGGTGGTGAAATTAAAAAAAAAAAGGGTTGCAATTTAAACAGCAAAAATGATAGTCCTTGTTTAGCTTAGATGGTTTGTGCAAATTCCGGGGTTAATTATAAATTATAATTAGGACCTGTGATCCTAAGGCCACTGCTTTATTCTAAAAGCTCTGCCTCCCCCCATGCCCTTTTCTAATTATACCCAATGCCCCCAGGGCTAGTTATGCTGCTAAAACAAATATATCAAAATGATTTTTTAACAAAGACTAATATATGAAGCAATAGCATGCATTTGTATGCAATTATAAATATACAGTATAGCTCCAGTGGGTTAATTTCTTTGACATAAGCCTGTATGAAATAGCATGGTGGCTTATAAATGAAAAGACATATCATCTTTTACACCTTTTATGTTTAACTTGTCTACACTTTTTTTACTGGGGAAAACATTGCTTACACGTAGCAAACAGATCTTTGCACGCACTGTGAGCCCTGGCATACAGAGCCAAGGAAAAAAAACAATGTCAAAAACTGATGCAAATAATTTGATTTTTTAAGTAACAACTCAAATATAAAACACGTGCTGCCTTCAGCTCCCTTGCTGGTTGCCAGGTGCAGCACATATGAGCTATACAGTAAACATCGATGATTAGTGCCTTGGACGGCATGTGTCGGGGTAGGCTTTCAAAGGATCCCTCGCAGGAAGACTTGCCCGTGCGAAGTCCCACCGGTTGCACGGGGGGACCGGCTCTGGGGGCAGGACCACAGCTGCCTGCCTGCTGCTCCTACATCTCCCCCAGCCAGTCCGACCTGAAAGAGCCCACCTGTTCAGACCCCTTCAAAAGAAGCTTATTCAGCAAACATCGATTTTCCCCGACTCCCCTTTCTTCCGGGAATTCACACCGTGTAGGAAACGCCGGTTGAAAGCCCCTTTGTTCAGCCCAGCCCTCCGCCCGCTCTCCTGGGCCAGCCCCAGCCGCCCGCTCGAGGTGCTGCCGAGCACGGGAGCCATTTCATCCTCCCATCTCCTGCCTTCATTTCGCTCGGGCTCTCCTCCACGCCGCAGCGCCGAGCCAAGTCACGGCTCATCGCTTCTCATGTGCGATCGACACCTGCGACGCACCGCGGCTGGACCGGATGGTTTCTGAGCACTGCCATCCTACACCCATTGTCACGCATCACGTCAGCCGGCCGCGCGGCGCTGGGTATCTTCTGGCAGCTGGCAACCCACCGCCCTTCGGCACAGGCGCCGGATCCTACCCGACAGACAGCTGTAACGCACGCCGCCTCACCGCGCGCTTATCACGGGGCCGGCTGGGACACGGAGCCGGCACCTAACGAAAGGTCACGGCACGACGCCCTGCCTGATTTTAACCTTACTGCAGCCACGGCTACGCATCGGAACGAGACGTGGAAACTAAACACCAAGTACTAGGGAAGCATACGAAGATACTGTGACAAAGTGTTCATGTATTTCCGATTTCTTTTACGGGACCAAGAACGTCCTGGTTTGTTTTTTAACTGGCTGTATGGAAGTCTCGCCTTTATGTGAAACAGCCAGATACATAACTAGAATACAGTGGAGAAAAATTACAAATTTGTTATGCAGTCTTTTCAGTTCCTCAAGGTTTCTAGCAATAACCTCATTTCTGCTGGCTTACACTTGTAAAAAACTAATGAAAGCTAACGGTAATGTTAGCTAACGAAAGCGCTACTTCTTGAAAACAAGTGTGATGCTGTAAAATATAGCTTACAGAGGAAAGGGCAAGTCACTAATGCACCAAATTAACTAACAGAGAGACTTGTAGCTGCTTGGACCTTGGGTAAACAGTCGCTGAACAACCTGCAGAAAATGACGGTGTTCAGCCGTTACCAGACTGGAAGGGATTCAGTCTGGCATCCTGATTTTGATAAGCTTACTGTCTGCTAATACTTAGCATGCACACGATCAATATTTCAGTCTTATTATCAAAAGTTGGGGATTAACAAGCACAGAAAGAGTCTTTTTTGGTGCCAACTTAAATGTTTAAAAACAAAGTTGTTATACACCTAAATCTAAAAAAGGCACAAGCGAAACCAAGGTCACTCCTGAAAGCCACTCCTTCGCAAGGGGCAGGAACCCCTGCTCAAGGTTTAGCCGCTAACTTTGGGCCTGGGAAAGCCGAGCTCAACTGTCTGCTCCGCAACGCCTCTCCCGTGCGCAGACAGGGAAGCAGGGAGGCTCCTCCTGCACATCGCTCCTCTTGCCTGTCAAACGACGCCAGCGGTCCTGTCACAGCCCTCCAATGCGAGGACAGCGACCAAAAGAAAGCACGGAAAGACCTGGGCGATCACGTAAAACCTTTCAGAATTTTACCCAAAATCATGATGTCCACTTCAAACCACTCCTGCTTCTTGCCTTCATTATTTTTTGGAGGGCTGTTGATACAGGAAAGCGACAGCCTCAGTACCATGGTGGTGGTACCAGACGCAAACAGACACCAACAAACACACAGCGCGCGTTGTCAGATGCCTGAATAACGCCGCGCCTTTCTCACCTGCCACGTAGGCAAACCCATCAGAATCCACAACAGCTTTCACAACGGCAGGACTTTACAAAGGGCACCCAGTGATGCCCGGTGGACAAAACCCTGTTATCCACTCACTGGCCACCACAACAGTGCAAAGGCCTGGCGCTCCTCAGTCTTCGTGAAGAGCCGGTGCCTGGGCTGCAGAAAACCCTGCGGATATTCACAGTCTTTGGCTGGTCCCTGCCTTCCTGACAGCCCGCACGGTGCACAGTCAGGTGTCTGCAGGAGGTGAAACTGCAGACAAGGAATTTACAGTTAAGTCCTTTTTTACTTGGAAAAGGATGAACTTAACAGAAAAATTAAGCGGACTGCCATGCAAATAGCAGTGATTTACAGCCTTCTTTTGGACAGATCATGTCAGGCTTTCAGGGGTCTGAATTAGCTACACGAGCCCAAGGGAGGAGGGGAGACCAAACCCTGACACGCGAAGCAGCAGGGCTCTGAAACATCCCCCAGATCCCCTTTTGACCATTTCACCTGCTGCGGCCGCGGGGTCAGCTCCACGCTGGAGGTGCATGTCCACCAGCAGCCGTCCTGCTCCCGTCCCGGCTGCGGTGCGGCGGCCGTGGCACCGGGGCGGGAGCCGGACGGGCACGGAGGCATCGTCCCCGCGCTGACGCCTGTCATCCTGTCAGCCTTGACCTTCAGGCTGTCCTCAGCATCCGCACCGCAGCCTGCCTGCACTTCCCCGCTGACTGCGAGCGACTGTTGTCTCGCCGCCTGACCTTACGCAAACACGATACAAACAGACAGCCCACCTCAGCTCCATCACTGTCGGCTGCTAATACAGGAGATTGATAGCCACATGGAATCATCTCCCTGCTCGACCTTCATTACTGGGTGGCATATTCTGACTGACAGCCAACTTCATTCTGGAGAAAGCTAAACCACCCGCTTGGGTTTTTTTACTGTCTAAAAGTGAAGGAACTTCCTTTTGTAAAGAAAATCGACACTTTCTCATTTTCAACAGAAAAAGAAGCCTTTGTTAAACAGAAAAACGTCTTGTAACTTGAATCTTTCCCAGACCACTGTGCACACCAGAAACAACGCAATGCACGGCTGCTCCAAGATGCTCCATCAGACACCGTGCCGGCTCCCGGGGCAGGCATGCTCCCGCCTCTGCGAATTTTACAGGGCAAGTTGTTCAGCTCTGCCACGAGCTATTAAGTTTCCTGGGCAGAGCACGGCCAGCACTAAGGCAACGAGCAATGTATGGTCGTGGCAGGTGGGAGGAAGGGACGTAGCTAAAGCGAACCCGTTGCAACTGCCAGCAAGGACTGCATGGGCAAATGCTGGCTTTCCGTCGCTCCCTGCCAGCCCGCTCGCTAATGCATGATGCATGTGGCCTAAATCGTGACTGTTCCACTCAGATATTCAGATTTCTGATAGTAGACACGAAAGACACGGAGCTGCGTTTTCTCTCAGAGCCTCTGCGGTGCCTTTTTGTGACCTCCCGCAGTCTCCCTGCTGAGCTCCGCCGGCTCCCGGGCGTTGGGCAGAGCCTGCCCTTGCTCCGAAGGCGCAGCGCCGCAGCCCTCCAGCCCCCCTAATCCACAGCAACAGAGAGACGGCAGCGACCACGAAGGAATACGAACCTTCAGCCTCCCGATGTGAAGTCAACCATCAGCTACAGACAGCTAAGTCACAGCAAAACATCTTGTTCCTTTCTCGGAATATTTCAGACGAACAACCCGAACAGCCCGGCTGTGGCCGAGTTGCCCCTTCAGCAGCACCCAGAGGTCCCTGGCACAGCACGTAGCCCTGGGCAGCTGCACAGGCGTGGGATGGGGCTCTACACACCACATGGGTTTTAAAGCAAGACATTTTCTTGAGCCCACAACTCTCCAGCCCCACAGGGAGGGAATGGCGGCATGTCACCGTGGCCAGTACCATCAGACACCTCCTGCCACCGACCCCAAGAAAGAGGAGGCTCCAGCTCTGGCTTTGCTGGATCCTGCGAAAAGGTACATGGGGTAGCCGTCACTGGCATCCAACCTCCTCTCCACTACGGGCCAAACAGGCTTTGAGCCAGGTCCTGTCCCCACAACAGCGTCCTGCCAGGATGAGCCCTGCCTATGGAAGAGGGGCCATGGGAACAGCCAGTTTTCCTGCCCGGTCTCACCCCCTACGCACCGTGTCAGCAATCTCCTAAACACACGCATAAAAAACGCAAGGTCCTGACCCACTACGGGACTTGGGTGCCCCAATGCCATCCATCCCCAGGAGAGCGTGCGACCCAAGTGCTGGTGCCGCAGCGGGTCTCCCCGTGCTGCGGGGACATAAACTGCCCAGTGTGCTCAGTGACCGAGGAGCCCGGTGCCCTCCACAACGGACTCCTGTGCACTCTGCGCTTTCGCTTACCTTTTTGGCTCTGGATTTGGCTGGGATTTGGAATCTTTCCTTTTTTTGGACTCCTTTTTGGAATCCCTTTTTGTCTCCACTTCAGCGGCAGGGGCATGAGACGCTTTGCCCCCCTCGCCTTCTGCACTTGGCTGTGACCCACCAAGTAATTCTGCCATGTGCTGGCTTTGGGGAGGGATTGAAACGCGGGGGGCAAGGCCAGCAGCAAAAGTGAAAGAAACAAGAAGAAAGCATGAAAAAACTCAAAATAAAACAAAAGGAAACTAAACTGAAAGCAAACAACTGAAATCAAATTAACAATTGGCAAAGAAGGAACGAATGGGCAAAAGAAAGTCAGAACTAAAAAAGAAACTAAGGAAGCAAAAACTCGGTTTCCATGACAAGATGTATGAAAGTAACTGCAAAAGCAAGCGGCAGCCTTGCAACGTGAAACCTGGGCAATGTGTGTCATAATTCGGGATGGTATTTACCAGAGGGTTTATGAAAACACATAATTATTTTATAACATTCCTTCCTTCAGCAGCATATGCAGGATAGAGTGTGGTATCTCAAAGTACGTAATGCAACTTAATAGAAAAAAGCAGAAAAAGAAGCTGCAGTAGATGCTACAGCTGTCTATAAAATAAATAGAAAAGGAAAAAGCACAGCTCCAGTTCCTCCCATCAAAGGTTTGCCACATTTGAGAGAAAGGAATGGGCTACTTCTGAAATTGCATTTGCTTTGCAACAGCAGCACGATACAATTTTCAGTTATGTCTAAGAAACTTCCAAACTGACGTCACACGGACTTTAAACGGGTGCCCAAGGGCTTAAAGCCCTTCAGAACACTGAAGTTTGATACTGCTGAAAATATCACTGCTGTGACTTGTGAGATCCTCTCGCACAGCAATTACATCAACACAGCATATCGGTTACTTCTATTTATTCAACCCGTCACAGCATCCTGTACTTCATCTCTGTCTTGTCCAGAACTGCATTTAGCAGGTGCCTGGGGAAGAAAGTTAAACACCCTCCTTTCTGGATCCTCTACGTGCATTTTTATTGCTTACATTAAACAAGCAATGAAACAAACAAACAAACCGACTATGCCACTAGAAGCGCTGCTGCCAAACATCCACTGCGAAAACAAACTGGGGACTGCTGTGCACTATCCAAGGAAACCTATATTTGACGAGGTCACCCCTTGCTGGCAGGGAGCAGCTAGCCGAGAAGAATTCCTTACCTGTTGCCATGAACATGTGATGCACAAAAGGCAAAGCTGTAGTGAAGTAAGGTGGGGTCAATCATAGCTCCGTTTTCTGCGCGCTCTAGCAAATCTCTGAGGTAGCAGAGATGTCTGTGACAGCCTCTCACTCCATTACGTGCACAATACTCATCTAGCACAAAGACCTGGCCAGGACTAAACCAGCCCTGTTTAGAAATAAAGAGACTTGATTTTAAATATAAGTTATTATATACAAAGGCTATCAGATTTGGAGGTGCAGTGGTCAACTGTTCTAACAAAAGAAATACAAACCTAAAGCTACATTAAGGAAAAAGGAGAGAGGTCACTCTTAAACAACACAGTCTCTGTATCATCACCCAAACACAGCATATATGCAGTGCAATCATTAATAACAAAAACCACATTCTGCTACCTTTAAAGGGAAATGTCATTTAAAATGCTGAAAGTTAGGCCAGTTCATGTCAGTGCCTAGCAAAAAAAGAAAAAAAAAAACAGGAAAAAAAACCAACTTACACCTTTAAGAGATGACAAAGGTTCGGTTATTTAAACAGCGTGAAACAGTAATCTCATTTCGGGGATGGGATTGTACATTTGGCCAGGAACAAGAAGACTGATCTGGGGGAGAGCGTGGAGGATTACACTGAATAATGACTTCTCTTGCACCTGGCAGGTAGGAACGTCCAGCAGACGGAGGAAGGCAGCTCTGCAGCATCAGAAAGGGACGCTTCCCACCGTCCTTATTGCGTACCGCTGGCGACGTGCTCTGCCATCGCCCACCTCCTCGGCATCGAAGCACGGGGAAGCTCTGCTCAGGAGCAGGTTTTTTTTTCACACATCCAGAAGCCTCAGACTATCTCTGTCTGTCAGTCCTGAGGGCCTGGTGACACGTGGCTCATGGTGCAACATCCGGGCTCCCAAGGAGGACACCCTTTCCACGAGGGGACGGCTCCGCTGAACGTCCTGGGACAGCGGAATTGGAGCGCGCCTCTGCCTTCGGGAAAGGCGCGAGCAAGAAGAGGAATATTCTTGTAGACTGCTTTTCGAAATGCTGCAAAACCGTCAATATTTACATGGAAATTTGGGTGCTAAACAATTGCTAAGACGCAGCTCTGGAATGCATCAAGCTGCAAAATCTTTCATCGTTTAATTGAAAAGTTCCTGCAGCGGGCGGGAGAGTAGTTGAGGCAGAGCACTGCCCCTATAGGCAACTTCTTTGCCACCCCATCTGTTACCCCAAATGCTACATCTTAGAAACAACACTGCTGTGAAAGATTAAAATATATTTTCTACCACTCAGATGACACCAAATCTTTTCTAGATGCCAAAATAGCTGCTTTGAAAAGAGTTGAAGAAATATCAATTAAGAGCTCAAAGACATAGAGAAGGATTTGCTCATCCTTATTGGGCCAACTCCAAAACAGATTGAGAAAAGAATTAAAATAATGAGGGGAAAATGATAGATATAGGGAGTAGCTACAGTGCTGGGATCACTAGAAGTGCACATTTCAAAATGAAGCTACAGAACAATGCAGATGGGACGGCACTCTGGAAGGCTATTTTTTGGGAGGGGTATTATTTGCCTTCACCACTTTTAACAGTATTTTTGTTTGCTTTTCGGTTGCTGGTATTATGCTTGATTCCGGATTTCTTTACATTGCGTGATGTTTCATCCTTGGACCGTCTCTTCACCTTGCCTCTCTTCACACAAGTCTTTGGTGATCAGGCATGGTAAAAATATAGAAATGCAGTTGAAATTATCGTATTCACCTAATATGTACAATGGACCCAGTCCTCCCTAAGGGGGGAAATCTTGGCCCCACTGACACCAGCGGAAAGGCTGGAACTAATTTCACTGGAGCCAAGTATCAAGCCCAGTGTTTAGGACGAAGGAAGCAGGAGGCTGGACCCAGCAACCCAGAGCACCCCACGTTGCTCCCCTGCACCACGGCCTGGTGCTGGTCCTCAGGCGGACAGAAGGGATGGGGGCGAACACTCAAGATCGCTGCCATGGCTCAACGAGGGGAAGCGCGAGCAGAAGCTCAGAGGTTCAGTGGTGAGCCTCGTACCTCATGAGAGCACAGGCAAGCAGACTATGGGTGGAGAGATCCAGAGCCCAGGAGGACCAGGTGGTCTTCTTTTGCATGGCAGAGGTAGGAAATAAAAAAATCTGCTGCTGAATGGGGCTCCAAAGGAGCAATAAATGCTGCTCCCCCCAGCCCCAGAAAAAATCTAAGGTTTGTCGAAAGGTGATATTCAGACAAATCCCCACATCTTCAGGCAGATCTTGGCTCTTGATTAAGATGTGCCTGGTGCAACCAGCTGACAACCAGCCCGCCTGGCAAACGCAGCCGACAGCTATGTCCCTCCACAATACAGCCAGGTGTATCTCAGCGTGGTCTCCCAGATGGTCTTCTGTGGCATGAGGAAACCAGGAGGGGACCATGGTGGAAGGTCACAGAGCACAGGGAGTGTGGCTGACCATGTTCAACAAGGGGAACCACGCCAAGAAGGGAAAACGTATCCCTGGCACCCGCCGGGACTGCAACGGGAGCTCTGGAGCTGGGTAAAGCAAGGCTTGGTCAGGATTAGTGAACCACTGGCAATTTTTCTAATAGCAAATGCAGCTTTTGCAAAAACCAGAATTTTTGAAGGAAATTTTTCACTTTTTAGTAGCTGAATTTTTCCATTTACCATAGGAAAACCAAACAATTTCATTTTGGTGGCCTGCTTCATGGACCTTTTAACCTGACTCCTTCACATGATCTCGGCCAGGCTGGGCACTCTGGAAGACCCCCTTTCCTCAGTACATGCCACGCTGTACGATGCAAATCCCACGAATGCTGACAGATCACAGGCAACACAGCTCCAGCAGGGACTTGGCTGCGTGAGCTGAATGCCGGCAGTGGGTTGGGAAGTCTTGGGAAGAGTTGAAGGGCAGTCTCAGAAACAACGCACGTGTCCAAGTGAAAGGAATGAAGACCCACACATGTGGGGTCCATACTAAGCTGGAAGAGTTGCATTCTCTTCCCAGAAGTGAAGAGTTGTGAATAAGACTGTGCTACCAGCGTGTGGACGATGGGCAGTAGCCCTCAGCAAGTTCTGCAGACAACGCTCTTCCCCTTCCCCAGCACGATGCTCTCTGCCAGCAAACATCACTTCTGCCATAGCTGAGATTAGTCAGCCAGCCTGTTTGTTTTCATAGGGATGCCTGGCTCAGCCAGCGAGTGGGCTCGCAATAACGTTGTTTAACCTGGTTCCACGGAAAGGAGGTGACGCTGAGTTATCCTCTGTGTCAGGGTAAGCCACTGTGTCTGGGTAAGTCTTCCCTGGCATCTCCATGTCCACATTTAAAAACAAGAAGGGGCGTGACGAGGCAAAGCTCTGTGGGACCTTGCATGGGAATGTCCTGTAGGGAGAATAACAATTGCCCAGCGGCGCAGAGAGTGGACAGAGCAGGCTCACCACGGGCTCACAGCTCCTCCAGGCAAGCCAGCGCAGTGGTATCACCAACGTCCCACAGACATATCAAGAGCAATGGGAGCTATTTGCAGTTGAACTCAAATTTTGAGGTCAGTCTGTTTTTTTACGCCACAATCAGGACAAAATCATATTAAAATAAGTAAAGAAGCGTGTGAAATCCAAGCGTAGGTGAACACAGCCCATTATGCTCTTCTTTGTAACACTCTGCAATGGGTGATTTGAAAGAAGATGGTTAATTGGTGATGCTCTGCTCCGAAGAGGCACAAGTCTTGGTGCTGAGGGGAGCTCCACCACTCCAGGAGCTTCTAGCAAGGGCCAAAACACCTCAATAACAAGCAGAAGTGTGGCTGGTGGGTTTCTTGAAGAGAAACATTGTTAATCATTTTCCGCCATAGCCTTGTACCTCTTCATGAATTTAATTCAACCGCCACAGCTCTCTCACCAGGCCCGAGACTGCACAGAGACAAACCAGCTGCAAGCCAACCTGTCAGACATGCATGGATGGGGATGGTATTCCTAGGGTCAGCCATGCGTGGGGAGCAGAAGCTGCATGCCAAATGCACTGCCTGCCAGAGCAAAGACCTCGATGGAACCGGTGAGAAACCTGCTGCAGGTCTGACAACGCTCCCACCAAGCCCACTTGTACCACTTGGGCATCTGCAGGTAAGGTGCACGCTGCAGCCTTCCCCCACCCCGTCCTTACCTCAGGGGACATCCACAACCGCTCCTCCTAGCCCTGCCTCTCCTCAGGAAGGTGGCAACTCACTACCACTAATGGCATTTACTGGACCTTAGCCTTTCTGAGGAGGCCAGCCCTTGCGTGCAGTGCAAGGAGCAGAGCAGGTGAGGGGAGCACCATGCTGGAAGGGGACGTGGAGGACAGGATTTGAGACCGACAGCCTCACTGCCAGCTGCTCAGTCATGTTCCCAGGTTGCTGCTTTTAACGGAAAGACACTTAAGAGCCCCACCTCCAAGGACCGTACAGCTGGCCAATGAAGGCTGTCGGCACGGGGTGGTCCTTCTGCTGAAGAAGCCCACAATTACACCCCAGTGTGGAGCTTTCTGTGCAACACTAGGAGTGTTGCTCTGTGCAAAACTAAGAGCCTCTTCATCCTCCTCACTGAAACGGTGAAAAATTAATTGTTCAAGTTGTACTGTTAAAGGTTATTTGTCATTTAAACCTTGATAGTACCTAAGAGCCTTCAATTACCCAGCCAAAGGCTACATGCTGTCCTGGAGTACCTCAGTGCCACTATCTTACCATGTTACACAGCAGTGGGCTGAGAGCTGCAACCTGTGCTCATGAGAATTACCAGGATGGGCATGTGACTACGTGAGCATGGACAGACTGCAGCATCACTGCAGCTATCCACCCAGTCCCATCTGTCACCTGCTTGGGATCCCTGCTCATAAAGAGACACAAAGCTGGGCCACAGTTATTCCTGCTGGGACTCCATTGACATGGGAGGTGGTACCAGACTGTCACCTTTCCCCTGTTCTTTCATCCAGAAGACTCTGGAAGGCAGTGCGGGAGGCTGCAAAACACTGCTCGCTACTTCACATCCCCACACTGGCATTTGTCTTTGAGGAAGAAACATTTTAAGCATTGCAAACAGAAACGATAAAGACAGTGCAACCAGAGGAGAACAGCAGTCAGTTCACTGCAGGTAGCCTCTCAAACGAAAACACCTCTGGGCCAAATTCAAACCTGGTGTAAACAGAAGTCAATCTTCCAGCAACAGGGGGATTAGCCCCCACTCGCACTAGCTTTGACTTTGCTGCTTGATGTTTATATCACTAGAGACCAAAGAATATACTTGCCAGACAAGAATAGGAATCATTAAGTCTGTGGTCCAAAGTGAGGCGCTGAACCATCTCAAAGAGTGAAGCGTGGTCAAAGTTACAGGGATTGGAAGAGATAAATTCATCCATGCCATGCTTTTGAGCTCTATCTGCATCTGTTCATTTATACATATAGAAAAAGACACCATTTAGAGAGATATAAGACATTTTAGTTGACAAATACAACAGAAAAAAATATACAGTATGAAGCATGAAAGCTAAATATCTCCTCTTTGCTACAGTGCCATTAACTTGTCTCTTTGCAGGCTATACAGTACACTTTTCACCTCCCATTGTCAACTTGCATCAGTTATGGACTATCTTACCGCATTTAGGCAAAAGATTTTAGAATTAACATCTTGTCAACTGCTCATTATAGTGCATTTATTCTGTACTTAAAACCAGAACACAAACCCAAGAACTTACTCTGTATCTTACAATACGCTATGAGTTAACAGAATTTTGGCTCACATAAGTAAATTAGCTCCTATTTAGATAGTTGCGGTTAATTATAATAGATTCTGCCATTCTAATGAAGTTACAGCTGTAGCATTTTTCTCTACATTCTCTAGGTTTTCTAGGTATCAAACCAGTTACGTTGTTCTTTATCCAAATGCCGACGTTTGTCTCCCCACGGCAGTTTTTCTTCCTAATGGCACCTTTAAATGCTACCTCACCGAAATAAAAAGATGCTCTTTTAAGCATCGCTAAGAAGTTAAATTGATGTGTAGTTTGTTGTCACCGAGGCAGTAACCCGATAGTGCGCCGGAGCTGCCAGTCATCCCGACGGCGGGGCTGAATTCCCCCTGCCTGGATTACGAGCTGCCATTTTTTTGTGAATTAACAGCCTCAACGTATTCACACCTCTCTGCTTTGGGTGACGTTTGCGGGCACTAACTCCTAGGGGCTAATTAATTAATCTCAACATGGTTAACTAAAAATACACCGAATTCAGCAGTTGAAATGAAGCCGCCAAGCTGGCCTGGGTGCGGCCAGCCGGGACCCTGCTGGGAGCAGGCTTTGTTCTACCAGCGGCCGGGGAATTAAAGGACACCTTTCACTCGGTTTTGTCCGTGCTCAGCTTCCTACTATATGGGTTCTTGCCAAATCCTTGACAAAGAGAATAGGATTTAAATCCTTCCCCTGTTTATAGCCTCCTAGGGGAACTGGGTGGCCTTGAAACAATGTGACTGAAAGGACACAAAAACCGCAGTTTTCTGCAGTAGTAGTTTATGGTAACTGTATTTGTTTTGAAACAAAATCCCTCTTTACCACAAGAAACAAAAATCCTTAAATTAAAAAAATAAACAAAAAGATAAAAAAAGCTTTAAATGATAATGAGACAGTGTTATTTTCTATATGTTTTACTATTTAACATTGAGCTGTGAAGGATGTCATGTCTTCCTAAATACCTCGTTCATGTCTGCGCTTTCAGATATCACTGATCATTGGAAGCAATCTTTACATTTTCTGTATAGTCTGTCGTTAGCTATATACAAACTATATAAATAACATCACCCACTGGAAAGAAATCAGACAAATTAAAACATGTAACATTTCAATTAGCTGCTAGCAATACTTAATTCAGCAGTAGCTGGCAATTTTCCTCATTAAAACCCTGCTGAATAAACACTGATTTTTTTCCTACAGCTGGTTAATTTTGGGGGGTCCACTCCCCTGTTTCACTCCATGAGCTGCGTCCCACTGCCCCCCTCCACGGTCCCAAACCCCCCCTCCGCCTGCACCGGTGGCTCCATGCTGGGACAGAAGAAGCTGCTGACGGTGCCAAGTGACGTGGCAGTGCGAGGGCTGGCTCGGGGGACGGGACAACCTCCCCTCCGGGCGTGTCACCTCCTAGGCACCTCTCTGCCACCCTTGGGCGAGGGGCGCGAAGCCCACCCAGCCCCGGGGCTCATGGCACGGGTGGCTCCTGTCTGTTTTGACAGCTTTCTGCCCTGTCGTCTCTGTCCCTCTGGGCCAAGATCGGTTTGAATGCGTTCACTCCCGAAGAGTTTGTCTATGCTGTTTTCCATTCCGTCCCTAGTGCCCGCAAAATGTTTTAACAGATATTATCTATTTTTAATGGCTTGCTGCTCTGCCCGGCTCCTCGGAGTTGACTGCAAGCTGACAAATTGGCTGGAGGCCTTCATTTGCCAGCTTCGCTCAGAGATTTTATTACTTTTCAATTAGGAGCCCTGATACACTGTCAATCCTCCTGCTCAGCCAACGAGGCTCCGAGAGCTGAGTAAATCAGCTGGAAATCTGAAGAGTCCTCTAGCCCTTTAGCTGGTGAACCCTTTTGAGCAGATGTGTTAGAAAGCATGTTTGAAAGGAGTATTTTTTACTCCAAACTAACAAGCTTTTCCTGGCTTCCTGTTCTCTGAACAAGGTGGGCACAGAGCAGACCTTCGGCTGGTGTGAACCAACTGAAGCTCTGATGGCTTCCATGGAGCCAAGTGTCCGTCCTGGGCTTTCTAAGATCTCGAAAAGCTCGAAAGCCCATTTGCCCCAGATCTCCCCATCTCACAACGACCACCCGAAGAGAGAGGCATCAGACATGGTACTGCATGAGCTCAAGTGACCAAAAAAGCACGGGCTGCACGACTTCTGCTTGGTCGGTTGTTTAAAATGTGGTTTTCTGCCATGGGAAGGAAGGTGACCAGCCGCAGCTCTCCCTGCAGCGGTCCAGCGCCGCAGTTCTCACTCACAGTTCTGGGCCAGATGATTAAAATTCTTAAGCATCACTAAGAGCAGGTTAAAGAAGACAATCCTACACTCAACTGACTTTCCCTTAATTAACTCCTAGAAATTAAACAAGCCATGCAACTTGCAATTTATTTTTGCATTTTGTTTTTTCCAATGGACTCACTTTTAAAAATGAAATTTAGGAGTCAAAGTATACCGAAAGCATTAAACTTCCTAGGCAATACAAAAAGAATAGGACAGATCTCAATATATTGGTCCTCCACTCCGCTTCACACAGCTGATCTGTGTGATTTAAAATAATGCCAACATCTGCGTATGAACTAGGTTTTATGTGTAATCCATCCTCTTTCAAATTGGCTTGCAGTCTGAATGAGATTTTAAACAAAGTACAAAATGAGAATGGCTAATATTCACACCCAAACTGTGCAGCTAATTTTCAAGTACTTTAATTGTTTCAGTCAAATACGGTTGCTTTTTTGACCCTGCTCTGTTATTCTAGCTAAAAAGAAAGGCGAAACCAAAGAAAAAAAGTTATATGATGCTCCAGTAATTTACAATCCCTTCCCAAGGTGCCGTGCCAAGCTCGCTGGTGCTTCTTTGTTCAGGGCCCCAGCCAAAATGCTGCTGCAGGCCCACCGAAGTTATCTTACATATTTAGACAAGCTGCACACAACTGCAGCTGAAAGGTGTTCGCTGGTGGTCTCCGAAGGGAGGCTGCCAGCGGAGGTAAATTGGCAGCACAGACCCCACGAACCTTTCTGTGGAAAACTGCAGACTCTGGCCTTTTCTATTACACTTGGTCACCTACATTATGGCCTTTTTTTTTAATGCTGCCGGGTTTATTCTGTTCATTTTTATTCAGTTTGCATTCTATACTGACTCTGTTAACGAGCCCTGCTCCCTACAAGTGTTTGAAATCAGAGTCTTAAAAATCTGCCGGTGTCGGGAACACAAAGATTTCGACAACAACAACAATGACCACAAAAACCAAAGGCCTGTCCCGCCATTTGGTCCTCTGAGGGCTGTATTTCTCTTTATCTATCTGTTATTACAAAAGGAAGAGACAAACCAGTCAAATCTCTCACTCTTATTTCAAAATGCGTTTCCCTGCCCTCTGCGTTTCTTTTGCTCCAGCAATAATTTTGGCAGATTTTGCTCTGAGAGCAGTGAAGTTAATAGCGGGGGACAAGCTCCATAAAAGAATTCTTGTTATAAAAGGCTTTAGGTAGCCATTTTATTGTAAGAATTTCTTACTCCAGATTTACTTCTTTTCGTTAATGAGTGACTTTGTTTTAGTACCAAAGGCAACTGAACATCCAGTAAATTTTACGACACGTTTGCTTATTAAATAAAAAACAAAACAAAATCAACAAACAAAAAAACCCAAACAACTGTAAATTAAAAGGTGACTTTGTATCTTACTCATCTGGAAAATGTGTGCTTGTCATATCTGCTTGACATTACAAGAATGAAGATGTGGTTTGGACAGTAACAAACAATGACACTAGTCAACCTCATCAGGAGACATGAAATAAAGGAATGACAATGATTGATGGCAGCTATTCATTTACAGATATTTCTAGAAAACTCTTCGCTGGCCTGGCTGGGCAAAGCGGGAGAAGTTTCCCAGCCTGCGCGGTGCTCGCCGGCAACGCACCGCGGTGGGCAGGCGATGCGTAAGTGGAGCTAACGGAGATGCCTGGGCTGCGACTCGGTAAAGCAACACCCAGGGGAAGCACCTAGTAACCTCCTTTTCTTTGGCCGTGTGGAGCGAGAGGCTTTACTAGCAAATATCAGTGTTCTGGGGCTGGGGGGGAAAATACCCTGTACTGGGACTTCTAATGCCAGGCTGTCGCTTGCGAGCGAGCTGCTGGCAGTGCCGGCTGGTGACTTACCGCGTCCCCTCCTCGCCGTGCACGACGGCGTTGCCACCTCGACAAGTGCTCTGTGTGCGTGCGTGCGTCCGGGGCTCGGCAAACCTCCTCCCCGCCGCGAGCTGCGGCCGCCGCCACCCGACCTTGCCTCTCAGCTGGGTATCTAAGAGCCCTTTTTTCCCCCTTTCATGTTACTTCATGGTAGGAGATGCCTTTAAATGTAATTGGCTGTTTATTCCCGTGTTTTATGGCTTTCCCCCTGCTGCAAACAAATTTTTTTCTGCTCGAGTTACAATTTTAATAAACGATGATGAATGTTCCTGTAAATCACCAGAGACACTAGGCACTGAACTGAAATCTAAGTTATCTCGTGTTTGGTAGTTGAATGAATAAGAATTTGTAGTATGCACTTACATAACTCCTTGTGTGGCAAGTTAAAAAAAGAGTTTTAGAACAGCTATTTGTAATATAAAACATTGTTTCACAGTGTTTTTATAACTATTTAAAAATATTTTGAATCAGATGACTGTGGAAACCTGTGAATTTGTATTTCTTAAGTTCAAGTCCCATGCTTCTTAAAGCACGTAGAAGTGATTTACAGGCTAGTTTTAAATTCATGCAAGTTATAATTCTATGTGAGAACTGAATTAACATTTTAATTCTGCATTCCTGCAATGAAGCATCTGCAAGTTGACAATACAGAAGACACAGCAGCGTTCTCATATCTCTAACTATCTAAAAAAAAAGCAATTAAAGCACGAAACTAATAATCTAATAGGATAGCAATGCATTGTAGTGCAAATACATGTAATGTTGCCAGACCCAAGTTCATTCATTCATTCATTCTTTCTTTCTTTCTTTCAAAGTGGCAAAAATCTGTATTTCCATCAAATTAAACTTTTTGTGGTTTTTTTTTTTTTTTCTTCTGTAAGGTCTGATAAGAATCCTCTTTGGAAATCCAAACATTCAGAAAACAAAAAAGAGAAAGAAAAAAGAAAGTGTCTGCTGAGAAGGAATTCTGCCTGCTACCCAGGGGTATATTTATACACACACGCACATACTCACACACAGAAAAAAAAAAAGAAGAAAAAAGAAACAAAAGGAGGGAGAAGAAAAAAAGGAGTCTTGTTTGATGGCCAGGAGGGATGACACCGCCTGTTCCTTCTCATAATTGCATTCAGATACTCCGGATACATATTTGCCAGCTCTCATGACCCACTGATGCTATTCCCTCCTAAGGAGCGCAGGCACTCACCAGGTATTAGGGAAGCAGCTTTTAACACCAATAAAGGATTTGTACTGGGTGTATTTAAGACTGAGCAAAGACTAAGGAGAAGCTCTTTTCCAGCACAAGTTTGGGCTTTTATCTTTTTTCAAAGTAGGTATTCCAGTGGGAAAAGGTAAAATAATAATTCCCCTGGCTTATTCTTTGGCAAGCATTGCTTTGGTTGGTGATTGAGACCCATGCTAAAACATTAATTTGTGATAACTGGGGGAACCGCAGCACCCCTCTGTGATTAATGTTTTTACGTTGGAGGGCGTCAGCATCTCCAAGCCCGAGGTGACCCAGCGAGCTGCCGCTTGCTGCCAAAACCATCCCCCACTGAGTTTACGGGTGAGGGAACTACCAAACCCCAATGGCTGAGGCTTGTTTTCACAAGGCACGTGCGGAGGGGTTTTTTGGGGGTCTCCTGCCGAGTCCTGTCCTTGTCTAGGTCTCTCGGGGTCTCCGGCCCTACCTTTCTACGCTTTGAGGTGTCCATGGTTAGCCCTGCACGCTGGTGCGCTGCACCAAGCTAATCATCGGCACGGAGAGAAAGGATATTGTCAGAGTGCAAAATGATCTGTTTTCAGGCAGGAAGCAGTCAACTAGATGTAAATTCCATGAAACAAAAGAAGGTATTATTTACAGTTTTATTGTGATGTTAATTAATATTTACATCTTGGAATGAAAAATAGAAATGTTAATGATTGGCTTTACTAAGAGGATCACTTGATGCCAATGTGAAAGCCAGGGAGAGAAGGCAATTATGCAAACATCACATGCATCCTAATTTCAGTATGGAAACTTACATTTCAAACCTCAATTCAGGAAAATAACATGGAAAGTTTGTACTACAAAATCTAAACATGAGAGATTTAAGAGAGAAAAAAAAAAGCACATCGCATATGTCAGATAATCTAGTCTGATTATCTGAGCTGTGCTAGCTACAGGGAAGCACTTACCCTTGAGTCCAGCTAGAAGTTAGCAGGGTAAGAAGGAACAAACCAGAATAACATAAAGACTAGCAACAAGGCTCAGGAAAGCAGACAGGAGCCCTAACCTAGCAGCTAAATATTTGGGTTCAAGCAAAGAAGGAGAAAGAAAATTAAAGAAAATCAAACCAACAAAAATAACCAAACCACTTACAGCTGAAAAATTCTTAAGCAGCTCAATAAACCTCGCTACTTATGGGGGAACAAATCATTACAAATTCTCAAAACAACCAACTCTTTGTATATGGTGTGATTAACAGCCATTAAATATAAACAGACATTAAAAAATGAAATATAACCACAAGTGTGATACGTAAAACAAGTACGGACCAATCTTTCATGTTAAAAAGCAAAGGGTTTAAAAAAAAACCAACGAACACTGAGCACGTTTGGGAATTTTGTTTGATGCATCACTTACACAAAACGAACAAAGATTGGTGCTTTCAGACAAGTGACCACTTTTATGAAGCTTAAATATTGCCAAAAGGTGTAATATGTATTGGCAGCATTATTGACTATAATACTGTGCATGATTTCAACAGTAAACAAGAACAGATTCGGGTTTTTTCTTTTATAATGCGAACACTGGAGAAAAGCACAGCTTTGCGTGAATGGAGTTTTTCTTCTAAATTGTAGCAAAATAAAAAAAGCAAAACTTTTCACTCTAACAGGTATTGCTCACCCACATAAAAGGGATTGTAGAGTCATACAAAAATTAATGAATAGCAGGATCTATTTTTTTCCCGTACTTAAATTGCAAATAAAATGAACTCCAACCTGGTTTGGAGCTGTCTGTTTACTCCCAAGTCAAGCGCTGCTATCAAACTATGGACAAGAATTTGAGTGCTGCTCGAACTTGTGTTTACTAAGTCAAAAGAGGTGGGAACCAAATGAATTTACTATTTCTCCCAAGTTTCCCCAACAGCAGAGTACGTTCTTCTCAAGTCTCCCCTTAACAGACAGCTCCATCACAGGAGCGGAGGGCTGGATTTTCTCTGCATGTGCATGCATGCGCATGTGCCATCTCAGACTGCTACGACATGAAAGCTATAACCACAGTTACTTGTCAAATGGCTTAACATTTACGTCTTTGCACATCCTCATTCACCATAGCCTCTAATAAGCACAAAAAATATGACAGGTATAAAGATAAATGTACAAGAATAAAATGTCTCGCAAAAGTCCTTACCTTTCTGCAGGCAAAAAAAAAAAAGAAAAAGCCAAAAAAACCCAGTAACAAACCAAGACCCTTTTAAAAATGCAATACTTGATATGTTTGAATTTCAAGACTGAAGGAGCTGAGATACGTATTTATGCATTTAAGACTCCCAATAAGCCATCATGTGTGGCATGCATGACTCACTTCTGCTTCTGATTGTTTAACTGCCGTGCCCAAAGACTTTTCAATGAACACTGCCACGTAAAAACATTGAAATATGATAAATGAGCAGGCCTTGCTGTTGAGATGGAGGTGTACTAAGGTGTGCTGCCCTCCTCCTCCTCTTGTAGGATGAAGGTCCTGGACACAAAGAGCTCTCAGAGGGATCTAGATCCAAGGGAGGAGGAGGAAGGAAGACTGAGGACAAAATGCACTATTCACCTAGCCCAAGGGGATGCTGAAGGAGCAAGTCATCATCAGACTGAGGAGCTGACTCGTCTCCCCCTTCCATACTTCGGCGCAACTCAACCAGAAGAGTTTCTCAGTGCCTGCAGCAAAAAGGGGAGCCTGAAGCCGCCCAGCTTGTGAGCAAGGCACAATGCAGAGAGGGTGGTGGCATAAAAGAGGATGAATGATCCAGATTTGGAGCTGGTATCATCCTGAGAAGCTGAGGTCAGACCCTGACCCCCTCAGCTGCCCTGGAGGAACCAGGGCGGTGGAATCTTGGCTGTTTTCACCAGAAGTGAGGATGAGGGTTCCCTGCCTCCCGGCAGGCAAGTAAGATGGAAAAAGCAAGGTCAAACCTTTGGCATTTCTGTAGCTGTGAGCACAGCCAGGCAGATACAGATCTGCAGGAGCACGAGAGCACCAGTCTCCGGTGGACATACTGGGCTGTGGTTAGGCGCAGAGAGGACTCCTGGGCTCAGTCACCGATTTCACTACTCCCTGGCAAGGACTAGGATACACCAGCTGCGCCTTCTCTGTCCCAGGTAACCTAAGTAGGGGGGTTCAGCTCCCCCCCCCCCCAGTGTTAGGCTGTTCATGGGGACAACAAACCCAAAGTCCACAGCCCCAGGCATCCCCTTTCCCTTCCCAAACTCCTAGCAGACTTTGCTAAGGCTGCTGCCAGGCAATTACGATGTGTCTGGGAAAGGGACCCTTCACCTGACCCTGCATACTGGTCTGGCAAAGTGAAAACTCCATGAACATCAGGAATTTACCCAGCAGAAAAATTCTCCAGGCCTGATGTCTGCAGGCATGGGAGAAGCCTGGAAGGAAAGGTGATCGTCCAGTTCGATATTCTCTCGCTGTCCTCATCCTAATCTGGAGGGATCACGCCGGGATGAGCAGGAGTGCACCCTCCTTGCACCAACCACACAGCTAAGAGCATCCTTCATCATTGCTTGTTAGGAGATGGAACAGCCTCCCTCTGCCACTCTTCCATGCTACATTTTGAAGGCTTTTAGCATGTAAAAAAGGACCTGTGTCTGCTCCATCCAAGAACCTGGGCAGAGGGACACACAACCCCTGGGAGCGCTCTCCGGTCAGCACAGCTCAGCCAGGTCTAGAAGCTAATCACAGCCAGCAAAGCTCCCACTTGCAAGAGCCCAATTCCTACCAGCCATTTGGGCTTTCTGAGAGGTGTCCTTCCTTCCCGACCCCAATTCTTTACACCTTGCACTCCCAAAGCCAGTGACCTGACGGGGATGAGGAGGATGAGGGTCACCAAAATGAAAATACTGACTATGGGTCTACCACGCTGCATCACGCTGCGTCCTCACTGACCGCAGCAGCAATGCAAGGCAGAAGGCCAAAACACGCAGGCGTCTGGGAGGATGGAGGAAAAAAAAGCAGCAAGCAGAGGTTTTCAGCTGTAACACTGATGGCACAGATGTATGTCTTGTATTGTTATTTTCTATAAATACTGACATGAAGAAGTTATACCAATATGAAAGGTGGGACCTTGATAAGGAGATTTTCTGAGTTCCTTACAACAAATACTCCAGAACAGCTTTACAGAGACTGTTTAAAATGTTAAAATCTGATTTAATCAGATGGATTTGCTAATATTTACTTGTCCTTATTTTACATATATTTTATGATACTAATTCTTAAATTTTGCTGAAACTAGCAAGAACTGCTGTATGTTACACAGCAAAGAGGCTCCAGACGTGTGATTGAGACCTTCAAGAAAAATGAGCGAGGAGGCATTCATCTGGTTTATAATCAAATTACATTTGCAAGACAAAAGAAATTGCTCTAAATTTCAAATTAAGCAAACTGGGTATAACTGCACAGGACATGCAGCATAGCTACAGCTTAAAAGATGATTGCTTTAAATTCACATCTAACTGGCCTGCAAAGCAACCTGTTAAAAATACCATATGCTTTCCTACAGTTGAATATTCAACAGGAGACCTCTTTTTGTGTGTGCATTTCATACTTGCAAGATTTGCACCTGTAGTTCTGAGCACGTGACGCATTTGATAGACAGCTAATGGCGCTAATGAATCGCTCTGATCTGGGTGTGCAGTTTATTGTGTGGGGGTAAACGCGTGTCTGCTGAAAGCAAGCTGCATGTCCGGCTCTCAGATCCCAGTCTCTCCTCCATCAAGTATTGCACTTTAAACTACTCATTGACAAGTTCCCCAAGGAATTTTGTATCTTGGGTTTGATTGTGCCAGATACACAGGTTAACTGCTTCTGGATCCACTGATGTAAAAAGCAGCTTAATGGTAATGAAAAAAAATTCATTTTGGAATCAGAAACACATTTGCAAGTATTGATTTACATCAGTGCAGAAAATCTTTCCATCAAAGACTTCTGCTCTCTAGGAGAACTTATTTACTTACAAAATTGAGAGATTGGGGCGTCTAGCTGGGGTACATTTCCTCCTTTAGCATTTAGCTTTTGCACTTGAGTAGGCGGCACAGGTTTGTGAGACTGGCCGGTGGCTCGGTACATGGCTTGGACCCACAGGATACGGTCCTGCTCATCGTCACTGGCAAATATCACCGTGTCTCCCTCCTTCACAGCGTTGAAGAATGCTCTGCCGCCCTCCAAACCTGGCAGGAGAGGAAATGCAGCAGAGTTTCGCAGACTTTGAGGCCAGCCAGGGGATCTCCCCGGGCTTCCCACCCCACCGCCGTCTCGAGTGTCCCCAGCCAGCCCCGCGCTGCCCCAGCTCCTGGCTGAGCTCTGTCCCCTCCCCTGCACCAAACTCACCTGTAAGACAGCCCCAGGTAGCACCCTGCACTGCAACTACTAAAACAAACCCCATCACACTCGGATTAATTGCTTCTCTCACCTATAGCCCCGCCTGTGAGGGTCCCATGTGAGTTGTACCACTGAAGCCCCATTAAAAAATGGATTTTGAGGGGATGCGGTGGGAGGTTTCTCATTGGACTGAGCATACCAGTGCTCATGCTGCACCAAAGATGTTTGGGTGACGTGCTTATTTCTGTCATTGCCCTGATTCGGCACCCATCTTCTCACCTCCCTAACATCAGAATTAACCTGGAATCAAGGTCTTGACAACCAACCTCCCGTGTCTTTCATCTTCTCCTCTGGAGATACTGTTATGCAGGGCATGGTGAGGATCACCACACTCGATGTGTTGCCCCACTAGAATAAAAGAAATGTGGTGCTCCTCCTCAGGGTCTCACCACTCAGCAGGTACCTCCAGGTACCAGGGGGCTTTCTGCCCCTGCCCCTTCCACTCACTCACATCTATCAGAGAGAAAACGGGGCGGGTAAAAATGCTGGGGTGGTCCCTTAAATATTTCCACAACAAAGACAGGTATAGCTGCTGACCCTTTATTTAGGGAATTTAACCTGAAGGCACTGGTTAGGGTGATCACTCGATTTGAGCATTCAGTTCACAATCAAATTTCACTGGGATTTAAGTGTCTAATTCACTTAGGCTCCCCAGAAGAGATGAGTCTTTCCCTCCTCTGGTGTAACTCCTAGCTCAGTTCCTCAGTTCTATTTATAGTAAAGTCATGCATAGCTAATGATCAGTATAAACATAAACATATTTACAATACTGCCGATCACAGTTCAGCTGCAAGCAGGGGGAGAGCGAGAGGACTCCCGTTCGGGAGCCGTTGGCAGCGTGGCAAGCCCCAGCGCCCGCGGGCTGTCGGCCCCGTACCTGGCTGCGGGTCGGTGTAGTCCACAGTGTAGCCGTCGAGCTGCAGCAGCTCTTGAGGTTCAGCTTTTTTCTCCCGGTAGCTGCACATAGCAAATGTATATTGACTAACCTGAAGAAAACCACAAAGCTAAGATGGCACCGGGTGATCACGACAAGGCAATCCAAAGTGCTCACAAACGCCGCAGGCTGATGGCCTCTTTACAGGGACCGGGGGTGGTGGGGTAATTTTGACGGTCATTGCCCACACGAGACAGACTAAACTTTTTATCGGGCTTTTGCAAAGCTCCCCGTTAACACACCCTGCTGTGGCAGGCATCTAAGTCTCTGCATCAGTACATACAGCGGTTTAATTTCCTCCAAAAGAGGAAGCTCCATGCCTTAAAAACCCTCTATCATTCATCCCCAGACAAGTGCAAGAGTGACACCCTGTCACAAACAATGTGAGCTAAATTGCTAGGTGCCAGTCATATTAAAGCAATCTTAAGATCCCACTGATCTCGGCAGTTGTTGTCATCAGTGCTGTAAATGGCAGCTCTCACTCCTCTGAGGTACCATCTGCATGACACGACGCATTCAATGTCAAGCTCTTGACGGAAGCCGACTCGGCTGCGGGGGCTCTGCCAGGCTCCCGATCGCCTTTAGGACCATCAGGCCGCATCAAGACCCCGCGCGTACGCGGCGTGCTGCAGTCCGGATGCTCGGCGAGAAGCTCGTCCAGCGAGGAGAGGGGAGGAGAGGATTCTCCGTGCCCCGGGCTAGGAACTCACAGGGAAATCTACTGTCAAATGATTTCAAATGACTTTGTTAAGGTTGTGTCACATCCTGGATGCCTGACGTAATTTTATTAGTCTGGACATTTTCTTGACCTCTGGAAGAAACTTTCAAACTCTGGTGGGTGGCAATGGAACATGCTCGTCATTTTTTGGAAGTCGGGAGAGATCCCGAATGATGGGTGAGCGGTGGGGCTGGGGGATTTTGCCTCCAAACTCCAGACAAACTGTTTGGCTACAAACACACACGCAGCACCTATCTTGGTGGCACCCATCGCTAATAAAATGTCATTTATTTAAGTCAGGAGACCCGTCTATTGGCATCGCGTCTCCCAGCCGGCGCTCGGTTTATTGCTGCCCTCTGCGGGCTTCTGCTAGCTGCCAGCCTGCTCCCAGCAGCCCTGCCTGCACCGTGCCTTCCTCCAGGAACAGCTCCAAAAGCCACCTAAGAATAAACCTTATCATTAACACATTTGTGGGAGTAAGACTAAAAGCGATGCTTTAAGCATCTTGCATCCTCCTTAAAACTACCAGCACTGACGAAAGATTGACAAGTAACAGACCAATAGCAGGAGCACACGAGTGCATATTCTATGCTCTGAACTTTGAATGCATACCATCATACCGGCAACACAAAAATTAAAAAGATTAACACGAAGTAATCTAAAAATAACCTGGTGCCCCACAGCCCAACATTCATCCGACTCCTGGAGCGTTCACTCCATGCTACTTGCAGTATATTGCTGCCATCTCCTGGAGAAGCTCTCGAATGGGCTTTATTCTCAGGAAGGTCTCGGAGATTTCATCTTGAGCGGTGGGGATTCCGTTTCTCTGTGTTAGACAGCCTGAACTTCAGGGACTGCGTGGTAAATTTAATTCCTGAAATGAGTCAGTGCTAAACTACGCTGACATTGATTGAAATATGACTAATGATTTTTTCCTCTCACTTTGTAGCAAGAGGTAAAATTCATTCAGTAGTTCAGTTTTCTCGTCTCTGACCCTGGACATGAGGTCTGAATTTCAGGCTCTTCTTCATGTACAAATAATTCCTCTCATCTTTGGACCCAGAAAATTCTCTTCATCCCTATCAACAAGCCAACCACATCAACAAAACAGTAATGTACGGAAACACGCAGGCATTTCAGAGCTTACACCTCTCCTGTTAAAAGCTGTAAAAGACAGACGTAGACTGCAGGCTCTGGTGGAGCCATCCTGGAACAGAGGCAAAGCAAACAGGTCTCTCCTGTTAGCATTCACATGGTTTCCTTGGAAGAAGCTGCTCTACATCATTATTAGAAGAGACCTCTAAGAGAAACCTACAGGTGGGTCTACAACACGAGACGAGTCAGGGCTCACCTGGGCTCAGGTCCTACTTCTCTACTCACACAGCTCAAGCCTGAAGGCAAGCTCAGGACTCCCCAAGAGGCTGCTGGCAGGAGGCAGGCTGGGATCAGGTTGAGATCAGGCTGGAGACAGGAGACAACTACCAATGGCCTCTGGAGAAGGTGCCAAGAGTGCTGTACAGAGTGCCTGCATCTAAATGGTGCTACTGACTTCAAGGACTGGCATACCAGTCTGTCTGTCCTATCCTGCTGCCTAAAGCATTTGCTGCTTGGGGTCAGAAGGAAGCCGATGCCCTGGCTACCAGTGCAATGTGGTTCCTTCCATTTACGAGCGGTGGTAAAGCAAAACCCAACAAAATGAGATTCTAGAAAGCTCGATATGTCACGATCGTGCTCCGCTGCTGAACAGAACTGTAGAGTCAAGTAGAGATTGCAGCTTGCCTTTCATCAGTCCTCTAAAATATTGTGCTTTACAGAGCCTGCTCTCTGTAGAAGCTTAGAAGTGGCCAGACAAGTGAAACAGTTAATAGCAGAAATTAATCTTACAGCCTGCTGAGTTCACACCGAACCACAGCTGAGTATATGAGAGCAAGCGAGCAGATGGGATGGGCAAGATGAATGGTTTGAGTAATTGGAAAAAGCAAAGATACAGAGAGGAAATGGAGGGAAGACAGAGGAGAAAATTCTGCCCAGTGAGGGACAAACTCTCCAAGCAGCTGGGATTTCATCCAGGGACTCGATGAGGGCCAGGAAAGGAGCATCTAAGGAAGCCGAACTGAGTGAAACTAAAAGAAGGGAAATAACCCAAGGCTGCCCTGGCTGGTTCATTACAAAAAAGGGAAAACACTTTGAGAAATTATTTGAGACAAAATAACAGAAGGAAAAGAAAGTGAGGAAAAAAGAGAAAAAGACAAAGAAATTCAAGAAAGGGGAAGCAGACAGCGGGAGACAAATGCCAAAGTTCACTATTCCCAGGCTGCTAAATTAGATCTGACTTTCTTGGCACTGGACCATATTCTGTCACCAGCTATATAATCCGACTGATTAATAAATCCAGTAGATATGTATTAACCAGTCCTGACTTCGTCCTTGTTTTTCCACCAGAGACTCCTGCTCTAGCGAGCACCGCTTTCCCCAGGATCCTGCTCAAACCTGTTAATTGTCATCCCTCACACTCTGAGCTCAGTCACTCACCTCCCCCTTTCTTGCTGTTGACATAACACCGCCCCACTTGGGTTAAATTCTTAAACGGACCTTTCCTAGATTAACAGCATGCATTTTGTCCCAAGGGAGAGAAACTGTGCTAAGATACTGCCAGCTGTAATACAGCTTTCTGCTTTGATGGGAGACTCTTGTCCTCTGGTTGCAGCTGTATGTTGCCTCCTGAGCCCTTTCCTGACACAAATGAGCAGAGGAACTGATCTAGCTTAAAGAAAAAAAATGTGAAAAAAAACAGTTTTCACATCTCAGCACGTCCACTCAGCCCTAAACAATTGCACATAGCAGTTGTCCTAACTTCTTCCTTCAAGCAGGAGGTGTGCGTGTGTTCACCTTGGGCAGGACTGTGTGATGGGAAGCCATTCCACATGAGTATGGATGGGACACGCAGGCACCTGTTTAACAAGCAGTTCCACAAAACTTTTTATCATCAACACCCAAAGTTTCTCAAGAATCACCACCTATGCCAAGCTCTCAGCGAGCGTCTAACTGAAAACATGATTTAATACGATTATGGGGACCAGCTATGGGTCATTTACCTCGACTTGAGGACCACAGTCTACGACTGCTGGTGTAGGATACTGCAATTTTGCCAAATTATTTTCAAATTCTGTTGGTTATATGGAGTTACTGAACACTTACTTCATCTCATTTTATCCCGAGCCAGCTGAGTTTTGCTAAAAGCAGGAACTGTCACTGTTAGTCTAAATTATAATGAGTTCAGAGAGTCTGTCACTAGAACAATAGATCCAGGCGTAGACACTGCAACTGGTTTTAATCTGCAGAGAGTTGATCTGGTTCCAACAACGTTCTGCAAACACCATCAGACACAATCAGCTGAAAACCGCTTCAAGCTACTCAGCAGACATGTCATCCAGGTACCATGGCGTGTTACTTCCCATATGCTGCCAGAGCACAGAAATGGGGTTATGACAAGAGAAGAACAGATTCAGTCTGAAATCTCAATGTAATTAATTCACTTGCCCTTAAGAATCTTTGTAAGAAATTTCCTATCGCAAAGCCAGCAAACCCACCAGAACCAACAATAGTGTTGTTGCCAGTACAGCACATTAGACCTTGCAAAGAATTAATACAAGCTCTGTCAGCTATCAAAAATCCCAGCTTTTGCACGACTGAGGGGCTAATTGGCAAACTGGTTGAAATTTGTATGCTGTGCTCAGGCAGCTGATATAGCAACTTAGGAAACACAACATCTGTGATGGATGTACATTTTCTTTCCTAACCAGTCATGGAGAACTTTGCCCTAAATTGCTCCCTTGCTTTCCCTTACCACTGCCACTGGCGTTACCGCTGCCTTTACGAAGCATTTTCCTCCCTTGTGATGCTGCGGACCATTTCCATCCAAGCTCAGGGCCATATTCTGCCATCACTTTCACGCTGCATATCTCAGGATTTAAAATTAGGCAAGTAACGAGTCTCTGCCATGTAATTTACATCTAATCAGTATTCTGCTCTTCTGCTGCTCATCTCAAAGGGTGTCTACGAGAAGGGTGGGCAGCGAGGACTGCGATTCATTCGAAAGAGAAAACTATCCCCTCTTAACGCATGGGTACGTGCTGGAGGAGCACACGCACCGGCTCTGCCAGCCGCGCCATGCTGTAATCCTTCCCCGAGGGCTTGAACCACCTCCACTCGGCAACGCCTGCGCCGGAGAGGTGAGGCCCAGTTCGAGGAACGGCACAAAGGCACTGCTCACCCACTACACCCAAACAAATCATCTCCCCTCCTGCACAACCCTTGCAGCTACACAGACACAGAAGGTGCGAGGGATTATTCCACCCAAATCACCAGGCAGTTATTGCTCCTTTCCTCTTCTCTCCCGGGCTCACACGAGCCAAGTGGCAGTGGAAATGCTCCCTGCAGAGCTCCTTTTTCTACACAGACGCACAAAGCCTCCCTTCATACCGACGAGGCATCGCTGACACAAAAGAGTCAAACTGCCATCAACACCTTCCTCCTTGGTGCCGCCCATGCAGCTTGGCACCTTTGTGCCTTGTTTAGATGGTTATGAAGAGTCTGAGTATTTATTACCACAAATTTCTTAACCGCTGGTACCAAAAGGCCGAGCGGTACCACCCAACAGCACCGAAGGAACTGAGGCTGCGTCCATCTGAAATGGGGAAAGAGGGGCAGAAGAGGGCTCAGGACCAGGAGGAGGAGGTTACTCTACAAGCGACAAGACAGGAGACCGAGCTTCAATAGAAGGTGCTACAGGTAAGGGATAGAAACAAGGGATCAGAAAGGAAACTTAGTTATTCATCCAAACGCACAGCCTTGCCCTCTTGGCAGTGTCACAGGCTGAGCAGACCACATATCCCAAATGGACTTTCTGCTTTGGACTCCATCTCTTGGCTCTGGTGCCAACAGGAGCCTGGCACAGATGCATGAGCTCCCGAAACAGGGGCTGCTCCTTGTCTGTTCCTTACGCAACGAGGCAGCTCACCTTCCTGCGGGGGTTATTTTCTGTCTGTGGTTTAGCAGAGTTCAGAGTATCCTGGACATCAACACCTTTGCTGCCAATCCCTGTTCGTATCAGCACCCATCCTTTGCATTGCATGAAAAGCAAATGACAAACATACGGACAGCAAAGTATTTTTATTCCATCTTTATTGCCTGCTGACATGTTCAATATGCTCAAACTACATCTGAGGGACTGCATAGAGAGTGTTTCTTGTTTATATTTGATGTACGGCAGAACACTTTACATTGCACCAAATGTTGAGCAAACGGTAACATAACAGAGAAGCTGCAGTGGCAGCTGGAATTTCTGAGGTGGGCTACAGAGACTCTCTGGGGGCAAAAGTCTGCTCATCTTATTCAAATGAATTGCTTTTCTGGCCAAATTCTGCTCTTTTATGCCAACTGACGAATACAGACCTAGTAACATGAGAAAACATGGAATAACTCTGAGAGCTTCAATTCCCCAGCAAGCTGAAGAATACATAGCAACCAAAAACCAGAGAAGTAACTGCAATCACACAGCAAGGCCAGAAGAAAGGCTCCTTGAGAGAGACATGGGAATCCACGTCCAAGCCTGCAAACTATTGCACAGAAGAGCATCAATAGATGTATTTCTGGGAGAAGCTATGTTACGAAAGAGGATTCTCTGCTTTGGAGATTCCCTGTTCACAGGGAAAAAGGGACTGAGAACTTGGTCTACCAGGAACGAATCGTCCCTCAGGGAAAACCAATACTAGTTGCTCTGCAGGTGATCACAGACTGTCACAGCACTTTTAACCTCCTTTTAGAACACAATAAGGGAAACATACGGAGAAAAGCAATCCCTCAATCCCTGCCCAGGAAAAGGGTCACTGCATAATGCTCCAAAAAGGGCTTTCCTTCCTTATGGCCTCTGCTGCTTCTTACCCTGGAGACAGTCTGGGCCTTACCTCCTGCATTCTAGCTCTGAGAGACGCTGGGTTCCCCTGTGAGGCACCAAGCACCCCACCTCACCAGGGACCTGGCCAGTCCCTGCACGGAGAGCGCATATGCAAACCAGGTGCCTCTAGGAATGGGTTACACCGATCCTAAATCCATCACTTTTACCTAAATCTAAATATACTGCTTGGGCAGATAGAGGCATCTCCTGCCGCTGCTCTACACTAAGTCCCCCACTTCTGTGGCCATTTGGACTCCCTTTGGTATACAAACCCAGCACTTAAACTGTCCCTATGGATTATACTTGGTTATTGGATTAGGTACTCAGCTGCTCCCTCCACACAGGCTCCTACTTACATGGGTCATGCACATCATAAATCCCGTTTACCTCCTCAGGATGGATTTTCTTATCTGCCACATGGTTTAGTGCTATGGAGGCCAGCAGTGATGGACAAACGGGGAATGCAATTAAGCACTAAGACTGTTGAACTTGGAGTAATAATTAACTCAAAACAAACTAATCAGTTTACACCACCTGATTTAAGACCAGAGAAACCAGCTGTGTAAGGTGGAAGATGGACTGTATAGACTCCTCCCCTCACCGGCACAGGAAAGCCAGCACACAAGCATGCCTCAACCCAAATGTGGAGCCTGGTGCACCTGGTTTACACCATCTCTGTTCTTACACATGGGTGAAATCCCGGCCCTTCTGCGGCAGACGTGCTATATGCTGCATCCTCTGACTGGTCACTTTGGATCTGTGCTGGCACAAGGTCACAGCTGGGTCTCATGTTATTCCACCAGAACATGTCTGTGTTGCTTTCATCACAGGACCCTGCACAAAACTTTAATTTCTCTTACTTGCAGACAACACATCCCCGAGGAATCCAGAGAGAAGGGAGAGAGAGATGGACCCAAGAGGACTCTGGCTTTATCAGGTTGGTGTGAAGACAGAACTGCTTAAACTAGGGCCCCACACTTCTGTGACCAATGCAGTGATTTCAGCTGCCTTTGGGAAGGTGAGGGAAGATCTAACACACCAGCTACTGACCAGATCCTTTTAGGTCACAGAGGACATCTTCTGCCTGCTTCCTTGAAATTCTTAACCATGGTCAAATACACCGGTCTACTGAAACTGGGAGGGCAGAAAGTGAAAAAAAGAATAAAGGGAAAAAGGAAGAAAGACATTGCAAAATGATCGATGAGAGCTGTAGAGAATGAGAGACAGTAATGAACGTGAAGGCAAGATAAATGTCAAGAACGATATACTGACTCCGACATAGCCAGTGATGAAACTTCTGCAGATTTCAGTGGACTTCAAATTTTACCCAGAGGCTGAAAACGGAGCATTTCCACCCAAGTACCTCCAAACAAGACAAATCAAGCTTCCTCCTCACCTCATTAATTCCTCACTAAAATCGGTTCTCCATTTCACCAAGCATTCATGTGCATCAGGAAACTTCTGGCTAGAGGTCTGCAACTGGGATACCCTTGAGAAGATGCATGCATTCAGAAAAAAATCCATGACTTAACAGACACCCTATGCAGAACCACAGCTCAGCATCAATTACACAGCACTGAAAACAGCCAGAGGGAAGACTTAAACACCTCATACTGTGATTTAAGATCACTTCTAGTTAAATCTGTTACCTGGACCAGGACAAAGAATCGTTTCTTCCATCTCTTCCAAACATTTTTACCAATGGCCCATAAATACCTAGGAGAAAACAACAGGTGAATTCAGCACCCAAGTGACTACATGTTGTTCTCTTGCTTTTCAGTATGTTTTCTTTACACCTAGAAACTGAAGCTAATGCACAAGCAGGAGTAATTACAACACTCTTCGGCTCAGCAGCATTCATGAATGTGTTTATTTCTAGCCTGAACAAACAACCTGCAAAGAAAGTGACACAAAAAGCTCCCAGAGTCTCAATGTCACACAGTATTAATTCTCTCTTCCTCTTTGTCTTTCACAACTTGCTCAGAATTTACAAGCCCTTTCACTCCAGTGAATAGCTACGACATGGTTGGATGGATGAAAAATACATTTGCAATGCAAGAATTAAGGGAGAGAAACCCCAGATGTTGCTTTAAAGCATTCACAAAACCTTTTGGCTGAGGGGAGCTGTCAAACAGAGGGATACTTACTACATCAAAACCAGTACCCGGGATCCCAGTATCCACTGGGCTGACTAAACCAGGTCATTTCGCTGAACAGCTAAAGATGGATTCCTAGAAATCACTTGGCTACAGATATACAAGTCAACTGAATAATTTCTAAGGAGGATTGAATTTGTTGTTTTCTACAAAAGAAGAATTAACTCTTAAAATTAATGTCAAAATTAGCATTTAATCTCTGTGATGAAGCGGCCACTGTAAGACTGCAATACAAACACTGGCGAAAATAGTGGCAGCACCAGACTAATAAACGCAAGGACATTATTCAGCATTAATATATTTTATGTATCATTATAACTAATTTAGTTCTGACTCAATAAATAGAAAAACAACTCCTTTTTGGTTATGCTAGAGGTTCCTTATGCCAGAAGAGATCCAGCATACTCTTGGTGAATGTTTAGCCACAAAACTCCAAGTCGTGCTAATGTGGGCACTGAGTCCTCGGCTAGTTCAAGAACAAGGTAATAATTGTCCTTTTTGCTATTGCTGCTAAGATCAACAGAAAGACAATCTCAGTTCTGACAGCAAGCTAGTATTAGAAACCACGCAGTTTTAAGCAGCATCTTGTAAATCAAATGTTAGTTGAAGAAAGCCAAAGAAAACACAGGACTGCTCAGCCCTGTTGCTGTCAGCTGTGGTCAAGGAAACAAACACGACAGGTGAACTGTCCTTTCTTGCTTTTGGTGTCTGTGATCGTGGTGGAAAAATTAACCTTCACACGTGGCTATTGCCTCTGACCTCATTAGCAGAGAAGACAGGAGGAGGAGGAGAAGGAATGAAAAAAAAGATCCAGACCATCTAGTAATTGATTGACTCTAACAGAACACTATGGAAGTAAAAATGAAACAAAGTCACTTTCATAGCACCAAAAACATACTGGAGAAAGTGTTAATCAAAACAGTGACCTTCCTGGCTAGTTTCTATTTTTTATCATGTCCTCAGCTCTGAAGAGCAAACAGGAAAGCCTTGCCCATGGTGTTAGCTAGAACTTCCCAAGGATGATTACTTTGTAACTGCACAGCACGCAGGTGGAAGCCAGGGGTGGCAGTTGGGGTCCCCCTGGCCCCGGACCCTCTGACACTCGCGGTTGGAGGGGAGAGCTCTCCCTTCTAACCTTCCAGATCATTAGCCCTACTGCAGGTATCTGCCTACTTCAGCCAACAGCCTTCTCCAGGCAACTGCCTACTCCAGGCAACTGCTACCTAATTGTGCTGTGTATCTCTGTATAAATAACAGCGATCACGCTGGAGTTTATTTCAAGCAGAAGGTGCACTGTGCTTTTGGTTCTGAGAAGTCAACACAGGGAAACACAGAGTAACTTAGGAAATTATACCTTTCCCAATAAGAGAGTCTGGCAGTTCACCTATTATTTCCTTACAGGAAGAAAAATAGCCTTGCAATTTCCTGAGGAATATTGTTTAAAATTTAAATGGTTTGGTTGACACGCATTAAAAAGACTATGCTAAGAACCTGGAAAGTGCATTATAAACAACAGAACTAATGTCATTTTTATATTTATCTTTCTTCTGACCTCCTATGAACTTGTGAAAAAGAGTTTCTCTTCCAGAATCTTAAAAAAGAGAAATTTTCTAATGCGCATTCAAAATAAATGGAGTTCAGATTGAGATAAGCAGTTACCCAGAGTGCTTCATGTTTTGTGGCTTATCCATTCGCACAGCAAGCTTGATCTTCAGGTCTTGATCCGGGCAGTTTTTGGAAACAGTCATTTTGTGCCACTCTGATTGCTTTGGACTATTGGGAGTAGGGTGGAGAACAACCTGCAAGTGTCAAAATCAACAATGTTAAAGGGAAAAACTATTCAAAAAATGGGTTTTATTGGGGAACAAAAGCACATCAGATGGGCTACTTTACCCCTAAAAGTCAGCCTGGAAATATCTATTCACATCAGTGAGGATGTTTTTTTGTTGCTTCTTTAAAGTACAGCTTACTATTTTGAGATTAATTCATATATTCTTTGGCTCCTCTATCTACCGTGCCTTTGTTCATGGGGTTGTGCAGAACAGATCTGCATTATCAGTTCCCATTGCTTAAGGAAAGACCGTGGTAAACGAACATGCAGCTGTCCAGGTAGATCAGCCTAGACGTGATGGTGGACTGCTGTGATTAGCAAACCAGCAACAAGTTTTTCCTGAGGTTGCCCACTGCAATCCCCTACTTCCAGCCTCATACAGCTCGGTCAACCTCCAGCCTTCCTGACATTTCCCACATCAGGTGAGCCGTTTTGAGGGCTCAGAAAGCTCTGCCTAAAACATTTCATCTATTGCTACCACCAGCTTGTGGGGAAGCTGGTCTGTTGTTTTTTTTTTGTTTACTGTTAAGACTGGATGCAGTCGGCAAGGTTTTAGATAGGCTGGTGTGTCTGACTGCACTACAACAGCAGATAAAATCTGCATCCCATGTCACCACGCCCGTGGCTGCAGGACTCTGCTTCCATTTCATGCAGTGAGGAAACGATGGGACGGTCTCCAGCTGGGATAAATCCGTGCAACATCAGTGACTGCAGTGGAGATGTGCAGATGAACACCAGTGGAAGTGCCTGGCTTATCAAAGAAACTGAAAAAAGTCTTCTCTGATCACAGCTGTGCTTTTCCCATTCTCCCAATACCCCGACAAAGCAGAGCAGCTACATCTGACAACGAGCCACAGAGTGTTCCCAGCTCCCAGAGCCTCCACCATTGTCTCTTGGAGGCTCTATATGCGTTCTCTGAAGTGGCTCAACCTCCTCCTTCCTACACCCACTCTTCTTCTGATGCTTTCACTCTCAGAGGTGACTTTTTGACTGGCACAAATTCACTCAAGTCTCCACTGTCCTGCAGTGAGATGAATCTCCTTTAAATCCATTAACCTTCATGCAAACAAATTATTTTACAAACAGCAGCATCCACCCTCGTTATATGGGGTGCTGCCATCACTCATTCTCCACTCACACTCAGTCCGTGCTCCTGCCAAACTCCAGCCCAGACTACAACCTTGTATTCCTCTGCTCTTCAACTTTACTGCTGAGTCAACAACCTAGGGGTTGTTTTCCACCAAAATATCCTTGACGCTATCACTCTCTGATGGATAATTTTAAAAACGATTTTATTGCCTTTTCCAAAGACTGAGGTTAACATCAGTAAATTCTCGACTTCACCTTTATTCATCGATATTATTTATCATGTCTTTTATTGAATGAGACTAGTGATTTCTCTGGCAGAAATCTGAAGCTGCTATTAGTTACACAGATAACTGAGCAACACCAACCTCTACTGCATCACTCTTGGAAAAAAACACATTTAAGCAAATCCTGAAGATGAAAAGGGCATCCTCCACGTGGGGTGTTGTTAGAAACACAGGTGGACCCAAGCTCTGAGCAGCCTCCAAGGACCCACTGCAAGGCAGGTCGTGTAAGCACACAGACTTGCACTGAACCACATCTCTCAGCAAGGCAGCAGCCACTCAGGGTGTTTGGGACGCTCTCTACTTTGATTTCTAACTCTTTTTCATCAAAAGTTGCATAAACTTTGCTCATTGTTGTTGTAATTCATGGCTCTTCCCCTCCTGGCTCTCAGTGGATGAAGTCTTGGCACGGCTGAAATCCGCGGGAGCCTTGCCACCGCCTTCAATAGGGCCAGGATGTATTCCCATGCCTTCAGCTGCCCGTCCAGCAGCTTAGGGCTTGGGAGCATTTTCCAGCTCTCCCTTCAATAAAAGTGGTGAAACGAGGAGTGCCGGCCAGTTGCCAGTTTAACACTCGCAATAGAAAGTGGGCATTGTCCAAGCCCGGCAGAGCACAAAGCCGCTTCTCAAAGGGCGGCTGAGCAAGGGTGTTTTTGTGTGTAAAACCTGCTTCCCTCCTCGCTCCATACAGACAGGTTCGTGCCCACTCCAACAGCTACAACAGGGGCTTAACACGCTCCCGGTTTCATTATTTCATTAAAAAAAGAAATCCTGATGCAGCCCGAGCAGACACGCGTCATCTCTCGGCCGCTCCGGGCACACCGAGCATCCCTTTGAAGTTCGGCCAACTGAAAGCGCTGGTGGCCACGGGCCAGGGGAAATCACTGCCCGGCTCCCTGTGCTCGCTGCTGCTGGCCCACGTCCTTCGGCCCGCAGAAGCTCAGAGCCGAGGGATGGCTTCCCGCTGGACCGGGAATTAAAGCGCATTGGAGGGCTGGCTCATCAGCATTTCAGGGCAAGAGAGGCTGCTCTGGGGCCTGATGTCTTTCTCAGAACAACATGCACAGCTAATTGCTTCCCGAGACGAGCAAAGTCAGCACCGCTCACGGCTGCCAGTGGAAACAAGACTTACAAAGCAAGTGGGTTTACACCAAGTGTAACCACTCAGTAACCACTTCAGTGAACGGCATCGCGGCTGGCCGGGTGAAAAGCTCTGCTCAGCACACTGCGGCGGATAAAGGCACGAGTGCCAAGCTGTTTGAAGAATGAGGTTTTGAAAATAATCCTGAAAATATTATGGTGCTGGGCGGTAAAGCAGCTGTAGGTCTTCAGCTGGAGTACTGTAGCCTGGTGGGGTCACCTCCTTTGTCAAAAGAGGAGGAGGACAGGGAGAAAGAAAGGATTGAGGTGTGGGAGAGGTAAGGCTGAAGGTGCTGTGAATCTCTTTGAAGAGAAGATCGAGATGAGAAAAGAAGAGGCAACTTTGTTTTTCCCTCTCTCAAGTGCAAGAACACAGGTTGTTACATGAAGGTGAAAAGACAAACAGAATGAACATAAATATATGAGACAACATCACTCTGAAGCACTCTCCACTATAAAGATGTAAATTAAATCAACAGCTCACTAGGACCTGAAAGAATGCTTGGCACTTGTACAAACAGCATGAATAGGAACCACATTAATCAGGAAAAACTTTGTTGTACGGACACAGAATCTCCTGTGTCAAGGCACAAGCAGCCATGGAGTTAGCAGGAAACATCCCAACAGGTTTGTCCATAATTGGAAATACCATACTTGCGCTTGCCACAGGATCAGTGGCTTTCTTGGCCATGGCCATGTAGACAAGGTGGAGAGCAAGGTGCCCTGCAGAGCCGGGCAGACAGAGCCCAGGCTGCTCCTGGAGATCGCTCAGGCCATGCAGAGCCGTGACACGGGAGATCCCGAGTGTAGAGTTCAGCCTCTCCTACCCTGAACTGATTTTCATGGGGTCTTCACCATGCAGACCGCACAGCCCTGAAGAGGTGAGAAAGGGATGGCAGGGAGTTTGCTGCTGGTTATGCCATACATGGCATAAATCATACAGCTGCAAAAAAAATCCATGGAGACTAACTGAAGTGTCGCAAAGCCACAGAAAACTGCCATCCACAGACATTCTGGAGCTGTGGGCGGCGGCAATGGAGGGCCACAAGTCCTGGGGCGCTGGTTTAGGGACCACAGGCGAGGGGCAAAGATGGAGTGGCAAGGTCGGCTCTGTGGCCAGCACCCTGGGAATCTGAACTCTTTGCTAGTAACACCGTTGATGGGGGCAATGAAACCTCACATTTCGCTCCCCAGTCCAGCTGCACTGAAGCCACCAGTTCAGCCACAATCCCCAGGCGAAGTCGGGATTTCAAGCCCTTTGCAGTGAGTACTGCAGTCAGTGCTTTCAAATGCTCAAACCATGCACCGGCTGCTCAGCAGATAGGAGAGCAGCTTAACACTCTCTTGCCAAACTTAAATCCCCTCTTTTTGCTTCAGCATAATCCCCTTTTCTGCCTCAGGAATGTCCATTTCCGCAGGCAACTTCTAAGGCTTTCCGGACTGCCAATATCGCATACAAGATCCTCTGCCTTCGCTGAGTGCGGGCACAGCCAGCTGAAACGCTGCCATTAAAAACTCACAACAAAGACAGCATGCGAGATGCACTCCTTTCCAGCAGTGGAGAGCCTGCTTTTTTTCCTCTCCCTCCAGGAGCTTGGCAAAAAAGCAGAGCATGTTGTACTCCAAAGATATTTCCGTACAGGAGAGATTTCTCTAGAAAAGCAGGGCCAGAAGGAAACATTATTAAACTCAAAATCTCCTTACCCTCCCAAGCTCTTTGTCCTCCAGAGCCAACACTCCCGTGCTCTCCGTGAACAGCTTCACCTTCACCGCAGGAAGCGCGTGTGTTGTCGTGAAGTCTCCTTGGGTGCCCCAGCTGTGAAAATACGGGCAGAGAGATGGTCAGCTCCACCGGCAGGTCAGCAGTGCTACACCTTGGACGCGCAATGGTTAACCAAAGCCATCCTGTCTGGCACAAGCCGACATGGCTGGCTTGCTGAGTGACAAGGGCATTAATCATCATCTTCAGGAAACGTGGGACAGATGTTTGGAAAACCCATGATGGTTCTTTGGGGAAAAAAAGAGAGTATTTGGGAGCAGCATGAAACCAAATTTAAGAGAACTTTTTTATTTAGAAAGAACAATACATCTCCAGCAGCGACAGCCTGTATAGTCACAACAGAATTTGAGGATCGAGGACATCTGCACCTAGGACATCTGTAATCACTCATGCGTCTGCCCTTCTCTTAGCTAATTAACCTCTCCTTTCCAGGTTGATAGTGAGGTTTGCTTTCTCTGCAGAAACCCCGATTTAAACTGGGTCCTCTTCCAAGTCCATGGTCTTTCAGCCTTTCAGCCCAGGTTTAAGTTCAAGCCATTATGTCTAGAGCAATCATAGTCTGCTGGGACTGCAGAGTAGGGCACCAGCTCCTTGGGGATGGGACAGCAGTGGGCAGGAAGGAGCCACCTCTCCAACTATGCAATGAGCCAAGACCACCATCTACCATTTGTACTCCACGAGCCATTCCCTGGCTGGTCCCGTGCCTTGGAAAGCCACGCTTTGGAGGCTGAATGACCCACAGTATGAGAAACCCCACTCTAGACATGGACATTTCTAGATGACATCTCCCAAGCTTCTGCAACCACAAGCTGCCCAAGAACATGAACCCGTTCCACGTGGGGCCCTGCGGGCAGAGTCCCGGCCACAGTCTGCCAACACCTATGGCCAAACTTGCCATGTGAAGTCTTGGAAGGGGAGCCCACCCCGCAGCTGACCTTCCCTGCATGAGTGTGGGACCTGCAGCAGCTCTGCAGCCACTGGAGAAAGCTCTGGTGATGGGCCTGAGCACGTTGCGATAGAGGTTTCCTCTCTGGCCCTGGACACTTGGGGAAGCTTTGAGAAGAGAGCCCTGCTTTGACCACAGCCTGTTGCACTTTGTTACAGGGATTTTGCTCCCGGTCCCTGTTCCTGTCGCAGCAAGCTGCAGCTGGAGCCGCTGCCTGGTGACACCCGTGAGGGCTCACCCGAGCTGTGGGGCGAGCACTCGTGGGGCTCTCTTAAGGATATCTGGACCTTATGCAGCAGCCAGCTTTCACTTAGACAGATTGTAGGGAAAAGAAATCTGTGAAACACCAAGTCTGTTCAACATCCTAAGGGCCACAGCTTTTCAAATAGGCTCATGAAGAGCCTCAGCCACCTACACCAGCACGTCAGATTGCTCACCTGTGCTCAGGTTTTTGAGATACCGGAAAACGTTCCCCTCTGGCAAACAAGCAGAGGCTGAAGAGGCTCATGGAACAAAATTTAAGTGGAACTTGAACGAATGCCTACTTGTAAGATTTAAACAATTTCGAAAGCAGCAGAGAAGAAACTATCTTCAACACTAAGGGGTAAAAAATCATGATGCTTTTATGTTTGAGACTTCATAGCTGTGTTTCAAGCTTAGTTTCTACAGCTTAGAAAGTTAGAAACTTATCAAAATGAAGCCAGACAGAAATTCCAGACAGAGCTAAGCAAAGCACTCTGAAAGACGCACTTGCCCTTGTTAGCAGAGAACAGCTCAGCCGAAGACGAAGGGCAGAGGGAGGGCTGGGGCAGAGTGCACCACTGCGAGGAGGATGCTCCTGAACTTCCAATCATGCAGAGGCCCAACGTGAAACTAGTGGATAAAATCTGCTCTTTTTTTCTTTTTTTGCTCTCTTTCTTTGTCTTTTTTTATAGTTCATTGTGAGCTAGATTGCTATGTTGTTCCCAGAGACCCTGAAAAATCATCACACTTCAAAACTCATGCAAAGTGTACAAGCAAGCTTGAAGGATAATCACAGGCAAGGTGCTTTTTGTAAACTAAAAGAAACCAAGAGCGTGCCATGCGCAGCAACGCCGAGGGATGTGATGGAACACACACGCAACCTCAAATACTGCAAGTCAGTTGAGAGATTATATGGCATCCCACTAACCACTTCTATTCACTCTCCCGCTATTAATGACACTTTCTCATCTTACACTGTCCTCAAACTAGATCCTCTGCTGAAGAAGGCCATTTCCCTTGAAATGACTGGGAAAAGGCTCAGATGACATGCGGTCCAGTGATTACACGCTCTTCAAACATAAATACAAACAGCAGGTTTTTCACTTGGAAAGTTACTGGGAAAAATAATTTACTCATTCCTGTGCCCAAGGAGTGTGGTTCTACGCTTTGCTCTCCTCTGAGCAACCCTTGTCCATCTGAGCTTAGCAGATAAACATGTTCAGTGCAGAACTGATTAACGAACTCCTTTTCTTCATCAACTTTGCTCTCACGTTTTCTCTCCCAGTGTCACTGTTCCAGAATTTTCATCTTTCACAACAATGCATCAAACTGCCACCAGTGCCAGGGAGCAGGGGTTTGCCACAAATTATCTACAGCACTACAGGTCCAGTCAGCTCCCCAGTATCACACCCTTTTCAGGTGTAAGCCATCAGCTACCTAATAAACGTTTTAAGCATAAGAACCCAGAAACAACCTTATTTTCTAATCACAGCTTCAGGTCACAGGTTATATTTTCTCTCTTAAAAAAACTGCACTGTCACCAGCAGGGAAAGTAAGGAAGATAATCTTGCTTTGGGTAAGAGGCAAAAGTAAGAAAATATCCAACCTTACACTGTGTATTTTGACAGCATCTGCTTTATAGAACTCATATCTCTGTTTACTATTAAAAAGCTCTTATTTGCTGAAGCATTCCCAGACCATATGTTATCAACAAATGTTACTAACCAAATACAAACAGTAATTTTCATTAGGTTTCCTTCACGAGAACAACATTAACCACAAAGGGAATAAATGTTTCAAATGACAGTAAACATGCATAGCAAACCCTTGACAACACTGTGGTGCTTACATATTCATACCCCCAAAAGCCCTGAAAAGATCCACACCAACAAATAGGGACCCTCAGAAGTTGGGTTCTGTGCAGGTTGAAGCCTGTGGTGATGTCATTAGTTGCCATAGTGATGCTCAGCATAAGGCCATAATTCATGCCACTGAAACATCATTTGTATTCAATCTAAGTATGCAGTTTATCTGTGCTGTGTATTAAATTATTGCTCCGAAAATTAGCTCTGGACAGTAGTTAGGAATTAGGATCTTCTGAGGGACTAAGAGTGTAATGGTTTCATTTCCACAGTTAATAATTAAGCAGGTTATCATTGTCGCTTTATTTGTTGGGAAAGTGCCTTGGGACCCACTCGGGACAAATCTTCTCATGAAGTAGCCATGCTATCTTGTCCCCATATCTCAGAGCTCATGCTGACAGTTCAAAGCAATAATACACCTGCAAACGAGGACAAACAATGTCATTCTGGCCAAAAGGAGATATACATCTATACAGAGAGACAGATATAGATATATATATACACACATGCCACAGAAAAGAAGTACACAAGCAGAAAAATCCTGACAGTACTTTTCTCAGTTAGGACCATACTAACTGTCTGAATCCCACCTGAAACGCTCAGCCCAGCATTTCTTCTTGCTTAGTGTATCCCAAAGCCTGGAGCTGGCCAAGAAATGCTGCCACACATAAGGACTTTGCCAGAATTATTGCCCTATTTGTCATATCTGCGCTGTTCCAGCGATATCTCTAGGATCTACTTTGCATCTCCTGGGTTTCTAGTTAGGCATCAAACTTAGGATGAGCAGCTAAACTCTTCTGGCTGCAAAGAGCCTGAGGGTGAGATACGCCCCAGGTGCTAACCTGACAAATGCTGGCCCTTGTTTTACCTTTCACAAGCAAAATAAATAGATTATCGCTGCAGACTCAGTGTCTACGGATGCACCTAGAGGTGCCATCACAGTCTCTAACCAAACAGCCTAAAGCGCTGAGATTTTCTGAATGAAATATAAAACAACACACATCCAGAGCGCATGAGTGGACAACAAGGGATGAAGGTCAGCCTAGTTTGTCCCCCGCTACATTTGTGGGCTCATCCAACATGGAGAGCTTGAAGGATGGGCTTACCTGTCTCATTTCAGGAGCATTCGGGAGCTCTCGTGGGCACTGTCCCGACTGGCACATGGGGGAAAGTGATGCCATTGCCAATGCAGGCACCAGGCTGCTCAGACCAAGCTGTTGTCAGCTGGTTCAAGCAACAAGCCGGTGATCTTCTGGCAAACCTTCAGGCTGATGCTACTCAGCCCTTCCCAACTTATGGACAAAGCAAGTAAGACCACCCAGGCTCCTCACCTTGCTGCTGTACCACGCTTTTACCCTTTCCTGCTGTAACGTCACTGCAGGAACAGCTGTCTGCTTCTCATGGATGCTTCCCAACTGCTTTACATCCTGATATTGGACTACAGTGCTACCAAAATGCAGATGCAGAAATTACAAAGTTAAATTACTATGTAGCCAATAAGACAAAAACCATTCAAATGCCACGGCACCGCTATGTTACACTGTGTGATTAAAAAACTATTTGGGATATGAATAAGGCTTGAACAAAACCCTGCAAGGGTCTTTGTCCTGACTGCACTCTGTATCACATGAAAGCAGGCAGCAGGGTCTCTGACTCCAGCTGTTTTGCTCCATGACAGCCTACTTATGTGGCCTAATTTTCTCAGCTGCCCTTGAGAGACATTGACTTCATAATTCATATTCACCTCTAGTGTGTACGCTCCTCTAAAGGAAATTTTAGGACCCATGATCTTCCCAAACATGAGTAGAAGAATGGATTAAATTCTTTCCTTCACGCACTGTGTCTCCAGCAAGACTGCTTAACCCCTGCCTAGTTTGAAACTTTAACCCTTCTTCCATCATTGCTCTTGTAACTTGATGTAGCCAGAACATTGATGCCTGTGATTTCTATAAATAATGAACAAGTGCACCTGAATTATATTGCAGGGCCATGAATCAGCCCTGCTAACCAGCTCGGCCTGTCAGTAGGCTAACATGGGAGCAGCTGGAGAGTGATGGGCTTTCAACAGGGTTGACATTTAAACATGATCTATGACCAGTTTTCATGGGCTTCAAAGCTGCCAGAGGATACCTCTTCTCCCTCTCCAGACATATTTATTGAAAAAGGTTTACTTGCCAGCCTGCATGGAACAAACATGAAGAAAAGTAGAAAATCAAACTGTGTATTAAAGGAGAGCTACGCTCTTCCCTCGGTGGGTTCACTCCAGGTGTGTATTACGCTCAACATACAGAGCAGTATCCTGGGACACGGCACCTCTTTGAGAGAGATGCTGCCCTTCTGCCTTCTTCCCACGAGTTCACTGCTTAAGCAAAAAGCCTTGCAGAATAAAATTCCTGCATGTTGGCCAGACTTGCACTAATTTATCGAGCCACCTGCTCAGTATCATTTTTCAAAGGTAACCGAATCAGCAGCTATGCCTGTCCCCTCCCAGGCTGGGAGCACGTCCTTGGGAACACACAATGTGGGGGTGCATCTGTCCCCATCCCGCAGCAGCACAGCCACCTAAACCAGTGGGCTGCAGACAGAGCCAGGGCAGTCCATCTGAAAGGCCTTTAATACACGTGACCATGTCTGGGACAAAATCTGCAAGGCCAGCTTAACCCCACTTGCTGTCCTCTGCTGCCAGAGCAGGATCTGGCGAGAACGCAACGACCGGCCAGTCTGGCTGCCTCCCTCTTGCGCTGCCGGTGCAGGCAGGAAAGGGTTGTGCTTCATGCACTGCTCTTCATCCACATCCCTCACCTCCTCTCTCCTAGCACCCACACCAGCGTGCCTGTGTCCCTCCTGGCATATTCATAGTTTGGTCTCCAAAGCAAGCCGGCTGGTGGAGGGAAGCCCATCAAGAAAGCGGCACAGAGCAGCCCAATAGACATTGCCTGTGTTTTGAGGAAATGTGTGTCAGTAAAGTCACCTTTTGCTGGGTCACTGCTTCACCTTGTGTGGTGTGATGCTGTTAATCCAGCCTTGGTTTCTCAGCTTAGCACAGTGCCCAGCTGTGGTGCCTGCTGGAGCTGGACCCCGCTCTGAGGATGGAGAGGTCCAATCCCGCTTCATTGCTGGGAGGCTGAAATGCTACGTACAGTCTTGATTTAGTTCTTCCAGAAATCCTGCCTAAAAAACAATGGTTTTCTTTCTTCAGCCCACCCCTCCCCTCCCAGAAGAGACCTTTCCAGGCAACAGCCTTACATCTTGGGCATAAATGATGCATGCCCAAAGCTGGAGTATTGGGAAAAACAAAAGGAGAGAAGCAGCACACCAGGCACTGAGCTAACCTACCTTCATGCAGCTGATGGAGTAGTACAGCTTTTCCTCTAATGTAATGCTAAGGTGTGCTTCTTTTTTTACGTATTTCTAGAGATACAAGCAAGGAGGAAAATAAACAATTTTTCAATGTGTTTTACAGCTACCTGTATGTGAAGAAGCATGTAGGAAAGCTTTTTGCTACATTCTCTAATGCTTTACACATACCAGTCATTCAAAAACATGAAATAGAGGTCGAGGACCAAGATTAGGGTCATCAGTGATCTTTCTGAACTTCCCTCACCCATACCCTGAGGCTGCAGTTCATTAGGAGGGAGCGTGCACAGACCTACTCAGCTCAACAGCAAAACCCGATGCAGGGACGGCATTGATTCCACCAGGATGAAAATGCTCATTTTGTTTTCAGCAATGGGTATATGATAAATTCTAGGAAGGACATCAATGAGACAATTCTGCTCATGTGCTGAGCTCTTCCCAAGCAGGCGCTGGGAGAGCAGACAGCTCGCTCCTCTTCGGGAGCAGCAGGACTCGGTGAGGCACAGAGCTGGCAGGGGATGCAGCAGCACGGACGTGCCTGCGACGTGTGGTGGAAGCAGGCCCTCATGCCTGCACCACCTAGGTCACAAAGCCGTGATAAAAAGAAGTAGGGCACCCCAAAGCCTTTGGGAAAATACGTATTTCTTGCAGCTCTCGTGGGTAATGCCAAGGGATGATAGGTTTTGGGTTTGTGTCTTTGGGATTTGAAAAAACCCCAAGGCAACAGAATTCAGGCGCTTTTTTAGGCTCTCCAAGAAAACCCACAGGATGGGTCACACAGCTGGAGACCCATGGGGTGCAGCTCCATGCACAACTCTGTTCCAGTGGGGGAATGCCCACAAACCACAGCCAGTTTGGGGATGCTGGGATGGGGACAGTTACAAACTGGTTTGTGACTTACTGCAACAGGACTACAAACCTCGACTGAGGTCTGTTGAGCTCTGAGAAACATAAGCCAGTGGGCGATAACACCATCTCAAGAGATACCATTACTGAAAGATAAAAAGTAATTTAGTCAGAAACAAAGTAAGGTGCTCAATAAAGACACCAAACAAAGAAGAAATCTCATGCTGCCTGCTCTGCAGCTTTCAGCGAGAACATCATTCCGTTGATGAAGTATGAGAGATGTCGGTTCCCCTCCCCAGCAGCAGCCACCCACCGGTAAAACAGCAAGTCATTTAATCCATTTGGTGGTTTTTGTGGGACTGAGCTTGGATTTCACGTGCTGCAGAGGGCCACAGATAGAACTATGGCTCTGAGAAAAGGGTTTGATCTTTAGTTAGCAGGAGAGGATGCCAAGACACAACATGACAGATCACAGCTGTGGAGAACCCCAAATTTAGGGGACTGTACTACCATGTACACATAACCATGTCACCTGCCTTGGGCTCCTGCTATTGTAATGAGAAGAGATCTAATTAATCGTCAGTGGAGTTAGGCCTTAAATTGCCTCATCCCAGTTTAGAGGCAGCAAGCAGATGAAATGAAGCCTGCCCTAAAAGCGTCCTTGCCTTTCCACTGCTGAAGAGGAGTGCTGGAGGTGACGGCTGCAGGGGCACAAAAAAGATCTGAAATGAAAATCTCAAAGGATATATATAGCTGCAGAGAACCTTCTATGTTTCTGCTTGTGCAAAAGTATCCTGGGCTAGGAAATACAACTGAAGTGCTAACAAAGGTACCCTTCCACTCTGCCTGCAGAAACGGATTGCAGCGGCTTGACTCCCAAGAGCTGCTGACCCTCCTCTGGGATTCCTCCCACAGTAAGAGTTCGATGCGTGTACTCACCTTCACAACAGGATAACCAAAGTCATCAGACACAGATTGACAACGCAGCCTATTTTTGTTCACATCGATTTCCTCTCCTCCCTTTCTGCTGACAGAACAGCCTTTCAGTCCCATCCCCTCGGAAGAAGCTGAGTTGAAGTGGGAGTGACAGTGCAAACCGATTTGATTCCTAGACTTTCTTGTGCAAACTTTATAATGACAGTAAAACCTGCTTCCCCCGACGCAGCCACTGTGCAGGTGACCGACCAGTCAGCGTCCCTGCACGCGCTGGCCGTACCTGCCTTCCCCACAGCTACACAATGCTGGGTGAGGCCATGTCTCTGCACAGAGCACTGATGTCTGCTCTGATGGGATAACCCAAGGGTGCTCTGAGCGAATCCATCGTATCCCATGATGTCCCAATTCCTGCCAAGCATATAACACTCCCTCAGCTAAAAAACTTCATCGTTAGTAATTCTTTTGCTGACAAAAGGTGTTCATTTACCTCAAAACACCGCTGCAGAAAGCACTATGGTGTTATCGAAAAGGTGAGCAGAGACAGCACGTCCCTAAGGACCAGGCTCCTCCTGGCAGCAGCTAAGGTCGTCTTCCAACATCCAGCTTTCCATGGGCTGTCCCTTTTCTGTCCCCACAGCTCTGAGACACAACGTAAGCGTCATGCACGCAGACACCATCTTGCTTAACATCATGCAGCCAGCAGTGCCAGACAGCTGATAAAAGGCACCATCTCCCTCCAGGAGCTGCAACTCCCACATCCTCAAACTGGCTACGGCAACACTGCGACTGCCGGCTGAGAGAGAAATCTGTCTCGGAGAGCATCGCATCTGCGCCTGGGCGTGCAAGGTGCAGAAGGAACAGGGCAAAGCTGACGGAGACCGCAGCAAAGCAAAGCCTGGGAAGGTCTGCTCTTGCTCGGCTTGCGGCTCACAAGCAGTCCCCGTTCCTGTGCCAGCACCGTGCCGCCCGGCTGCCAGGGCACCGCAGCCAAGAGGAGCTGCTGAGGCCGACGGCACAGCTTTCAGAACCCAAAAAAAGGATGATCTTTGCTGTATTTGATTGCTGTTTCCCGAGCATAGCTGATACACAGGGGAAGTGTTACGGGGAAAGTTGGAAGCAGGGATGGGAGGTGGATTTAATCACATAACAGCTATTTGCGGCCACGAGATGGCATTCCTGCCCCGGAGAAGTCCCTGGCCATGCCTGCACCCCAGCTTCAGCCCCTTCACCCCCCCGCTTCACCCCGCTGCAGGTCTGGATGGGAATTCATGGCGATGCTGTTTGCCACAGTCTACAGGGGATTAACAGGGAAAACGAGCGGCTTGATTATGATTACTTAGTGCGATTTAAATGACGACTGCTTTTCAAATGCCCTGTGCTCTCGCTTAATACTATGATATTATAATTAGAGGAGAAAAGCTCAGCAGGAGGAAATGGAAATTTAAGCCTAGAAACCTTTTACTGGGAGGTCTCAACTGAAAGAATAATTGCTTTTACAAGGGCTGCCTAGTATGTGCTTTACCAGTATATTTGCTTTGGACACAGCACAAGATAGAGTTTCATTCATAAAATGCGTCTGTGGGCACTTACTATCTGCAGTTGTTACCAAGTCTTGTATAAGGTGACTGCAACATCACACACATGCTAATCAAAGTTTCCTTCGGCCAGAGACGCTCCACTGAACCAGCCACAGAGCTGCTAATTGTACAGAACAATTATTTAATTCAGACGTGGTTAATCACTTCTATCCAGTCTTATCACCCTGGAAGAAAACACAACTGCAAAGGACCGTAGCTAGTTAAGCCCTGGTTACAATTTAGACTTACTAAGGCCATGCGCTGCTAGAAACTCGGTGTCTCACAAGTGCAGACCACGAAGAAGGAGAAAGGAATCCTCTGCCTGAAAATACAGGTTACTGGTTTTGTGCCAACGTAGCCTAGACCCTCCTATAAAATTCAGGAAAGGAGAGCAGTGAAATATTTTCTAAAAGTAAACAGAGCAGAAAATGGCAAAAGGTACCTTTCTAAAATCCACTAATGAGAGGAACAAGAGGTATGTTGTTCCACCACTCATGTTTTTGTTGTCCTATATTCTTCTAAGCCAGGACCCAGGACAGGAAGCCCAGCTCCAGCCAGACACTTGGGATGGGGTTTGTCTTGCCTAACTTCTGATGGCTAGCAGCAAAGTCATCCTGGTATCTCCTGGGTCAGGGGGGATAAGAGTGCGCTTCCAGCAGACGATGCCCACCCAGCCATCTCGGTCACGAGCATTTTCTCTGCTGTGAAACAGAAGCACTGCTCCAGTTTCATGGATAGGAAACCCAATGCAAGAACTGAGCCAGGGACCCACAGCCATTGAGAAGATCCAGAGCACACACACTAACACCATGTCCTTCGTTTCCATGGCAGATCTGTCCCTAGAGATGCATTTTGCGTCTCTGGCCTGACCATGATCGCAGCGCTCAGCAACCCCTGACTTCCAGGACTTCATCCTTCCTTCAGCAACTGTCAGGGGCTGCTGAGCCCTCTTCCCACACCCTGATGGATCCCGCGGATGCAGTGGCTGCATGCAGCTGCTGGGATCCCCCTCCTCACCTCCCCTAAGCCATGGAGTGGGAGCTGCTGATGATGCTCTCAGCTTTACTTGCCTACAAGACCTTTTGGCAAAGGTGTGAAACCAGTGAGGAGGGCAAGACATTCCTGTGTGCCGAGTCCTGCCTTTCACGGACTTTTTTAATCTGAAACACCTTGGAGTTGCTCTGGAAGGGGTTCAAGAAAATACTGCTGTATCTCTCTGCACTCCACCCATGTTTGCAAGCTCCTCTCTCGACAAGCACACCTTGTCCTCTTTGCCCACGTACTGATAACAGTACATAGCTCCCTTTACGTGCTTTCACACCTAGTGCTGCTGTTCTTTGGGAGACCTGGCACATTCACAGAGGCAACAGGCCTCTCCACCTTCATTTCACAGAAAGGACAACGACAATATTGAGAAATCACTGTCAAGGTTGGCCGCCCCATTAAACCATTCCCTCTTTCAGAGCTCTTTCCAGGCAGATGTAGGCACAGTACCACTTCTTTAAAGCATGCTTTCTATCTCCCTACGCTGCTTTGCAACCAGCAATAGCAGTACCCCTCATTAAATAACAACAGGCTTTACTTGTACACAGCACCTAATAAATAAAACAAAAACTGGGCAGTTTTCACATGTCTCATCCCCTGCCTTTCCCTTGGCAAGTGATGTTTAGAACTTGCACTAAGGCATGGCTTAATTTTTTTAAGAACACCAACCAAGGGTATTAAACAAGAAGACTGAATGTATCCCAGGACTTTTGTTTTGCACTCCTCCTTTTAATTTAGCACTATTTCAGATCACTGAATCCCAAACTCATTTCAATGTCCTTTCGTTCTTTACTATCCCATTTAAGGTTGCATGCATAGGAGTGATGAAGCAGACGGGTGTCGATGAAAATCGCCTTGGGCATCATCACACCTTCTGGAATACTTAAATCTGAATGTATGCGCTATCACAGGAATACATAATTCCCAAGTGCATAGGAACACTTAAGAAATTAGACAGCTGGCGAGAAGAGAGAGACATTCATCCGTGAAAGCGAAGGTGCATGAGCTCAGCCCTTACTAGACACCTGAGAATCCATGCGAAAGCAATGCTATGTATGCTTTAAAGGTCAGGGAACACAGCCAGAGCTTGCACTCACTTGATACCAGAGAACCGAACTACAAGAGGTAAGTCTAGAGAAACAAGCCTTCATTATTCTTCAACACAGTTTCTAGTGTAACATTCACAGAACAGGAGAGAGGAGGGACGGCACAGCTGACCTTCGGCAGTAGGACCATACCTGGGACCACCACCTGCAGCCCCAGCAGACTGTGGCACTGCTGTCCGCTGCAGTGCGGCCGTCTGAGTGGTCCTCGGTGTAAGGGAATCCCTACAGGCCCTTGCTTTTATTCTGGGGAAAAACTCAGCTGCTTAATCTAAAGCAGATTTTTTATGGAACCACTCCTGAAGAGCAGCTATGAGGAAGCATCAGAAAAGGTTCTAAATTTCTAATTATAAAGGCCACTAAACCACTTGCGTGAAGACTTCCCATAACAGATCACATGCTTGCACCTGGGTAATAACTTTTTAGTGCATTTTTTGCTGTGCTTAATGACTTGTCCACAGCCTCTGCTTTCAAAAACGAGAACGTCGTAGCATAAATCACAGGAGCATTATGGAAGTACTATCACACGCAAAAAAGGGGATTTGAAGATCAGGTCAAACTGAACTAAGAGCAGAGACCTTCAAGTGCAAAGCTGTGCACGGTCTCATCGGAAAACTGGCTCCTAGATGTGCTAAATAGTTGTAAGTGAAGAAATCTTGTGCAGGGCTTTGGGCACTGCTTTGCACCCTTCCACCCTAGACAGAGGGGCTAAAAGCAACTCCCCTGAAGTTCCTGTCGCTGCCATCGTCACCTCTTAGCCTGCCAGCATCACGGGCTCAGAGCATCCGCACTGCGCTCACGGAGAGCAAAGCTGAACATCTCTGCTGGAAGACATTTCCCGAACAGATGTCTTGGGGCAGACTGCCCCTCTGCTCAGACCCCCCCAGGGACAAGGGCCGTATCTCAGCAGTGACAGCATCTGGTGTTAGGTGTACCCAGGGCTCAGTCACCTACTTTGACACATTCGTAGGCTCCTGGAGGTTTCCTGATGAAAAAAGAGCTGTAGACATCTGCACAGCTGTGAAACGAAATCATGCAACTGGAAAGGCAAGCCAATCAATCTGCGCAATTAAGACAGCTTATATTTAATGCTGAAGCCAACTAGAAGAGGGAGGATCAAAAAAAAAAAGGAAAAAAAAGCAGCTATCTCCTAAAATTTCCTTTTGCTTTGTTTTTTTTTACGCAGCATCATGAATTTCGCTTACACAGGGCTTAGCCAGGAATGCAACCCTAAATACGAACGACTGCTTAAAACCGTGTAGCCACACAGTTCTTCTGCCTGAGCTTTGCCGTGGGATGACACCTCTGGAACACAGCACCGGCTCCGAGTGCAGCACAGGTTCAGAGCACCCAGGTGATGCCGGGAAGTCCGAGGTGGCTGATTCTCCTGCCGGTCTGCAGAGTCCGCAGGGCTGTCACAGTGGCCAGGACAGCAGTGCCACAGGCTCTGGCCAGCCTCCTGGACTGCAGAACCGCACATGTCTGGAAGAGACCTACCAGGCACGGCACCGACGGCTGCACTGAGCAATACACAACGTGAATTATGGGCTAAACTCTGCTCCTGCTCACACCAGCATAAACCCCTTTAGTTTAGCAGAGTTAGATTAGTTCTACAGTGTACGGAATATTTATTTGTAATTTATACATGCAGGCTCATCTCAAAAGGAATTATCCTATTTTACCATGGGGAAGCATTCACAGCATCTCCCAGCTAACTGTGGCAGCAAAACACTGACTGCACCACAACGCTCTTAGCACGCCCCTACTCCATGCTAAGCCGCTGAGCATCACTTCAAACTCCAAGCCCTGAGGCAGGGGATTCCTGAAGAAAAGACCAGATTTTCCCTTTCTGCACAGAGCGAGAGGGCATCCCTGCTCGCCAGCCTCCCTTCCCTTTGCTGCTCAGCGCCCATTCCCAGGAGGAGACGGTCACCGAAGGCGCTGAGGAAGGATGCTGTGGAGTTCCTCTTCACAGCCGGGCAGCGGGCTCTGCTGGATGTGGCACACAGATCTGAAACGGAGACCCCAGCTGAGCGATGAGCTTGGGGGTTTGGTGTAGGGATCGGAACAAGGGCAGCCTGGTGCAGCAGAGATAAGCAGCCGAGCGGTCAGAGCACCTTGAAAGCAAATCAGGGAGCAGCATCAGGAGTGAGCACAAAGATAAAACAGGGCACCCTGTCTCCTAGTGCGGTCGCTAAGGGAATGGAGAGGTTTACAAATTTACCAAAGACGTTACTTTATCAAGAGCGAATTTCTGGAGAGGGCACGAGGCTCAAGCTCTGGGTCATGGCAAACAACATAAGTGACCTGGAGTGAGATGAGACCTGCTGAGCATACTCTCCCCAGCAGTGCCCCACAGCACATGCTTAAGAAAACTGCAGGGGCAAAAAAAAAAGGGGCAATAAAGAGTGATCTTTTCTCCTTCAAAATTAATAAGCTCCATCCTCACTTCTCACACTCAGAGCTACCGCACGACTCTTGCACTAGTCCTGAAGAGGCTGCTCTGCAAGGGGGGATATACAACCTCCAAATGAAGCCACTTCCAGGGTCGGAGACCTCTGTCCCTTCTTGGTCATGCCAAAATGCCCAGACAGGTTGGCCAGATTCTTCTCCCACTGGTTATTTACTGCTTTTAACCCAAACGGTTCAGCTGAGTTCAATGCACCTGATTCTCACTACTGTGAGCCAGGGGAGCATGAGACTTCTCTGCCTGCTGAAATACTTCCAGGTGAATATATAGCATTTATTCCTGCATTATTAGCATGCGGGACGTTGCTGTTGTTTGGGTCTCTTTGTTTTCTTTTCTTCTGCTCACGTCAGCGAAAGGCGGTACGATAGGAAGATGAATCGCTGGCACAGCCCATGAGCACTGCTACAAGCACAGGTCACTGTTTAAGTATATCCAGCAGCCTCTTTAGGGACCACAGGACAGGGGTGTTGAGGCTGGACCCTTTATGCTGTTCCCAGACCCCTCGGCAACCTTGCTCTCAGGCCGTGCAAAGAGCAGCCCGCCGTGCTTAGCAGAGGGCAGCCATCAGGCCAACGTGCAGGGAAGACAGGGGGTGTAAAACCCTCAAAGATCTGCAAGAATACAATTCCATCATGAAAAGCAGTAAAATCCTGCCCTCACAGGGATTTGGGATATTTTGTAGAGGCATCTGCGGGTTAGGGCATAATACAAATGCTTTTTCTTACACAATTTATTAAAAGCACCACTAATAATACACTGCAAGCCTGATCTGAAATAACCCTTGCTATTTCAGGTCTGGCTTTCTCTAGACCTGCGCCATCCCCCGCACCCACGCCGAGGCAGATAATCCTCACATGAAGGGATTGGGCTTAACATGGCAGGAATCCAACATGAGGCCTGTGAAGAAGATGACGACCAGCATTTACTGCCATCCCGAGAGCCACACTCCTTGCACAGGACTCAGCTCATCACCCGCTACGCGTGGCTGCTAACCCTGCTGTTACCCTGCCTCCTTCCAGATCTACAAACAGGATTCAAGCTCCAAACTCACTAAGATGCTTTCAAACATCTTGTTCTCAAAACCTGCTGGGTTTGTACCAGGGAAGACAAAAGGTGAACCTCTCGCACAACTAGACCAGCGCTTTTGGAAATCCTTCCCTGGCTGGGAAAATGCCTTTTTCCATGAGGGGTGTGGAGCCAGGTTAGCAGCCCTGGCATGGCATCCAGCTGAAGAGCAGCCACTGCCACAGGCATGCGGTGCCTTCAGCATTTTAGCCCAGGGCTGGCATTTCAAGGACATGTGAGAATATAGTGAACAACTCCATGAGTCATTCTTAGGTAAAAAGATGTTCTACAAGGTCGTGTGGACCCGTGACACTCTCCTTTCCACCTCCCCAGGACACAGGGCTGTCATAAAAAAGGGAAGTTTTCCAGTGAATCTTATGGCTCAAATGTAATTATTTCTCCCCAATGTGTATGAGAAATTTAGTCTTTTGTAGCCTGTAGAGCCTCCAGACAATAGCAAAACTGGATTTCAGGCAGTTTGAAGAGTTAAATCTGAGAAAATACTGCCTGTTTTCAGAACTGTATTCACCGTGTCTTCTGAGGACGAGCACTTCACCTGCATTCTTATTTTTTGAGCCTCTGAGATATAGAAGTTTTGGGATGTACACGGGTAACCTGCTTCAGTACTTAACACTTTCATAGTGCTAAGGCTCAGGATCCCTGCAGCGTGCTCCTCGCCCCCAGGCCAGGCAGCATCCCCTGCCAAAGCACACAAAACCTGGGATGCCTGCAGAGCCAGCTCTCCCCGAGAGCAGCCCAGCACACTTTTGCTGATCTAGTTTGTTTATCAATGACTGTTTTGCTTATGACAAAAAGTACACAAGCAAACATGGCGTGAATGATGTTGGCATCTAAAGAGACTCCAGAAGGCTGTTTGGCTGACCACGGATCTTTTGTCTGCAAGGCAGCAGAGCTCAAAAATGCACCAAAGACTTCTCCGAGCTGTTTCTATCACTGCCCTCATCACCAGAGTACCTGAGGACCTTCAGGTCTTGTATTAAGCAACATGACAAACATGTCACATCTGGTTCACTCTCTCTTCCCTTCTCTTTTGAAGAGGATAATGTAAGAGCAGTAAATTGCTTTCATGGGGCTTTGGTTTTCCCTGCCTGGGCTGTTGGGTCTGGGAGGGGAAGCAAGGTGAAAGAAGCACTTCTAAGGCAGAGAAGAAAAAAGGACAAGTTTTCTGTGATGATCTCTGGTTTCTGTGTAAGGTTATTTTAGAGCTTGGTTTGGGTGGTCTTTCTTCGGTTTTAGAAGTAAAATGTCCATGGACCCTCAAGGAATGCAACTGTCAAACCTAATCCCCTCCTAAGACATTTCCATACGTATTATGCCAAGTGATGGAGCAACCCAGAAGTCTTCAAACCTGACTCCCACCTCTTCAGGATGAGTGTGATGGACTTGCATAACTTGTATCAAGCCGCAGCATTCAGCACTGACTGCATTTTCCTGAGGGCTGATGGCTTCATGCCCAGACACTGTACATTTCATTACAATACAAAGACCCACTCAAAGAGCTCACTCCTGCAGCCCTTATTTTCAGAACAACGCTTGTATAAATGGTCCTACGGCTGACAGTAAGAAGGCTTGTGTAAGGAAGGGCTGACCCTTTGAGCAAAAGTGGGATGAACAGACCAAGCTAAACAAGTACACATAACCCAGCAGAAGTGTGCTTTTTAGTATGGGTAGTAGTAATTTCCCCTAAATAGAGCCCAAATTTCTCCACTGAAGCAATAAAAATACCTAAAATAGTGACAACTGCAGGTTCTTACAGAAATTTTCTTCCCGACACAGCTCTCCTACTTCCTCCTCTGAAGCAGATTTCGAAGCGTTTTGAAAAGTAAGCCAGGCTGCAGCACTTTCCCTGATTGAGAATATTGTTCTTAAACTGCTTACTGCAGACTCCTGCTCTTCCGGTACGGCGCAGGGTGCAAGGCATCAGCAGTTTCTGCGGCTCCGCGGGAGGACAGCCAGCGAGGGACGGCAGCCTGCCTTCGCTCTGCTCTCCTTCTGCCTGCATCGGAGCTGGTCCCGAACCGGCTGCCTGCAGCGCTCGTGTGTCACGCAGCCGGGTGGCGTTGGCTTTGCTTCCATGAGCTTGGGAAGCTCCTGGTGGAACGCCACCAGGGGACGGTCACTCGGAGGGAATGGGATGTGGGAACAGCAAGGAAATATCCCACCAGCAGCCCCTCCTGCACTGCTCCCCACTGTTGGAGGAGGCTTCATATCACCTTGGCAATTCCCCACTGTGAGGATGCACACCAAGAATTTCATTCAAGTGCGAAATCTCTGCAGTGAACCGGAGGAAAACTGCCTCAAACACACACACAGTGTTTCAAGTTACCTAATCCCACAAATCAGAAACGAAGCCATTCATCCTTTTCTCCTTCCAAATTCACAAAGATCAATCACTACTAGCAGGCTTATAGCAACATCTGGGTAAGACAAAAAAGCCAAGACTGGAGCCAAGGCTGGGACTGGGGGACCAGGTCAAAGAGGACAGAACAAGACTTTGCCCTGGACCCGCACTAGGACAGAGCAGCTTCAGATAAAGCTTTAACTGAGTGACTTGAAACTTTCCCCAGCTCTTCTCTCCCACCTCTGGCTGTGGCTGCCAGAGCACGTCCCCACCAGCTGTTTCACTTTCTCATAGGACCGCAGAAACCCTGACGGTGAGGATGAGATTATGTACCTACACCTGATGGCACCAGTTCAGATGGACACTGAGACAAGTATTTACCTAAGTACATGCTTAACTCCATCCCTATTTAGCAGAGTACTTACGTATAGGCACAAATTCATGTCTCTATGGCTACAAGAGACGTAAGCCTGTCATTACCACTTTTTTTCCTCAGTCGGGGCTTATGTGCCATTCTTAGTCGCAGGACACACTCTGCATACGTGGAGGGCCACGTTTCTCCTCTGCTTCTCAGAGTCCCCTCTGGAGTCACCATGCAGGAGCCAGAGCTATCCACAGCGACTCAGCAGCGCAGAGATGGGGCAGAGGACAGCATGGTGGAGAAAGCAAAAGGCAAAGCAAGACTTACGTTGGCTTTGAGGCTTCAGCCTGGTCAGTCTGCAGTTTCTCCCCACCTTCGACTTCCATGGTGCAGTACACAATACGGTTGGGGGCCAGCGACTTCAGACCCTGCACCTCCATGATGACAACCTGTGGGGCAAAGAAAGAGGAGTGTAAGAGGAGCAGCCTCCTTCAGACCTCTCTCTGGCGGCTGAACCCACGCGGTCAGACAGAGCTGGGGTCCTCCACTATTTTCAAGATTAATCATAGAACAATTTGGGTTTGGTCTTTGAAGACCATCTAGTCCAACCCCCCTGCTGTGAGCAGGGACATCTTTCACTACATCATGTTGCTCAGAGCCCCATCCAACCTGACCTTGAACAACTCCAGGGATGGGGCATCCAGAACTTCTCTGGGCAACCTGTTCCAGCATCTCACCACCCTCACCGTAAACATTTTCTTCCTTATATGCAATCTGAATCTACCCTCTTTTACTTTGAAACTGTTGCCCCTTGTCCTATCACTATAAGCCCTGGTAAGAAGTCTTTCTCCATCTTTCTTATAAGTAATCTTTCTTATTAAGAAATCACCATCAAAGTTTCTTGCAGCTAATTACCCCCCCTCTTTTTTTTTTTAAAGGTGATTAATCCTGTTAACCATGTACTTTAAACACTTCTACAAGAAACACCACAGGAGTTTCTGTTAGTATTTTATTACAACTATCTATGAAGTATATACACAGGGTTTTAAAGATCCTCTCCTCAGGTCTTCTGATCCATCCTTGCACTGGGAAGCCCTTCCCTGGCACACAGAGCTCCACAAATCCTCTGATGAGCACACGTTTTTGGTAAAAGCTCTCTTGCAGCAAGAGCTTTCTGCGCAGAGCAGTGCACAGACCTGCCAGCTCCTGAAGTCAACGCTTTGCGGAGCTGCTGCTTCCCACCAGACGGGGTTCAGTTGGAGCAAAGCGTTTGAGACATCCCGTTGTAAGGGTGAGTGGCTTTATGCATGGCTATACACGCTGCACAGGCTTTTGCAACAGAGAGGTCTACTGCTTTGTGATAGTTCCCTGCTCCTCCGTATGGGAACACTCAGAAGTCAGAAGTCACCTTTATTTGATGCTGCTGTTGAAGGCACCATCTCTGGGTTCATGGCCCTATTTTTAAATAAGACTGAACCGAATATTATAAAGATCGTTTCAGACATCTAATGAGTTAAACTCTGAGACTGGACAACCAGCATCATTAAGTTTTGCATTGGCCTGATATATATAACAAGGGACCTCTTAGGAAGGGAAATAAACAGGAAACTACATCAAAATAGAAATTTCTGATTTTTCTGCATCTTACATTTTTGACCCCATCCTGGTAGTTGCTTTGGCAATGTAACACAAACCCATTCGTTGACAGACAACAACAATTCTGTATGGGTGTGCTGATGACTCCTTGGAGTAAATGTCTTGCCTAGACCGCAAATATGTTTGCGCAGAACAAGCAAGGTGGCTGAAAACAGCTACTGCAGCAACACTGCTTCCAGGATGGAGACAGCCTGCGCCGGAGGTAACGGCAGGTCCCTGCTGCACCCTGCCTTCCCCGGGGCTGTACAGACAGACTGCTCGGCAGAGCGCTGAGCAGAAAGTCAGTACTTAACACCAAGCAAAGAGCAAGCCAGCAAAGTACAGTATTTCCACACAAATCGCAAGCCAATCTGTTGGGTGCGTTCAAACCCCAGCAATTTTTAACAAACAACTGTCCAAAGAGGAACCAAGGCTGCAGTGAAATACAGTGACAGCCCTAACTGGCAATAACTAAACGCACTGACATTCATGGTGTTATTGTACTGGTTACAGGGACAACAGAGGCTCAGGGTTACAGGGGTACACTCAGTAACAAGCCGTATGAAGAGGTCAGTTAATGAGGCAGGTTTCTGATCCAGTTCATATACATGAGCAGGAAATGCCACACAATTTGTCCCAACGAGACGGTGAGACACCAGAAAGGACAGTGTCTGACCCCAGGCAAAGCTTCTAGTAACTCAGAGAGGAGCAGTTCCTCATGGAGACCAGAAAGTGATTCCTGCTGGGCTCTCTGCACCTAAGTTAAGTTTGAACTGAGCAGAAGTTGACTGCTGTGATTTTGTACTCCCACAAACCCTGCACAATGTCGTGTGAGTGAAGCTTACCTCCAGCGAGAACGACAACACGACATCCGACTTGGAAAGCTGGTTCTCGTTTTCTTCTCCCATGTCAATTATTGAAGTGTTGTGACTGCGTTTCAGCTTCTGCAGCTTGAACTCGGAGCCTCCTTTAGACACAGGCATGCTCTCCAAGTTTGCCATCAGGAGATTGACCGACGACTTCAGCTCCTCGATGTACATGTTCTCCATTTCTTTGGACACAAACTTCGGAAACTTTCGTTCCTTGGTTGTGGAAACAAAAACAACAGAATGAATGGCTGTGACAATCAGCAACCACACGTGGCACTGCGAGAATCCCCCAGGAGCATCTGCAGAGAGGTTTGCAAGGAGGGAACTCCCACAAACCAGATGACAAATTACAGCTTACCCCTGTGTAATGTAGAAACATTATTGTTAGCTTCCCATAGAATTACTACTTGGTACTTATCCAACTTTATTGTTTCTTGCATGTACTTGCATTTCATTCATTTTTCTCTTTGCAAATGGCCTTCTTCATATAGAAGTATTCACAAGTACAAATGCTGCAGACCAGATCTCAGCTGAACTTTGCGATTGACAGCAATTTACTAATGATGCTGACAGTTAGGGATTTGTTTTCCAGTCTCCCAAATGTAACAGCTCTTTTTAAAATACTTCTGAGCAGTTGCTCCATTAGTTTTCTAGGTCTGAAAGGAGCCCATAGAGGGAAAAATCAGCAATGTGTGGGCAGGAATGTATGGTCCTAACTGGAAGAAGTAACAAAACACCCTTTCCAACTGCTTGCCAGGGCCCCAACAAGGCAACCTTCCACTGTGAGACCCTCCAGAGCTGCTTGTTGTAAACAGAACAAAACCTGATGTTCCCCAGCATGTGCTCTGAGCTTTGAACTGCTGCCTATGCTTCAGCTCTGTTAAGAGTCACTGTTCTGAGCTCTACATCTTCTGACAACTCTGCCCATGCCCTGAATCTGCTCAGGGTTTGGACATCTCTCAGTGGGTTCCAAGAGACTGCGCAAGGCGTCCAACAGCGAGGCAGCACCTGCAGCCAGGGAACTTGAGGCTGACGTGCAAAGTATCTCAGTGGTAATTCATAATACTGTAAAAAGCAGTTCATAAAATGTATGCTAGTAAAGAAAACAAGGTCATGTTTCTTCTAGAAGACTGTCGTCAGGCTGCTGAAAAAGTACTCCACCGCACTAGTTTTTGCATCAGTCCTCAACAGCTTACCCATTAAAAGCTCACAGCGGCACTCGCACCAAGCAGTTAAAATATAGTCTTCTGCTTCCAGTCTCAGTCCTGGGAAGCAACTCCCTTGTGTAAATTAGACCTGGCATAAGACAAACTACCTAATTTGTCTGGTTTATTGTCTATGCATTATATAAGTTGCAAGCCACCCCTAGGAAAAAACCAAACAAACAACTGTTCTGTGGATTTTGAGAACTACTACTGAAGCAATGTTCAAACATGATTGCTTTTTCACCCTGCTGCGATCCATCTCTCCAGGGACTGCAATTTTGGCACTGCTGCCACAAACCTCTTCAGAAATACACCAAGGACTGAGACATTTCACTGTGTGCCACCAGCAACTTCTCATAATAAGGTTAACACTGGGTAGTTTGAAGTGGTGCATAACAATTTAATTGGGACTGGGTCTGATGATGGGAATGCAGAGATGCACGTGTGGTCCCATTGTTACCCATCGGACTGGAGACAGAGCTGGGGGAAGCCTGGAGGAAGACACAATCAGGGGATACAGACAACAAGGAGAAAGGACACTAGTCACCTCCATGTGTACTTGGAGCAGGGAGTGGACCAGAAATGGGGACAAGGATGGAGAGAAGCAGCGTTAAGAGACTGTGAGGAATGACCAGTCTGGAAAGCTGAAGCAGCGTGGGACCAGCCCCAGATGGACACATCGCTGTGGTGTCATCACAAGGTCTCATTTAGTTGCCCCTACCTGTGCTCTACCTTGCCCTTGAGGCCAGGCGACTGGGTGGGGACAAAGGCACCACAGGACAGCGAAGCACTTCTTTATGCAGAGAAAAATATACCTCTGCCTCGGCATCGCTAAGCTCTCAGCTGTAATGCTGCTCTCACTGAGCTGCTGGAAAAGCACAGCACGCAGAGTGAAAAGCCTGTCCAGATTCAGCTCTAAAACATCTGCTTGACTTCGAGCGTGATCCTCAGGCTGGCTGGCTCCAAGGCGGGGCTTACGTGCCTTGATGGTCGGGCTCAGGGAGAGACTCTGCCTAACGCTGCACCGGCACTGGGCTGAGCTGCGCTCTCCTGGGCACCCGAGGAGGTAAAAAGACCCAGAGCTGTGCCCTGGTGTCCAGATGCAGCACACGGTCACCGAGGAACACAGGCATGCACAGTGACCTGTTTGGGATCACACAAGTCAGACGAGGGCTGGCAGGGCCTCTGAAATACAAATGTCCTACCGTGAATTTCTTGATTTACTAATCAGGCATTAATTTGCCCTTAGCATGGAATCTCCAAGATGGCCACCTCAGGGCTGGTTTCATGAGCACTGTACGTCTCCCTGTGCAACAAATCTGCATTAAAAGCTGCAGATTAGAGATAAAATTGGAAACGCTGTCCTTCACTGAGCTGACTTGTGAGCTGGCCCTATGCTAGAGGGAAAGCAGCCTCGCCGGGAAAGGAGGATGCAGAGGAGGATTCAAAAGGTCATTCGGATGCCTCCAAAAGATAGCATTCATGGGTCTGAAAGAACAAGGTTTCTTGTAGACAGGTGCTGGTGGGATCTGACATTCTGGAGAGAAGGCCTGCAGCAGTACCCTGTGTGAGATTAAATATCAATACCTGCCAAATGGATCACAGATAAGTCGCTTTTATTCTAAACCATCCCCCAAGCTGCACAGCTGTATTTTGAAGGTCGAATTCTGCACAGGGAAATGTCAGGCTGTGTTGAGGACTTTCCCCTGACTGCCTCTCGCAGGGCCAGCAGTGGCATGGTTTGTTTTCAGCATCCTTGGGGGAGGAACGGAGATGTCAAATACTCGTCTGCAAAAAATAATTCATGAAGCTGCAGCCGCTGCTGGCTGCTACTGAACCATGCATATTGTTGTCCCACATGCCACAAAGAGAAAATGAAACAGCGAAACCAGGCAATCTCATCCTGGCACCCAGGGCCTGGCTGCCCATCTCAGGACCGGAGCAGCAGCACTCTGCGCAGGGGCTTACCTTTTGCTGCAAATAGAAAATACTGTAGGTTTTGACAATCAAATGGCAAAGGGCCAACTGCTGAACAAAGGAGCTGCGGTTGGTTCGCTGCTTTGCTGCGCCATCGTTTGGCCACCTTAATATTTCTGTCAGTGAAGTGGGGAAAAACAGAACTTACCTCCCCAAAGACGCAATGACTGTAGCTGTTTAACAGAAGCCTTAATGAGGAGTAACTGCGCAGTCGCTACTGGTATCCTTGCTAATGCCTGATCATAAACAAACGTGCTCTGATTTTAACACCCTGGGATTTTAGCGTGGTTGCAAAAAGCTCTGATATTACCATTCTCATAAAATCCTCTAATTTGGGCACAGCTCAGAGCCAGGAGGACTGCTGTGGGAAGGCAGGTACCTAGCCCGAGCGGAGTCTCTCTGCTTAGATCTTTTTCTTTTCCTTCTAGTATTGGTTTCTTGATTATCAAGAACAGACAGATCATTCCCAATGACTTCAGCCACATTAGGGCTTTATCAGTGACTCAGAGCAGCTGATTAGAAGCAAGATGAAACCTCGGCCATACTGATGTCAACAGGATCCAGGGTTTCTCTCCATCTATGGTCCATCGGAGGCCACGTAAATCTGCACTGTGTGAGGGTGCGATTTGCTCCTAGGGAGATGTCTCCTTACAGAAGGGTCTCTCGGGAGTTTAGCTGCACGTTTGGTTATGGAAACTGTTTCAAGGTCCCATGTTTGTGGCTCCAGATGGCAGTGATGCCTGCACAGTGCATCGCTAGCCCGACTGCTCCCATGCAGAGTGTCACCATGCTTGGGACAGCACCTTTACTGAGGCAGCATCTACCTACAGGCAGGGAACTGTGGCTCCCAGCAGCCCAGCAAATGGCACAAACCTCATTAGGGCAATTTCTGTCTCCTTTTTACATGCCACCACCCACCTTATTGTCTAGCATAGAAGTTTGACAAAGAGGGCTCAGGTGTGCTCTTGCAGATCTAGCTGGAGCACTTCAGGACAATATCTTCCCCACAACTGAGGAGCTGTAAGGGATTTTGCAGGAACCTAAACTGTCCCAGCTCATAGGACATTCCAAGAAATGCAATCACAATAGCTTCATCTGTATTTGTTTTGTTTGTAGTTAAAAATCTTCTAACTTCTAATTGGTGATTACTGGGAGAAGAAACCTGTGAGAGAAGGCCAGGAGCTGGGGGCTGCATCAAACTACTTCTGTGCTTCTATTTGAAGATCTTATTAATACAGAAGATTTTTTTTTTTTTTTACCTTGGCGATTTGCTCTGCCATTTGAAGACGCCCATCTAACTCGCGTCTGATCTGTGCTGCTTGCTCGTCTGGGTTGTCCAGCTGTATGAAAACAAAAGGAAAATCAAGGAGAAAAATTAACCAGTGCAGCACCTTTGCAAGCAGTTCAGTTCTCCAGGCTGACCATCTGTATTACATTACCAATTAAATATAGCATAGAGGGAGTGATGACGGGTCCCGCTCCGGGACAGAGCGCCCCACAAAGAACGCACATGGTGTTCACCATCCCAAGACAGACACAGCCAGGGGACTGTGCGGACCCTGTTTCGACGCCTGCCCAGCTGCCCTCTGGGGCTGAGCATCCTCACCCCGAGGTCTCACACCCCTGTTGTCCTGTGGGTCCACCTGGCAGCAAGCCTTGATGGTGACTATCTGAACCCCTGCAAAGCGGGTGCTTGGGAAGCCATAGCCCCCCTGCACTGGGGCAGCTCCAGATCACCAAGCCACTCTCCTACCCCTGCCTGCCACCTAGAAAAAGACAGAAGCCAGAGGAGGCTCAGCAGAAATGCACAGCAACAGCATTTGCTGCTTTTCTTTCCCTTTTACCCCATACTGCTATATCCCTGCGTTACCACCTGATTTGTGCAATCAGTTCTCCCGCAGCCTTCAGCAGAGATCTTTTGGGTTTTTTTTTGCAGCACACTGCCCACAGCCCTGGGGTTCAGTGTTCGGCATCTGCCTGGCCCCAAAATGTCTTCTGAGGGTAAAACATTGTTTCTGCCAGTTAAGCAAGCAATTACAGCACGCGTGGAAGAGGCACAGTGACTGCTGTGAGCAGTTTCCCATTGGCAGGACTCTGGGCAGATCTGTTATTTTTAGCAGGAATACATGGACATAAATCACAAAACAACAAAAGAGCACAAAATCAAACTAGCCCCTTAAGAAGTCGATAGCCGCTGTAACAAGGCGGCATTTTTACAGCTGCTTTCTAGACTCCAACCACTCCTTATACTCCTTCGAGGTCATTTTGGTGATTGGTGACACCCAGTATGGCTTCACTAAGGGCAAATCATGCCTGACAAATTTAGTGGCCTTCTACAACGGGGTTACCACATTGGCGGGTAAGGCAGGAGCAACTGGCATCATCTATCTGGACTTGCGCAAAGCATTTGACACTGTCCCACATGACGTCCTTGTCTCTAAATTGGAGAGACATGGATTTGATGGGTGAATCACTTGGCAGGTAAGGAACTGGCTGGACGGTCGTGCTCCAGGTTATCTGGGTCAATGGCTCAGTGTCTAAGTGGAGACCAGTGACCAGTGGCGTTCCTCAGGGGTCAGTACTGGGACCGGCGTCCCAGTAACATGTTTGACATCTTTGTTGGCAACATGGACAGTGGGATTGAGTGCACCCTCAGTAAGTTTGGCAACAACAGCTAGCTGGTGCAGTCAACATGCTGGAGGGAAGGGATGCTTTGCTGGACAGGCTTCAGAGGTGGGCCCGAGCGAACCTCGTGAAGTTCAACAAGGCCACGTGCAAGGTCCTGCACATGGGTCCAGACAATCCTACGCACAAATACAGGCTGTGCAGAGAATGGACTGAGAGCAGCCCTGAGGAGAAGGACTTGGGGGTACTGGTGGATGAAAACCAGACATGACCCGGCAACATGCACTGGCAGCCCAGAAGGCCAACCATCTCCTGGGCTGCATCCCCAGCAGCGTGGGCAGCAGGGCAAGGGAAGGGATTTTGCCCCTCTGCTCTACTCTGCTGAGACCGTCCTGGGAGTCCTGCGTCCAGCTCAGGAGCCCTCAGCACACCAAAGACATGGACCCGTTGGAGAGGGGCCAGAGGAGGCCACAGCAATGATCGGAGGGCTGGAACAGCTCTCTAGCAGGAAAGGTTGGAAAAGTTGGGGCTTTTCAGCCTGGAAAAGCAAAGGCTCCAGACAGACCTTGTTGCAGCCTTCCAGTACCTGAAGGGGCCTACAAGAAAGCTGGAGAGGGACTTTTTACAAGGGCATGGAGTGACAGGACAAGGGGTAATGGCTTCAAACTGAAAGAGGGTAGACTTAGATCAGATAGAAGAAAGAAATTCTTTACTGTGAGGGTGGTGAGGCCCTGGCACGGTTGCCCAGCGAAGCCGTGGCTGCCCCCTCCCTGGAAGTGTCCAAGGCCAGGTCAGACGGAGCTTTGAGCAACCTGGTCTAGTGGAAGATGTCCCTACCCATGGCAGGGGGGGTGGAACTGGATGATCTATAAGGCCCCTTCCAACCCAAACCATTCTATGATTCTGGCCACGGTACAAGACTAGAAGCATGTGGCAGTGGGGTGGTCACAGCACTGCTCCACTCACAAGGCACAAAACCAAGCTCAGCCTGGTGCAAAATCTCATGGTTTTGCTTCCGCTCCTTGAGTAAACATGACTTCAGGTGGAAGGGCTGGCTCCTCCATCCCAATGCCACCTTTGTTTGCAAAGTATCACCCTCTTCTGGCTACCAGCAAATGTCATTGCCACAAGCCGCTGTACGTTAGCTCTCCCACCGACTGCTACACATCAATGAGCTTTATTCACTGGCTTGGGATTGTGCTAACCACCTCTCTGGGATTTATCCTTGTCTGGAGACAAACTGCTTGACAGAGGAAAAGCTCGGCTGGTGCAGTGCAGTCTGGAAAGTTACAGCTACAGCAATGACAGAAGTTTCAAGCCTCAGCCCGACAAATGACAAGCTCGTCCGTTAGCACTCCCCGGATGGGCTGAAACACGCCGCTTTCCCCCAGACCCGCTGCCTTCCCCGTCACCTTCTCGGCCATCCGCCTGTGCATCCTGCATCTCCCCTCTCTCGCACACGTTTGTGTAGATCTTTACGCACGCAGCTGTCCTGTATTTGCATATTGCTTCACCACCGATGACGTTCCAGAGAGCCGACATTCATTACGGCTGATATTGAGGGAAAGCATATTTTTGTTAGTCTTTGAAAGCCTCTGTTACAGATTTAACCAAGGCAGGAAAAATATAAAGTGTCCTGACTGTGATCCAAACCCACTGAAGCTTCAGCGATCTCTATTGTGGCCATCCAGGTTTCATTCATACCATCTGCACCACATAATCTGCTGCCTTCATCTTTGTATTTCTGGTCCCCAACCAGTCCAGAGCTGTGGACCACCAGCACCTTTCAGGATCAGCTGCCCCCATTAATTTCCCCCGTGAACAAATGCATCACACAAGTGACCTCCACCAGTCTGCAAGCATCTCTCAGAGCTGCTTCATTAAGGGTAGGAAACTTACAGTCCCAGATTTCCATTTCTTTGCAACTCTGAATGAGGGGGCATTATCTGAATTCCATCCGAGCTACAGTAATTGAGGTTAATCACACACTACCCAAAATAACTCGAATGTTAAATTTAGAAATCAAGGATGCTGCTGTGGAGGAGAGCTCTTTTTGCAGTATGATAACAAGCCAGCAAACTGCCTCAAACTCTCCACACTATCTTGATTTTGCAGATGTTTTCCAGTGATGCTACGGGTGTAAAAAACCATGTCAATGAAAGATCTGACTGCAGAAGATTATTTTTCTTGGGAGGCAACAAGCGCCTTAGGCAGCCTCCTTGATTGTGGTCGAGGGGATAAGGTATTGCTTTTCAGGGCTGTGCTTCCCGAGATTAATTAGTGATGCCCAGCTAGGTAACCTGGTATTAAAGGAAACAAACAAACAAAATCTTTCCAAGCTGTATTTTCAATGACTCTGCATGATAGCTCCATTTCAAAAGATTGATCTTTGGGAAAGCAATCACAGTCTGTTGTAGCCAACATAACATTTTCTGCTTATCTACAGAAGGGTACTAACGAGGCAGCCCCTGCCTGCAGTCCCTGCGTGTCCTCCTGGCAGGTTCAAGTAGACCTCTTGTGTCTAGGAGCAGCAGCCCAACAGCTCAGCCACTCACTGCTCCTGAGCCTGGGCAGGGCTCCTGCTGCCGCCAAAGCCAGCTGAGTACCTTGTACACAGCCATAACGCTACACGGGGCCACTAAGAGAGTAATACCGGTGCCCATACAATATATTTTGCTTGCAAAATAAGGCAAGGGGCAAATAAATGCATGATATCTAAGCAAGAGCAAATGAACATCTAAGTAAGGCAACACCAACCCTAATATCATTAAAACTCTATTTCTTAACTAGAGAATCAGCTATTTATTTTCTGCCGTATGCATGCCCACTTTATATTCAAATACTTGACAGCCAAATACATAAATGATTTACAAACTCAAGGAGAAATTGAATTAGTTTTGTTCTGCATTATGACTATGTTATGGGTGTGCTATGAATAAAGCAAAGATATAAATCATAAGGTTGCCCCAGTCAATTAAACATGAAAAGCATTATAAATTTCACTATATATATGATTTGTCATATGCACTGGGCTTTTCTTCAGCAGCATGCCACAAATATATGACGTACATAATTTGCAATTCTCAACTGATCATTACCCAACTGCCTGCTGGTAAATTAGATGTTTCATACGTCTACCCGCATACGACATTAGTTCTCTGTGCTTGCCCTGCAGAGGTTATCTACGCTGGTGTAACAGTTGCTAAAGTAAAACAATAAAAATAAAACGAAACTATATAGATCAGTTTCTGAGTGGAACACAAAATTTACCAGCACCGCAGCCAGCCCGTCGCTGAAGGCACTGCAAGGCATATGCTGACCTCATCCACTCGTGACTGCTCCACCGCAAGAAAAAGATCTCGCAAAAGAGGTTTTTTTACACATATGCTGCTAATAAGTGATAATTTTTAGTGGGCACTAGTAAATCAAAGAAAGGGTTTAAAAATCTTCAGCTTGTGACTTTGACAGTTTTAATCCCAGTAAGAACCAGTTGCTGGTCTGCAGAAGATGCCCTTTGCTTCCACGACCCTGAAACAAAGTCATTGTGAGACTTCTTCTCATGTCATCCCACAGGGATGGAAGATAATTTCTCTACACCTTTGCAAGGCAGAGGCAAACCAAGAAACCTAATCAAGTCATAAGCTCTGCAACAAGACGCATAAGCACCTACCAAACCCATGCCCAAACTGCCTGGCTGGTGCATTGGACACCTCCCGTGCATCGCCCAGCCTGAGCCTTGCAGTTTTTAAAGCCAGGAGCCCAGGGTCACCTCCACTAACCCCAAGAAACACCCAGTTCAAGGACATTAAGGGAGAATTTAAATTCCTGTGGTTTTGGAGTCAAAGTATTAGATATTCGAAGCTCCTGCTTCAGTTTACCACAGCTCAAAGCCAAACCATGGAGATTGCAGCCCTGGCTCCGAACGCAATGCCAGGGCGGCGTAGGCCACCCTCCTCCCCCCTCCTCTTCCCGCCTTCGTGATGCCCAAAGCTATTTTGCTCAGTTTAACACCTTAAACCACCCTGCCTGCCTGGGCACCAGGCAGTGCACGGCCCTTGTGCCATTGGCCGCAGCGAGAGGGCTGCAGGCAGGGGACGAAGCCGGTGGCACTGACGACAGCCATACACAGCACTCAGCTGGTCGGCAAGAGCAGAGTGGGTCCGGCCGTCCCACCAAGCGGGTACTGAGGGGACATGGTCCCAACAGGCACCGGCGAGTCAAACACAACGTGGGATTCACACCCACGCTCTGAGCTCAGTGCTGCTGGAAATAACATCGTTAGCTATGAGGGTTTAATGAAATAATGTCGTTGTAAGCTACGAGGATTTATGACAGGATGCAATGTACAGATACAGCCTTCACTGATCAGCCTGGCATTTACGCCACGCGCCGTGGACGTGACAGGTACTGTCAGTATAATTGCCATCAGCACCAGCCAGAAACCATTGGGACCATTTAACGGTTTAATCCCTCCCTGCCAGCCACGGCTAACGCTGATCCCTGCTTCCCAGCCAGGGCAGCAAGCGTCACATCATCTCCATTCCTGAAGCAGAGCTGGGGCTTGTCTGCAAGCATCTCCCCTCCCTTTGCGAAGGGTTACAACGCGGTGGTGAATCCGCCGTCCTGCCCCATGCCTCGCAGTCCTGCAGAGGACAAGCCATTTGCAACCGGGTTCCGGAAAACCACATCTTAAACGCTCTGGCTTCGCAAACTCTGAGCTGCAGCAGCCTGCCTTGTGCTGATTTGTGCATGGAAACAAACCTGGCTCTTCACCTGCTGGGAATGAAAGCATTTAGTCCAGGTGTCCATAAAACCCACTGCCTGAGCAGTTTTTCCCTGCGGCAGCGTTGGGACCCAGGGACGGGCGAACCCTCCGGCACAGCTGAAGGCAGGCACAGACAGGCTGCTACCGAGCAGGGACAGCCCTGGCTGGGGGCACTCTCGGCGGTCTCCGACTTTAATTTTCTCTGTCCCTGTGTCCAGCACACCACCGTGCAGCTGGAAGGTACAAAAATCCCACTTTGTGAACGATCTTCCCTGGGTGGAGGACAACGACAAAATTTGTGACCTACTCATGTCCTTCCCAAGCCTGCCTTAAGTCCTCCCAAAACAATTAACGCAGCCAAATATCTGTGTCACATATGGTTATAGGTGTCAAAAGCCTCAAAGAGCAAGTCTCAAGCATTCATCCTTTGACATACCGGGAGCTCTGTAGCTCAGCAAACGGCTGATTAACTATTTCAAAGCAAACATGCTGCATGTGAAAGCTGAACAAGACCACAATATGGGTGACAATTTTGCAGCTTTGATGTAGGGCTTTAGGAGAGATCTTTGTCTCATAAAAGGTGTTTCACTTTGTGGTGCACAATGAGAGAAAATACTGAAAAATTCATAAGCCCCTGTCAATTAATAATTAATCTATCAGTCCAGGCGTACTCACAACTTGTGGCATCAGCACCATGGAGCGCTCCGGATGAAGGAAACACATGGCCCCCAAAGTGACTCATTGCATGGAAACCTTCTGTTTCTCATTTGAAAACCACTGTTCTAGGAGACAAAGTGACATGAGACAGGACAGAGCAGCACTGTGAACCGCACACGGCTTCCTGAGACACCCTCTGTGCCACCGTCACGGGTTGCTCCGTAGCATCCTTCTCCCACCAACGGCAAATATTCTTCTCTACGAGCGGCAAAGGGCAGAGCGCGGGAGGCAGCCCGGGGCTCGAGGCCCTGACCTCTGCCTACGCCTCCGGAGCAGAAAGTGGGGAAGGAAGATCTGAACACTCCCTCCCACTGCAGCTGGGATGCCGACCGCCCTTTTAAATTGGGAACGCAAAGGATGCTAAGCTGCCTCGGCAGCGTAAATCACTAATGCCCTGGGCAACGTGCTAATCCTCTGTGCAGCAAATTGCAACCGAAGGACCGCCGGCTGCCTTGGGCTCTGAAATGGGAGTGAGGAAGAGGAAGCAAGGACAGGTTCCCCGTGTTATGCACCTCCCTGTGTCAGCAAAACCGGCAGCACCAGCACAGCCCAGCTGTGCATTCAGCAGCTGTCACCCGTGTGTTTCAAGAGAGGATTTTGGAAGAGCTGGAGGGAACGGCAGGACACCTCCTCTCCACCGGCTCTCCGCACTGCGACGCTGCGCTATCCCCACACGCCCCAGGACCACCGCTCTCCCGGTGTCCTGCACAACGGGGATGCCCAAGGCTACCTCTCCTCCAGCCAGACTTCCCCAGACCAGTCTTTTAGGCTCAGTCATGCAGAATATTTCTAGCACAATGTAAAATTCCCGTTAATTCAAGGAATTCCAATCCGTGCCTATTACTTCATCGGACTTCTCTTTTTTCCCTCCCACTGGCCCCAGCTCCTCACACCACCCCGGGGCTCCAGCAACCCAAAAGGTGACAAACCCTCTTTCCTGGAGAAGAGCCCACGCCATTTTGCTCTTGTGTGGGTAAAATCGGCCCTGCCATAGGAATTCGGTCTCTTCCAACTGCAGCTGCACGTTTTTGGTTGTTTGCTGCAGATGGGTGCCCGCTCCCGTTATCCCAGCAAGCTCCCGGGTTATCTAATGAACCACTGCTGCTGTGAGAGAGCAGCCAGGGGGTCCTCGGGGGGTGATTTAAAACAGCAGAAAGGACTTGGATAACTCGGTAAGGGCTGACGCTTCCCTCTCACAGAGAAATCTTATTTCACGGTTCACAAGCTTTAGGGTTGCGCTAGGCTTGTTGGTGAAAATATTCCCCGGGATGTACAGCAGCCCCTTCGCGCCCGAGCGCCGAATCTTCTAACACTGCAATAAATCCCTGTGCTCCACCAGCTGCCTGGGCTGCGCAGGCTCTCGCCCATCACATCCCACGCTGGGACCGCGCCTGCTTCTCCAGGCGAGGCCAGGAGATTCACCGTCGAATTAATTCCAACCTGAATGCTGCCTTTTGGGTAGCTGTTTATCCCACAAGCTGAGCCGATTTCCACATATTTCAGAGGAGCACTGGTGGCACAGGCAGGGAGCGGCTTCTCACGCCTGCTGTGCTGCTGGGAGCAGCACCCATGGGCACCCGCAGGTGAATCAACCAGCACGTGCCAGTGGCATGGCAAGGGCAGGCAGGCGCTCGGCACGGATCCTGGGCAGGAAGACTGACTGCAGCCCTGCGCCGTCTCTGTTACGGACCCGCATACCCCCACAGCCCTTCGCTGGGCCGAGGGAAGCTGAGACAAGCAAAACCAGCACGCAGCTTTCCAGCAGGTTGTGCAAAGGTACCTCCAGATTTATGAACGATGATAAATCAACATAAATGAAGAAATAGATTCAGCAGAACGGGGAGGGGAAGACAAAGCGCTGGCTGCCTTTGCAAATGCTTTGCAAGCTGTTCAGAAAAGGGATGGCGGAGCACTTCCACTCGAAAGGCATGTCCTTTCCATCTGTGGCCAGAGAACTTCTGAACCCCGCAAATCCCTCTGTAAGATCATCCGTGTGAGGTGTACGACACTGAAAGGGCTTAAAAACTAAGCTGGCCAGAGGCTCTGACCTCTGAGCATGCCTTAATACCCTCTTCTTACGGCATTGCGTAAGGATGCTTTAAGGCCTGTGGGCAGCATACGCTGAGCTATGGCTCTACGAAAGAAAGGGGTGCTCTGGCTGGTTGACGCAGCCCAAGGCAGAGCACCACGTTTAGCTGGCTCGTGTTTCCTTGCAGCTTATCGTATGCTGAACTTCACATCAGTTAACAGGAAGAGAGTCACCTGAATTTCCTACACACAACAATAAACCACTGTTCAGTTCCAAGCAATTTTTACAGTTGGAATTAGCTGCAATTAACTCATCCCAATCATCATGGAAGAAAGATCTACGTATCCTCAAATCCTTATCTGTTGATTAAAAGCTTAATGATAGATACGTTTGTCACGCAGTTCAAAATGGGCTGTGGCCTTTGGAGCTAAAGCAACTTGCATGAGGACCTGGTCCAGCAAAACTGCAGTACCTTGACAGTCAGCAGGATTAAAGGTGGCAGAATAAGACAGGGGAACATCTCCAACGGTGCCTACACAACAGGCAGCGCCAGGGCAGGGCTCTTGAATAGGAATTCATGCCATCTTTAAAAGTTTGCCCCTCTGTGCTGAAAAGTGCTCAGGGTGGGGGGGGGGGTCTCAATTCCTGTTGATGCAAGCAGAGAACTCAGATTTTTCTTGCTCTTTCATCACCATATTGAGGGATTTTTGACTGACCTCCATGGCTGCAGCACCTGAAAGCCTTCCACAAACACAAGGTAGCAGCTTCTGATGGGCTTCACGGAGTCACAGCGTATTTACACATTTCAAGTCAAAACCTGTCCTTGCTGATGCTTGGCAGAGGTGGGTATTTGGGGATGAGAAGGTGGCCTGAGAGGAGTGCCGCTCCTGCAGGGAGAACTCCTTTTGACCGGATTGGGTTCCCTGGCTGTGCCGTGCAGCCCTTCCTGTGGAGGTCTTTGTGTAGCTGGTTCCCTGGCTGAGCAAGCTTCGTTCCCAGCTCTGATGACAGCTCGAGGATCAGGGCCGAGCCATGAATTTAAAATTTCCTTGCTGGCTTCCTGGTTCACATAAAATCAGATACCCTTCAGGGGCTAAGACCAGGTGGTAAAACAGAGAGTCAAGTTCCTATGCTGCAGCCAGCACCGTGCTTGGTAGAGATGATGACACAGGTGAACACGTAGACAACAGAAGCTACAAATTATCACGTGAATGATGATCATTTTTATCCATTAAAAATGATGGCCTTGCCCTGGCCCTGCCTGTTGCATAGGCACCTTTGGAGATCTTCCCACATAAAATTGAAACAAAAACCATATTCAGAAAGAAATTTGCCTGCTACAGAGGTGCAGCTTGAAATTGGACAGCCATTCTCCAAAATAAATACTCGTGGTATGTTGGGGCATCCCTTGGAGTTTGAACTCCAACACTGGCTCTTGCAGCAGCATGGTGATAGATGCTTTTCTGCAGAATCTGTGAGCGAAGAACTTGCAAAGCAGAGACTTTGGCCACAAAGAGCAAGGCTTTGGTTCCCTTTTATGCCAAACCACTGGGTATCAGCAGAAAAGGAGACGGAATGTAGAGCAAAGGTTATGGCTCCCACTTTTTCAAGGACTAAGACAGCAAAAATTGCAGTGCTTGCTGATTACAGTTCATTTGGGTATTCGTGAAACTCAGATTATCACAGCCAGAGACCTAAAGAGACCATTCTCCTGAACCAGCTGATGTGTTCACACTGGTTTGACACAGCAAACTTTCACGTGAGGTCAGAGGGAAAGCAGTTAGGAGAATTAAGCCTCTAGGCAGCAAATCCTCAGCGTTCAAAGAGGTCACTACATGTTCTCAGTAGATGGCATCCTAAGGGAGCTGAAGTTGCTGGTCCCACTCGTCACTAGAACCACACTTCTCCAGGAATCTCTGTATACGTCACCATCAGACCCCTTCCTACAGCAATGGAGAACTGGATGCAAACTGCCCTCCATAGCATAGCTGGCCATTCTCAGTCCCTCCAGATTGAACCTAAATTGATAACACCAGTGGAGTGTTATCAAAATCCATAGCAGAAACATCACATCTGTAAGTCTCTTTGGCCAATACATAACAACACCATCAACAATCATTAATGACTAATAATAAGTAATTACTATTATGCTAAATTACTATATTATGCTAATTAAAATGTCAGTTCCTCGCCTTTCTTAGAACAGTGCCCTGACAGTCGTGGACTGAGTCATTCAAAGGTTTCAGAGACATCGACCTTGGGGAGAATTTTCTGGTTTTAAATGGAAGCAATACCCTCAGCCATACTAATCCTATCTAATTTCTCATCGCATTTCAGAAAAGCCACCTCTTTTAAAAATAATTAGCATTCAACAATGTGAAAAAATCCCACGAGGAACAGGGGTTGGAATCCTAGTTCCACTACCTGGGAACATTCGCCACTTCCTTTACTGCCCGATCCCCTCCAGCAGGGCCTATTCTGCCCCTGAAGAACCACTGGCACAAAATGGACGTACCGCACCTCTGAGCAGGGCTGTGCGGAGCCACAAGCCGCCGTGTGGGATTTCACCCTGCACAACACCCTTGCAAGATGCTCTGGCACCTGCATTAAGTTCAAGGATGTGAGAAGAACTGAAGCAGACGCAGAGAAGCAGCGAGAGGCACAGCTATGAAGAAACAGACACAGGGAGCAAAAATGTGACCCTTTTTAAAAGCAGCTAGTCTGCAAGGTGAGAGGAGGAGCAGTTCAGCACAAGGTACCGCGTGGGGGGTTGATCTTAGCAGATGGGGCAAGTCCTCCCATGGGGTACACCACCCTCGTTATCTTACTAGCGAGGATGATCAGCCCAGCAAGCCATCTACACAATATGGAAAATGCTGTTACGTGTAAGATTAATAATTTACGTGTACAGAAACTATAACAACCACAGTAGATGATGCTTCCGCCTGGAAGCAGCAGCTCCTGCACCGTGGCAGGACACCCCACCTCCCTTCGCACGGCAGCCTGGGGAGCACAGCACCGCTGCTCCCAGGTCTGTGCTAGTTTTCTTCTGACCAGCTCAAACCACAGCAGTTGTGAAGCTGGGACACAAGCTGGGTATTGCACTATCCCACCACGAACCTGGGCTCGCTGCCTGGCTGACCCCGACACCTCTCCCATCGGCTGAGTGAGCCGCAGCGATGCTCGGTGGCTCCAGCCAGACCTGCTGCGGTCCCCCAGCCCACGGCAGCACAGGCATGGCCTGGGGCTGCGGGTGCACCCTGAAGGACTGGGCACTGCTCCCCGGGGAGATACACCCCAACAGCGGGTACCCACCAAGGTCCAGACGGAGCTTTGCGCTTCCCTCCTTCCCCGCCGTCGGAGGCTGCTGCCGCAGGCTGGCACCTCACAGGTTTCTCAAGCACTGATGAATTTGTGCTCAGCCCGCAGAACATTGCGGTGGATGCGGCTGGGGACCTGCCCTCAGCGCTGCTGGGGGAGGCCCTCCTCCACCTCCCTGCCCGGGGACCCTGCTCAGCGCACCCAGGAGTGGAGCAGCCGCAGCCGCGAGTCAGCCAGGTGCAAAGCTGAGACGGTCAGACCCTTACCCTTCTCCACACAACCCCGCGGGAGGCCCACCAGGACAAATATCCTTACCTGCTGGGCACGGGAGGATGGGCAGCAGGCATCCCCCTATGAGAAGAAGGATGGGCTTTCGGGGTCCTGGCGTTCATAGTCCCTGAAAATGGTACAGTTTAAAATTCCTCCTAGGCTAAGAGCCATCGCCCTCCACATCTCATATCGATGTTCAGAGTGGGCTCCAGGAGCACAGCGATAATACACACATGCAGTGTCATGAGTGTCAATTCTTCGCTCCGTTACCACGCTGCGGACAACAAACATTTTCCTTCCTTCTTGTCAGGGAGCCAAATGAATCCTAATGGCTTTCCCGGCCATAACACACAGACAGCGCTGGCTGCAGACCTCAATTTCTGACACAGCAGCTGTAAAAGGCAACGGCCTTTAGATAAGAGAGCACCAAGGCTCTGGGGGCTCTGCCAGAACCGCCGCACCGCAGCGAGAACAATTAGTTTTTTCCAGAATGTGTGTTGCACGTAATAGAAAATATTAACTCATGTTACAAATATTTATAAAAAGTCAGGCATAATTAAGTGATTTGCAATTGAAAATTAACAATCTAAAAATTCAGCCATGTAGACAGACAGTGTTAAATACAGCTGCAGTTAATGTGAGCTGATTCAAACAGAGGTGATACAGCAGCAACAGAAGCAGGCAGTCAGCCATGTTCCCTGTCACTAACAGCCTTCTCCAGGTGGAATATTACCACATGCAGCTTTCGAGCTGCTCTGCTGTCCCGGCGGGTGCAGCAGGAGCCGTTACCCGCAGCCCTGCTCCGGCCGGAGCGGAGGGACGGGGCGTCCGTCTGTCCACCACCACCGGCCGCCAAGCCGCCCTGCACACCCCAGCCCCAGGCAGCCATCACCACGAGATGCCGAACGGAGCCGGCTCGCTGCTGAGCGCTGTACGACGCTGTCTGCAACCCCACGCAACTCGCCTGGAGGCTCTGCAGACACTGCGGGACACGGGGCAAACACCTTGCTTGTGGGGGGACCACGGCAGAAAGGAGTCCGGTGCTGCCCTGAGGGTCCTGCACTGTGCCCATGAAAGCACCAGGAGCTTTCTCCATCCCCCTCCAGGCTTTATCTGCTGCCTCTTAATTATCTTTCCCCAGAGCTCAGTACGGATGGAGCCTCCAGGCAAAGCCCTTCCATCCCCATAGAGTGGAGAGCTGCTCTTCACACTTTTTTTACTAGTTATTCTTTGCATTTAAAGCCAAATAAAACACTAGTTGATCAACATCTTCATCCTTACCCTGAACTACCTCAGCTTTGGCATGTGCCAGGATATACCACAACTGAAGGAGCAGGAGAAGACCCCACCACCCATGAGCGCCAGAGGAGCGGGCAAGGACAGGGCTGGGATGCCGGGGGAGATGGCAGAGTCCTCCGCTGCAGAGTTCCATGAGGAAAAGACGATTAATTAGAGGATGAGTGGTGGATCAGGCCTTACTGTAGCTGCACGGTAACTCTTCCAGACAGCTCCTCTGCAAGGAGCACTCCTAGCTCTCGCTTTTTGAGGAAATTTGGTTTATTTCAGACGACAAACAGCAAGGCATGACCTCTTTCCTTTGAAACTGTTCCCAGGGCAGGAGGCTTTTGCTTACAGAGTGACGGAAAATATATTGGACACACTGAGAGTACGGCATTATAGTCTCTGCTATTGTTGAGGTCTTGGTGCTTTCTGAATGGCAGTACATTGCAAAAATAAGGTGATAACCTGCTCTCTGATCCCATTTCATTTGTATTCTCCCCTCAGTCTTCCCTTTAAGCTCCCACTGAGGGCAATGCACTTCATGTGCAGAAAGGACATGCAAGAGAGTGCAGAATATGCATCTGGAATCCAGCTGTGAGCCCGAGTGCAGCCATGACTGCAGGTCTGCAGCATCAGTACCTGCCCATCTCAGATGGCAGCTGCGGTTCCTTTTAGAAATTAGAAAAAACACCAATGAAGAGATTAAAGAGAAAAGCAATGCTTGAAGCATTCTCACGGCGTTCAGCTTTTTTTGCACTCTACTCTGTAACCAGGTCAAAACCGTGCTGCTAGACCCACCCTGTCACTGCCAGTGAAGGTAGTGTCAGATGCTGCTGGCTGCAAAACCACGGGAACGCAGATGTACGGAACCCACAGCTGAAACTCCTCCCCCCCGTTTCTTATTATTAATTAAGTAGTTTGTTAAAGCAGATCTATGGAAATCAAGGGGAGGAAACCAGTGCTCAGGGCACTGGAAAAAATAATGCGTGTGTGCAACCGTCCTACCCCCCGATCCCCAGGTCAGATTGCTCCCGGGCTGCATACCCGTGCAGAAGAGCAGCTCCCTCTGCCTCCCTCTCTCCCTCCACCTGGAGTTATGGGGAGAAACAACGGGATAAAGCAGCTTCCGAAGGGACTGATGGCTCAAATGCTGTGAGCTGTTAAGGAAGGTGGAGGAGAGCAAGTGTGGTCTTGCTGGGAACTGGCACTGCTGGGAAATGCTCTGATATCTGCCCGTGTTGCTTCGCAGACGCAAGGGAATCAACTGCGGATCACACTGTGACCTTGCGTGAAAGCTGAAGGAATAATCGAATCATTTGGCTTACAGGCTGAGCAAAACCCACAACAGATCCCACCCCCTCAAAAGCACTCATTTTCAGACAGTTTTCCTTTACTACATTTTCTGCAATCTAAAAAACCTTAGCTCTTCCGTTTCTAAAACGCTTAGGTCCATCTCAAATCCATTCTCTCACTCTTTTTGGTGGGAGGGATTCAGAGTGGAGGGTAAGATATTACTGAAACAACTCAACCAGTTCCTTCAAAATCCGAAAAATGCTTCATTCATCCCAAATCTGCCTACATTACAAACCGCATGCAGGCTTGCTCTGCGGGATGCATTTGCTGCGAACCAAGAAGTGTGATATTGCCTCTTCTGTTTTCTACTGGGAGAAAACCAGCAACCCTCTCCTGTCTTCTCTGGAGCCATTTTCACACTGGCCAAACACCTCCCAGCTGTGCCAGATGTGTGCTTTCCATTGCAGGTGAAACGAATGGAGCGCACGAGAAAGCAGCCAGCTCTGTGAGATGCTGCCTTGTGCAAGCAGGAGACCAGCTGGCGAGGGGACGATATGTAAGCATGGATAGGGGAAAACGGGCAAAGCAGAAAATCCTTCTCTTTAAATTTATTTATTTTTCCTCTCCAGCTAAGCCCGCTCCCCTGGCAGGCCAGGCCAACTGCCGGCGCTGAGGCAGCAGAGGCGATGCCCACTTCCAGCCCCGCTCGCAGAGTGCCTGGCTGTGCTAGCACACCCCACCACGCTCGCTGCCACCATCAGCAGGACACACAGAAACCCGGCACCAACCTGCCACCACTCCATGTGCACCATCTTCTTCGCAGGCGCCCTCCAAAATCAGCGCAGGGGACACCTCATGCAATAGCTAATTTGCAAGGCTGGCACCAGAGCGAGAGTAATCACCTCCCGTCCCCACCCCGATGATCACACAGTTACTCAAGTTTATGCTGCTGGCAGCTTTCTTGACTGCACAATGACACTTGCTAAAAATGTTTGCCGTTTGGATTAGATTTCATGTTTAAAAATGTATAACAAATAATTAGTTGCACAGCATAAACCTTATAGCTCCTGCTTCTGAGCAGATGGGGATTTGTAACAAACTTATCTGGCAAAGCAGTGTCCCCTCATCTGCCGTCACCTCACGCAGCGCCGAGCACGCCGTGCATCCCAGCCCTGCTTCCTAAGCCGGGTACTCCCAGCAAAGGCTTTTGGCTGCGGGTGGCCACGGAGCAGCTCCAAGCTGCCTGGCTGCAGGGCTTCGATTCAGAGCCCACCACAACTTTGCTGCAGACTACAACGGAATAACCAGCCTAGACAAAGCTCAGTGAAATAACTGAACTATTTTGATTCTGTGCTCAGCAATAATGTAGATACTTCTGTGCAGGTGCCCAAAACCTGCCCAGCCACACGAGGCTGATGGGCTCTGAGCCCAAAATAAACTACTAGCCCCTTCCCGTGCAATCTCCTGTATACCCCTAGGAAATCTCAGCCCATGCTTGCTATGTTAAGGCTGTACCCTCCATTCAGCATTGACCTTATCCAACAGAAAAACACCTATCTGCCCAGTTCTTCTGGCCCCGACTATCAGAAACGCAGCTGACGGCATCTGCTTTGATCCCACAGTTTTACTGCGTTTGTGTCTGCATGGTTAAAGATTGCCGCAATGCATTTGCAAACAGATCAAATTACTTGGGACCGTTTTCCCAGGTAAGCCAAACTGCTAGTCCTTCCTTATCCTTCCACGTGATTCCCAGGACCTTTCCAACACATTTCTATAACACAGACTCCAAATCTGGATACAGTAGAGGTCTTTCTGCTGCCGTATAGAAGGATAACAGTATCCCCCAGTGCTTACTGACGTTCCTCTGCTTATCTAGCCAAGACCTGAGCAGCCACTGTAGCTGCAGCATTGCCCACGAGTTCAGATTCATTCATGCCCAGTTGTCCTCATGGTCTTTTCAGAGGCTGCTCTGGAAGTGAAATCCTTTCCAGTCTGCTCAGCATTCCATAAGGGTGGTTAGTACCTAATTTACACTCACCAGACTGCAACACATCCTCCTCATACCCATCCTTTCTCCATCACTCTTCCTCTTCACGCTGTCTTTGGAGATACACGCTCTTCCACTGCGTTGTTCAGCCCTTCGGTCTTCCTTTCACCTTTGGCCCTGCCTTCCTCGTGCTCCATGCACACAGAGTTCAAAGCCTGGCTGTTCTTCATGCTTTCCTGCAAGAGCCAAACCTTCATGTGTGCCGAAGGCTTGGCACCGTGAGTGGAGACCTCAGCGTGCCCAATGAGGCAGCAGCTGTATGCTTCACTCCTTGCTTGTGCCAACACCCTGAGACCCTTCAGCTGGTGCCCCCGAGAAATCCAACACACACAAGCACTTTGAAAACCCTTCACAACTCAGTCACCACCTTCCCTGGCATCCTGTTACCTTACTGCAAGTCTGACTCTTGCTTTAACATTGTTTATGACAGCTCGTACTTCCTTCTCACTAGCTTTCCCTGTAAGTCCTCTCTAGAGTCCGGTACCTCTTCTGAAACAGAAAAAAAGAAAAAAAAAACCCAGGAATAAAAAGGAGCTGATCTTCCTCTTAAGTTTGCTACAAGTTTTCTTGGGCCTTCACCCTGAGACAAGCAGGGGTAGTATGGTTGTTTCAGGTGCTAGAAAACAAAGCAGGCAAGCCACGGCAGCAAAGCAGGACTGGCCCCACCTCTAGGTCAACCGTGTCCACACATCCTCACCAAGACATCCAAGGGCAGCTGGAACAGCTCTCCTCACAGATCACTACTGTCAGATCAGAGGGATGGTTTTTGCTCCATTGGGAATCGCTACAGTCTGAAGACAGCTCTACAGCAGACAGCTAATGTCATTTTTGAAAGGCAGTGTTCCCATTTCACGCTGCACTCGGTTTTGCTTGGTGAATTTTTTCGAGTCCAGCCCTTGCTGCTATTTGCTGTTAGCTGCTGCACCGGCACTGCTCTGCCCTTCTGCGGGGATCGTGTTGGCATGGGCCAGGTCACATCCAACAGAGTTTGTCCCTGCTGATTTCCAGTTACATCTGATTTAATGCCATCAATGCGCATTCACTCCTTTTCCAGCAGGACTTCATTTGACCCATTTTTCTTTCCCTCTGCTCACCAGCACCCCCCACTCGCAGTCTGACACACCCCTCCCCGGCAGCCTCTGCACAGAAGGAGTTTTGTTATTAATGATTCTTATGAACTCTCCGTCTTTGAACAGGAGCGATTTACTTTTGATCAATGTCTGGCATCCAGCAATTTCACGCAACAGTGGAGAGAGATTCCCTTCTGCTGTGGTACGCCGGTGTGGCAGGAAGCCTTCGGGAGACAGATGCGCTTGCTCTCCTGCCCTTGCATCCCGCGCTGCCCTTCCCTAAATCATCTCGTGCATCTACCGCTACCCTGACTGCAGACGAGAGAAAATTTCAGGCATGGAGACACCAGCTCTCCCAGATACCAGGGTGTGCTACTGATCTGCCGTGGTTCACATGGCGTTTCACGTGACAGTGACAACCACTGATCTGGTCTAGACAAAATGTATTTTGATTGTCGCCATCCAGAAAATCACCCCTGTTTTACAGCAGACCAGGTCTTCCCAAGATCACCAACGACGATGCTAAGATTGAGCCCATACTCTGAGGTAACACCACCAGTGTTTCTGCTGGTGCTTTGGGATAGAAACAGATTTTTTTTTTTTTCCTGTTCATTGATGCTGCTTACGTTTTCAGCCATACAATGGATGAAACTGCAACTGGCATTACGACAGCAAAGTTTAATGATCCCAATTATCTCCTTGAACGTATCTTTGGCTATTTTCATCCACAGAAATAAAATTTCTTCTGGCTGTCAGATATTCTCAGCTGTTTTGCAACCACAATAGATAAAGGTGGAACAAACTGACCAAGCAACGACCCTGAACAACTGCCTATGTTACGTGGTAATAAAGAAGATCAGGAGTTACACGGCTGGCAAAAGTGATGCATGGGAAAGGAGCAGAGTCACCTCCTGCCACCGACCAGAGGTGCTGCTGGAGAACAGCGGTACGTCAATTAGCCAAACCTTTGGGCAGGCACTCTTCTCCTCCTGCTTTGCTAACGACCACACCATCAGCAGGGACTTCCCAGAGGAAAGCTGTTGTACCATCCTCGAAGAAACCACGTGGTTCTCATTGCAAATACTGCAGAGGTTCATGGGAAATGCAGAGTTTGAAACTGACCCTTTCCCAAACACAGCTGCTCCATACTCATGAGCAGTCACCGTGATTTTTGTTATGGATCTCCGATATCACATAAGCCAGTATTTAGAGTGCATTGCTCTTCTACTAGTCTAACCTGTATCATCCTCTCTAACTCCATTCCCCCCAAGCAGATCCAAACCATGCTGCTCTCGTCTGACCTGACAGTTACTCTCCTCCACAAAGTTTTTTTGGAATCATTTTGACAGTGGCAGCCACAGCTCCTTCAACTAATTTACACTCCATTGCTACTCAACCATCTGAGAACAACTGTTCCTAGCCAAAATCCAGTGTTAGGGAGAAAAAGGTCAAGTAAAGAGAAAATCCACAAGCAGAAAGATGAACGAAGAACCGAGTCAGAAGGTGAACGAAAACGGCTGCTTGACATTATAAATTTTTGAGAATTTCGGATATGCACGGGGAGGGAAGGTAGAGGAAGAGACTCCAAGCCACAAGGAGACAACGGGTACAGTGATGAGGAAGTGTTGCCGATACTACTCCCTGCATGAGAAATAAAGAGCTGTAGATCTGAATGTGATTTTAAAACAAAATAAAATGTGTTTGGCAAATGATATTCTCATCGAATGTAACAGGCCTCACCTGATTTAATAAAATTACTAGGTCAATAATTTCTCCATGAAACTGCATCTCTGTTTTGCAGCTATTTTATCAGCCCTGGTCCCAGCTCTGTGTGCAGGCACACAGACTCCTGGTAACGGCAGCCGAACACATGCCTGCAGCTCATTTCACCAATGTTGCACAACATGAGCTCGCCAGCAAACTGGCAGAAATATCAGCAGAATAAATGACTGCTGTCGAGAACAAATAAGAGACCATTTAATTACTCTACTATTAGTACTTTATAATTTAAACCACCAAAAAAACTTTCTCGCTGTCATCTCTGGACTTAGCTAGGTCAGAAAAGCAGCTAGTTACCTCTAGCAAAACCCTCCACAAAAGCCAACATGATCTTCAACCAGGGATCACGGAAACTCTTCACTGATGCTCCTTTTGCTAAGGAATAGCCAAGGAGCAAAGCCTTATGCTCAATGGCTCCTGTCAGCATCCTACTGCAATCTGTTACCTGCTGAGATCTCCTGTGTCCTACATTTCACCTTTACATGTTGATACCTGGAGCAAAATACCCTCAGTATAGATCCTGACCATCTTCCCTTCCCGTGGGCTAATGACGACTGGAGACCTGCAAGATCACTGCTGTTCCCAGTACAGCTGTAAGCACAGGCAGCAGCCAGTCAAGATGTGGAAGTGAGCACTGGGCATGTCCCAGTACCCATGAGAATGAGCACCTTCAACGAAAACTCAGCAGGGTGCTGGGCAACGTCTGTGCGTGCTTCTCTGTGGGTTGCTGCCTGTTGCTGCGCTCACCTCCACCCCAGCACCTTGTGTCATTGAATCACAGAATGATTAAGGTTAGGAAAAGACTTCCAAGATCATCAAGTCCAACGGTCAACCCATCATCACCATGCCTCCTAGACAACCTCACGCCCATGGCAGCACGCTCAGAAGAGGACAGCAAAACTACGCATCTGCACTTTGTTCTCCTTTGCTGAGAGAAATGTCTATAACCTGAGCTGGCCCCTTCTCTGCACGTTCTAAGGAAGGCTTCAGGCTCAAGCATGAACACAGGAGCAGCAGCCCCGGCTGTGGTCCAGGAGCCCGGTGACACAGGGACATCATGGGGTTCAGACGCCAACCTCCGTCCCACACCACGCTCTCCTGGGCCACCAGCACACACATACAGCCATGATGGGAAACTCAGCTCACTTCCCTGCCATAGCTATCCGTGTTTACCACTGACAGCCTCCAACTTTACATCATCTACAGCAACACACATGTGCCCCTGAAGTGTGGCTTTGAGCTAGCTGCTCGAGAGGTTTAGGCCTCCCTCTCCTGCCTAAGTCTTCCCATATTACATGGAGAACTTCAGCTCAACATTGGCTTTAACCTCAGAATACTCTTTGGAAGGAATGGCTGTTACACCATCACACTCTGTTAAACGGGGGGATGCAATCATATTCCCTCTTTCCTTGCAATAACGTTTCTGCAAAGACTTCACACTGAATGGCAAAGAACATTGTGCCATCACCTCCCCATCTTCTTACTGCTCTCTATCTCAGAGACAAAAGAACAGGACCACAGGCTACAACGCATGAAAAACACACGTATAGATCTCTCCTGCTAGGAAACATCACCGCCACCCTGCATTATACAGCACAGTCTGTGCGATGGAGGCCAGTGAGTTTTTTTATATGACTTTAAGCTATTATAGCTGCCTTTTAAATACATGAGAGGCTGTATTTGAAGCTGTCTTGCATTGGATTCCCTGTTGAACTTGCACTCTTATTTCTCACAAAACATGAGCAGAATCAGATGTTCCAGAAAAACCATAGTATATTGAAGATGAAAACCCAACACTAAAATAGAGACAAGGAACAGCCTACGTAAGTTGCATTCCCTGTAGTCTGGGATATTGAGACTGAGCCTTTGAAATGCATGAAATCTAGTTTGTTGATCATTTCCCAATTTATAGTCAGCTCAGTGGGAGCAAATGTGCACTTACTTTGATATCCTTTTGAAGAAAATTCTTGACAGCTCATTTCTCTTAACAAATACACCTATTCTCTTTTATTTGGCAGTTTTTTAGATGCAAACTGGAAGATTAACCCAGCTACATTTTATATTCATGCAGTACTTTCTATGGCCTGATCCATCTGACTCCCAAAGTTTCTCCTGAATTAAAATGACACTGTCTATCACATCCCAAGCTGTGGCACGCAGCGTTTGTCAAATAACACAGAAACACTTGTAGTCTGAAGAATGAAATGTAGGGGGTGGAGGAAAGGACTGGTGAATAACACATCTTTTTTAAAAATAATTCTCTTTTCTGGAATACTGAACAAAATAGGGATTGCAAAGGGGTAGAAGCAGCCTTGTAGAAACCACATCTTTCAGAAGTAAGATTAGAGAAAACTCAGCAAAATATTAATGCAGAACTTTCAAAACACTCGCTTAGCGGATGATACATGTCACAAGAATGATCTCTCTATTGAAGACGATAAAAAGAAAACTGAGAGAGCAGTGTGTAGCGTTAGCCTGGCGCAGCTCAATGAAAACCAGTCCAGGTTCTCCAACAAGACATTGCTGCTTGAAATGAAGACCCTGCAGCTCTGGCACAAGCCTCCAGCATGACCCTGTGTAACCCCTCCTATGTGCAACTACAACAGCATCTTTACATTTTGCTCACGAGACAGGCATTGAAAGCTCCCCAGCAAAGCCACAGGATTTCAGTGATAAAATAGGCGAGCTGAAGTGCTGCAAAGCATTGAGGTTTTCATGTGGAATTGAGATTAAAGACCTACACACAAAATTAAATTCTAGTGGCTGCATTGTATTTCCAGTTATAAGGAAGAGAAAGGAGGCTTTAACACAGCGCAGGGTCATGTACCAGTTATGTCTTACTAAGCATTCCAGCCTGCCTTAAGATAAGCAACACATATGAGTTCTTCTGCAGTTAGCAGTTCCTTGCCTACAGAGAGCGCGGTCTGGATAACACCCCTTCTGTCTCCAAGGGCTCCTGGGCCGATTGACAGGAACGCGTACTGCAGGGAACAACTGCTGCTCAAAGCAAAAACAAGATTACTTTCTCCGAAGAGGGTCAGTGGGGTCATTTCTTTGTCACTTCTTCTGCTCACTGTCTCTGGTTGAGGGAAAGACAAAGAGGAGGAGTGACACTTTCCTAATAAAACACAGGACATGCTGAGGAACTGTTTTTTACATATGGTGGCTTGCACTGAATTTAAAGTTAGGGAAGCAAGAGAGAGTGCTTGAAATAAACACAACATTTTGAGAGCCGAATCCCACCTCTGAGAACCAGAGCACATGGAAGCCCAATTCAGAATCTGCCCTCCAACCCACCTGAGCTACATTTTAGGTTGCTTTTTGCTGGGGAGATCAGCAATAAACATCTGGTTTTATGTATCATTTTCTGCTACTGCCCCTCTGCGATGGACAACGTTTGGCTTGGCTTCTCCTCGGGCAGACCCACCGGGTGTTTTGAGGCTAGGCCACCCAGCGCAATGCCAATGTACCCCACGAGATCGTTGGGGTTTTCAGTGCAAAGAGGTTACCCTGAATTCACCAACTACTTCTCCACTTGCTCCCCCATTTCTTATCAGGAGTCTCCTCCCTGCCAATACAATGGGAACACCTCTGAGTTTTCTATTTTATGCCCTCCTAAATCTCTTCTCCACTGAAAAAGTTTCAAGCTATAATTCCTGAATGTTATCCCATGCTCAAGAACTTTTCCTATTTCTGTAGCTCCTGCCAAACCACCCCCGTGCTTCAGCATCTCCCTCCACACAGCAGTGCCAGGAACGGCCCACCTTCCTGACCCTCCCCTCTGATCTATTCCTATCATAAAGCTCAGAGGTGGAAGCAGCCAGGCACTTGCAAAGGCAGCAGACACCAGAACAGCTCTCCCAGTTAATAATCTCAGGGCCAAAGTGTTTCCCTTCCCAGAGACCTCTGCCAGTCTGTGAACGGCAGCATCAGCAGATCAGCACATCACTGGCTACTTCAGTCCTTCACACCTTCCATCAACTGCTCCTACCTAGAGCCAGAAATTCACCACTCATTCTTTCCAAAAATGCAAGGTGGTGATAGGGAAATGGAATTGTATTAATCAATATCCATTTGAAACGAGGCTCCTAATCTGACGAAAGAAAAAAAAAATCTGGCTAAGCAGCAGGAAAGTGATGCCAACAACTAGATTTTCAGCGAAAGAAGAGAATTAGCAGTCCCTAAACAGAGGGGTTAAGGTAGATTGAAAATGTCACGTTATTGATATTTTATAAGGTAACCATGGTTATTTTTCATGCATTCCTTTTCAGCATGAATGCAGATGATGAAAAGTATTCATGGGCCAACTGAAACAAAAACAAAATTGAAGTGATATCTTGATCGTAATTTAAACCTTAAAATGTGGAAATTAATCAGTCCACATAGACAACGAAGACCTTTCGGCTGATCTTGCACCACAAAGCCCCCTCGCTAAACAGACAAATAAAAACCATTTCACAAAGGACGAACATCTTGAAAATCATCCTGACTTTAGCCCTAACGTACCTGCAGGGATCAGCGTTGTGGGAGTGGGACAGACCTGGTCCGTGGCACGTGGCCTCTGGATAAAGCACAACCGTCTCTGCTTTAATTCATACAAGCTGCTGGGAATGCAGAGGACCCAGCGTGCTGCAGCCCCTCGGTGCTGCCCAGCGAGGGGGTCACTAATGGTCCCGATGCATTAGTCTTCTCTGCTGATGCTTCTTCAGATAATTTTGCATGCTTTTCCACTTGGCTAACGAGCTCTCTTGTGGCACTTGCCTCGCTGGCAAGCGGTGTCAGCCCTCAGCATGTGGGCAGGGGAGCAGCTCAGCGGATCGGAAGGGGGGGATGGGAAATGGCGAGGGTACCCCGTTGTGACAATTAACGACTGAGTGCTCTATTAAGCAAACTAAAACAGGGCTTTGGCTCAGAGGAGTCCCCATGGACTTCTGCAGCAACTCATGAATTAAACCCATGTCCAGAACCCCATGGTGGAGGGGCTCCCAGCAGCCAAAAGGTTTTGCATGGCAGCAGAGAGCAGAAAAAACAGGTTGCTCCTCCACTCCAGAACCTGTCTGGATGCTGACACTGTTTTCTGTCCCTTAAATAATAGCCCAGAACAAGCCACTGCTTGTTTTGGTGGAATGAGTGACGTTTGGCTGGGCTGTGGAGAGGCACCCACGTCTCCAAACCCAGAGGGAAGGCTGGCAGGAGGTAGCATGGGAAGGATTCACTGCAGAAGACTTCTTCAGTCTAATAAACATCTCTGGTTAGTGTTAGAAGAGAACAACTGACTTGTCCTCTGCAAGTCTTCACTATTATTGCATGACATTATAATTTCTCTTCTAAACATCTGCTCTTCGGATGCACACTCTAGCCCGGTTTCTGGAGAGTGACTGTAAAACCAGAAGATGTCCTCCATAGTAGGGCCAGAACTCAAAGTTTCTAGTGCACGAAAACATACATCCCCAACTGGCAGCTAACAGGGTTAAAACACCCTCTGATTAAATGAAAGCATCTTTAATTAGTTTAATTGACCATGCCTCAGCCAAGACCATCTGCTTAGCAGCATTTGCCTGCTCTTTGCAGGAGCGATTGATCAGCCATAGCTAGAGAATACAGCATTAGGCTACATCAGATTTATTTTGTTTAATAGAAGAGCTAATTTGCTTTAAATTTAATTACAGGGGCCAAGATTGCTCTCAAAGTCCATAACAGCACAGAAGATGAGCTGATCCTACAGCTAATAGACGCACACGTAGGTCCGTACGTGGCCGTGTAAATCAGACACTCGGTGATGACAGCTCAGGGGAGAGGGGCCCACCCGGCAGAGAGCGATCGCTGCGTTTTCCTCTCCAAAAGGCAGCAGTGCCGTGGGACATCGCCGGGCTGGCAGGGCCGCCCCACTCACTGCCACGTCCCCCTCCAGAGACGAGCTCTTCCCTGCAGATCTCCATCGGATGCTGGAGGAGAAAAGACATCGGGTGCTGGCGCAGACAGACTTCTCCTCTCGACCACCTCTCTTTTTCTTCCAGACACTAAATGGTGCATCACAAGTAGGGTCGCTGCACCGCATGGGACCAACAGGGAAAACCGGGGGACTGCTCTGTACCTCCTTGGTGACCTCCATCAGCAAACCTCTCCCAAACAGGGTGGCTGGCAGCCGAGAGTCCAGCAGAGCCAGACATCACACTCGTCCCATCCCTGACATCGCATTGTCCCTCTTGGAGTCTCTGCCCTCCCATGCCAACATCATTCTTCAAAATATCACACCCAGGGCTGATGAAGCAGGACAATCCTCCCTCCTCCCTGAAGGACCACGTGTATCTCCATCAAGTTGTTACAAAGGGGAAAATTTCATTCACTTCACAACTGCTTTTCCCTTTTTCAATTTCCCATCGGGTGCTAAATCACTGCCGTCTTTGGGAGATGCTCGAGCCCTGACAAGCATGCTGTGGCTGCCACTGGCTGCTACAGGAGTAATTACAACCCTGCCGGAGGCTCCAGGCTGCCATTTCTGTTTCCATGGAAATAAATACTGAATTACTGAAAACAGAGTGTGATGCTTTATGGATTCTGAGGCTTTTGATCATCTCAAAACCACCTTAATCCATTTTTATTGGCTGTGGCTTTGTTTTAAGGGGGGGCGGGGGGTAACGCTCCGTTACGTGACCAAAAGGTGTTTTGAGTGAAAGAGGGGGGGGGGAAATTCCAAGGTGTCTGGGTGACGTCCTTGGATTTGCAAGGGGACAGCAGTGCTGGCTGAAGCTGCCAGTTGTCCACAGCATCCCGGTACCCAGCCCTGGAGGGAGGAGCCCGGGGAGGCTCGCTGGGCCTTGCCTGCAAGGTTCTGGGGCTGCAGCAAACCTCCTGCCCGTTGGGAGGGGTCGTTACAGCCAGCCTCGGAGCTTAGCTGCCCACAACGGCAGATAGCCATTTCACAAGCGCTGAGCTTCAAGATGAAACTGGAGTAAAAAGGAATTGCTTTATGTTCTTCAAAATTGACGAAGAGGGAGAAGCAGGGAGCGATCCGGCACTAAACCCCTGCATCTCCGAGTTGAAGGGACACCAGAGGTGTGCACAGACAGGTAACTCCACGCCGCGCGCAACGACCCTGGGCTCAACTCTCATTGCAAGGCACGGCTGGGAATTTCTCATCACAACAAACTAAATGAAATACTTGGTCTGGGGAGGATACACACAAACTAAACATTGATTCCCAGGTCACCTTAGCCTTCATCTCACCCTCTGAGCTGTTCCAGTGCCTCACGAGAGTTTCTGCCCACACTCGGGCTGCATCCTCCGAGCACCACTGCAGCGTCTCTGCAACGGGCCCAACGCACCGCAGCAAGTCCAGAAATAAAGTTCAGAGAAACCACCTGAACTGCAGAGATGAGAGGGGGCAGAAGGCGAGACACCACCTCAGCAAATCAGCTCTAACACTGACTTGGGCTAAAATCAAACATTTGATTCAGGACAGAAATCCCAAGTATCATTCCTACCAACACTTCTGAAAACAATTTATTTGGCAGGGGAACTTTCTGCTTTGTGAGAAATGTCAGCCTTTGGACACAGTGTCCTAATTCAGCTGCAAAAATAAACGTCAAAATAGTGAGTTCTGGTTTTAAGCCAGCTCTGGTCAGGAAAATTTGGGTTGAAACGTTTCCTAGCTAAAATCCCAGGCCCCCAAAACTTGCAAAACAATTCCAGTTGCACTGATTAGAGGCTTTCATCCCTGTATGTGAAACAGCCACCAGACAGCGATGGGACTTGGTCTGTGTTGTAGCCCACCCACACAAGCACACTTCTCTGATGTTTTACCTTCTGCCTGGATGGACAGGAATAGATGCTGAAAAACCATGACCGTGTATTACTGTGTACTACTCAGCAGGTCTGACAAGCATATATTCAGCTATTTGTTTACAAATCTAATATTTAAGGGAATTCGATGAAATCTGAAGCTTAGCACAGGTACTCTGCACACTTAACAGGAATGCCACAGTGTGTGGGACACTTCAGTCCCAGGAAAGAAGAGAAAACTCCGACTGTGAAGCTGTGAATTCAGACAGTCCTGCAGGGACAGCCCAGAGCCCCGCGCTTCCTCCGAAGCGGGACGATGGAAGCGTGTGGCTCGCCACAGACGTGCTCTGGACATCAGGTGCTGCTGCTGGATTAACCGAACAGCACTGTACTTGCTCCTTCTTGTCTCAGTGTAGCTAGAAACGAATTTCAGACACAGCTTGAGACAGAAAAGTAAATCACTGCCCTATGGCTGGGGAAGAACAAGACGGGGGGAACACCACAGCCTGGTTTTCAGAGATGCTGCTGCAATTCAGCCGTCATGAAGGTCAGTGGGAAATGCAGGGCTCGTGCCCAAGGAAACACCTGACTGCGGCAAAGACCCAAGTTCAGAACTGCCCAGCACTTGCAGAAAACTGCTCTTCTATGACTCTTCCACAGTCAAGGGTTAATTACAAAGCAGCAGAGCTAAACCCAAGCCTTGCCAATGGCTTCTGGACCAGAAACCTCAGATTTAAATACCCTTTTACCTCCAGGCCACCTCTCGCACAGCAGAGGAGCTTGCTGCTGTAGCCAGAGATGCTCAGTTTCCGCCCTGACTCCAGTGGAGCAGAAACACCAAGCCACACAGCATGTGTTACACCAAAAACTTAAGCCTCTGTGTATTATTTAAAGTGTTCTAGTCAGACGCTGTGCTTAACACCACTGTTATCTTCACAACCATTTCGCTACAACACTGCTTCCCATCTTTGTTTCCTAAAAGCCTTTCCAACCACATCAATCCCTTTTGCTCTGTTGCTGTCTCAGATCCTGATATATCACCACCATCACATCAGGAATACACTTCTCTCACATCACCTGGGGATACTGTATTAAAGAATAAAAAAATCCCTTTAGAAATCATTCTCCTTCTGCACAAACAAAATGTTATTTCAGTAGTGAATGAAAACATAGTCCCAGTGATGTAATTAATCATTATGCAATTAGTGAGTATGATGCTACAGGAGGCCCCACAGAGAAACGCACCTTCTTCCAGACCGCAGTTCCAGCAAGTGTTTGGGGCTCTGAGCACCATTCCCGCTCACGCTTTCGAGGACAGTACCTCGGCAGAGTCTCCTTGCCCAGCCTCTGAGGGGGATTCACCCAGCACACCACGGCAAGGGACAGATGTCAGACCCCCCCAGCCCTTCGCTCCCAGCCGGCGGGCACAACAGCAGAAACTGGTGGGCTTTGCTCCTCTGAGCACAGGTGATTGACTGATAAAATGCATTAGCAGCATCGCTCTGCCGCTCCAGAAAGAGTGATGGCATTCAGACAGCCTGCCAGGGGAAATGCTCCGCGTCCCAGCCCCTCCCGTGCACGGGAGACAAGCGCAAGTCAAAAATAAGCGTAGCTTATACCGTTCCAAATCACTGCTGGGCAGTTCGTGATTGCCCCCAGATTCATTCGGGAGGTTTGCTCGGCCTCGGCACGCAGTCTGGGGCCGGCACCAGGGCAGGCTGCAGAGCCAGGGTCCGTGGTGGGGTCCGGCAGAAGCCGCCTGTACGCTGCCCGAGGGAGGAAAGCAAACGTATTAATCACCCACGTGTGCGCAGCTTGAGCCTGCACGGCATTTCTGGGAATATTATAATTCCAGCACATCCACGAAAATGCCAGACAGTGTTTTCCTTTTACTTAAAGCTTATTCACAAACAGAGCATATAAAATATTTTGTTCTTACAAAACAGGCGACAGAAGCTTCAACCAAATTATTAAAAAAAAAGATTTAAGTTGTACTTCCAATTAACTCCGACGAGACAAGACTCAGATCAACAGAGTCAGTGTGTGCTCACAGGAAACGCGATCCGGACGGAAACAAAACAGCACGATGGGGATAAACGACCATTTTTAGGGGTTACGGGGCCAGTGCCCTAAAGGCCAACGGGTGTGCTCTGTGCTGCAAGTACGGCTGCAGGCGCAGGCTGAGAGGTGTCTGCAAACCCCCCGGGAAGGGAGCTCACTGCTGATTTCAGGACAGGCTGGCACAGGAGAGGTGTTTACAGGAGATGGCTTGTCAAACAGAGAGAGACAGATGTGGCACATGAAAATTTATGAAAACGCAAAGTGGTGGCGGCGGGGAGAGAGCGAGCAGCTGGAAGTCAGCCCTGCAGAAGCATGTCCCAGCCCTGCCATGGCGCTTGTGGATGCAAAGCAGGGAGCTGGTCCTGCCCTCCAGCTGCCCCAGGTCCTCTCCCACCCAGCATCCACCTGGGCCGCTGCAGCGCTGTACACGCGATTCTTCCCTCTCCAGATGTCCCTGGTTTTAGTGCTGTGTTATTGGCAGGTGCCTCTGGCTCCCTAAATGTTGTCAGGCTTCCCGCATCAGAGATGCCACCAGTGCAGAGTGGCTCAGCACAGCCCAAGGGGTTATGGCATGGGAGAGCTTCCAAGCCACAAAGGACAGTGCCCAGGGCTTGACTTGCATCTCCAGCTGGTGGCAGTCGGGTACCCAGCTGCTGCTGTGGCTTTGAAATCTGCCCTGTGCGAACACCAAGAGCTTTTGGAGTAGGAAATAATTTGATAATAAAGTTTAGGAGGAAAAGGGCAAAATCTCCTGTTTCGGGGCCGATGCCAATGCTTCATCATATGAGACCAGGAGGAAGCTTTCACAGGGGGAAAGGGGCAGGTTACTGAATCACTGCTCATTGCATATCATTTTCTGCTCTCCCTGCAGGTCTACTGCAGAAAACACACTAGCCAAGCAGCGTGCACCTTCAACTTTTGCCAGGAGCTCCCCATACGAGCTAAGCAAACAAAAACATTTGTAGGTTGATAGGTTTTACTGATACCCTAGAACAGACTGGCTGCAAGCAATGGCTGAGACCCTGCAGGAAGGAGTTGCGGTCAGCAGCAATTCTGGTGCTTCACGGCAAGATGGAAGCGCAGAGCAGCTGCTGCTGCTCTCCTAAGGGTTGGGGGTGGCCAGAGAGCCCCCAGAGATCCCTCAGGTACAGCCCAGGTGACAGGACCACAGGTAGCACCAAAAGGAGGGTCCCCACAGCAAAGCCCTGGGTGCTCAGCGCTGCCTTCCCTGCAGCACCAAACAGGAGAAGGAACAGCAGTGACCTGCTCCCACCTCCGCTCGCCGCGGGACAGGCTCCCACCCCACCGTAACCACTCGCGCTCTACCCCAGGAAAATACCAAACAGCCGAACGACTGCTGGCCTGGCAGCTTTCTGCGCCGTGCCTCGTGTAAAGGGCTTTCTCTTCCGCATACCTAATCCTCACTATCCAGGTATTAAAAACAGAGTAATTCCCTTGTTAATACTCACTTTCAACAGAAATTACGTCTTTCTCTAAAAGCTTAAATTATAGGCTTGCTGCCTCTGAGTGTTACAGAAGAGCCAGAATTAAATCCCCCGCTTTCAGACTAGAACCAGGACCTACTGCAGCAAACAGGTTGCTCGGTGCAACAGGGCAATTTGCAGAGAGCTGCCACCAGGTTCATGGTGTCAGCCAGAAAGGCTCTCATAAGCAAAGATCATCCACAAAGCAGGGCAGCCATGACTAAATGCTGTTTTCTGCATCACTGGGAACCACAAAGCAAGAGGGTAGGATCGCACACATGCTCACACAAAACCACCCTAGTTCCTTAGCCGAGCACAGGTCAAGGGAAGATGAGAGACACAGGGCTTGAGTTGGTTTAAGTTAAAAAAAACCAACAAAACACTGCAGAACTGATTCAGCTCTGAATACATCACTGCAAACATTATGATTTTGATTTTAAAGTAGTCGGAGGCACAAAAACTGGTTTGTAAACATAATTTATGAGGACCAATGCAGTCCTTGCTGTTGCCTTTTTGCTATGAAGACGCCTTACTCGGGGACATTTATTATCCTCTCCCCACTCTGCCATTAAGGTCTGAGTTGAAGAAGAACAAACACAAGACAATTAAGCTTTTTACAGAAGAAAAACCAGATCAAACATAATTTTCTCCGTCTTGAAAAGAACTGGAAATGTCTAGACAGAAGACAGCTAGAATTGGTTTTGAATGTATTAATTTCATTAAGAAGCTGAACCCCTGAATTACAGGGAAGAGACTGATGTCTGCTTCTCCTCTGAAAACTTTCCACAGCATTACCTTACCCTCCCCGTGACTCTGACATCCTTTATCCCGCCTGCGATATTTATATCTGCTCGCAGGGGACTGTAATCTGGGTCACCAACAGCCTGGACAGCCACCGACAGCCCTCAGCAAGAGCTGCTGGAAAAGCAAGCAGCACTGCGGAGTCCCAGCTCCGTGCATCTGGAAAACTGGGTCTTACTCGGGGTAAAAAAAATAATTAAAAAAAAAAAAAATAGAGCAATGGGAAAGTTTTTCATCTGTCTGGGAACTCACAGTGCAGGTGGAGCTTCCCCAATGTCACAGGGGTTTGGGATGTTCTCTCCTCCCACCACGAGCACACGGGGGTCACAGAGGCTTCCTCTACTTAAGGAGAACACGTACAACCTCAACAAGCGAGTTTGCGTAAGTCATCCACCCCGGGGGCATCTGAGCCTCAAGTACTAATAAGGTTATTGCAGGCTGCAAGAACGTACTTCTGTCATTTAGGCTGGCGATGTGACAGCGGAAAGGCAAGGAAGTCACAGCAAAAGGCCCACTTAAGCACCATCAAAGAGCTTCTCATCCAGACACTGAGCTGGAGGAACAGAATTTTCCCACCTCAGCAATCCTACGGGATTTCATGAGAAAACAAGCACGAGCAAGAGGAGGCAGCCCACTTGGACAGCCAGAACAAAACTGGCAGTGCAGAAGTCCCACCATGAACCAAAACCCCCTTCCCCGGTAGAAGGTCTCTCAAAAACAGTTTAGTCAGACCCAAAAATACCAGTTCATAACAGCAATATTTCCCATTGGCAAGTCCACCCCCAAGAAACTCCTTTTCATTCCCACCCAGCCTGGGAGAAGGACCTTACCTGACATGCATTGTACAGAAGCTGATGCTCAAATTTCTTGATCCCCAAAATGTTCTGGAACATCTCGTAGAGCTGCTCCTTGCTGAGGATGAGCTCTGAGGCAGCGCTCGCCGTCATCCTGGCCTGCTGCTTGCGGGGATCCTCCTCCCCACGGTAAATAGCATCAAACTTTGCCATCCAAGAGCTCAGGACCGTCTCCTTGCTGAGACCATCAATTTCTGGCAGGCTGCGCACTCTCTTCTCAATGTGCTTCTTGAAGACCTCCCGGGAGTCATTTGCTGAGCACCCTCCGCTCTGCACCATCCTAGCAACGCGGTCGCTTTTCAGAAACACCTGCAAAAAAGAGGTGACTTCAGATGGTGTCAGTTTAAAAAAAAAACAACCAAAAAACCAAAAAACCATTAAGTATCACCAAACGCGGTTTCGCTGCTGGGAAGCCCGCTAACCGGCTGTCAGCATACTTTCCAACTCCTCACTCAACAACCGCATGTTGCCAGATGGACAGAGGTTTCAGCTGCACTTTGGGAAGTGTAATGAAATCAGGCGAAGTTTCTGCTTTGTGTCTGCTAAAATGGAACATTTTGATGCAATTAGGACTTCATGCGATGTTGTGGTTGCACCTCACCAGATACATAAATGCCCTTTGGGAAAGCAGGATTACATTTTGCTCCATCAAATGTTTTAATAAGGAAGTTATTGCACAACTATATTCACCTAGCCAAGTTCTGCCTTGTTAGAGGGAGCCCAGTCATCTACCCACATCAGTGGCACTGCATTGCATTTATCCTGGTAGCCGGGCACCTGGGAAGCCTCTGACCAGTGCAAGGACCAGGCTTACATTAAGCTGCTACAGTGGAGGAGATCTTTGCAGACTGCCTTGCTGTCACAAGATGACAGGAATGGCACTGTGTTCATTAAATTAATGTTACCTTCACTTAAATAACGTGTGTGTCCCCACTTCTCTCATACCCTGGCCTTTCCAACCTCGGCAACCAGTACTGGAAAAGCACTGTTAAAATGCCCTGGGAAAGGACAAGGACCAATGGCCTGATCCTCACAAACTGATGGGTAAACACCCAGACAACCCAGATCATTAATAGGTGGCATGGCCACAGGTGGACGAAGCCAAGCCCCTTCCTGCTCCAGCTCTGCTGAAGTAGCACAGGACGGCTCAGCATGGCTTGAGGCTGCCTTGGGTGGCTTTGCAGAGAGAGTAGCCTGCAAGGTGCAGGCACTGACAGCAGGAGGGAGGGAGAGGCGTTGGATGAAGATGCTTTTCGCACTGCAAGAGCAGCAGAAGGGTCAAAACACAACAGACCGCTGCAGACCAGGAGATGCCATGGGAGCAACACGGAGCTGAAGGGTGAGAGAGGGACAGGGGGATATTGTGTTGGCTCTCCTCTCCCAAGCCCTTAACACAGGAGAGCAATCGATGCCCAGCAAGAACTGCTGTTTTAATAACGACGCTGAGAACGGATGAACGCAGCAGGCTGGGAAGCAGCTGTGCCAGCACAGGGGTGTATCTGTCAGATCTCAATAATTCAAGAGCTTGAGGATGACCTAAGGACACTCTAAATATTTTTTATACCACTCGGCAACACAGCACTCCATGTTCCCAGATGCTTGATGGCACAGGCATCTGTCAGCAGTGGTAGTGGGTTTTGCTCCAGGACCACCCCAAAAATTCTGCTGAGGAAGAGCTGGGCTGTTCCCTTCCAACATCGCTGTGCTGGGGAGCGCTCCCTGCAGACAAGATGGGCAGGATGCCACCAGCAGCCTCTTCAGTCCACGCTGAAATGATACCAGAATGCGCTTCATTTCCCTGCGGAGCTTAAATGTGAGTGATAACACGCCAGGTGTGTGCAGGTGCTTTTAAGTAATAGGTGAGAGCTACCAAAATCCAAGCTGCTGGCGCACCCGAGGAAGTCCCCGGCACACTGACTGCTGGAAACGGTGGAAGGTCACGGCGAAGGGCCCAGCTGTGACATCCTCAGCTCCCACGTCCCCTCTCTAATCACTTGCTCCAGGCGCCTTTGGCCTGACCCTGTGCGATGATGCTGATGACTTCCCATACTCACCAGCACCAGCAGCTGTTGCCACCCCTGGTCCTCACCCCCGTTGGAGGGGTGACGGCACTGCGAGCAGAGGGACCTGACTCCTGGTCTCCCCTCAGCCCTGACTTCTCCTCCCCGGGTGCGGCAGAAGAGGAAAGGAACAGGTGGCAGAGACAGCGTGGGGGAGCGCCAGTCAGACACAAAGCAGCAGCAAAAGACCATGAAATAGGAAGATAAAAAAAGATAAAAGAGGTGTTTTGTCCTGCAGAGCCAGCTGCTTTCTTTAGCAAATACCAGGTGAATCGCCTGGCTGTAAGAGTGCCTCGTAGGACTGCCAGGAGTCATGAACTGCTGGAGCAAAATCCTAGCATGGGTCCATATGCTGGCACATGCAGAGGAGAACTGGCCTCCATCAGCTGGGTCAGGCATCTCATGCCACGTCCACAGACGAGCCCCACAGACGAGCCCCCCACGTCACGCGTGGCCCCGTATCTTTCTGCCCACAGCAGAGTGGAAATGGGTCTCACAAGCATTTCCACAACACCCACCGAAGGGACTGCTGCATAAAGTGCTGATTGACAGATGAAGCTTTACCCGTTAGAAGTAAAAGGACACAACAAAAGCTCTCCCGGAGTGTCTGTTCGAGCGCGCAGGGCCTGGCTCGCACACACAGGTCCGCAGCATTCCTGCAACCACAGCGGTGCTTTGCAGACCCCTGCAGAGCCTGCTCAGATCACTCCATCTTTGAATTTGATAGCAGCCTGTGAACTGGCCAAAGACGGCTACTCCTTGACAGCAGACTTCACAGCAGAATGTGGCCATGCAAACACATTCAGGGCAAGAACAAATGCATTCCTGACCTTCAATGTCACCGCTACCTCTTTCTTTCTCCAGCAAAAAATCAAAAATCACCCCCCACACACCGAACCTATTCTGTACTGTTCGTAAGCAGACGCCTTAGAAACACCAGCCACGTCCTGCACAGAGATGGCCAGTTTCAACTGAGCAAAACACCAAGTTTTAGTATTTTCCAGGCCATCATGCAGCTTTATAAGTTGGCACCTAAATGCCGATTTCTAGATAGCATCCTTCCAAGGGACAGTTAATTGCACAAAACTGAGATCTGCAGGAGCTGAGACAAGCAGGATCTGCTGTGATTGCACCATGGCTCAACCAAGGGTGGGCACCTCTCCGCAGGGAAGGGAGGAAGGAGACCACCATCAGCAGGGAAGGCTGCTCGGGCACTGAGAGGGGGCAGAGGCTTCCCGCAGCGAGGCTTCGCCTTGTGCCGCTGCAGAGGGTGCTGAGGAAGATGCACGCAGCCATGCTACAGCCACACAGCAGCTGAAAGCACACGGCCGTAAAGCAAAGGAGACCAATGGTTAAAAAGAAGAAAACGAAAGTTGTGCTAAAGGACACAGAGTGATGTGTTACGCTTTTTGTGACCTGTTTTAAGTGGGACAGAGCCAGTGGAGTGACCAGTTGAACTGATGACATAGGGTTTTCAGACATCTAGTGCTGATCAACTGTTCCTTGTAAGTTTGATGACTTGAGGTATTTACACAGCATGGGACTCCTGCAGCTGGTCAAAACGCACTTTCAGCCAGACCCACCAGTGAAACAGGAATGTATTTTGCCTGTTTTTAAGCAGTTTCCTTTTCCTGCCCAATAGTTTTATCTGAACAGATTACGCTGCTCTTACATCCTAAAATGCATCTCATGCCATCTTGAAAACTTTCTGAGAGCATCTGTTCGGTGAAGCTGTGATAAACTGATGATCCCTTGGCAATTTCTTTTGTGATAAGAGATGTAAATTACTCTCTGCTTCCTTCCTGTACAGAGAATGATGGAGTAGTAACTTCTAGGCCAGTTTAATAGAGTTAATCCAGAGATAATTTGTGCTTTCCTTACACAGAAGCAGCTGCTGCCATTTTTTATAGAGTTAAAATTCTCTTCGGTTTTAGTATCTGATTTTGATCCCCTCATAGATTCCACTTCCAGAGAAATATTTTATGTAGGCAATTCAAAATCTTCACCTTTTATGACAGAATAGCTCTAGGGAGAAAGAGAAATGGTTTGCAGAAAGGCTAGCAAAAAAATAAGCGACACTCCTAACACAAATCACAAGCACTGATTTCCTTCCAAAACAGAAGCTCTTTCCTTCTGAGAAAAGACATGAAAGGCAGCATTAAGGGCTGCATACAAAGAGGTGCAAGAAGACAGACATGCATAATTATTCTTTTGCACAATTATGAATGATGCTTCGTGTTCTTTGGTATCATCTAGTTTTGTAGATGTACATCCTACCCCCCCCCGCCTTCGCTTTACAGCACTTGTCATACCAAAGGGAAAACACAAGACTCTTGCTGAAAATCCCAAAGACAATTAGACACAAACCAAAAGCTTCAGCAAGAACTGAATGTGCTGCCCAGTTTTCTCTCGGTATTTTTCATAGGGAGCATGTGACATCTATTTCGTATTGTGCAATCTTCCCTGTTTCAGAGCACACTGTTTAAAAGTATTGGGAAGGTATTTTTCAGCTTAAAAGAAGGGCTGTCTTCCCCATAATCAAGCTACAGGACACACCACCATGTAGGCATTGCCATGGTTGCCATATGGCTGCATGTTCAAACAAACCTTGTGATGTACCAGACATCAGATGGAAGAAGCCTTGCACTTGCCTTTGTTTTGTGCTGTTTGATAAAGGACAATCCATTAGTTCAGAATTCGACCCTGTCTGAGAATAGGGGCGAGAACAGGGATTCATATGAATGTTGTATTGTCTCTTCTTACCTCGTAGTAGCTCTGGACAGCGTTTATAAATGCTTCATCTGCCACAATCTGGGTTTCTCCATTGAGAAAGGCCTGGAAACGGTCTTTGATTGTCTGAAGCTGTTGCTTACTTATCTGCAAAACATGCCAAAAGGAGAAAATTAGTCAAGAAAGGTTTATGTCTGAGGGAAAAAAAACACTAATTCTTCTGCAGTATTTTACTGGGGTGCTTATGATGTGCAGTTCTGCTCTCCCTTGGGGACAGCAGCAGTAGATGAGGAATCAGCCACGCATGGGTACACACAACACACATGCGCTTTTCACCCTGGCAAGTTCATTTAAGCATCATGAGCACCTAAAACCACCCTGCATATCTTTTCTGAACAACTCTGCTGCCACAAAACGCACACAAGACTTTAACCGCTTCAGGTACGCCTAAGTCAAAAGCCAGCTGCTGTGTGCACGCCTGGAAGAGGCTGTTTCAGGGCAGTCTCTTCCCCATCCAGCTTCTCCTCCCCTTCAGAGGACGAGCCTTCACCACCGAACGCGAAGCCTTGCGAGCCGGCTGTTGAAGACAGCACTCACCAGCACTCCAGGGCCTTGGCCTTTCCTCTCCTGGATTTTTTTTTTTTTTTCCCCCTCATTTCTTTTAGCTTGTCACATATAAAACAGCAGTCAGGACCAGTGCTGAAATAATTTAATGTGGTTTAATGCCGAAGAAATCATATGAGGGCAATCCTGTTCTCCTTATCCAAGCAAGAACTTTTTCTGCTGTCTCTTTGCTGCTTGAAACAGTTTCTGCCCAGCATACAGCTGGTATAACTTACTAGACAGTCCTAATTTTGGCATGGAAAGTTTACAAGGGCTTGTTCCAGCCTTGTAAGATAACATGACATTATTTTGCCAATTTATCTGTCAGTTTAAAAACAGATACAACTAAAAATCCCCACCTCTTCAGCTTGTAGTACAGTCAAAGTCACAGCAGAGACACAAGTCCTGTATCAGCAATGCCAGTACAATAACACTCGTGCTGAAGCACTGCAGGCATTAAACTGTAGTTATGTCTGGTTTACCACGTGGCTACTTCAGGTTTGAGGATAAGAATTAATTTAGACAACAGAGAAGGAAGCAAACAAGATAGACACATGACAACTCCAGACTTAGAGGGAAAAAAGACCAGCAAGAATTAGGACAACTATCTACTAATCACCAGAAGGTCTAGAGAAGAGGGGGTTTTTCTCACTTGTATGCCAGCAGAAGAAATCAGCCCATTAGAATGGAAGAGAAAAATAAAATTAATGGCTCAAAGAGTCTAAATGGCTTTGAACAAAGTATCAAAAACTACAGAGATCCCAACAACTAGAGCATAATGAATCCTGGTAAACACAGCTAGTGACAAAAAGCAAGAGAGGGACCACTTGGAAAATGCATCGATAAGTATCACCAGATGTAGATGATGCGCCATGCGGGGTGTTTAGGGACTGCAGTAACGAACATCATGAATACTGGTAATTAATTCTGCAACACCACGCTGAGGAGGGTTAGTGAGCAATGGCAATTTGATGTGATAATCTGGGATTAGTTTACCCTGGTGCTTATGGAGAGGTCTTCAAAGTGACATAAAGCAAGAGTCAATATGCTCTGCTTCAGAAAACATGGAGCAGCCTTTGCCATCCCCGTGGTTGCTGAGAAGACGGGTCACTCCCAGCCCCAAACCAGCAGCCCACACTTCACAGGGTCTGACATATGCAACAAGGCTCAGCACCACAGGACTGGAGCAAGGACTGTCCTTCTAACCTTGCCCACCTCAACCTCCATCACCATCCGCAATGAGCCCTGTGGAAAAGCACTGCTGAAAGCCCCTGGCTTTAAGGCTGGTAGGATCTAATTTTTGGCTCTAAGAGTCCATCTGCCATGTCAGGCACCTAAAACCCTTTGCGGTGTTTGCCAGTAGCACCCTAGACATCATGAGCCCTAGGGCAATATGCACAGCATCAGATGTAAAGCTGGCTCCAAACCTATCTGAGCTGATGGAAGCTCGTGATGGAATTGAAAAGAAAACTGGGTCAGCGATAAGAGGAGCCAGAGACAATGTAGTGATCGAGTGGGAGACACCTGTGGGAAGGCACTAGGTCTGTTTTTATGAAGCATTTAATTATCTGGAAGAAGAGAAAAGCAGGATGTTAATTAAGTGTATTGATGATTTTATATTAGCAACCATGGCGAACGTCAGGCAGAAACAACAGGGCAACAGAGGCCATAAGAAACCAAGAAAATAAACAGGAAAAACGCAGGTAACATTGAAATCAGGGTGTTGAGGCACAAGGAAAGATACTAACAACATGGATATTCTGAGCTAAAAGGCTTTTCATGTGGGATTTTAACAATGTACATGCCATTTTTATAATTTTTTTTCCAAGTTATTTCCCAGGACAAACTCCAGAAGACCTTGCTTGCTGATTCCTACAATGCCATCTAGCAGCAACAGTTTCTGCTCCTTCCTCAATATTGAATGGGCCACCTTCAAAACGAGTGATGCTTCTTGAAATTCCTAGAAACTCCAAATTCGCAGCTCGAACGCGAGCTCCTGGGTGCTATGGAAATGAATCATTGGATCTGTCTCTACTGGAGTACCAGTTGCCTCCTCCTCACCCCCAAGCTCTGTGCAAGTATTTTCCCCATCCCGGGAAGAGGACCTCCTCTCTGATCCCACCAGGCTGCAGCATGGCCCCGTCCCTGGCCAACAGGACCCTCGGTCTTCCATCCCCTCCGGAGCGTGAAACGGCACCGGTGTGCTGCTCTGTGTCTGTGCCACCGCTATGGACATTATCAAGAAAGCAGTCAATCTGAGCTGAAATTAAACTGCTTTCATATCAAATTTACCTTCTGCAGCACAGCAGCAGACGCCTGGTGCAGAAAGTCAGCTCCAGCCGGGAAGTGGAGGGTGGTCAGACCCGCGGGTCAGTGGAATGTGCCCAGCACACTCCACCTCCCGTTTGATGCCTGTTCCCCTCCCCGTCCGGTGCCAGGGGCATCGCCGCCGAACCCCAGCACTGCAGCAGCTCCGCGGCAGGGGCTGGGCTGGGGCAAGGGAGCAGCTCCAGCCCCAGCGTCACCCTCCAACACCCGTGAGAAGGGCCAAGCGATGCCACCAACCCAGCCACGGGCTTAAAGGAGCACATGCCCCAAACACTCACCTGGAAGCTTAAGTGCTTTAAAGGCAGGGGTGTTATTTTATCGCTCCCTACTAGAGGCACCAGTGACCAGCTAGAAATCCATATAAAGCAAGCTAACAGCTTCTGCAGATCCAGTAAGGCCAATAAGGGGCCAATACAAACCACTTCTCAGTTACCTTCCATAGTGTGCTTACAGATGTCGGAAAACAGCAGCACTGCTTGCCCTTTGAAGCACACCGGCGCAGCAGCACAGCCTTCGCACCAGCTACAGCAGGAGGTGACACCCAGCCCGGCTACAAGCCCAGCGGCGTGACGACGGTGGGGGCAGAGCCTTCCACCCTGATGCACATACAAACCCAGGTGCTGTCACACAGGAGGGAAGCAGGAGCACTGTGGTGGATGAAAGAGGTTTATTCAATTCCCCTCCCTTGCTCTTCCAACCCTCGCTGCTTTTCCCCACAGCTACTTTCACTGTGTGACAGTCGATAAAGAAACAACAGTCATTTCTGCACTCGACAGAGACTGCAGAACACCCTGCCTGCACACAGCGACTCTGGACTCAAACAAACTCCCCCAAAATAATACGGTGGTGTGTTTATGCAGCAGAGCGTTTCACAGCCTTTATCTATCTAAAGCATGTGAGTACTTAAGCTGCCATATATACACATGTATATTAAAAATGTAATTAACTGAGCCAGTGATGATGAACTCGGGGCACAGGTATCAGGCAGGGCACCCATGGAGCATTGGGCTGGCATCCCTAGTGGATTGCACAGCTTTTTATAGGAAGCTTGGCAGAGGCCTTCTCCATAATGGACTAATTTATGGGGAAGAGTTCACCAGTGACTAGATCTGGGCATCCAAATGCTTCCTAACTTTTTGGTCTACCTTTTCTTGGTGGTTTTTTTGTTTTGTTTTTTTTTGTTTGGTTTTTTTTTTTTGTTTTTTGTTTTTTTTTTTTTTAAAGAGAAACTGCACGCCCAGCGTAATTTAGTGACCCCAGAAATGGGGTGGAACAACCTCTGGCATATGCCATGTCCCCACCATGGTCACAAGCAAATCACGGAGGAAATTTCTTGAATTCACTTGATGCAGCTCTCAGCAAACAGCACACCAGCCTCCTCGGGACAAACACTCACCAGCAACTTTCTTGCTACATCTTATTTCTGCACATATTCCATCTGACTCGGAGCCAAACGCAATCCTGAACGCACGGAGCCACGGCACCTTCTCCAGAGCTTTTCCAGCCAGCGAACAGCTGGCACCATCTCTGCGCACCGTCTCCAGCCTCCGTTGCCTACGCCAGGGGAGCACAAGCACTGCAAAGAGGAGCTATTCGGCACAGAAAAGCTCCCTGAAAAAAAGTTGTACACGGCAACGTGCCTCACTAGTCCATCCCCTCTCCAAAATGCTTTGCCGTGTCTGAGCACACAGGAACAAACACGGCCGTACAGCTCACTGCTAAGGGTCTACGTTACACAACACAACATTAGCTGGATTTGGGTTTTGTACCCCATGCTGTATCACAGATGGGCTCACAGCGGCGTCTCGGCTTTATGTGCTTTGAAATTCGAAGAACTTGAACAACCTCTGCAGATTCTCACTCTTTTAAAGTGAACTTTCAAATCTGCATGTGTGAAGCAAACAAGATGACTTCCACTCACAGGACAGTTGTCTTTCCAAGCTTTGTTTGATGCACATCAACAGTATTAAATGTTCAAGAGCCGCAGATGACATGCCTTGAAAGCTAGGAGAAAGGAAAGTTCTGTAAGAATTTATAAGACTTGTGTAATGTTGCAGCGAGGGTGGTCCAGCACTGAGACAGGGGCCCAAAGAGGCTGTGGCACCTCCAGCCTTGCAAATTTTCACAACTGGATTGCATGAACTCTATCTGGTTTGGGGGGGGAGCCCTGCTTTGAGCAGGGAAATCGGGCCAGAGGCCTCCAGAAGTCCCTTGCAACCTACATTACACTACGGCAGTACCACATCCAGCAGAAGATTTGCAAGGAGAGGCCATCCTTGACTGTAGATTGCCAAATGTTCCAGGGCCAACGGCTGATGTGTCAGCAGCAGGCTACAGAATAACCCATCCGCAGCTGGATGTGTACTCAAACCACCTAATGAAGCCACATCCATCAACGCGACGGCTGCTGGAATAGCAGTCAGACTTAACTCTGAGGTTTTCATGGGAAAGGCACCCCCTTAAACACCTCTGACCGAGGGCCGGCTGTGTCGGTGCACTGATGTCTCACAGTGCCCTGGCACCCTGCACATCCCGCCGGGAGGGTCTGCCCCACAGCTGGGACACGAGGATGCCCCGTGGCACTGCACATTGGTCCCCGACGGCTCAGACCATCAGCGTCACCTGGATGGGTTCAGCCGGGGATGGCAGGCAATTCCCAGGGGAAGCACCGCTGCCTTTTGTCTGGAGAAGCCAGCTTACAGCACACGCGAGCAGCACAGGGCTCCTCCTCCTTAGGGCACCCGCTGTTCAGGTACCACTGCCAGCAGGAATACTTCACTGCTCACTGTGTTGTTGGCTCTGGGTTGGGTTTTGTAACATCTAATAAATTTTATATTACTCCTCAGCATCAGGTGATTTAGAAAAAAGCAAAAACAACCGAACGAGCATCCCTCATCATCCCCACTTCCACAGTCAGAAAACCAGCCACGACGTGACCAACGTGGAAGGGAGGGAAGAGGGTGGGGGGCCTCCGGGGAGAGGCCAGCGACCCCAGCAATGGGCTTGAGACTAGGAAAAAAACCCATGAGGTTATCTGGCACTGGGAAAATGCATCAGGTTGTCCCTGTGCCGGTGCTGTTTCCCTCCCCCAAAGGAGGGCGGACCGCACGGGGGGGACTCTCATCCCCAGCGTTTGAGTTTTTAATTGCAAACTCTCCTAGGCAGATGCGGCCGCTTTGCGAACGGCTGAACATCGCTGGCTTTCTACTGTTAACATAAGCGAGCAGTATTAACTGTCACTCTCAGGGAACTTCTCCCAGCTGCCTAACAGTGTATTTTCTGGTTGTTTCAGAAAAGTTTGCTATTTGTTACCGGAGAGAGCTCCTTGTGCTTTGGTTTCTGACAGCCACAATACATCTTTCCAGGGGTACAGAGCTGACACGTCCTTTTCCCTTACAGTCTGACCATACATGGATCACCGTGTATACACCCACTGATCTACAGGCTCTCTATACAATTCCTTCTTCACGGGCACTTGATTTGCTGCCTCCCCTCTCCAGCCATGATTTACAGGCCCTGGTGCATCCACACTGGCCATCCTCTCTCCAGCCACACTCATGCTTTGTGGATGGCAAAGAAGAAAAGTACTGTTCACATCCCCAACCACCGACCCTGGTGCCACCTTCTCCGCTCTCAGAAGAGGAGCCCAGTTGATGTGCTGCAGAGAAAACCACAACTGGGTTTACATGCATGGAGCCGCGAAGGGCACACAGAGCCCCTTCTGCCTGCAGCAGCTCATGCCCTGTCTGCTCAGCCCACCTGTGATGTTGGGGATGGGTCAGAGCGATGGGGACCCTCCAAGGAGCAGCACTCCTATGTACCCACCTGCCCCACGTTCAGAAGTCAGGCTGGGTTCAGGCACAAGCAACACAAACAGCCCCTGGGTCCCTACACACCAGCCCAGCACTGATTTGCAGCTGAGACTGAAGCAACCTCTCAACTCCAGCAGCCCGACAATACAAGAATAAGATTTTCTGACCTAACGGTAAATGTCTGCTTCAGCAATGTGACCGAAGAGGTGAGAAAACCCACCGGAGCTGCCTCCTCTGCAGCCCCCTCCTCTGCCCAGCCGCAGAGCTACCACCCAGCCAGCGCCCCACCACAGCATCAGCTCCGCTCCTTGCCAGGACCTCTCCCTGTCTCCGTTGTTACAAGCAAACTCCAGCAGCTTTGCAGCATGAGCAGGGAGTGCTAAATGGTTTTGGCACTTGCTGGAACATTTCTTCTTTAAAGAGGCTCAAGCGTTGCTGGATAAGTAATGGGAAGGTAAAACATCAATCCCTTTGGTTCGTCCAGCTGCGGGCACAGAGCCTCTAGATCAAGCAGAGCAGATCTTTCCCCTGCCCCAGACTACATCCTGCAGCACGTTTATCGGAAGAGACAAAGCACAGGCTCCGAGTCGCTCTCTTTGAAACACGTAGATGTTCTTTTTTGTCCTCCCAAACCCCGAGTGCATGTCTTTCCTATGATTCACTCTGCCAGCAAGGCACACTTCTTTGACGTACCTGCAAGACCTAAAACGTTATTCTGGCTGCTTCTGCTTTCTGAAACACACTGATGCACAACGCTAAAAGGGGAAAGCAAAGCCAAGATTTGGGACTGGGCCTTTGCCACGACAACCTTCTCCCTGGTGCTCTCCAAGCGACACCTTCCCTCTGCACCCTGCCACCACAGGGCAAGCCTAGGTGCAGACACATCAAAAGATAGCTTGCCACTGCCTGCTTCACCTGCCACCTCTGCTTGTGCCTAGCGTGTCCATCCAACGCTCACATCCCAACCCTGCATCTCCACCCTGCAGAGAGTCCCCTTTTCCATTAAGACCAACCACACTTATTGGAAAAGGCAGCTCTGGCAGCTTCAGGAACTTCTGTTCCTCTCTGCAAGTTTCCTTCTCCTGCCATGTCTCTCCTCCTGGCTGGGCTCTCCTCCGCAGCTGGTGTGCGAGCGAATAGCCCCAAGATGGAGCCACCTGACAAGCGCACAGAAAGCTTGGAACTTCTCCCAACTTTGATCTTATTTTACCTAAGCAAGCCATTAGCGGAGTGAGTTTGCAATAGATCCAACAGACTAAGCTAGCCCTGCTGGGTATTTTTCTGTGTATGATCAAACAGATACATGCCCCTATTTTTTTAATGATTAATAAAAATGACTTTGATCTCAGAAGAATAGAGAAGCCAGCACAAAATATAAGCAAGAAATAGCAATGATGAAACACTAGGCCAGTGACTGAGCACGGGCTGAGGGGCGATTGCTGCTCTAAGAAACATCCCTGCTGACTTCTGCTGTGACAGGAGCCTCGCCTGGTGAGCTCTGCTGGGTAAAACACATCATCGTCATCTGGCAGCTTTCAGCAGGAAGCCCAGCATCATCCTGCCTGGGGTAAAAGCGTAGCTGCTCTGCTAATAAAACAGAAAAAACAAACCCATAAAAACACTAGTAGAAATGCAGCTAGCAAATAAAACCAGGAGGCAAATAGGATGGAGGTTGTCTAGGATGGGCAGAGTGACACGCCAAGCCCCCAACACTGGGTTGTGCCTCTGGGTGCCCCAAAGGCAGGAGACAAATCCCTTCATTCCTTTCATCCCTTCATGGAGGTCCTCTCCAGGCCGGACTGTGCAGCTGGCTTCTCTCCTCCTCCTCCTCTCTCTGACCCAAACACCTTCTTTGCTCCCTCCCAGTCCCAGCATCCTCTGGTTAACCCCAAGTCTTGAGGGCTGCTATCACAACCACTTGCACAGCCTTCTCTGGAAAGAAGCCCCTGCTAGCAAGGGCCTTGGTCAGAGGTGCAGGTCAAGCCATGTTTGCTTTGACTGCCATAGCAGATCTCTACAATGCAACAGAAATGACTTGGCCTGCCTTTTTACTGCAACAGTGCAGCACATGTGGTAGGTGTAGTCCATTGCTAGTCTGAGACCTCCAAAAAAACTTAGCCCAGGATAAAGGAACAAGGGAAGATCTTCCCTCTCCTCTCGGGCCTTACAGGCAGTCTTGGGAAGGAACATTTTCACTCCTTCTCTTTTTACTTTGGATAGAAAACAACACATGGTCTGCTGAAGCTTGTGAGTGTTGACATGACACAGCTTCCGAGACATTACCTTGCATACTTTCATGCTCCAAGACCATGGTGTGCTGCACAGTGGAAAGGCATGATGAGCAGTTGGAGAACACCATAGATCATCTCCCATGAGTTACCCATGCTGTGTCCCTTGAAAATGTCAGGGGCAGGCTGGGCTATGAACTGACTGGAATTCAGAATATTCTAAGGACAACTTCCAGAACTTTGATGTTTTACAGTCTTACTGGCAAGGAAAGTAAAAAAGTCAATTTGGGGTATGGATGCTGTACCTCTATTGACCAGTGGCCGCAAAGCCCTAAGCCTCCTGCTCTATCACCAAGACAGGCATGTAAAGTCTTTCAGTTCAGTCATCTGCAATAGATAGCTGATACTCTCTTTAATTTATTTAATAACAAAAAAGTTTTGTGCAAAATCTCCTACAAGCACTACAAAGGTACATTCACAAATGATGCCAGGTGCCCAAAAGAAAGAATCGTATAAAAGGGAATGGTTTTACTCAGCTGCTCCATGTGGCCAGAGCCCCCTTCACCAGGGAGACCCTGCCAGCCCCTCCTGAGGAGTAACTACCAGTGGACAACCTCTTTCCACCACCCTGGTCAGCATTCTTTAGCCAGTACAGTACTCTGAAGATCAGTAACTCCTATTGCTGCCGATACTACACAAGCATCTCAGTTCTTGGACTACTTTAGAGCATAGGCAAGGCTTGGTATATCCAACTGATATATGGACTATATGCACTGAAGACCATAAGTAGATCCCAGGCACAACCCAAGGACAGCTAAATATCCACAAACTGAGTCCAAAAAGCAGGTGCAGGATGGGGTGGGAACACAAACTGGTCTGTACTGGTGTGTCCCCCATAGAGCAGGGCAGTGTCCCAGGGCCGCGACAAGTCCTTGCTCTCCAGGAGCCCAGTTGTCTGCTTCTTTTATGCCTCATCTCCCATTTGTTAAAAAAGAATCACAGCACTTCTCTCCAGAAGCGGCTACACACACGAAAAGACTGAGAGCCTCTCACAGACTAGGATGGCGGGCTACCCAAAAAAAACCAAGCCACTTTGAGAGACACTTTTAAATCACTATTTGAACTATTTTCATCTCTGTGTTCCCACTCCAGGCAGACCTTACATACTGCAGAAGCTAATCGTCCTTCCTGGTTAATGCATACAGTGGCTCATGCTGACTTCAAAACATTAAACAACCAGAGCTAAAGATCTCCTACTGACACTTCAGATCTCCAAACAAAAAACCCAATCTTGTCTCTCAAAAAAAAAAGTACATTCACCATCACTGGAGTTATTTTTGTACCATTTTCATCATTAAATTCTAACTCTTCTCCATGTCACAAGCTATTTTAAAAACAGTTCTTACCGAGCAGAAGCGACAGACAAACGAATGGAGACTCAAGGACTCCTGGTGTGTCCCAGCCTCTGCAAAAGTGTCATTTTCAGCCTGGCAAAGGTAGCAGGGGAGGGAATTTCTTCGATGGGACTGACCAAGATTGCAAGAAATGGAGAGAAGCTTCCAGCCAGACAAGGCTGCAATGCTGAGCCCTGCCGTGGGCACCCCGCACGTACCCACCGCCCCTCGCCCAGAGATGGGGGAACCACAACCCCCCAAAACAGGGACTGCTGGCTAAACCAGCTTGAAACTGGGCTGGTGGGCTGGAAGGCGAGGCACACACAGGTCTGAGCAATATTTCTGTTCTGAAGAAAGCACATTTTCAAAGTAGCCCATCAAGAAAGCTGACCTATTACACGCCAGGGCTCTGGCTAAGTACAGCATGTTGTGTTTGAAATTTTCCCTTATTCTGTGCATGTACTATGATTTCCAGGAAACAAAACAAAAAAATCTGGGTTGTTTTCTTTCTTTAAGAAAATCTGTTTCAGAGCCAAAGACATCTCTGATCCAGTAAAAGATAAGCTGTCTCCTTCAGACAGCACTTGAAAAAGGTTCAATCAATCAGTCAAGCCAGAACAGAACTTGCTTCTAGATGGAAAAACAAGAGAGAAAAGGTGTGAAACCGTAGTGCACCTCCTCCTCCTCCTCCTATTTCCTGCTAAAGTGAGTAATCTCAGATTTTACAAGGGCATGTTGTTTGGAACTGGAAGAAAAAGTTTGGTAAAAGGTAGTTTGTACCAAGGCAGCAAACTACCGCAAGAAAACAGAGCATTTCAACTTTCCATCTCCACTGCCACGCAGAGACATGGGAATGTGCCTTTCCATGCGGCTGGTATGTACCCAGAATGGCTGAGAATGAGTGTCTGCCCCGTCAAAGACATTAGGGAACATTATTTGCAATGACACTATTCCACTGGGGTGATTTATTATTATTTATTTTAAGGAAAGGCATGGTTAGAATTATCCAATTTCTTTCCACAGTCCTAGTCTTTGGACCCATTTTGTATCAGGAAGCTGAAAACAAAAGGGGCAAACCTTGCAAATTTTCTGAGACATCACAGAGGTGTGGGGAAAGCCCCATGGAGACATACCCCCTGAGGCTAGTTTACCTCAAGTAAGGGCTCAGATTTCCAGGCTCGGCGCACATTCACTCAGCAGTGACCTTTTCTCAGCTTTGGGCTGTAAATCTAAATGAAACATAGCCAGGGAAATCCCGTTCACTACAGTGCACACGCAGCGTGCATGGCGTGTGTGCTGGTCCCACACTGGCATCTGCAAAGAGGACAATTAGCTGCTTGCGTGAAATTAGGCATGGAGTTCGATAATGGTTTTTAAGATAAGAGAAAGGCCATTTGGTGGCTGATGGGCTCTGGAGTCTGCAGCAATAGGTCTAAGCTTTGCATCAGGGGAAGATCTGCCAGGGAACCAGTGGAAGGACAGGTACCTCCAGGGTGAGGTGTCTCAGCCATGCATGGCTTGGCACCAGGACCTTCCCCACAGCAAAACCCACCGGCAGAGTGGAATAAGCAATGCCATAACCAACATGTGCTTGGAACCATCCCTGGGGGCATATGGCAGAGGCAAAAGGGACATCCTAGCTGTCCGAGTGACCACCCCTCTGCCCTTGGTGCCTCTAGCTGCCATGCTGGTTGTCTCTTGCCTTTCACCTCCTGCCAAGTTTAATTAGAGCTAAATACCACCCGCAAAGCTGCTTGTGGTGACCCAGAACCAGCCATCCAGCCCCATGCAGCAGGGCCCAACTGCAAAACTACCTCATGCTGGCTCCCTGGCACAGAGAGCAAATGCAGCCAGGTCTGGTGTGGTCCAACCCACCTCACCGATGCCCATCTGCAACCCAGCCTGAAGACACAGACAGTGCTGGGACATTGGAAGTGAAAAAAAAAAAAACATAAATAAAGCCTTTTTTGTGCCTTTGATGGCCAGTAGTGCCTTTTTTGGACAAAGGTGAGAGATACTAGTTTGAAAAAAACAGCTTTTCTAACAAACCCGGAAAAAGCAAGCTTGGTACCACTATTACATATTAACTACCTAAAATCTGGCAATTTTCAGCACAACAGTTGTATATGGCCCTACACATGGATCTTTTCCAAAATCACACGACTACACATTAAAAACTCATTTAAAGCTCAGAAAGCTGTTTTAAGGATTCCTGTGCAGTGTAGTATATTGATGGCTGTCTCAAAAAGAGAGTGCCATATTTCTTCCTTGGGCTTGAGGCAGGATATTTTTAAGGGCTTTGAGGGATGAGCTCTGGGCATTCCTGCTGGGAGGGTCACTGCCCCCTGCTATCCCCTTCCCATCAGACAAGCTGTCTCTGCTCCTCACCTGCAGCAGGTTGGGAGCACTTGGACGAGAAGAATCACAAGCTGATGCTACAAGAGCAGTGACCTGCAGCAGACATGGATGGAACAGATGGAGCAAATACCCTCTTCAACACACCCCCAGAATATGTTGTCCAAGCCCAAAATCCAGATTTCTTATGTCCTCTTATGCCACCTCGTCACTGGCTGAAAAAGCCCAGGAGGAGGGAGGCGAGTGGGCTGGCCCAGAGGCAGCGGAGCACAGTCCTGAAGGGCAGGAGGGAAGAACTGCCTGTTACTACAGCTGGTAACGAGCTTGTCTGCACACTGAGAGCACAAGTTGAAACCCCCACAAAAAGCAACAAAGCTACTGCAGATTTGAAGCATATAATTTCAGAGGAGTGTCTGCGGGAGCAGAAAACACGTGGGCATACAGAAAGAGGAAAAGACAAAATCAAATTATTCTTTGTAAAAGGCAGCTGTGCTAGAACTTGCCTACAGCATTCTCCATCCTGGAGCTTCTCTTCTACTCCCAGAAGCCCTGAAACCGTTAAGAGTCAAAAAAACACAAAAAGTGAGAAAATAACCTCCCAAAATCAGCACAATGCACTGAATCACTACTCTCGTTCTCCTCCTCCCAGCAAGCGCGAGGAACAGGCTGTGTCCTGGAAGCAGGTCTGTGCCAGTGGCAGATCCTGGAGCTCGGTGTCAGCTGGACCACCGGACCCCATGTGCTCTGATCCCACAGAACAGATCCCACGCTGCGCTGTACGTGCACAAACAGTCCCAGCGACTCCAGCTCACCTCAGCCTACAGCATGGATTGCTTTGCCTTTTTTTTTTTTTAAACTCAAACATTCCTATTAGAAGCCTCAGCCTACGCTGAAGAATTAGAGATAACTGTTACCTGCAGAACTTGGAAGGCAAAACACTAATCTGAATTATTGCTTAAATAAAAGCTGCAGAACTGAGGATCTGGGAATCCAGCGTTATAGCTGAAAATGCCCCCAAACATCCTCTGCCCAGGCCCAGAGACCTACGGCAGCAGTGGCCCACGCAGGCGGATCGGGAGGAGGCATCCCTGATTGACAGCTGTCTCCAAGACGGATGCCTTCACAGCCCTCGGGGCAGCGGCAGCAAGCGTCCCAGCAGCCGGGCAAGGGGGTGGCCCGGGGGGAGATGGGGCGCGCAGGTGAAGGCAGGCGCTGCCAAAAAAACATGGCACTAGCTTCAAAACCCCATAACGAAGAGGGAACCAAGCTGAACGCTGACCAAGCAGGTTTCCTCTGGAAGCCAGGCCAGGCTGGGGCACCCACGAAGGGCAAGGGCCAGCGAAGCAGCATGGACAAGCCCGTGCCCCTGGGTGCGGCAGCGTTTCCACTGACACGGCTTTTCTCAGCGTTACTTTGCTGTTCAGCCCCTCCTCGTCTGCAGTTTCCAAGCTTCAGAGATCTACACACGATGGTTATTTGAGTGGGCAAGTACCCTGCCCACACTGACAGGAGAAGGACAAACTGGCGTGAAACTTTATTCCACCTCCAACTCACTCCCAGCCAGGCTTCAGCACTTGGCTTGATCCACGCAGCAGAGAAAGCTGCCAGGTTCCAGCCAAAATCCTGGCTATAGGCTTGGAAAGCTGGAGATTACGCACGCTGTAGCAAACAAAAAATCAGCAACAAATTTTTACCCCCACAGGAAATCTTGGAAAGAAAAGCCAGGGAAGCTGGAAATCATAGAATCATTGCGGTTGGAAAAGACCTCTAAGATCATCAAGACCAACCGTCAACCCAACACCACCACACCTGCTAAACCATGTCCCGAAGTGCCATATCCACACGTTTTTTTGAACACCTCCAGGGATGGTGACTCCACCACTTCCCTGGGGAGCCTGTTCCAATGCCTGACAACTCTTTCAGTAAAGAAATTTTTCCTAATATCTAATCTAAAACTCCCCTGACGCAGCTTCAGGCCATAATATAAAATAGAAGTCACCCGAGAACTTCAGCATCACTGCCCACTGGGAAGCAGAGGGGCAGCTCAGAAGATACTTTTCCCCTCACTGACTCCAAAGTCAAAGCTGTCATCAGGAGCATGCACCCCCTGCAAAGCTCCCCAAGTCCAAATGCAGAATTACCAGGCACAGGTCACTCTTTCTGGCTGATGTGTCTGTCTTTGCCATTTCACTTCTCTCTCCTGTGCTATCTCCTGGGGTACACCTAAGCTCCTCTTAGATTTAGGGAGCAAAAAGAATTTTTTATTTCCTTTAATCTTCTACACTGTGACCACTTCTTTTCAAACCATGGACTATTTTGTTGAGCTTTGTGATTAATTCCTTGGACAATTTTCACAAAAATGTGATTTAAGCAAGCAAAACGAATCCAAATGCACCCGGATAAAACAGAGAAGCAAAGAAAATGAAGATAGCATCAGAAAAAAACCACCCAAACACAGAAAGATAGATGCCTTTGCCACACTGCAGGCTAACAGCAGACAGGCACATGCAGCAAGTGCATGACAGAATGAAGACGCTCTTCTTGAGCAACCCAGAGCCTGGCCAACACGAGTCAGTAAGAGCAGGGCACCCACCAGCCTGTTTGGAAGACCAAGGAGACTTCTGAATCGGTCTGGTAGCTGAGCTCTCTGCTAAGCCTGTGCACAAATCTTCTTGCCTACAGGCTGACGTTTGGGTGGGCGACACAGGCTGTGTTCCCTGCTCGGGGGCTGCCGCTGTGCTGCTGGAGAGAGACCGACATTCCCTGCAGCTACGGAGGGCCACAGGGAAACCCTCTGAAGCACCGTGTCCAAGGCGGGACTTCAAAAGAAGTAAGGCTTTTCTTCCCCTATTCTTGGTGCCTGCAGAACCAGCATTAACCGCCACCACGCTCTCTGGCTTTATGGGCTCTTCCCAACAAAGAAAATAACAGAACATTAAGCTGGCACAGTATGTATGAAGCAACAGCAAGACCTCTTGCAGTAAAATCTCCACGTGACGCAGAAGGAATTGCCTCCATGACTCCATTCCTGCGAATCCTGCAGCATCACGCCGTCAGACAGCGGAGCACCGCGCCGGGGGTGCTGTGCTGCTGATGCCAGAGCGTGATTTCCATTAGCGTTAATAGGAATTACTGACAGCAGCGGCAGCCAAGGAGCCAAAAAGCCTCCAATCTCGATGATCGCCTTTGATACGTACAGAACCGCATTAAGTCCCTCCCAGCAGCTGTACCACGCAAATGATCGCAGCTGTGAGCATCAGAAAACAGCCAGGACTCAAGTTCAACGAGCTCCAAAGAAGGGCTGGATCCCAGCTGCAATGGGGAGTCAGGGACGGAGCCGTGTAAAAGAGCCAGTGTGGTGTCGGCAATGGCACAAGCCCATCCCTGGTCCAGCGTCCACGAGGCGGCCGGTCACAGTCCTTGGGAACAAGCTGGAAGGAATCAGGTGCCACCACAGCGTTTCTTGCAGTGACTCCAGGAACAGCTACTGCCAGCAACCACCAAGGTCCTTGGGATGGGGCAGCCGAGGCTGCATTTCCACCCCCAGTGGAAACGTAAGATCATTCACAAGAAAAGTGTAGGTATGGAAAAAACAAGGGCTTAGAGTCAGAAGATAATATAACAAGAAACATATGATGGTCCACCAGAAAACTACAGGTATGGAAGAACATTGGCTTAAAATCAGAAGGCTTTGTTTGGGGGTTTTTGGCTGTATCTAGCTTCACTGGCACAGCTCTGTCACAAGCAACCACAAAGCAGTATTATTGCTTCCTAGCTAAATGCACATAAACATCTTCCTGGGAGTAGCCTGTAAAGTCCTTGTTGTGCAACCTACTCACTCGGGTTTCTGCTCCTACAGCCACCCCTGTGGTTTTCAGACCCCCTGAAACTCAGGATCTCACAAACAGAGATTTTGACTGAAAAAGTTAATAAGCCTTGCTCAAATACAGCACCACATCAAGAGCCTGGGGTTCAGCTGTGCCCATCTCTGTTTCAGAGTGCTACTTGAGGGTTGTTTTTGCCTTGTAAATTCATTATACCAAGGGAGAGACAGTTGCTCTTATTTTCATTGTTTTTCAGCAGACAGCAATTAGACAATCATTGCACCCTTTACAGAAACAAATCCCATTTTAAATGTACTAATTTACATCTCCCATTATGGTCCAGCAGTTCAGACAGAAGGAAAAGTTCATCACTACAACCATCACTTCAAGTCGCTGAGGCTTTTGGATATGCAAAAGCCTAGAGAAAATTCATCCCCAAGACACAAATATGGATTTTTGTTCATTAGAGAAAACGCCAGACGCAAAGCACAGTCCTCAGAGCAGACAAACTAGATGTCAAGGTTACTTTCTTCAAAACAGTTTAATAAGCAGGTGCTGAGCCTGTGGTGGTCGTTTATCGAGCGTGCCACACGAGGCTGGTCGCTGGCGCGTCCTCAGCCCTCGCAATTTGCAGCAAGACCATCAGGTCTCACAGCAGATCCCCTGCCAGTCTGAAGCGTCTCCCCACCGCTGCCACCGCCCGTTTCTCATCAGCTCTCCGCAGACAGCAACAGATCATTTCATCCTGTTACTTACGCCACGGAAATTTAGACTCGAGGAAAAATAGGCGTAACAACTTTACATCGCTTAAGCAACCAACTTAGCTGACTACATCAAATTCTGCCTGAACTGCTGGCAAGAGCAACAGCCCTTTAATTAAACTAACTAGCCCTGAGCCAGAGAAAAACTTTTTTTCCTGCCGATTCATTTGATGGGAGGTGACAGTGCCAAGCTCACCTTCACAATCCAAAGCGCTACCAGGTGCTCCCCTACAGCTCTCTCAAACCCCTTCGGTCGCAAACGCCTCCGCAGCAGCCTGTGCTTCCCAGGGACCTGCCTTGCCCCATTCGCACCCAGAGCAGCTCCAGGGTTTATCTTTGCTGCCAATAACCACACTCCCATGACCTCCCTGTACTGGTTAGTGCAGACTGGACATAATGAAAAACCCCACCAGCCCGTGCCCCACAGTGCTCGTGTTGATTCCACAGGACAATCCATGAGAAGCAGGAGCACCCCCCTTCGCAGGGCGGTGTCAAGGACACAGGTCTGCGTCCCTTGGGCACAGACTGATGCCGAGCGCTGAGAGGGGAGCCCGAGCTCATGCCAATGGGTCTGGACGAGCTGGGTGCAGGGGAGGGAGAGGGCACCCCTGTCCCACCATACCCACGCTTGCCCATACCAGGTTTGCAACCACCTCAGAAAAGCCAGACTCTTCATGGGAGCAAACTGCTGTGGGGAAGAGACTCAGCTCTGTAGCACCCAGCGTGATGCTCCATCATGTGGCACTGTCCAAGCCCACACAACGCATTATCTTTTACTACACACTGAAATGAACTGCATTTTTTAATGCTTTTCTGTTTTCTTCTGGAAAGGAGCTAATTAGAGTGGAAAAGGATCTCTCTAACTCTCACATATATGACTCCTGTACTTCAGAGACTTTTAATTTGTGTTATGCGACTACCATGCACACACTGTACTTGGAATTATATAGCACGTAACCTAATCAAACAACACTAATAACGCCGGGTAGTTAAATCATGCTGTGATAAGCAAGGAAAATGATTTTGTGTAGGCATGGCAAAGACTCCCTTGCACCTCAGTCAAAGTGGCATCTACTACCAATTATCAAGTTGGCAAAACGCACCCGTTATTGAGGGCAATGGTTTAACTTAACACACAAAGTGCATGGCTGGGGGTGCATTAAGTCATTTGCACAGTGCTGTTCGGCCAGCAGTGGAGTGGGCTGCAGGCTGAGCACAACCAAAGGGAGGTGTGCGGTGTTGTAAAAAAACCCAAACCATCACAGAGAGATGAGTACAGTTGGGAAGAGGCAGAAGGAGCACCCCCAGTCCCCTGGAGCAGGGAAGGGGCACCCCGGCTGGCAGTGACCACCCGGGGAGCCCCCGAGAAGGGGAGCAGGAGCTAGGCAAGAATTGTGAGCACGGGGAAGGGCTGTGGGAACTGTAGAGCTCCCTCGGGGAATGAGAGGCTTTGAGAATAAGAGTCCTCAAAGTATGGAAAAATTGGCTGCAAAGAAGAGACGAATTCATTCCCCGTGTTCACAACAAGAAATTAAAGGTATGGGTTACAGCAAGGAAGCCAGGCTGGACACTGGGGACAAAGACCTGTCCCAGTAAGGATGCAGATGCATGGGAGGTGGTGGCCCAGGAGCCCATGTCCCTGCATCCCTGGTGGGACCGGCCGGACAAATGCCACCAGAAATGTCCTGGGCACACTGGATCCTGCTGCGATGGAGGTGGATGCTCAGACGGCCTCAGACCCTTCCAGCCCTATTTCTAGAAGATATCTACCCTTGACTCCAGCTACCCCACCGCACCTCGCACGGGGCACCCTGCAGCCCGACAGTGCTCCGCAGCGGCCCCCGCGAGAGGCGCAGGCTGTATTTATTCTGGTACACTGCAGTGGGAAGCTTTAATCTGTGTAATCGCCTCAGAGAAGATTTCATTCAGTGAGGGGAAAGCAATTACCATTTCATTTGCAACTGGTTGCCTTCCCAGGGTCTTCATCTATCAGAGCTGGAGGGTCCTGTCAGCCCCTGCACCTGCCTGGACTACTTTTTTGAGAGACAGGTTCATGCCTCTGACAAATGCATCTGCAGATACTCAAGGTTTTCAGCCCCTGTTCGAAGCCATTTTTCTCCTCGCAGCTGCTATTGCTTTTATCTGACAGCATACACCCTGCATGAAGAAAACAACTGGATATAATCCTAGATTAAAGGGATTGTAACGCAGAATTAAATACAAGCCATACCCTTGATAAGGACCCGCTGTCGTCATTCACCAAGCACAGACCTCGGCCGTTTGGGAGGTGGGCAGATGGTGGTGGCGTTTCTGATACTCTCTGCAGCTCCTGATTTTCCTAGTCAGGCATTTATGCGTCCCCACATAGGTGGGAGGGGAGGAAAAACCAATAAAAAAAAAAAAAAAGAAAAAAATCCTCCAATCCTTAGTGTTTCCATATGACATGGCACAAAAATTCCCACTGGGATTTCACTCTGAAAACTAGCAACTGAAATCCAGACAGCCCCAAGCTCTCAGCGGGACCCTGCACGTGCCAGCCCTGTTGAGGCTGCTGCACCTCGGTGCTAGGAGGGTCCGCAGGCCCACGATGACCACGCCGGGACCTGCATGCAGGTGACTGGGGCTTAAAGCAGACGAGCAAAAAGTCCCGAGGAAAGGATATTCATTGTCTACTGTGGCAAGGACCACAATAGCCAAGCAATGCAAAAGCCCACCAGGAAATCTTTATGACTTTATCTCACCTCAGGAAAGCCGCAATACACTTATATGCGCAGCTGCATATTAAAAAAAAAAAAAAAAAAAAGGGCACTTTAATCTTCTGCTCTTTCCAGCCTGGCAGCCAAAGCAGCTTGACTCGATAAAGAGACTTGAGAGCTGTGAAAACTACATATTAAAGGAGAAAATTTCCAACTGTCTTTCTCTTGTAAATTGTGGCAGCCAAAAAATCCAACCCTAAAATAAAGACGTGCCTGCAGGTAGCAATTTTACAATCAGCAACATAATGATTTATATCACTGCTGTCATCTTTGTTGGGGAAAAGGAAGCCAGGTATTGTGATCATTAGCTTTTTGATACAGATGATCTTTTTAAACGAGGAAAAACACATGCATTTTAATAAGGAACTGAAGGAAACCGCCCCAAAATACTAAAGGAAAAATCTGCAGCTCATGCCAAGATTTGCAAACACAGGAGATGAATATTAAGCCCATGGTATCGTTGGTGGCACCCTGAGCCGCTGCACATCCCCGAGTCCGTGCGTGGGAGCCTCACTCGCCTTCGAAGCACGTGATCCCGCACCCTCCCAAAACGCGTGTCCTCGTGGAAGCCGGCCCCACTCCCACCGAAGCCCGTGGGTGTTTTGCCGCGGGTTTCCAGGTGCTGGTCCCAAACAGCGAGGTGCTGCGATCCCGCCCGGGACAGGGCTGTGCCCCAGCATCCCACCAGCAGCGGCACACAGCAGCACCGGGTCCCACCGAGCAGCAGCGGCTCCAGGCTCTCGTCTTAAGCCAGACTGAGAGCTAAGACATTCCTCCCTCTTTTCCCTCTAAAAGTCCCAGGAGCAAAGCCTGGAGTTGCTAGTGCCTGATCTCTAAGCTGCTGCCCACGCCTTGGTAGATGCATGCAGAGCTGCAGGGGCATGAGGCAGGAAGCTACTGCTGCTGTCAAAGGATTAAAAATCAACTTGACCTTTAATGCTAAAATTTAAAGCAATGACCCATCTTCTCATGCTTCCGTTCCCTAGTGTAACCATAATCTGATTTGTGGCTAAGATCAGAAAACTGTTTTCAAAGACCGATTTACATGCAGTCTTCAAGAAGCCTGGTGATACGACAGAAAGGGCATCAGCAAAGGCTTTCTCAAGACCCCGACAGAGCTGGTTTGAAGCTGGGATGAATTTTCAGGTCACGGAACAGGACTTTCTGCAAGTGACATCAGCAGTACATCAAGCTCTGATGAATGTGAAAGAAAACCTCAAGAAGTCACTGAGGGCTCAGCTGGGATGGGAAGTCCTTGTGTAGAACTCCAAACCGAACAACTAATCTCTGGGCACAAAAACACCCAGCCCTCAACAAAGATGAAGAGGATAGAGACCAAGTCTAAAAAGCTAATTTCCTCCCCATCCTATATTTTCATGGGATAAAGGAGACGTTCAGCCCATACTGGAGTAAGTTTTGTTTAAAAATCCCACACAATCTGCAAAGAAAACTCCTCCTACAGAGAAGAAGCTGTGTCACCTCTCAGTTCATGGCTTGCGTTGGCAACCACATCATCTCCCCCTGCATACAGCAGTTTCAGACTTTCAATCAAGATTCCCCAGCCTGACAAGGACGCACCGAGGACGTCCAGCAGTCCAGCGTCGTGGCACGCCGGTGGGAGCAGCCAGCAGTCGTTTGGCACCATTCAACTTGCAGGTCAGCACTCCTGCCTGCCAGTGCTCAGTCGCAGAGTATTTCTGGCCCTGTGGGTCTGCAATACCTCCACAGCTGCTTGCCCTCCTGTGCTTGCCACTGAAAAGTGTTGACAGCAATGGAAGTTGGACTGTTTTCCGGAAGCAAGTCTAAGTTCTGCTCTGTGAATCCCCTGGGCACACAGAGGAATACCACCAAGCCCTGCCTCTGGCCCTCCTCCTCCACAGCCCGTCTCCTTTTGCTCCGGCAAGAGCAGACGAAGCCCTGGTCTCAGTGCCAAGACATGCACCTGCATCGAGCAAGACAGAGGCACATGCCAAGCAGGAGGTGCTACACAGCGAAGGGCTGAGACACCTCTCATCCTCCCTGCCTCACCGGGGAACGCGACTGTGCCAACCACCCTTCTGCCAGCAAACCCTCCCCATTGCCGTTAAAATCACACCAACTCCTCAGACACAGCCGCACCTCGTTGCTGAGGCTTCTGCAGGAAGCTGTGGGTACGCAAAGCAGTCGGGATTGGGTCTAGAGCATTCCAGTGCCAGGGCCTTTCCCACAACCAGGTACCAAGCCCTTCCCTGCTTCCCTGTTTCATCATGGGTACTCACCCGGGAGTTCATCCTGCTCTGTGCACTACTGCTAACGACAAAAGCTAACAGCAAGACCTCCAGCGAGCCAAAGAGAACCACAGCACAGCCCCAAAACGTTAGTCACTACAAATATACCGTGTATCCTGAAGCTGAACACACGCCTGGCACATTTTAATTGACCTTTCATTAATTATGAATGAATATGGGTTTATCTGATGTTTAACCACAGCAATAAAAATGCACCCAAAATTATAAATCCCCCTGCAAAGAACCATCACCAGTGGATGCCCACGTTGACCGCTGGAGCCAGAACAAGCAAGCGGATATACCTTTGAACGCTAAGGGCTGACATATTTCATGCATGAGAAGGGAGTTTTCCTTATGAGATGTCCTTACACGCTACTGTGTGCACTCTCACGAGACGCCCACCTACAACCTCTTCTTATTGACTTCTTTTGCACAACCTATTCATTAAACCAAATGCTGAAAAGCAAGAAGAAGGAACCCCACCTAGGAAGGGAATGGTGTAAGGAAGGATTGCCCAGGTTCACCAGGACAAACCACAATTATCGCTCTGATCTTGGGTTGAGATTGATTAGTTATATAAATACACCACTGGCAAGGTACCAGGGCAGGGAAACAGCTTTATTGGAAAGGAACAGACCCCAAAAGCAGAGCTCTCATGGCTCTCCAAAAGATAACCCTAAGTGCCCGTTGCAAATGGGAGATCATATTTTCCTGCTCTTGCTGGACAGAAGGGCAAATGATATCATTAAAGCCTACATCGCATCTCAAAGCCCTTGGAGGGAAGGGAAAGTGGTACTTCATATTTCTATAAAACAATTAGTATTGACAGAACAGACTATAATACAGCACTCAACCCAGAAGAGTAATTAACTATCACGCAGCTTGCTTACTGGATGCAGATGGGAAGCGAGGAGGCAGCAATTAGGGAGCAAAAAGGCAAGCCAGACACATGGATTTGCTATAACGAGGTATTGACCCGCGAGCCTTTCACGCAGGTGTCTGATGAGACGTCACCTACCCCGCATCGAGCACCCCCGCGCAGCTGCTGGCATCTCCCTGGGCACGGCAGGGGAAACAAAGGCCTCCCTTCCCCTCGCCTTGGTCTTTCTGTGCCTTAAATCAGAGGATGGCTACAAGCCAAGCGGAGCGCTCAGGCCACCGATAGCATCAGTGGTGGAAAAGTACCACCGATGCAGGACAGTGCCTGGGAAGTTATCGGCAAGATACCACATAGCATCAAACACTTTTCCACTGAAGCTCCAGGCAACTGGTTTCAGCACCCTTCTGATCTGCAAATCTCTGAATAATCCCAGGGACCAAAGCCCCAGGGACAGCTGGGGCTCCTTGCACACAGTTTCAGCCTTATGATGCTTGGCTTTAAACAGGTTTGGAGAGAAAAGATTTGCATCTCATTTTGAGGTCCAGCAAAAAAGGACATCAAGTGCCCAAACCTTCAGTGTTTATCCACCCCAAAACAGAGAGGTACTGTGAATCCATTTCTAAAAAGCTTAGGAAAACCCACCTAACATAGTTTTTTCAATATAAACTTCGTAATAGTCCTCTAAGCCTGCTGCTTGAAGGAGATTTTAATAAGATCGCTGGTGCTCTCTAAGAAAGGTGGGAGCCATGGGTGAGGAGCACGTCCCTCCACATCAGCATCACGGCACCAAGAACATCGGGTACAAGGCACCGCAGTCCAGTGCCTGGTCCAGGGATTCGGGTGGGTTCCCACTCAGCACCCACCACACCCTTGGGTAGCACCATCCCATCCCTGGGATGCACTGATCCCTCGCTCCGCCTTATTCCCAGCTGCTGGGGAAAGCGTCCTGGCACAGACCGTCTCTCTGCAGGCAGGTGACGCAGAAGCAAACGGCATTTCTCCTCCAACAAGAGCACTTTCCTCCCACCTCTCCTCGGCTTCCCTCTTCCCTTTCTCTCCCCTTTTGCCGCGGGAGGCTTCCAGCGAGGACTGGTGATGCTCCTCCGCAGGGCTGCTGCCAACACGTGGAAAACCAGCCCGTGTGACGCCAATGCATTCAAACCCACGCGTGTACTCCTGGCAAACAGCTGACGAGTTGGGCTGGAAACACGTCTGGGTATGAGAAACAAAACTCCTTCCCGCTGTGAAGTTTCAAAACAATTCAGCAGGCTTTTTCATACCGGGAAAGAGCCGGGGCTACGCACGCAGCGAGGAGCCAACGCACAGCTCCAGAGGTGGAAAGCTGTCTTCTCCAGCAATGCAAGCGACTGCCTCCTTCGTGACAGCCCTGGGATGAGGGGAGGAACTCGCCCAGAGAGGGTTTCACGAGGACACCGCGCTCTCCCGGGTGTGGGTGCCAAGGCACAGTAATGACAGCGGGCAGCAAAGAAGCCAAAAGCCATCAGGCATCCCCAGGCCAGAGCGAGCACCAGAATGTCTAAGTCATTCTCTCTGGCCAGCCCAAACTCTCACAGCACAGTTGATGGTTCTTTGAGAGACAGACCTGAATTTGGAGGCAACACTAGTTTCTGCATATCAACTCTCTGACCAAGCTGGGTAAGGAAAGTGAGACTGCTGCAGGGTGTGCTGCAAGCGGTTTAGGACAGAAGCCCTGCTGGGAGACGGCAGTTTAGCAGCCAGACTTTCCAGAAACCAAAGCTACAGAGACCTCAAGATCAAAGCCATGATTCCCACCAGCCAATGCCATACCCTGCCCAGCGCTGGAGAGCAGCAGGGTCTCCCCTGCCACCTTCTCCTGACAGCAAACCCGAGGAGAGCGCAGTTGGGAGAACATCAAGGATGCAACCAGAGCATTGAGGTTTTGGACACAGTGGGTTTAAGGCCGGCACCCTGACGAGCCTTCCATCACGCTCCCTGGACACATGGGACACAGCACTCACACCAGTTTGCTATCGCCATAGACGCTGTTTCACTCATTTGAGCTACAGCAACCGCTCCCAGGCTTTCTGGTGGCAGAGGCCAGCGCCCCGCACACCAACCAGGGAGGGGATAATGCACCTTCAAAATAATATTCCTCAGCAAATTAATCTCATCAGCTCTGGGGAATCCCAGCCAGGTTCTGAAGTCGCAGCAGCTGAGGACAGACAGTGCCACAGAGCTGCTGCCACTCAGACGACGGAGTCCTCGGAAAGCAGAGCACTTACTTTTGATTTCTTCTCTTCCCAAAACGCCATTGTCAATCCCAATACACTAGGCTAAGAAAGTCTTGTTTTCCCTGCAATATTCCATCAGCAGCCACCTTTGCATTCCTGCTCCGTGTAGCGTTTACACAGTAAACCAGATCTGGGCCCCAGTGAAAATGCTGCGATTTTTCGCCACTCACGAGCCACCACTTTACCTCACCTCAATGTCCCAGCTCGTATGCAAAAGTAGCGCCTGTTTTCACAACGCAATTAACTGCAGCAGCAGGTAACAGCCAACACACAACTCTTGCCAACACAAATGTGCTGGTTTCATCTTGGGACCTACTCCTCTGCTGCTAGAGCTCGATATTGCTCCACCAGCAGCCATGAGATGGGCAAAAAGAAATCACAGATGAGTGAAAACTGACAGCAACAAACCAGAACACCCTGGTCCTGCTGCAATAGTTGATAGATCATATTTAGGTACCAAATCAGCTCTAAAGGAGAGCTTAAAGGAAGCCAGCAGGATATGGAATAAAATTTGGCAGCTGCAATTCTGGTGCCAGAAAAGCAGCGGGGCAGGGACACGGCTGGACGGCGCTGAGGGCAGAGGCAGCTCTGAGGCACTCGGGTCATCCCATACTGCTTTACTACTACACCGAGCAAGCAGCTCTCCCCCACCTCTCTCCTTGTGCAGGTGATGTTAGGAAGGGAAGAAATCGGGAATCATTACTGTGCCACAACCCTGAAATACTTTCCCCGTGCCAGCAAGAAACTGCTCCCATCACAAAAAGTCTAATTTCAGCGTGTGTGTGCATGAATGCACAAGGTAGGAACTAAAAATAGAGGTACCCTATTTCCATGCATTGAGTCAGCAGGTACAGAAACAGCGTAAACAGTGATTCAGCAGCAGCCCGCGTGATGCAGAAGGTTGTCCCCTTGCCTCTGCCTCCCCGTTTCCACCCCTTCCCACCTCGGCTCGGACCCCAGCTCCCCAGAGCGATGCCCAGGTCTGCCTTACAAAAACAGCCCCTACCCTGCGGGGCTGGGGAGATCTGCCAGCCGCGGGCACTCGCCAGCTGCTCGGCTCCCTCGGGAAAGGGGTGACGTGGGGTGCCTGCGAATGCCCTTCAGGCAAGGTCCAGCTCCCAGCAACACGGACATTTATAGAGCTTCTCTGTCTACGGCAGTTCTTCTTGTGCAAAGTCTACACGCAACCATAATTAAGTGTTTTGCCATGAAAATAGCTGCACAATTCACATTTTTACTGATTTTTCATTGAGCTTAGGAGCCTTGTATCTACAAATCTTAGTCATCCGAGCTGGGTACAAAGAGAGGCACAATGCACAACCACAGCGTATGGTCGCCTTCTCTGGTGCAAAGTAGTGCTGTGACTCCATGAACACCCCTGATAAATCACACTAGACGACACCAAGGACATTTTTCAAGTCCTGTGAGATTTGCTACATAAACAGCTATGACCTCGTATGCATGGCTTCAACAGGGCCAAGCTGTTTTTCGCTGGTTCTCACGCCCAATTTTTTCAGTAATGTTTGCTGGGAAGCCAGAAGGAGAAGCACATATATGAAGAGGAGAAAGACTGGAAAGTAGACACATCATCTTTCATTTACCTTACATTTTGTAAAACTGTAACTTACCTCTTCAAGCAGAGGGCAAGAAGAGCCTTTAAGAGCCTTCCCACCACCTGAGCTCTTTCATCCACCCTTTCAAAGCCAGCAAAGGGAAGCAAAGCTCCCAAGCACCGACCTGCTCCGCACCAAGTGCCTGCGTGAGCAACTCCTCCCTCCAGCCCTCAAAGTCCTGGGCCCAACATGCTGCTTTCTGCTCTAGCAAGCTGTGCTCTCGGCTCCCGGCACCATCTCTCCCGAAGGTACCAGTGTCGTGGGAAAGCCCCCATCCCTGCTGTTTAGTGATGCTGATGCTCAAAAGCACCAAGGCTCAACCTAGACAAACCCTGCCAGATGGGGTGCCCAAACCAGCATGCACCCCCACACCACCAGCCTCAAAAACCTTCTGGGGTTTGTTGTTGTTGTTGTTTTTCTGGTCAAAATGCACGGAGCCAGCAGCATCAGCAGGCAGATGGGAACACTGGGAGCACAGGACGTCCTCTGCACCCACCCCACGGCCCCAGCCTGCGCACCCCGGGCACCAGCCACGGCACCCCCAGCAGCTGGGGCTCCCCAGGGCGATGCAGGCAGGGCGGAGGGGAGACCGTGCCCCACGCGTCCCCCAGACGGGATGCAGGGATGCGAACCCAGAAGCCCAGCCTGTGCCGGGCACGCTGCAGCCCGGCTCACGCACCACTCACCTGCTAATGCCCCATGCGAAAATGAATAAATAATAATTGAGCTATTAAAATCAGGGGAGCCATCATCACAGCTGCAAGTTTCAGCGTTGTTTTTGTATCATTTGAGGGATGATAGTCCTCTGAGTGAGCAAGTACTGCGTGTAGCCAGCAAGCCTTCCAACGCATGACAAAAACACCACTGAAGGGTTTTCCTTCACAACTTTGACTTACCCCCACGCCATTCCTAGCCAGCATAACTGACCAAGAACAATTTAAGCGTACAAGGACTTCAACTTAGCCTCAGAATAGATTAAAGTCCTTTCTACTCTCACCTTGACACACTCTGAAGCCTAGATGATTTGCATTTTGATGTCTAATTGAAATGAGGGTTGCTGCCTGACAGGCCTTAATCTTCTCAAAAACCTGGTTGTGCATCCCTCCCCAAAGTAAATATTTATCACAAGTTTCACCTTGAATGTAGGTCACAGCATTGCAAAGCAAGTAATCAGAGCTGTAAAAAAAAAAAAAGATTCTGTCTAGGTAAAATATAAATAAATTCAAAAGGCACATCTGTTCTGCTGAGCCACAGCGAGGAAAGTTTATTACCATTAGCATGAGGGTTATACAGCAAATGAAACAATTGGCTAAAGAAATAAAGAAAGAAAAACTTATAGTGTCATCTCTCATCATTAAATTTTCATGGCAAACACACTGCAATTTGCTTAGCCTGAATCTATACGCAATGTAAAGAGACCATCTGACATCACCGAGGCATAACACCGCAAGACAAATGGAGACGGTTTGCCACACTACTGAAGCAGCTGTGACTCCCTCCCAGACCTGCAGCAATCAAAGGAAAGGGCACAGAAACAGCAAGCCATCTGCTGCTTGCCGGCCACTGATTTCTGTGCGTTCAGCTGACAGGAAAGAATCAGGGGATCTTACTCTTCTCCTGCTCCTACGGGCTTAAATGGGGAGCAGCTGAGCTGTTCTGCCAGCCCAAATGCCCGTCTCTTGCTAGTCCCATTTTCAGCCATCACCACAGGACAAACATCTGGAGGCTGCGGTTTGCACCGAGAGTGCCCAAAGCAAGGGCAGCCGGAGCACACGTGTCTGCACCCGGAGAGCACCTGTCTGGGGCAGAGCCTCGCCTTGCAGGCTCCCAGCAAAGCAACACCAGGCTCCGCGCTCCAGGCTCCTTCCTTTCACACAGCAGCTGGGTTTTGAGAGCATTAAAAGCGAAAAGTGGAGCAACAAGGCTGACGATTTTCCTGTCTTGCTCCTGCAGTACAGAATCACAGAATGGTCGGGGTTGGAAGGGACCTCTGTGGGTCGTCATCTAGTCCAACCCCCCTGCCGAAGCAGGGTCACCTACAGCAGGCTGCACAGGACCTTGTCCAGGCGGGTCTTGAATATCTCCAGAGAAGGAGACTCCACAACCTCCCTGGGCAGCCTGTTCCAGTGCTCCATCACCCTCAGAGGGAAGAAGTTCTTCCTCATGTTCAGATGGAACTTCCTGTGCCTCAGTTTGTGCCCATTGCCCCTTGTCCTGTCGCTGGGCACCACTGAAAAGAGTCTGGCCCCATCCTCCTGACACCCACCCTTGAGATATTTATAAACATTTATTAGGTCCCCTCTCAGCCTTCCCTTCTTCAGGCTGAACAAGCCCAGCTCCCTCAGCCTCTCCTTGTAGGAGAGATGCTCCAGTCCCCTCATCATCCTCGTAGCCCTCCACTGGACAGTCTCCAGCAGCTCCTCATCTTACAGTGCGGTTCTCCCCGCTGCTCCCTCCTGAGGGATGGCAGCACCCGTGACGAGCTCAGGAGACGACAGAGGAGTGAGCTGCGGGCAAGCCATGGAGATCCCTGCGCACGGGAACGCCGGGCAGCCTGCTGCCCACCTTCCCAACGCAGAGAGGGTGAAAGGGTGCACAGCTACTGTGCGCAGAGCTGTTCAGAGCTATACGAAGCCCCACGTGTGTAAACCAAACATCGTCTCCTTTTATCACCAAGCGCGTACAACTTGTAAGCATGAATTATGCAAGGCTATTAACTATCTTATTGTGAGGGGGAGCAGCTGCAGAGGCGGCTCGGAGGACACAGCCAGCGGCAGCAGGGGCAATCCGTGGATGCTCCGCGTCTGCGTGCATCCGAGCTACGGAACGGCCGCTCTTACCGGCTCCAGCCCTCGTGCTCCTGGGGACCCTGCGCTAAGCAATTAACGGCATCTCATAAGCTCTCACCATTTTCCAGCGCTCTATGGAGGAAAGAGAAATATTTTCATCACCTTTTTATTGATGGCAGCTTGAGAAAGATCTGGAGAATCATGCAAGCTCATGAAGGAGCGAGCAGGGAGCTGAACGGGTAACATGGCCCAAACCCAAGCCCCCAGCCAGTGCCCATACCGCCAGGTCAGCCGGGCTGACACCACGCCTGGCAGATGTGCGAAGGTTGCGGGGGGCAGGCTCTGGCCATACATTACCTGTACAGTGAGAAAGCTTTTGATATGATTTTACTTAAAATATTAACCTGTCCGGTCAATACGAATGCTGTTAGCATTGAGTGGCGGGGCCATACACAGCGAGGAAGCGTTCTGGAACACAACTGGAGCCGGAAGAGGAGGCACAGATTGGTATTAAGACCAGTTTCATTTACTGTATATATCATGGACTTGGAAGAACAAACATTAAGCACCGTGATTACATTCACTGATGATTCAGAGTTGTGTGGGCTCCTCAATACACAAGAGGAGGGCAATAAAGTCCCGGACAACTGTGAGCAAGCAAGCACCTCGAGGGATAATTAAATTAATTCGAGCTATGGAAATGCCACACAACAAGGCTAAAACATAAAGCAAATAACATCGAAAAGGACTTTGCACTTAGAGACTACACGAGACAAACCCAGGCTACTGCTTGCTCTCTGTCAATGACACAGGGTGCCAGGTGCTGCACAAGCACAAACATTGCAGCGGCCATCAGAGAGAGCAGATAGGTGAAAACAGGTACAGGATACACACAAAGCATTAAAAATTATTAAAAATGCAATCCCAGTGATACCAGTTGTAAGTGCCTCCAGCCCAACACAATGTGGCTTTAGAGGGCTGTGCTGCACGGGGACAGCTGGCGATACAAAACAGATCCACGCAGGGGACCTCAGGCCACAGCGCCTGCCTCCTGCCTCGCTTACCAACTCCCAGTGCCTATTACCAGCTCCTTTCCAGACTCTTAACCATTGCTCTCCATTCCCAGATTGTGTACCTGCCCCTAATTGCCTGGGCAGCCTCGCCACGCTAACCAGGCCTGCCTGGCGCAAGAAGCTGCCTTAGGAGACACCGAGGTGCCTTGCTGGAGCCACCCTGCCGAGCAGCAGGACTGCTGGCAGGGCATCGCAGCGGGCGCAGAGCCCTTTCCAGGAGATGGGCCCTGGCAGCACGTCGGAGAGAGACCGGGGAACACAGAGTATCTGGAGCAGCAACACGGGAAAGGACATGGGAGAACAAGTAAGAAGTGGCAGAGCTGCCCAAGGCCCTGAAGGCAAGGAGAAGATGCTAAATTTGATGAGGTTAAGAAAGGGAGCCAAAGGAGGAATAAATAGAGCTAATGAGAAAACAAGGCATGAGCATTCAAAACCCTTTAACACACTGCTAAACAGCAATAAAAAGGCAATTAGAGTTCCGAGACGCATGGAGGGTAATTGCACGCACTATAAATAGGTGGTAGGAAGACCGTCCCACTCAGCAGGATCTGCTTCACTTTTGGGGTGACTGCTGCGTGGACAGGAATATTCTGGTGTGAGACCGAAGCTGAGAGAAGAGAGTTTACAGAGAGATGAGGTTACAGGAAGAATTCCCATCACACACACCATTCTGCATGAAATATGCACCACGCAGGAGCATCGCAATGGAGACTTGCGAGGTGTGAGCCTGAGGAACTCCAAACAAAAGTTCATCAGCAGAGATGTGAAATAGCCTTAGAAAGAAACACCCGTTTTATGCCAGCCAGCAACGCCTATGGACCTGGAGTCCGGGCAGTGCAGCGGCTGCCACTGCTGATGGAGAGACTCCCGGCCCATGCTGCTCTCCAGCGCTCACAACCCTCGCATGACCAGGTGCACACATGCCCCTGTAACAGCATTAAACAGCAAGCAAAAAGCAAAAAGAGAGGTTCAAAAGTGGAATTCAAGCGCCAAACCCACTGGAGCACGCTCCTAAGGCTGTCACCAGCGCGCTCTGTTTCCTACCTGTGCCTCAGGTGTGCTCGCCCTGCTCTCCAGCGAGCAGCATGACTGCTCTGCAGCCACGTAACCCTCTTCCCCGGGCTGGTGCAACCCCTCAGGGGATGCCCGTGTCTTGTTGGCTGTTTAAAGAACAAGCTCTCTGATGCCATTCCCTGCCTAGCCCTCCCTCCCTACGCCAGCTGGGCTGGAGCAAACGCATCGACTGCCCCGAGGTGCTCTCCCTGCCAGGCACATGGCTCCAGCAATGGGGGAATCTGCCATGAGAGGTACTGAGGAAGAAGGAGCCCTCAGAGCAGATAAAACCCATGAGACCCCAGCTGAAGTTAGGGGCAGGGTCTTCACAGCATCGCGACCAACATCTTTAAGAGCAGGAGGCACCGCTGAAGCCCAGGCAATGTGTCAACGAGCAGAAATCGTACTGGCCAACGTAAACCACCACTGCATCATCAGCTCAAGTTTTTTGAGGACATCAGTTCTCTCTTGAGACAGCTAGAAGCTGGAAAAGTACTCTTCCCCACCATTTCTGCAGGGTGCTGGGCCATGCCTGCTGCAAAGCAAATGGGAGATGAAAAAGGAAAATGCAGCCGCAACTCAGAGCTGTGATCAATCCCTCCCCCCTGCCCTGACTCCTTCACAGGAGAGGGAGAAAAGGGAAGAAAGAAAAGAAAAGAAAGGGAAGGAGCAAAGCTTTGAATTCCCAGCTCCAAACTCCCCTGGTCAGGCCTGGTGCCCTTCCCAGCTCCCCGCTCCTTCCCACCGCAGAGCGTCGGCATCGATTCACGCTCGGCAGCCGCTCTGCCCTCGCGAATGACTGAGCACACACAAAGTCTCCGCAGTCCTAACTCCGGCTAGCTCTTGGCTATGCACCAAAAAGCAGCCCCATGCAGCTCAGGCAGCTGCACGTCCCCAGATAACAGCAGATGGCTTCTGCCTAGAGGTCTTGCTGGCAGAGGGTGGTCTGCGGTGCCGGGGGTTGGAGGCTCAGCGCTGGTTTTTGCAGCACGCACCGCTGGCCGGTCACGCAGCCTCGCCCGTGGCTGAAGAAGCGCTGGCTGTGCCCTTCCTTCATCCTTGCATTGTCACCATGCAGGTAGCAAAGCAGCTGGCTCCTGCTGCGTCACCCCATTAGCTTCCTTCCGAGGCAGCGATGAGTCTGTCGCCTCTGGTTGCGAGCAGGGTGGGAGCAGCCTGTGAGGAGGGAGGGGAAATCCAGGGCTGGGGGCAATAAAAGCAAACTCGGCGTGTGCAACATGCAAAGCGTTTGTGCCCTCCTGCTGAACCAGGAAAGGATATCTGCCTGCATCACCTCCCAGCTCCCCGAAACCCTCTGCCGCGGAGGCACGAGAGCAGCTGAGCCTTCCCATAGCGCACCAGGCAAAGCGAAATCCCCTTCTCGCAAAAGCTAGCCCCTGTCAGCATCAGCAGCAGTCCCAACAGAACTTCTGAACAGCTTCACTTCATTGCTCCCAAATGATCTGGTATTTTTTTCTGCGTGACACAAAATGTCTGAACGCCCCTCTCCTCCCCAGCCCCCACGAGCAGCCCAGGGCATCCGAGCGGAGCACTGAACGGCACACGGGCTGCGCCTGGCCGGCTGCTCGCAGGGGAGCATCCCCCTTCCCGATGTACCTGCACCGGCCACACGCCAAGGTCGGCCACAGCGGGCCCAAAGTGCCTTTCCAGTATCCTGTTTTACTTGGCCAGCTGGCTGGATAGGGCTCCCCCAAATCTCTCCTTGGGATAAGAGTTTGTTTCCAAGCGAAGCACCAGTTGGAAATGAGATGGGTGGTAGAAAGGACAGTGAAATCATGTACAGAAAAATGCATTCTCTGTACAGGAGGGGAAAAAAAGAGTTTTTAATCCCAAATCTGCTTCCTTGTTGAACTAACATCACACCTCAGTCTAGTGAGCACGGTGCTCTATTTATGATCACCAATTGCTATCCCCTCCAACAGCCAAATATCAAACCCAAGTCCCTTTACCTCACTAGGGTGCCACCAGCCAGGCAGCTTGTCCCCTCCCGCTCCCAGAGTCCATACATCAGCCATGCCCTCCCCAGGCTCCGAAACAACCCTCAGGCACACACACACGCGTGCAAGCATCCCTCCTGAAAGCAGCAACCGCCACCCCTCTTCGAGCAGCTCCAGGGAAAGCGAGGGGCTGCTCCCCCGAGATGCGGAGGTGGAGAAGGCTGCGTGTTGGGGTGCAGGATTTTACCATGCTGTGCCAGCATGTTGGGGTGCTTAGGATGGTAATATCCTGCACCCCAACGCGCAGCTTTCTGTATCTTAGGGCATTGCCTGCTTAGCATCATCTGGACTGGTAACACGATAAATTCCCCAGGGAAGGGAGAATCATTTCCGATGGGAGTCAGTGTGCCCTGAGCACCTCATCGATTGCAAACACACATTGCAACTAATAAACACCAGCGGTTACAACAAACCTACAGGATCTGCAAACTCCCAGCACCATCCTCTCCAGCTCAGCGGGTGCTCGGGATGAAATTCAGATGCTGGAGCAGACACTGCTGATGCTCTTTACGACGCAACGTGTGAGACTTTCAATAAGCCATTTCTTAAGAAACAGCTTCTCCTGTCAGGAGCTCCTCAGGGTGTGAGCCTGGAAATTGGCCTTTCCTCCCAATTACTTTCCTCCCCTGTGACAGACAGGCAATTGGGAGCCAAACCACCTTCTCTGAGCCCTGCTCCAAGAGACCGAGCCGAGTCTGTGCACGCTGCTGTGCTGCGGCTGCTCTGGATTCAGGGCTTCTTTCTCCTGCAGAAGTACATTAGGCAATGACAACATCTGAAACAATTGCTTCTTTTCCACTGCCAAAAAGTTTATGGAGTTTATTTCCTCCCACAAGATCCTTCCCAAGGCTGAAGACAAACAGCAGGTGATGGGCTTGCAAGGACAGGGTCACTCTGCTCCACGCTTGTACAGGACCAGATCCAGTTCATACCTGGTTCTCGTCCGAAATCATCGAGTGTGGCTGTAAATTCTACCCAAGAAGGAAGCAGGAGGTGGAAACAGGGGGTCTACAAACAAAGCTATACTTGAAGCCTGTCTTGTCATACTCGGAAGACAAAGAGCACCCTGCCCTTGCATGAACATCACCCTAATTTAGCAGACGAGATCACAAAAGGTCACTGCTGGACCATAAGCGGGCAGCCCTGTTTGCCAGGGTATGTGTACCAAATGTGCTGTGACATCAGCCCAAAGTCCTACCAAAGTTGGTGGGTTTCCTTCAAGATCTCCACACAATATCTCCAGTCCCCAAATACAAACACCACAGCACCATCATTAAAAAAAAACAAACCAAAACACACCCACCCTCTGGGCTAGGGAAAACATGGCTAAATCTAGATTTCGTTAAGTTTCTTCATCAAACGCTGACATTTGGGTACGGGCAGATGCTCAGCGCTTGCGCAGTTGTAGTCACACGCCTGTCCCGAAGCACAAGGATCAAGTCATTGAATTGTATGGCTCAAGTTATTGAGTCGTTTGTTGGGGCAGTCTTCCAACCCCTCCAGGCTGGAGGTGATCTGTGCTAATGGCCCGTCACAAGCATCATTATATACACCTCATGCTGCTAAAAGTCCAAGCTCCCAACCTTGCTGGGAGATAGACAGACAGGTCTTGAACTATAACAACTACAAACACAGCATCGCTTACCCCAAGCTGAATAAATATTTGCATGACATTCTGACTCAGGTGTTTAAATTCTAGAAAATGTCTGACTTTATCAGCCTGAATCACAGACAAACAATACCAAATATTATCACTAAAAGCACCTTTTCAAACAACAACTTCACACATCCACATCAAACACTCAGCAACTGCACTTACGTTTGGTTTTAAGGATGATGCCCACCCAATCCAGGAGCAAACCCAGTCAAAGCACCCCAAGTATCCTGTACCCACAAACAACTTCTTCCAAAGCAAGCACCAGGTTAGGATGCTCCATGTATTTATTTTTCAGTACCTACAGGGTAACGAAACGGGAAAGCTCCCCAGGAACCTGCCACCTCTTGCATCTCCCATCTCCCGCCCTCATGAAGGCAGAGCTGGACCCTGCTGCTGGTCCTCAAAGCATGCCCCGTGGGAAGGGTGGCCCAATGCTGCCCCGCAGGGAGCTGGTGGTGCCACTCGATGTGTGGAGCAGCCCAGGCAAGGAGACGAGCTCTGCTTGTCCCCCCGTGCCTTCACCAGGCTGGGGAGCGAGGCATCACCTTCCCTTGCACCTCGTCCCGCTCTGTTTCCAGGAAGGCAAGACCTTTGAGGGCCACCCGTCCTCCTGGGTCAGAAACAGAGAGGACCCGCTCACCACCAGGGAAGGTTCCCTTCCTTGTCTGCTGTTCTAGGGGAACTCTACTTTTTAAATTACTCTTAAAGACACACTAAAATATGCGCAGTTCCTAGAGACCACACTGTGGGTGAAACCTGGCGCTGCTGAAGCTGCCAGCTGAATTTACATCGACACCAACCAAGCAACAGCTTTATTGATTATACTATACTGATCGGTATTAACATATTAATCAGGTTTACATCATTAAATAGAAATAGGATGTTTACCTTGTACCCCCCTGGACTAAAGCATTGGCAGCAGCTCTAAGGGGTTTGTATACACACGCTGCCAGTAGCACTGTTGTGATGGCTGGGTTCCTACTGCTAAACCACACCACCAAATTAAATACTTTTCCAGCTAACAAAAAATTACATAGGGAAATGACTTGCTGACCGCTTCCCGCGTAGGGGAACGAAGAACAAGTGACTCATCGTTCAGCAGAAGGAATTACAAGTTGTGCAAAAGGCAAAGTGCTTCGGGGAGAGCGTCTAGACTACGCAAAGCAAGGCCATAAATAATACCTTTTGAAAACAACGGGCTTGAGCAGGGACTGGAGCTGCGTGATCTGATGAGTCTTATCCACTCTTGGTTCACAACATCTCTGGCCCGAGAGGTGCCACCCACAATAACTGAATTGCCAGGCTATGGATCAGGAACTGCGAAGTTTTACAACAGCCAAAGACCAAGCTCAAGGCGTATTTAATTACCTGCTTCCCAATCCAATAAGCTGCAAGTATATAAATAGCCAAAGTATGACATATATTTAATATCTGCTAGAATTAAATTAAGATAAGGCACTGGCAAAATAAATGACAAGTGGTTTAACTGAAAATAACCATTTTCTGCAGATTCCAGACGATTTGAGCACAGCGATTCTGCACTCCACACTGCTAAGGAACGCTGCATCCCAGGCGTGCCAGACCTTCTTCCCCAGCAGCAGTGAAATGAGAGCAGGCTCGTCTTTGCTTCGGGCTGAGCACAGATCTGACCCCGGGACAGCCGAGAGCCCAGCCCCACACACAGCTCCCATCTGATGGTGGCAGTGGCCAATGCCCACGCCGAGCCGGCTGAGCCGTGAAGGCAGCCCCCAACTACTCTTCCAGGTTTTCACGGGCATAGTGCTGGTAAAACCTTGCAAGTTTTGCTGTAACTACAGAGCTGTGCACGGGGGAGACCTGCCTGGACCCTGCATGTCCCTCATAAACGGCATTAGAGAGCAACCAAGGAACAGACAGAAAACAAGGAGAGCATCATCTTCGCCTCTCCTCTCCTGCAGAGCCGAGAAAATCACACCTTCAAGGGTTTACTGGGGCCAGCAGGGCAAAACCTGACCATAAATTCACAGTTCCTCCAGCAGAAAGCTGCTAAAACAAGTCCCAACATCACCTGGGACATGGTCTGTCCCAAGAGAACAATGTGTTGGTGGTTTTAAGAGACAACTTGTGTAAATATGGTGCGAGAGTAACAACCCAACCCATGACAGGGAAGAAGCATGTGATTATTTGGAAGGCTGCATTAGCTTTACTATGTTCCTAACTGTTGTAGCATCTGCAGGCATGCCAAAATGGCAGAATTTTGATATTTTAAGATGCTCCCTAACCAATTTAGCAGAGTTTCTGATCCCCCACACCTGTTCTGCATTAAGCACCACACTTAAATCAATCACCATTCAGCAAAGCACAAGCTTAAGCCCTTTGCTGAATCTGACTGAGAATTTTGCTAATGCACCCAATGTCATCCCACAGGCTTACACAAGGACCCAAATCACAAGCCACTTCTCCCAGGAGTAGCTCCGGTAATCTGCAACTAAGCTGGAACTTTTTTCATCCCACATTTATCCCGCTGGGAACTGATTTAATTCCCCTGCCACCTGCCTGCTCCCTGGTTCTGCAGGGAGCAAAAACAGTGACAGAAAACAGGCGATGGCAACCGCATCTGTAGTGATGCCTGACATAACCTGCACCCCAGATTTTATCTCCTAATGAGTTCTTCCTGCTGCCCCTTTCCCAATGAGTGTTTTCAAGGGGCTGGTGATAATCTGGAGGAGATGTCCCAGTTTACGCTACTTTGAATGAGCCAACCTCGATTCCTGGGCTGCGCCACGCCTCTTGGCTGCCGTGCTTTGGAAGTATTTAGCAAGAGGTATAACCCACATCCAAGGGTGCTTGGTCTGCATCACTACAGAGACATACACGTTGCCCGACTTCCCCGGGCTGCCGGCTGAGCTCTCCTCCCAAAGGCTTCAGAGAGCCGGGCTCAAGCGGGGAGAGGCACAGAGCGTGTATTGTCGTCTCTACTTCCAGCAAGTCAGCATGAGCTAGAGAAAAGACTAAATACATCCTGGGCAAGCAATTACCAAGCTAAGTGCCATCTGCAGTACTAAAACACATTGTTCTGAGAGCAACAGAGCTGGCAAAGCTGCTTTCCTCCTGAGCTGCATCGCCAGGCTGGAGCCTTCAGTGTCCAGCAAGGTGCGAGCTCTGACAGGAGCTTCTCCTCCCAGGCATTCACTAGGTCTTGTGCTCAGATCCCCCAGTGTCTAGCCAGGGCTGCCCACACACCACAACCTTCCTCCCACCTCGGGTAGGAGATAAGTACAGATCTCCCTCCTTTCACCAAGCTTTTAAGGGACGAGTATCTTGCAGACCACTGTCTGCCTGTCAAATGTGCCTGGAATTCAGTAGTGGCTTAAAACAGAAATCCAAGCAGCAAGTAAGACAGCACAGGCAGGTATCTAACAAGCCTCTTTTTTTCCTTAGGAAACAATGCTAGTGAGATGTAAATAAAAGAACTTACAGGCGGACATCACAGATACATAGTTACTCAAGTGAAGCCTTACCATGTAAACCTCAAGATACACCTGAAGCAGAGGTGTAGGCTTGAATGCACTGATCTAAAAACCAATTTTTACTCTGTTGCTGAAATTTCTGGGGTGTCAGGATCAGAAAAACACCAGCTCTGAGTGGCATTTGCTTGAATTCATCTTGAAATCTGAAACAGAGTTTGTTCTTGATGTAAACAAGCAAGGCTGTCATGCCCACGTGCAGTATATACCCAGCTACGCCATCCATTCACACACTGCCACTGCTCTCTTCGCTCTCATACACGTTTTGATTTATCAAACCAAATGTAATTATCTTCCTGTTGCAACAGTACCTTAAGTACACGCTTCCCTTTATTCCAAGGTGGTTCACAAGCGCTGTAAAACACCAGGCTGCATTTTCCAGCTCCTGAGCACTACACATAGGCGTGCTGCTACATCACCGTCACGCACGGCGCCGGTGCATCACACCGCCGTACCGCGCAGCCCCCGCGGCTCAGGGTACCGGCCAGCTCCCACACAGCAGTGCTGCAGGATCAGGGAGGGAGGATTACACACCGCGGGGATCTCCAGTCCGGGCAAGAACTTCAGTGCTGCGACTGCCACAAAATCAATTGCTTTCTTGTCTGAGAAAACTGCAAAGCAGAAGATGAAGCTGCAGAAGCAGCCCGGGCTCCAGGAGCTCAGCAGGGCAGCCCATCTCAAACCCTGCGGTCCTCTGGTGGAGATGAGCTGGCTCGTACCAGGTAACCCAGAGACGCTGGGTCGTGCCAGGCGGCTGCTGTGCAGGGTGACAGCCTCGCTACCTTGTCTGCAAAGCCATGGTCCATGGTCCCCCTGCTCGGGCTGTGCTCGGAGGTGGCAGCATCTCCCATGCTACAGGCGAAAGCTGTGGGCCAGGCGAAGCTAGACCTCCTCCTCTTCCTCCTATTGCTGGGCAGGACCTGCTGAGCGGAGCTGGGGACCGGCCACCAGCCCTCACCGCTGCACAGTTCTGCCAAAACACCTCTGCGGTGGCTGCTCAGCACCTCCCCGACGCAGGCATGGGGTCCGTCCTGCCTGTGGGTCCCGCACACCAGTGTGGGGACTGCAGGTGACAACACCTGGGGCTTTCTGCTTCCATTTCTCCCAGTATGAAACTCTTCCCTCACAAATGGCAGGCTGTGAGGTTGGAGGGGCAAATGGCACACGGAGGACGCAGTTTACCCCTCCTCTGCTGATGAGGAAACTGAGGCAACAGCTTCCATCAGAGCAGGACCAAAACTTGGTTTTCTCCCACCCTTCCCCTGAGGAGCAAAATGCATTTGCTCCATCCTGACGGGCCTTGGAGCATCGGGCATTTCCATCATTAGCAAAGGCCCATCAACACACAAAGTCTCCACAGAGACCCGTCAGCCTGGCAGAGCCACCGTGACAGAAGCTCAGTGCCCAAGAGGGAACGAGCCCCACACCTTTCACCCTCTGGTTCCCCTCGAGCCCAAGAAGGAAGAGTGGGCTTTCCCAGAGGAATGCGTGAGGAAAGCAGAGGGGCACATGGAGTCCCGCAACAAACCCTGGGCTCTGGCAGTCCTTTAACTGACTTTAACTGGAGCCCCGGCTAAGGAGAAAGGGCAAGGATTTACCTCCAGGAACCTGCATGACAACCGAATACAGGGATATACAGAAGACGAAAACCCAGAATGAATTCACCTTTAGAAGGGTGAATTTAATTTGACATGCGTTGTCAAGTTAAATTTAGCTTTCCCAATTCCAACTCACTGCTAAGTTTGAGGGGAGACAGTAAGCCCCCGAGACACACCTGTTCTAGCCTTTTGTATAAATAAGCCAGACGCATTTCCCTACATTCTTCATTTCACAGAGAATGGATTATTTCCTCCCAAGCTCCCGTGTAACTTCCACATTCCCTTGAGTATTGCTGCTAGTTTATAATTTTTCTCATTACTCGTCATTTCTTTGTTTTGTCTGTACCTTACTCCCCCTGTTTCTCTTTCCCTCCCCTCTTTCTGTCCCTTCACAGCGCAGCATTTTGATTTCAGGGACTGTGAATCGCCCTTCCTCCCAGCCACTCTTCTGCAGACCACCAAGATGCTGCCTGCTCCTTTGGAAAAACTCCTGCTCAATTTCAGTTCACTTTCATGTGAGGAACAGTTGCAGGGCTTGTTTATTTGTTTGTTTGTTTGTATTTCTGCAAAACTAGCACTTTCGTATATTTCATCATCTTTTTGTAACGCAAAGAAGTTGCACAGGAAACAAAAGCCAAGATGACTCTGAAAATCCACAATCTACTGAGATGGGTTGTAGGAAAAAAAAAAGAAAACAAGATATTCCAAAAATCTCCAAACCTAGCTATATTTTCAGCTACGCACTTTGCTCAGCAAACAAAAGCAGATCATTCAACCTTCCTGCAACACCAGATTGTCCTATATTGCCTTTAAACTACAGGCAGTACAGATACACTTTCCTACCTCCGTATGTTGCAATGACTAATAATAGTCCCGTGGTGTAGCGGAACTGAATGTCGTTTGCACCAATACACCCAGGAGCCTGCCTGACTTGTAAAGGTCACTGGTGAACACAGAACGGTATCAAGGCTAAAAACTGCAGCCTAAGAAACTCAACTGAAAACCGGGAAAAAATATCAGCCAGCCGTTCCAGGGAGCTACGTCCCACCACGGACCTAACTCCGGCTGCCACAGGGAAAAAAGTTGGCTGCGTTCGACCGCAAGGCGCCCGTGTCCGCATCCCGGAGAAACTGAATTTCTGCCCTGGGCCACAAGCTCACGCCTCGGCGGATGAGCTCCAGCACGGCTCCCCGGGATGGGGAGCCCAGGCTCCTGCCCAGCCGCTGCCCGGAGCAGGGCACGGCCCTGCCGCGCTCGGGGAGGAAGAGTCAGGATCGTGGCAGTGACTTCGTCGCGCAGCTCGGCTGCCACGTTTCGCCGGGAAGCCGGCACTGGGGAGCTCGCCGCACACAAACACTTGCAAGAAGTTGAAATGAGACTCGGTAACTCCCCACGCCGGTGCCGGCGCTCCCGCTTAGGCAAACTTTGCAGCAGCGAGCACGGAGTTGCAGAGTCTCTTCGCGGGAGGCCAGGGCGGGCGCCCGGAGAAGCGTCACCCGCTTCTCTCCTTCCAACAACCTTCGGGTGGCCAACACCCCGAACCCCCCGAACCCCCCGAAGCCCGGCGTTGCGTAACTCGGGGCCGTGCCGTACGCCCGCACGCCGGCTCGGTGCGGGAGGCCGTGGCGGGGAGCGGCACCGACGGGTGGCGAGGGGGCTGCCGCCAGCGAAGCCCACCCGTGCGGGCCCAAGGTGCCCCGCGACGCCATTGCCCTTGGGGTGCCCGGGCGGCGGGCAGGGCGCGAGCAGGAGGGCGTTTCGGGGCGCGGGCGGGCAGGGCTAAGGGCAGAGGGCGGGTGGGGAGCAGCCAGCGCGGTGGCGGGGCTGCGGGCAGGGCCGTGCGGGGCAGCCGGGGCGGCCGTACCTTCTGCTGCCGGCGGGCCATGTCGGTGGGCTGCTTGGCGTTGAAGGGGTAGGCGATGCAGCGCATGACGAAGACGTAGAGCTGCAGCTTCCTCTTCCTCTCCTCCTCCTCCCGCTGCAGCCGCTCCAGCTCGTCCTTCTCCTTCTCGCTGGCCACCGAGGGGCTGGGGCTGGCGGGCCGCGCCGCGCCGCCGCCCCGCCCGCCCGGCTGCAGCCCCCCGCCGCCGCCGCCCGCGCCGCCGCCGCCCGCACCGCCACCGCCGCCGCCGCCCGGGCCCTCGCCGGGTCGGCTGGGCGAGAGCCGCGCCGCGGCGGGCGCCAGCGGCTCCTTCCCGCTCTCCTCCTCCACCAGCTCCTCCGACTCCTCCTCGCTGGACGACGGGTCCAGCATCGCGGCGGCTGCGCTCGGCCGGGGCCGGGCGGGCTCTGGGCTGCGCGGCTCCGGCTCTGGCTCCGGCTCCGGCTCCGCTCGCCGCCGCGCCCGCGCGCGCCCCCGCGCCGCCCCGCCCTCGCCCTCGCCCCGCCCCGCCCCGTGCGCGCGGGCGCTGGCCGCGGTGCTGCACGGCGGGGGGAGAGGGAGGGAGGGGGGGAGCGCGAGCGAGCGGCCCCGCCGCGCATGCCCGCTGGGGGCCGGCGGGGCGCCGCCGCCGCCATGGCGGTCGCATCAGGAGGGCGACGAGGGGGGAATAGGGTCGGCGGCCGGGTGTGCTCCCAGCGGGGCACCGCGCTCTGCTCGGCGTCCCCACGGCCACCGCGCTGTCCTCTGCCTCCCCGCAGCCCCCTCCAGCCCCCGCCGGGTCCCCGCAGCCCCCCAGCCGCGCAAATCCCCTCAGGCTTGGGGCTCTCGGAAAGTTCGCTCTCGGCCGAGGGACTCTTCTTGCACCTCGGCGCGGCTAAAAATGCCGACTGAAAAGCGATGCTGCTAATAGATAATTCACCCGAGTCACTAATTATTACACGTGTAATGATACCGTGGCGTTCCGCTTTGAAGATAACCCAGCGTGAGGCAAGGGCTCCGGGAGCAGCTCTGAGGGATGAAGCAGTGCAGACGTTGTGTGTGTGTGCCTGTGTGTGTTCAATATTTTAATTTTCAGTGATTTTCGGATCTGATGGAGACTTCCTTTGCGCGTACGCGTGCGTTTGTGGTGGGCGGGTGTTTTCAAGCTTTGTTGTGGTTTTTTTTCTGCTCAATTAGCAGTGCTGCTTTTGTTAATGTCAAAATACCTGTCACTGGTTACACGCGTTAATAAATGTTTGTTTCGCTTTTGGGGAGAGCAGGTGAACGCTGGCTCCCGGTGACGGGGCTGTGAGGCTCGCCCGCGGGAGGGGCGGCGGGCGCTGCTTCAGACCCTGCGCTTTGGGATTCTCACCTCAGCTGGGCTTTCCGAGCTTCTTGCCTACTTCTAATTAAAAACTGGGCGTAGCAGATGAGTCTGGAAAGACTTCAGGGCCCCACATTTCCGAAAGCCGCGGGAAGCGGCTGAAAAATGGGCTCAGAGGGCGGGAAATGGCTTTCCGCATTTCTGTTAGTCCACTTCTTTCGAGCCGTGGTGCGTGTCCTGCCTGCCACGCGAGAAGCCCCGGAGATGCCGAGCTCTCTGCAGGGAAAAGCAAAGTTGTCGACTTCCTGCAAGCAAAGTTTTCCCTGTGCTCCCCGTCGGGAAGCCTGTTTCGGAAGGCTGGGATTCGGAGCCTCGCGCCCCTGGCACGGCACGGGGACACCCGTGGCTCAGCCTTCCTGGGATGCTCCTTTCTTGGGAGCAGCTTCTTGCCCAAGATGTCAGGGTGAGAGCTACAAGACAGCCCCGAGCCCTCTCCCCCGGCAAGCCTGCTGGCTGCGGGGGAGCCCGGACCCCGCGGGGTGCGGATGGGTTCCTGCACGTACCAGGCACTGCCCCGCGCCGACACAGCAGGCAGGCACAGCTCCAGCCCCGTTCCACCTTCACCGCCCTCCTTGTCTGCGTCGCTTGGAAAGCAACGCTGCGGTGTCAGCAGCAGCACGGTCAGCAAGCCAAAGAAATACTGCGCGTCGGGCTGGAGATGTCTGAAGCTGGAACAGCCGCGCAAGCTTGCTCTGCCCAGCTCCTGCTCTCCTCTGAGGCCACCTCCAGAGACGGTCCTTTGTTGCCCGGGTTCTCTGGAGCTGCTGCCAGGACTGTCGATCCAACCCACCGGCTGACGAAAGCCGGCACAAGCCACCCCGGCATCGTACCGGGAGAACCCGCAGCCCAGCTGGTGTTTGGGGGTAAACAGCGTGAACCAAGTGCAGGGTGCGGGCGCTGGCGGGCGGCTTGCTGCTGGCCGTGGGGCAGGACGGCGATGACGGCTGGCAGCGTGAGGCATTTTCCGACCTCTGCGTCTTCCCATCAGTCTGGGAAAGGAAAGCACACAGGGTGTGGTGTGGGGATACAGGGGCTGGTCCAAGCTGAGGTTGGGAAAAGGTTTTTCAGCCCCTCTCAGCCTTCCACAGTATCATTTCACCTCATGCCTCCATTTGTTATCTCCCCAAACAAACAAAGTGCCGTGATATCATAGCTGTGATGCGATTACCCCTCCTCGCCTGAGAGGCACATCATGCTGCGCTGCCGGTCTCTTGCAATGGGGACAGCTCATGCGGCACCTCCGAGTGCCATTTTGCCTGGCACACATGTCCTAGCGTGACTAACACAAGGACGACTACCACAACGGTGATGGGAACGTCCCAAAGATCTCCTCCTCAGAAAAAGTTCTCTTATTTTTTCAAGTCTTTTTTGGGGTTTTAAAATTTATGCCATTTTTGTATTATCCATCAGAAAAACTCATTGCCCTGAGTCGAGTTGTGCCAACTGTGAAGGCAGAAATCATAGAATCAATTACACCGGTGCCTGTAATGATATTACCTATAGGTAATCCCACAACAGAGGAGAAGCCTTTGTCTGTGGGGTTTTCCAGGAAGAAATGCTGTTTATGGAGAATGGAGAAAATTCTTTCTGCGACATGAGGCTGCAGGTGCTCTCCCTCATAGTGAGGAGGTTGACGTTAGCTGCAGCTCTCTGTCTTCACTGACTCAGACACGACAGCAACGAAATTCTCTAAGATGATCAAAAGAAAACAGGACCATTTTTTATGAAAGGTTTTCTTTCAGTGGTGATTGCTCTGGACTGTTTAGGTAACTCTGCAGAGGTGGATTTGCTAGAGGAAAGCAGCTGGGGATGACTGAAGCAATTTTTGCTGGTAGGAACATCATAGACATTGCGTATCTATCTATAGAGACAGATTGACTTTTCTGACAGATTGTCAGAAAAGATTTCTTAAATTAATCGATGCAAAATAGATACATACAACCACCCAAAAAAGGGTGTTCTTCTTTAGGAGCTTTCAGAATTATATTTATGCTTTGGTGGGTGAGATTTTGCTCACTGGAGAACTTTGAAATTGGATATACTTGAAAGGGCCTGACTAGACATCCAGGCAAGGATCAGTCAAGGTTCATCTGGAAGTACCGCTGGTCCAGGGAAGCAGGGTCACACCGCCCTGAGACTGATCGACACTTTCTCTTTCCTTAATTCACACAGCTGTGTTTTCCCAGTGGCTATGTCTGAATCTACAGTTACAGCATTAATGCTTTTTTCCTGAGTAAAGGAAAGAACAAGGTCAAAGAGTCTCAGGCCTCTCGCTTTCTGTTCCCAAATGCCATTTTTGTCCGGAAAGGTGTAACCCGCTCCCTCTAAAACATCTCCCACTTACAGTTGTTTGCATCCTCCTGCAAAGGAGCACTATTGCAGCATCTCCAGCTGCAGGAAAGACCCCCTCTGATGACAGCAAGAGGAGCAGGATTTTCAAATGCTTTTGGTGTTAGCCTCCCTGCACCCGTCTTTGTGGCACTTTGTGCAGAAGCTGAGGGCTTCCATGGTGTTGGAGCATCCTGAGGAATATTGCCCTGTTAAAAACATGAACAGCACGTGAACCCTGAATTTTGCATCTGGAAAGATGATCTGAAACATGGCTGGGAGAGCCCGCAAAGCAGCCGCGCAGCAGGCACGACCATCCGGCACCGTGCGGGAAGGGAAGCAGCGCGAGGGGAGCGGTCATGAAAATTACGTGTGCGTAACTCAGTGGTCATATTTCCTGGTGGGTAATTGTGTAATTACCCATTATGAGTGGGTAAATGCAGACAAATGAGAGCATTAGCTAAGTCATTTTTGATATTATATTGTATCCTGTTTGCTCAGGATACTAAAATGGAGGCTGTTTGGGTTAGAAGGATGTGTAATGTTGGGCAGTTTGTTTTCAAGATGCAACACAGCTGCAAAAGCCATGGTCCTTTCTGGCTTATCACTTCAGAGCAGGCTCCAGGAGGTTTCAAAAAATCTGCCCCAACCTATTTGATCCCAGCATCAAGAATTAATTGCTTCTTCTACAACACTTTCCAGAATAATTACCTAATGAGATCCAAAGTGCCTGCATTGCCAGCTCTCTTGCGGGTTCCAGTAAGAGGCAATGCACGCCGTGCGGGAATACTCGACCTCCGTGCTTGCTCCTGTTTACACGACAAACAAGGAGCAGCAAACGCGCGCTGGCCCGGCAGCGCCTGCACCATCCCTGCGGACGGCGTAACGTAACGCTGCTCACCGCTCCTGGCCGGAGCCACTGCGGCTGCGTGAAGGAGATCGGCTGAAGGATATTGAAAGCATTGGTTGGAGAATATTAAAAGTATTTTTTGAAATGCTTCGAATTTGTTCCCATTTTGTATGGTGTCATAGGGAAGAACCTGCTGATATTAGAAAAAATCACTGCTGTAGCATTCATATCCCTCTCCATTTATTCCCATTAGAAGGGGGAAATTAGCGTAGATAATGATTTGTGGAAATGACTGTAAAGAAAAGCAGAGCAGAAGCAGAGGCTCTGGCTTTGGAAAGAGAGAGCCTCCGTACGCGGCAGCGGGTGCTGCGGGGCTGCCTTTGCAAGCAGGCTGGCAGGACCCAATGGCTTGGGAGAAACCCTCAGAAAGAGTAAACTCCATTTAAAGCAGCCATGTGGGAGAGCTTGACTGAATAGCTCCCACAGGGAGGCTCACATTTGCATGAAAAACACACAAACCAGCGCTCTTTATTAATCCTGGTTAAAGGCCTAAACCAGAATATTTATGAAAGCTGGAAGCAATTAGCGCCTTTGTAAAATCTATGTGCACCGACGGCAGCGAGTCATGGGGATGGTCTAGAAGGGAAAAGAGAGAGTAAAGCGCTTCTCTTGTGCTGTTTGGTCTCCACTGACATCCCTTGTGGCCATGGAAAATGGCTTGCATGGAGCATGAGATTTGGAAAGGGAGGTGAGCCCGCAGGCTGCCGGTGCTGGGGCACTCACTGCTTCTCCCCGCCGGTCACCCACCGTGCCCGCTGGCTCCTGTCCTCGGCCCAGCCCGGGTGGTGGCGGTTAAATGAGCCAGGGCTGATTTGCCTGCGGTGTGCTGGGGAAGGATCCGAAAATGCCGGAGGGGTGTGCGGGGGCCTCGGCTGGGATTCGCCCTTGCTTTGAGACCGACTGGACGAGCAGGGCAGCTCCTGCTTTCGGGTGAGGCGGAGGTGGGCACGGTGCTGCCCGGCGCCAGCCGCCCGGGAATCACACGATGCCTGCTGGCTGCTGCTCTCAGCGCGGATAGGAGACCAACATCTGGGATCGTTTGTTCTTCTGACTGTTACTCACCGCAACCTCGGCCCTTTGGCAACGTGCCATCAAAACGTGAAGTGTTTGCTCAGCTGTACCTCCTGTTTTGGAAAAGCAATTTTGCTCTACAAGTCTGAATTTTGTGTGGTAGCAGGTGACATGGGAAAGGAAAAAAAAAAGGGACAAAGTAAGTGGCAAAAAGTCTACTTAAAATTATTTTCCAGTTCATAAAAACAAGAAATTTCAGCAGTGACTGAAAGAGGAAGCAGAGGAGCTGCTGAGGGCCAGCCTTGCCTAGGCTGTGCAACACGTAGCACCGAGCACGTGGTACCTTCTCCCGAGGACTGGCTGTGATGTCCTTGGACACACACCGTGGGGGGCTGGACAGTTTGCCTCTTGCAGCTGGGCAGATTAGATAACAGCAGTTACAACACTGCATAATGGGAGGGGAGTGTGGGCAAGTTCGAGCAACGCATCCTTTCTCTCAGGCATAAATCGAGTCCGGTCTGCGGCTGCAGAGTGCCACCGTGAACCACTGCCGCTTGGTAATAACACTAATTTACAGAGAGGAAATAATAGAAATCCTGGTGTGTCCTAGGCTCTGTTTGTTTCACCGTCTCCTGAAATAGTACAGAAAACAATCCTCGTTTCTTGGTAACAGCGTTATATAGATTGCGGTGTCTTCCCAACAGAAGGGCTTAAAACGGTGCTCTTTTCGCCCCTTCACGCGCACTCAGCTAATATTTACACTGGGATCCTGGCTGCACCTGGGCTGCGCTGGGAGCAAAGCAGGGGCCAGGGAGGGCTGCTGGCCTCGCTTAACCCCTCGGCAGTGGGAAAGCGTGGGACGGGGATGGGAGGCACGGCGGGACACCCAGCTGTGGGCAGGGCAAGAGCCGGGAGGCCACTGCTGCAGCTCTGCACTGCTCTTGCCAGCGCTGTAGCGTTTGCTCAGCCTCCTCCCTGCCCTGCACATGGAGTATTTACGGCGCAGGGCTCTCTGAGTTACAACCTGGGCAGGAAAGTTTCCTTTCTTCAGCAGACTGCCCTCTCAGAGGGCAGCTTCCAGTCGGAGGGACCATGGTGGGACCAGTTGTCTGTGTCCTGCTTGGTGGCAGCTGCTGGTGAGCACTGCAGAGCCTTCCTGCCAGGAGAGATGGAGAGCCCCGCGCTGCCCGTGCCACCGGGAAACTGGGGCTTGCAATGAGGTCACCTCCTCATCTATTTCTGAGTAGTGTGTTTGAAGACGCTTTGGGAAAGCATCTCAGTCCCTCGAAAAAGTCCACTGAGCCGTCGTTCTCCCTCCCCTCTCCCCACCTTGCAGGTGCCGGGTGCTGCTCTCCAGACCTGATTAGCATCTGCAGGAAAATGAGAGCTCCCACAGCAGCCAGGCTCCAGAGTCAGAAATAGCCGCGCGTGCTGAGGTGGGAGTGCTTGTTCCACCCTGTGACTGGATTTAGACATGCTGCAGCCACCGCTGTGTGTGGGATGCTGGTGGCTGGGCTTGAAGCAGCCCTGGCCCCCGGAGGCAATGCTGCCGATCCCCAGCCCTCCACCTCCCACGGTCCTTCTGCGGGAAGGAGACACCCGGCACATCAGCTTTGGTGTCTCCTGTGCCTTGAGGCTGATGCTCATGGTGACCGACCACGCGTGTTTCTCCCAGGCGCCTGCTATTGCTCCAAGGCACCCGGAGAGCAAACGCTGCAGGGAGGGAAGGGGTGATGCACGATGAGACGCACATCAGGGCATGGGCAGAGGAGAGGTTGAATTCCTTTCTTTGGTAACACAGGGCAGGAGGTGGGGAAATTTAACCCTAGCACGGTGGGACACATGCAGCGTGTCCTGGGCCCTCTGCCCCACCGCTCTCCTCCCCTGGGCTGGGGCAGAGCCCGCTCGCCACTGGGGATGTGCTTGGCCCTGATGCTGGCTCCAGCCTTTGCAGCCCCTTCCTAGGGTTTATTACACCAGGTGTTAAAATAAATGACACCAGATTAGCCTGACTCAGCAGACCCTGAGAGAGGGCAGGCTTGATGTCTGCAGCTACTCAACACAGTCCACAAGCGAGCCGTTCATCTCTTCTTTCTGGCCAGACTGGCAGCATCACCTCTGTGTCAGGTTCAGCACCAAAATCCTTTTCTAAACACTGCTGAGAAGATTTTAGCAGTATTTTGCTGCCCAGTCAGCGCTGGTTCCCAGCTTTCGAGGCGTCTATAATTAAAAATGATTGAAGCTGACTGCAGATAGGAGGAACACGGGAGCTTTATTAAATGCACCCTACTCTGCTAGCCCAGAGCCTGGAAATGATTTCAGCTGATCTATTCCAGCACGCGCAGGGCTCCGAACAAAACCTGGGCTGGATTGCTGTTGCCTTCCAGTGCTTGATTGCCACCCCCGGGGTCACTACAAGTCAAGGTGCATCTATTCACTTCTTTCTGAGTTTCTTGTGGTAGTTTTTCAGCTGGTCATCACACTTCAGGAAAGCACCTGGAGAAGTCAGCAATCGATTTGTAGCAATTATGCTCTGGCTGAGTGATTGCTTCTCTGAATGTACAGTACTCCCACTGCTAAGGAGATAACTCCTAATTTCTACTAGGCTTTGAAGTGTCTTTATTCTGGAAGGACTGAATTTACTGGTCTTCAACAGATCACTAAAAACTTCCAGCTAGGGCTTTTTTCACGGCAATTATGAGCCCTTGAATTTCTCTTCGCACGAGCCACTTCCTCAGGTTTACAGAACTGACAAGGTGGGATTCCTCTGGGGACATGAATCTCACTTTTTATTAAACAGCCCAATCATAATGAATGCCTCAGAGTCACCATTTTAAAATAAACACATTATCAGTACTGCAAAGTCTGTGTGAATTAATATGTAATATCAGTAAGTAGGACGCTCGAGCAGTATTTTAGGCACAGAATAAATATTTAATGATTTCTGTTCCAAATTTAGTGCGAAAGTGATTTAAATGCACAGCATGCTCCCTGCTTACATATCAACAATTTGACACAAATACCAGCCAGCTGCTTGCACGCTTCCCGGCGATACCGCTCGGGTGCCGCGGAGCATCCTCTCTAGTGGCATGGCCATGGCTCGCAGCATTTTGAAATTTCTCTGCTATTAGTTCACCAAAGGACTAGCTCACATGTGACAAGTGGACTTGACGCTGCTCATAAAGACTTTGCTGTTGCCATCAGACAGAATGCAGGTAACATCCAGCTCGTCGAGTGTCCCATCCGGGAGCTTGGCCATGGTTGGCAAAAGCAAAAGAGTTTACAGAGGTAAGGATTGGGGGATTTCCTCCACCTGAAAGCTCATGCATGTGGAAAGGGGCTGTTTCTCCTCTGGCTATTTTGGAAATGATGGCAAGCACCTCGACACACCGAGACCCAGTGGGAGGAGAGCTCTTGGGTCCCCTCCTGAGCTGCTCAGGAATTGCTGGATTTCGTTGAGTTTTCTCAAAGGAATTCCTCTTTGACTACTCCAGAGGATCATTTTTCAGTTGTTCATATGGGCAATGCCACAGCCAGGATCCCTGTGAAATTCCTGGAGAGATCCCTTGGGAAATTTTTAGGCTCTCACAAATTGAAAGAGGTTGAAAGCTGCTTTTAATCAATCCCTTGTCAAGTTTTGATGGAAAAAGAAAGTCTTCAGCTGTACCAAACAAAAAAAAAACCCTCAGCTTCATGCCTTTCACTTTGAATCACCTGGATATTTCAATGTCTCAGCTATGAGCACATATTTGTGGTCGAGCTAGAAATGCAGTGCCAGGGCATTGTAACGTAAATCTGGAGAAGCCCGTGGCTGTGGTTTAACCGGTGGGGCTACCGTGTTTGAGGGACCTGGGGTGACTTTGGAAAGTCAGTGAAGAGCAATGCTTGGCTTTTTCCTCTCCCTTTGCTACAGCAGCCATCTCCAAGGAGGGGCGGCGATGGGGTCCGGCTGGTTCCTGCAGGCACAGCCCTGCTGCCGCCTCACCTTTCCCACTGCGGGCTCGGCCTTCCCAGGCAAGGCAGACGAGAAGGCTCTGTCTGATTAAATACCCCTTCGCAACCAGCTGCCCAGAGTCGGGGATGTGCTCACCCAAGTGGGACACAACTGACCACGGAGAACTGCTCATGGAGAAATACAGCCCAAATGCAGCCCCGGTAAAATCATAGACTGATAAAGCTGCTGAGGTTTGCAGAGAGGAAGCGATTTTTGTGAGCAGTGAGAGGTCAGGATCTGTACTGCCGTGTGCGTTGGCTGTGCTCACGCTGCACATTTTACAAGCTGGTAAAGCAACTGCTGGGTGAATTTGCCCCTTAAAAGCATATTAATGCAGGGAAAAGTGCCTCTTTACACCATGGAAACCTCCTCTAATAGTTTGATTACACGTTGATTCTTTAATTTACTGATGGGAAAGGTGCTGAGTCGCACGGATTTCAGCCTTCTGAGTAATTTGACATCTCTGTACATGGTATCACACAGCAGCAGCAACAGAAAGGGAAGGTTTGATGTAGGTTTTAAAAGCATCGGTTTGGATCTCTTCCAAGCATTTGTGCAGTGTTAGCACTTCTCATTACTCCCCAAGTATTTTTGTTGCAAGCGGTATCTTTCAGGTTAGATGCAAAATTTTCTCCTTCGCTAAGAAGCTCGATGCCACGGTAATATCAAGCACTGTATAAATATACATATATATACACACAAATGAATATTTCTACATGTAAGTGGTGGTTAAAAGGATAATAATAGCAGTAAAATTGCTATAGAACTGCTTCAGCCTATTACTTAAAAAGATTATGTTCTTTGTAGTGATCCTAGGACACTACTAATTTTAAATAAATTATAAGAATGGTCAGATCGCTGAACAAAAATAATTCTCCTGTGTCATGGTTTCTGTGACTCACATGAGGATCTCGCTGCCTTGGACGCAGGCCGTGCTCTGAATTGAACAGCGCCTGCAGAGACATTACGCAGAAACAGAAAAGATCCCGTTTAATGGCAAATCGAGCTGCAACAGGTAGTCAGCGTCAGAGGACCTGATTTTTCAGATTGCAGACTTGCTGAGTGGCTTCTACCACCACCCTCAGCCAGAGCATGACTTGTCCTACAGAAAAAATCCTATTTCAGCAAGTGGTTTGCAGCAGCTGGTCTGTGATACCAGCAAAGCCCGGGTATCGAACAGGGACAGCCGCTCCGGTCTCCCAGGGCTAGTGCATCCCTCTCCACCTGGCACTGCCTCGAGGGCTGCACGTGCTCTGGGTACAAGAGCGTCCCAGCTTGAAGCCCCATGAGTGCTGGGTTTCTGGGACATCCACCAGCTCCCCATCAGTCTTGGTGGGAGCTTCTCCACCTGCGTCTTCTCCACCTGCGTCTTCTTCATGCTCCGTGGATCAATCAATCACACATCTTTAGGACAAGTCCTAAACTTCAGCAGTTTCGCAGAGCCAGGCTTTGTTTTTCCAACAGGATTGTGCTGATCAAGACAGAGCTTATTTCTTCTAAACAGCAGGTTTTGAAGAGCAGTGCTGAAACTCTGTTTGAACACTCGTTGGTTTATTGGCCTCGCTGGCATAATCTCTGACAAGCTGATCTACTGCAGCCGTTTTACTGTGTGTAGAGCAGAGGGACCAAGGCTGTGTGCCTCCCTGGCAGCTCTTCGGGCTGCGTGGGTAGAAGAAACGAGTTCCACTCAGCCCCATGCCGTTACGGTGAGACTGAGGAACAAGGATGAAGTAGGTAACGTCGTCCTCGGATGTTCTGGGAGCAAGGTGGGGAGACACAGGGCAGGCTGGCTGCACCAGAGCCATCAGGACTGAGTCTTCTGGGGAGTTCAGCTCCCTCAGCCCCTGCTCAGTGCCCAGCCAGCACGCCGAGGGCCGGCTAGCCTCTGTGAGTATTTGTGGGCGAAACCATAATGTGAAAACCACAAGCAACAGCTCATGCTAATGAGGACCAGCCATGGGAGGGTTAGCATCTCTGCTGAGGGCAGGGCCGTGTTTTACCACGAGTACGTGGAGATGGAAATAACTACGAAGCCCAATGACTCTAGTGGTATTTGCGCTGAAAGAGACAATTTCCTCCCTGGACTCATCCAAATTTCCAAATGCATCTTCACATGGGAAAACAGCCAAAATATTCCCTCCAAGGAGGCCAGCAATGGCAAAGCAGCATTGCTCGCTGGATTTCAAACAGCTGGAAAAAGGCTAATAGCAGCTCAACCCTACAGCTCAAAGCGCCGGGGAGGTAAGGAGCTATTCACCGGGAATAATCATAACTACAGAGAACTGCCGGCAGAGTCTCCAGTCACGGTGGGACCCTGGGCTTGTGTCACCCAGGCAAGCTGTCCCTGAGCAGGCGTTGTGCTGTGCCTCTTCCCCGCAGGATCCCACCACCGGTCAGTGCCGTCCTGTGAGCACATGAATGTGTCCGTCACCGCAGAAGGCAAGGACGAGCCCCAGAGGGCTGCTCCACCGTTATGTGGGAGGTACCAGGCTTGTAGACGTTCCTGTGTGATCAGAAGAGTTGAAAACTGAATCTCAGTTCAATCAACCTGATTGACCATGCCTGCAGTTCAGCAGTGCCTTAGGTCAGGATCCCCAGTCCCAATGCAAAGCCCTGCAGTGCCGGGGAAGCTGCCGTATCTACACAGCTTATTAAATATTGTCTCTGTCGAGCGTTTTGTGCTGTCTTTTCAGCTTTTTGTCTGTGTTTGGTTCCCATTTCATTGTGCCATTTTCTGCTAGGCAGCATCATGTACTCCCACTGCATAGGCTTGTGTAGGGTCTGGTCAAGTCACCTCGTAAGAGACAATAAATTATACCAAAGAACCAAAGATGCTAAGCTCAGGGTTGTTCACTGAATGCTTGCCTGGCTTCCTTTCACTGTTTTATGTAAAGCTCTACAGCACTGGAAATACACCTTTCTTTTATACAATATTTCCTATATATGAGAGATCATGTTTCCGTGTCAAAAGTTTATAAACCAATAAAGATGTCAAGTTTATTTCTAGCCTTACTACTGTCCTTCATCCCTTAAAAGTCTTACAGTTGTAAATGAGTGAGAGAAAGAAAGCTCTCACAAGACCACTTTCTGTAATGTTTGCTGCCCTTTTTCCCTCTGAAATAGAAAGTGGAGGACTAGGTAAATATTGCTGTAGTTTATCAGGCTCTCTGAGAGTATATGTCACAGCATTGGTAAGCGGACTGCCTCTTGCTATCGAACTTCCCACGGTAATTCACGGCCCAGGAGCTGCTGCTCCTGGTCCCCTCGGCAGAGCATCTTCCCAGCAGCCAGAGAGAGCAGGGAGCAGCAGGCGTCCCAGGGATCTCTTCCCGGCATCACTGCCACATGGGAGGGTGTTTTCTGAGGGAAGGCTCCAAAACATCACCATTCCCGGTGTTTACTGAGATTTACTGTTTCGCGTGTTCATGCACCCCCCTTTTGGGGTGATACACAGGGTTTCGGTGCCCGCTGGGATGTGCAGCCCATGTAGGGAGATGCCAACACTCTCCGGGCAGCCGCGACAAAGAAGGGAGCCACCATTTCCCTGACAGGGAGCTGCAATACAGTCCCCAGACTGCTGATACTTACAGTCTTTGTTGGTTTCTTTTCTTTCCAAAACATGTGTCATCTTGTACTCTACTCTGAGAGCTTCTGCCATTTCTGCTTTGCTCTGGTCAAAGAACAGCGCTGAGCCATTTTTCTTGTTATTTCTCTATTTTTGCTTGCCTTTTTTTTAACAAGTTCTCTTCTTTCCTGCAAATCCCCCGGCATGCATCTGGCTGTGCCTTGCCAGCCGGCTCAGCCGCTTGGGACTGGACGTGGGATGGTGTTCGAAATGGTGACTGGGTCCTCGACCAGTCATGGAAACAGCTGAGACCACAAACATTTCTGAGACCCTCAGGGAAAAAGAGAAGCAATTGCTGCTGCCGGTGATTTACAGGTACCGCGGGGGCCTTGGCAAGCCGCTCTCTTCGTGCAGCCACGTTCGCCCCATCTGTAAGAGTAATCAAGGGACACAGTGGTCAAGGAATGAGCCAGCCTCTGCAAATGCAATGTATATTCTTCAAAGATCTGGCATTACTCTTCATTTTTTGTCTTTAGACATAAATCCAAGCACTTCTCTATATTAACAAAAAAATTGCTTGATTGCAGCCTGTTAGAGGTTTCATTAGTGTTCTTGGTGCAGAAAAGCTTTGGGCAATTAACTTACAAAAAACTGGTGCTAAAAAGGGTATAAGATAGAAGTTTAATAATGCTACACAGATAATGAATCTTCCCTAATGATATACCGAATTTGCCCAACATTTTTAAAGTGTTTTGAAACCTAATTTAATCTGACAAGGATGAATATGAGTAAACAAAACATGAAATTTAGCGAGCAGTTGCCAGTCATACAAACACCTCTGCGCTAGTAGCTTCGTGTCTTAGTCATTTCACTGATTTCAGCAGATATCTGAGTTTTTTGGTGGGCTGCACAGGCTCAGTGTCACACTGCCTGCGTGCTGCTGGGCAGGAGCCAGGATGGCAGGAGGACAGGACCACTGAAGCACTTACCTTTTCTTTCCCTTTGTTTTCCACCTTGTTCTATTACATTATGATATTTGAAGTTATGCATTCAAGTATGTGGTGTGTCATTAACATACTGCAGTGCAACCTTTAAAATCTCCTGGAGGTTTTGGGCTTTGCAGGCAGAATGGGAGTCGAGCCTGTAGGCTGTTTTGGGGCAGTAAAGCAAAGCAGAAGAAATTCCAAATCATCTCTGCTGCTTCCAGGTCTCCGGTCCATGTGGCCACAATCGTAAAACCGCAGTGACACCGATCACGGCACAGGGGCTGTTTCAGGGCAGTGAAGTGATGGAGGGAGCAGGGGACTGGAGTCTGCAAAAGGAGAAAGAGTGGAAGGGCTGGCAGGGCATGGCCATTCCCTTAGCTCTGCTGCAGGCACCCCCCGAGCCATCCATCACCAAAACGGCTGGTTGTCTGCAAACAAAGACCATCTTTTGCAGAGACTGCAAGAGAGAGGCTATGGTCAATCTCCTTTTACGATGGGTATCTTAAATGTGTCTGATAGCTCCTGCCTTAGCAGTCTTGATTTGTCGCCTTAGATATGAAAGGAGCCCATGCCCTAATGGAGACAGAGATGTTTATAATAATGTCTCCAATGTCAAGGGAGATGTATCGCATCCCAAAAGCCTGCATTTCACTTGCTTCCGTGTTGTGCTAAGACACTTTATCTGACAAAACATTTCTCCTACTCACAGAGCATATCCTATGTTTCGTCCATAGCTTGAGGTGCCTAGGGAGAAATATCAACGGAAAAAGCTTTGTCAAATGGCAAGATAAGATCCATTTAAGTTTGACTTCAGTGAATCTTTAGATTTCTGGACTGTAGCCATGCTGACATTTATTTCTGCAAGAAATCTCCAATAAAACAGAGTATCTGATATTAATGTGATTGACCTGCTGGCCTTGCTGAAGCTTCAGGGAAGTAAGTGTACATTTAATCAATTTTGCTGTGTATGTAGAGGTCATCATTGTGAGTGGGCTCCTGGAGATGCTGTTCAGTTAATTCTCCTCTGTAGAGAAGAAGATTTTACATCCCAATGTCGTCCTGAGAATGAAAAATGTCCAACAGATGCCTTCCTGTAAGAGCCTTGTGGGAAGGACTTTGATGCTGCAGATGCACACAGTGCCACGTGCTTTGGAAATGCAGCTTCCCCCCTGCCCTCTGGGTACCATGCGCATCCCTTCCCCTGGCATTTGACCACTGCAGAGGGCACATGCCACACTGCTGGCTGCAGAGCAAGCTGTGGTTGGCCATGTGAAAGGTTTTGGTGTAAAAAGAGAACAGAGGTATTCCCATGAAGATCAGTGCTTGGGAAACACACGGGCTGGTGTACAAGAGGAGGAAGATGTTAGCAAGGCTTTGCTTTAATAGAATGCTTTTTTGTATTTAGCACTAAAGTAAACTTAACACAGACTGTGTCTTTTTTTTTCTTTTGCTTAAGTGACTTTCTATAATAACTTTAACGTGAATGATCAGAGTTAATACTTGTAATTGTATTTTATCTAATATCAGCCTGATCTGATAGCTAACTCTGGATAGATAAGGCCCACTGTGATCCTATGTTCGTTCATGTGGCACTGCTTTCTGTATCATTGGAACTGCAAGTTCCTAGCACAGGGGCTGTTTTTATATTTTGTATTTATACAGAGCCTCGCACGAGAGTATTACTAGAAAATAATTACAACCTAGTGACATAAATTAGTGGAGAACTACTTATTTGTCTCCTCTGTGGAACAAGAAGTTATCCAAGTAGGTAGTCATATCCTGGAAGACCAAAACTCCTCAGGAATATAACATGTTGTTGTCCATTTATTCATACCCCAAAGAGCTATTTTTTCAGATTCAGACTGTGCAGTGTGAAGAAAATTGATGCAATTTATTTTAAACAGTCTGAGCAAAATGCAAAGAAAGGCATCTCCATCAGAGAGGACGGTGCTGTCTTCACGGCTTGCTAGACTTCCTCTTCTGCTGACCTCACCAGCAGGGTGTGTGACCAACTCACGTGCTGTCCAGACCTGCTGAGGTTTCCATTGGGAGCTCCTTATCTGAGAAATGCACAGAAACCTGCAGTGCCTTTATGTGGGGAGGTGGTTAAAAAGTGAATTCCCTCAAGACTGGCACTGTGTGTGGAGTACAAGTCACCGGAGCCTGACTGAGATGTGAGAGGAGAGGTCACAGAGGCGAAATGTTCAGGGCAGCACATGCCCACCCTTGCAAACCCAGCCCCAGCTCTGTGAGCCCAGGTGGCCTGGGGAAGGCAGCAGCCCTGGGGCACCCATCTGAGCACTGGATGGACTGCCAGGTTTCCTTACTCGTCTCGCTGATTTTTGGTAGAGCTACCATGAAGGTGAACACTCTTCCTGATCACCAAAAATCATAACTTACCTCAAGAGGTTCCTGTCAAGCTTTCTTCCTCTTTCAGAATCCTACCACTGAGAACATCACATGGCTCTGACAGCAGCAGCTGGGCCAGACTCAACATCCTTAGAAATGTCCATAGGATGACCTCTGACGATCTAGGTCTGTTATCTAAAGGCAGAAACAGAAATAATTGAGAAAACATGCTGCCTGTCCAGCAGAAAATGATCATCAATTGACAAATTAACCTCATGCAGAAAAGCCAAAGTCAGAAAGCCCTGGCCTGATTGTCCCAGTAATGAGAAATTGTTTGCCTCTTTGGGGCATCCTCTTTTCAGCAATAAGCTGCTGCTCGCGTGAGTGCACTTCTCCCAGACCAGAAAACATGTGCGGCTCAGGGTGCTCTGCTGATGGACGTGGAAGCTGGGGATGAAAATGTGAGAAAGTGTCTAGGGAGGGCTGGCCGAAAGCAGGTATCCCGGCATACCTGTCAGCACCCACTGAAGCTCTAGAGTTTATTTCAATCACCCAATCCAAAACCAAATGACATCCAGCGAGAGAGTATCTTGTCTCAGACAGAGAGGAATTAACTCCAGGATGGAGAAGTAGCCATTCCTGCAGAAGAACAAGATCAACAAGTGGACCCTAACTCATGGAAAGCTGAAAAAAAATCTCAGCTACTCACACATCCATTTGGTACTTTGAAAAAAACGGTTTCATAATGCAAAACAATTATGTACCAGGGCAAACTGTGAAACAGAACTGAGAAAATACTGAAATTCCTTTCTAGGCTACTGCAGCTGAAGCCTCTGAAAGCCCCAGTCCCTCTGCTGGCAGAGGATCCCCAAGATGGTTACAGAAATTGGACGTGTCTGAGAGAAACAATGAAAGGAGCAATGTTTGCATCTAAATAGAAAACAAACAGAAAAGAGGAAAGTTGAAATTAGTGTAATTTGGAAATTAGAAACTGGATAAATTAGATAAGGGAAGGAAAAGAATAGAAGAGACAGACTACAGCTACAGAGAAAAGAGCATTAAGAAAAAGTCTTTAAAATATATTAGGGATTAAGAGAAGCCAGACAATGTCTTTGGACTATCACCAAATTGAAATTATAGAAATGGCAATAATTATGCAGAAAGGCAAATGTTTTTTAATGAACAAATATTCCTGTTCTGAACCTGGGGAGAAAAACAACTGCAAATGATACATTCCCATCAGATGATGATGATACAACAATTTGCATAACAGCAGAAGTTCAGGGGGTAGCAAGCACTAAGCTACAACAGCTAAGCATCTTCAGATCAGCAGTCTAAATAATTTGCATAGAAGTGTTTTGAAGAGAACTTACTGGTTTTTCTGGACTGCTAATGCTGTTTTTGCATAGATCATGGAGCACGGGCAAAATTACAGCAGGAGAAGAAAAGCTGCTACTTAAGGGAAGGTTGAATGGTTTGGATATTGATAGGCCTGCTGAGCTTTGGTCCTGGGGAGATAATGGATCCCAGACAATGAGAAACAACTGCAGAAATTAAAAAATAGGAAGCGATGATATCATTAATGCCCATCAACAGGGGCTGATGAGGAATAGATCTTCTAAAACTAACTGGATTTTTTTGTAATGAGATTACAGTTTTGCTTAATAAAGGAAATAGTGTTGATTTAAGCTTCTGTAAAATATTTGACTTGGAATCCCACAATGTAACGTTCAAGAGGCCAGTTCAGTACAAAATCAGCACAGCACACAAAGTGAATTAAATACGAGCTAAAAGAATTACCTGTCAAAGACCAGTTGATGTGGGAATGTTTCAAGTGGGATCTCTGCAGAATTCGCTCCTTGGCCTCAAGGCAGGGAACGTTTCATTGGTTACCTGGTAAAAACCACATGAAATCCTGTCGGATCTGGCTGGTTGCTGACCCGTGCTGGGGCGAGCGGTGAGCAGCGGAGAGGAGAGGTCCCTGACACAGGGGCAGGTGTCCTGCTTCACTGGATGTGGTGAAACCACACACAATTTCTTTTAGCTATGGGTAAGGTCAGGCACTGAAAGAGATCGTGGTACTTGCGCTGGGCGAGAATGGGGACGTGGTAGAGCTGTGCTCGGATCAGCCTTTCAGACAGATTCGGGTCTGAGGATGGGTAATTAGGTTTAAAGTGGCTACAGGGCTAATACGGGGGGGGGGGGTCCTGATACAATTATTTCTGAAGTACTGTGCAGCAGGAGGGCTGCTGGCCGCAGCAGCATGCTCCTAAGTGCTGAGGTGGGTCTGCTCGCAGTGGAAATGTTTTCATCCATGTTTGCAGTGAAAAACAGGATCTTTTGTTAGAGCGATAGCACAGCTGGAGACTGCAGCCACTGCTATCAGGACTCTACCTATTGAGTCGAGATCTCTATTTTTTCCAATGTAAAGTTCAATGGTTTTCTTCTTTAGCGGTTCCTTCAGTGCAACAAAACCAGTGGCTCGTCTCTTGGAGAGGGCTCAGTGGGGTGTAGGCAGATTCTTCCGTCTTCCCCCTTCCCCTCTGTTTCATAGAGTGGTTTCATCTCTTCCACGATCAACTGCTGAAGCACCTCATCATGCCTCACTTCACAGCTGACACATGCAATGATTTTTCAGTCATTTGGCTTCCATACAGTAGCAATGAATTTTTGATTGTTTTTCTTTCTGGTAGCTGATGATGGCTAAAGTTCTTTAGAGTGTATTTGCATCCAAGCAGCTCATTTTGCGTAGCCTATGGATCACTAACTGCAGATCCTCCCGGGGAGGGTCTGGGCACCCTGGCACCGCAGGCTCAGCTGCAGTTCACCTGGGCGATGCACTGCTGATACAGACATGGAGAACAACCTGCTCTCCACACCAACATGGCACATCGCTCCTTCGGGAACACAAAAGCTTCACAAAGTACCTCCTGGATCCAGAACTCCATATGTCTCTAACTCTTTTCCATTAATCTATGAAGAGCTGTGAAGAGCTGGTATAAAATCAAGTATCCTGAGCTCGGTTCTCTTGACATTCGGGATGTCACAGACCTATCCTGAAGCCAGAAGATCACCCCTCGTATAACTGAGGTGATGTCAACAAGCTCTTTTTTTGATTGAACATGTTAATCATAGTTTAGAAGTATTCCCCAGCCTTTTTCTCCCGTGTCACTTTGCTACTCTTCAAACAAAGCCACACCAAAATACCCGAGGTGGTCTGCCGTGTTCACATGTCAGGCAGCAGCTTTGAGATACCCATTTTTAACCCGATTTGCTGGGGTGGCCAGAATGAGCATGTGAGCTCTGGCAGATTAAACCACGCCATAAAGTCTGCTGGACTCCCCGGATTTAAATTCAGTAAGAAAAGCAGCAGCTTTGGTCCTTCCTGGTGCAAACAAGCAGCGCTGGAGCTGCTGCATCTCCATCCCTGGCCAAGCTGGGAGGCCATCTCGCTGCGGTCCCACACCACAACTGCATTGCTCATGCTTTCTGCCCTCTTGTGCTGCTGAGTGCCATGCGGGGAACCAGCCCATCTTCACTTGGTAGCTTCTGTTGGGAACAAAAATGCTCAAGTGCAGATGTTCACTGTGTTTCTATTGCGTATGCACAGCCTTCGTACTAGCAAATAGCTTTTTGGGGTTGAATAAAAATTCAAATTGAATTAAAAAAATAAATCAACCTGTGCTGTCACTGACAAATAAACCAAATCAGTCCTTGGCATCAGTGTGGGGCTCTGAAAGAAAATAGGGTGCTCATCTCCCTTCCCAATGGCACGCTGGGTGCCCGCACAGACCCGGGCAGCGAGGGGACGAGACCCGTGCGGAGTGACACGCTCACAGCCTTGGAGCACACGTTGGGGTTTTGGCAAAGGCAGATCTGTGCAGATGCATCTGCCAGCAGAAGGATGGAGGAGAAGAAAGGCAATTAGAGCCATTATTAATCACTTGTGGGCCAACTGATTACATGGCATTAATAACGAGGGAGTAGCAATGAAACCATTGCACCAACGTGGCTGCCTTTGCTTTTACCAGTGGGCTTTGCTCCCTGGGCCAGCCAGGACTGCCCTGGTCCCTCCAAGCAAACCCCCCAGCTATGTGGCATCCCAAGCAGGGTGCCTGGAGAGGAGTCCTCTGACAGTACATCCTTCCCTGGATACAATCAGGGGGACACGGCAGGGCCCACGGGCTCCAAGTCAGACCTTGATGTATTTGTGGAATTATGGCTGTGCCAAAGGCAACCGAGGATGCCGAGTTCCCAAAGAGAAAATCTCCCCCGAGAGATGAAAAATTGCTTTTCCAATTTTAAAATTTTCCCCCCCCCCCAGCTGAACACAGCAGAGAGATCAGAGCCTAAAAGTGGAGAGAGCTTTTAAACAGCAGATTTCCCGATGACGGGGAGTGTTGCAGAAGCATTTGATGGTTGTTTTGACTGGAGATGAAAGCATTGCATTGCTCAGCCACACTGGAGGCCACAATCCTGTGACAGAAACAGTCCCTTTAGAAAGGCAGAAAACCTAAATATTTGATACTGTTTCTTGGAAGTAATGATCACAGATCGTATTTATATTTTTTAAAGATGCTGAATTATTTATTTTGTGATAAATATTACTTTAAAAAATTCTGGGAAAACAAATGCAAAACAAATGACTTAACAGAGGTCCTCAAAAGCTTTCCTCCATAACTATAATTTCTCATCCTCTTTGCAAGGAAAAGTCTATTTAAAGTTTCCATTTATGAGAATATTCAGATGGCTTTATCTGAGCATGTGAAGCATTTCTTGGTTTCATCTGTCAATGGCTGCCACTGAAATCAAAGGCTTTACCGGGGGGGGGGGCCAAACCTGTTGTGCTGCTTTATTACATATTAGTCATCCCAAACTCTCCTCCAGCAGCTGAAGATCACAGTGTGACTTGTCCCCAGTGAAGCACAGTGCCGTGCTGCTCCTCCCACGCCTTGCCAAGAGGGTATTTCCTTTTGATTAGATATTATCTGAAAGCAGCTCATCTGCAGGAGCCTCCGAAACATCACCCGCGCTGCGCTAACGAAGCAGGAGTCTGCGGGGAGCACACAGCTCCCCCGGGATGCGGGAAAGCACCCGGCTCTGCTCCGCCAGACCAGCCCAGCAGCCTGATGCGCATGGTGGGGAGTTGAAACGGAGTCCCAGCTCTCACAGGGATGGTGGTCCGATACTCAAGTAAGAAGAAATATTTATAGTTCCGAGCCAGCCCAGCAGCCAGCCCCATGCACTGGCCAACCTCAAGGTGCTCATCTCAAAATTAACTTCTGCTTTTGATGCTGCTCTTCTTTCTTGTGGATCTCTTTCTACTACTGAGCATTTGTCAGTGAACAAGCGTTGCTTCAGCTTCCATGATCTGGAAGCCGAGTGAGGCCAGGAGTCTCAGCTCCCAGGGCTGAGAGGGGAGCAGGACCCAGTGCCCTCCCGCAATGCCACCTCCCGCTGCTGAGCAAATGGGCAAGGACAGCATGAGCTGGAAAGGCAGGAGCACAAGGCATCCCATCAACCTTTGAGCTTGAATTCGCCAGTATTTCAGCTGAGGCAAGCTCATTTTATGACTCCATGCAACTACAAGTGCCACAGGAGAGAACCTTCCACTCCTCCTGCTTCCCCAAAGAGGCAAGCCAAAGCCACTATGTCTCTGAGCTGGTCTAGAGATGCCCCTGCTCTTCTCTGCCCCATGCCCAAGTGCCCTGGCAGTGGGGAACATGCTTTGCAGGAGAAACACTACCCAAATATCTGGTACCCAGGTGGGTTGGAGGCAGCACTGGGTTAACTGGGATGTGAAAACCTGGTTTGGTGTTCTGGGAGGAGGTTTCCTTTTTCTTTTGTGACCTCAGAAAATCTGCGTCAGAAAAGCAAGTCCCCTGCCCTGGTTTTTGTGCAGTCCAGCTGTGGACATGAAGCCAGGTGGGATGGAGCTGCAGCCATCTCGTCTCCCCGTTCAGCTGCACTCGAGCTGCTGCATTTCTTCTTGTATTCTCCCACTTGCAGGAGGAGGCTCCCAGCATATGCCAGGAACCTGTCACAGATGTTCTCTGGAGCTCATTTACACTGAAGTGTCTTGTCCATAGCAACCTTGCAATTAAATGGGGCAACATTTTGCTCATTGAATCTGAAACCTGCCTGTCATGGCTAGTGGCCAGCACTCAGACTGTCAGTACTGCACGCTGTGTCTTTTGTCCCCAGCAGAAGATGCTGAGAAAAGGAAACCTGCACAGAAATCAGGCAGCACCCTGTAAACCACAGTTTTGTTCCCATTTTGACAGCAGAGCAGGAAATGTATAAGGAGAGACAGTATTTTACATATTTGATGCAAAAGTATAAAAAGATTCATCACAAAGAAATACATAGAAATACCTATGCTCAGTAGTCTGACTGGTTTGTGGGGATGACCCTGGTGATGGCTGCGAGGGCTCTCTGACTCAGACAGAGCCTAAGCACCAGGATTTGATGGGAGCCATGGCAATACTAACCCAGAGCAGCTCCGTGGGAGTTGCAGCTGATAGGAGAGTCTGTGTGTAACAGGGTTAAGGTCACAACACTCACTAAAACTACCAGGCAGACACTTGTACATGGGAATAGCACCACTGAAGCCAGTGAGGCAATGGAAGTACTCGCATGGAGCAGCCTTCAGTGCAAGCTGAATCTGCTCCACCATCATGGTCCTGTAACACCCATTTCAGGAACAGAAAGAGTTCAGGAACTAGGCAAACTTTGTACAAAGTTATTTCAAGGTATTCCCCCTCCCTTTATAAACATATCACAACTTTTGGAAATTCTGAAATCTTTCCTTCTCCGTAACCAGATACCTCCAGGGTGGAAGTCAGAGATGTATTTTGGGCGTTCACCATGAGAGTAAGGGGGATGACAAGGAGCACACAACAGGACTTGAGACAGAAAATGCAATAACATTGTACTGTTAAAATCAATGGCATTTGAAATCCTCTGTCAGCCCTGAAGCTGCTGAACGTCCCTGCTGGTGTACACATCTCCAAATGCCTGCATGGCCACGACTAGCTCCGGTGTCTGTGGGACAGGGAGGTGGCCTGGGAACTCGAGGTGGCCAGGCTCACCGTCAGGGATGAGATGGGAGTGGAGATCAAGTGCCTGAGCCGCAGCAGGAGCCTGTGCCAGCAGTGTGTTAGGGGTGTGCAATAGCCAGGGCTGGGAAGCGTTACTGTTTCACTGCCCCTGTATGCACGCTCTGTGGACGCATCCTGCCAATAACTTCAGGCCCTTATCAGCCCTGCTTTCCTTTTCTTACGGGTTTTAATAAAATATTTATCAGAATCTCAGCGCTGTTTTTCAGGGACAAAGCTTATTGTCAATCCAGGTGGAAATCAGAAAGATTTCTGCGCCCACAGGTACTGCTCAGAAGCCCCCGAGGAGCTCGGCCATCAGCTGTTGCAGCAGCCAGCCCAGGGTGCTGCTGGCAGGCACGAGGGAGCAGTACCAGCTGCTTCGTCAAGAAGTTAATACAGTCATCAGTAACAGGGAAAGAACACAGCCTATATCTGCCTGCCTCTAAGATTTGGGGTAGATAGGAGCATGTGAAAGCACACACATTTTCTGGCAATCCTTGTGTATTATCAAATTTTTTCAAAGTTGCTCCCTTTTTATTTTAACAATGTGGGTTCTCAGAAGGATGAGGTTTTTTTCCTATTGGGCTGAAGATGTTACTTCTCTGCTCTGTTTGTTGCACTGCAAGGGAAAATATGAAAGTGAAAAAATAAACACATAAAATGGATTTTGAACCCTCAGTTTTGGTGCGATTCAAAGTAATTGTGGCGCTTCAGATTCTCAAGAGTGCTTTGGGTTTCTGGGCCTGTACAGTTTAGAGCAATTTAAAATTAATGGAGTACTTAAAGTTTTTAAGAGCACTTCAATTTCCAAATGATCAGAGTTCAGGGATGCAGAGAATAAAGTAATTTAAAATAACTGGAAGAGCTTTTCAGAGTGTTTATGGTAACTCTGGCATAAATGGCACCATGTTCACAGGCTACCAGCACGTCCATTGCGTCCTGTGTGCCGCGGGGTTTTCTCAATGACAAGCAGCTCTGCAATAAAATCACCTGGCTGATCGTAGCCTCTTAAGAGACAACATTTATTTAAATAAAAAAAAAAAAGAGGTGCATACACTTGGGGCACCACTTCTTTGTCAAAGGCTTTTTTCCAGTTATTTGAAAGTACTTAGGCCTAGCTGAAAAATCAGGAAAATCCTTGAGGTCATATTGAAATCTGCCACCCCACTTGCTGCTGGTTGGGTTTGCTGCACAGCAGCTCTCATGTGCACACCCACGCTCACGACAGCTTTCCGCCTCCTCTTGCCTCATTACACGTTTAGGCTTTATTTCCAGTCCTCTGGTTTCCCCTGAACACCCCGCTGCAGACATACAGCAGGAGTTGTGTTCTCTCCTTCGCACAGTGGTATCTGTAGTCACAGCTAAAGGTAGGTAGATAGACACAGCCTAAAAAAACCTGTTCCTGAACACAGTAGTTTAACTTAAAAAGAAGTGAAATAATTAGATCTTACAAAAACA